>NC_135340.1:85903834-86528834 GCF_023851605.1 Tamandua tetradactyla
CCCACTGGGTGCCCGGGCTCCGGGGCACAAGAGAGAGGCCAAGCAGAGTCTCCTCTCTCTGCCCTCTCCCTTGTCCTCTTGTCTATTGGGATAATCTGAAGAAAGCTGGCTAGTGGGTTCCCAGGACTGCAGAGAGGTGGACTTATGTGCTGGGCACAGGCAGACTGCAGGCCGGTTTAGGGGAGGGGCCTGAGAGACCCAGGGAGGATTAGGGGCGCCGGTGCTAAGCCCCTGCCCGCATGCTGAGCCTGTGCTTTCCTCCTGTCCCCTTGTCCTCGGACTGTAAGCTCTCAGCACAGGGACTGTATCCCCTTGGGACTGGGGGCCTCTGCTAGCCAGCTCCTCGTCCACTCTTAAGCTAGAAGCTCCTTGAGTATCGGACCTGTGCCTTTACCTTTTTTCTGGATAAAATGCAATGTGCCCAGTTAAATTCAAATTCAACTTTTAGTGTAAGTACATGCAAATATTGCATGGAATACAGTTATAATAACAAAAAATCTGCTCATTGTTGATCTGAAGTTCAAATGAACACCCTGTTTCTTATTTGCTAGATCTGGCAACCCTATACCAGAAGCCTCCCTTTTTCCTGAGTTTCCCCCCAGTAAAGTGCAGGAAGGGGGCTCTGGATGGGGTGTCTTCCTGGGAGATGAGGACACCCTGCTCCAAAGGCAGAAGCCTTAAAGTGGCTCATCTGGCAAACGTGGCCCACAGGATGGGCCAATGGGGGTAGAGGGTGCACACATCCACCGCCCATCCCTGCACCCCGGGACTCAGCACATGAGTGCCGTGCACCCCCTAAAAGAAGGACCGATGCTGGCCTACTTTCACTAAATTAATCACCACTGAGTGAGGCTCCTGAGGGCTCAGCAGGCAGCTGGTGGGAGAAGCACCGAGACAGAAAAAGCCCAGATGTGGGTGCAAGTCCGGCTCCATGCGGCATTTGGTGTGAACTTGGGCAAATAACAGCCTCACAGAGCCTCAGTTATTCCTTCCATAAAATGGGATCACAGTAGTACCCACTTAATCAGACTGTGACGGGGACTACAGTGTGGTCTGGGGACTAAATGTAGCCCGGGTGTGTGAACATACTGAGAAAATTGCCAAGGGCTCTGCAGTTGTGTGGGGTACGGTCCTATCATGGGGTCCCTGCTGGGGCAGCTAGAGGTGGGGGAGCATAAGCCTGGGCCATTGCATGGGAAGGAAGAAAAGCAGGTGCATGTGTGCTGGGAGGAGGTGGTGGCACTAAGAGACGGGCCAGAGGGAGCAGCCACCTGAGAACTGGTACTGAGGGTATGCATTGCCTAAATAATTTAAAGCAATTCTGCAACTCACAAAAGTCAATCTGCCTTTTATTAGCACCATGTGCAGGCAATTCTGAGCAACGTTGGTGATAAAATGTTTGTCTCCCCCAAATCTTTTTTTTTCTTTTGATCTAATTTCTAAATATTTGCTGTGTGACATTGTTGGGTCATATGTGTGTGTGTGTGCATTACAAAGAACAAACAAATACAGACTTCATAAGGAGAGACTTTATTTGAAAAGGATTATTGTAAAAGGAAAAAGGATCCATTGCCCAAGAAATGATCATGACGAAGAATATGCAACTATGTGATGATATTGTGAATTATTGATTATATATGTAAAATGGAATGATCAAAATAGGAATGTTTGCATTTGTTCGGAGTTTTTTTGGTATGTAAAAAAATAGAATTAAAAAATTTTTAAAAAAAAGGATCCATTGCAATAGAGGGAAGTGACAGTTGCAGTGGAGGGAAGGAGCTGTTCCAATAGGGAAAACACTTTGACCACAAGGTTCATAAATGTCTCAAGAACTAAGCAAAAAGAAATATTCTTTTATAGCAAGAACTACCTGTGGGAAAGTGGGAGGAAATGGTGTGTTGATCAGATAGATCTGAGCATATTTGTGCTGACGCAGCCTATTTTCTGGACGGCCCTTAAAACCCAGCGGCCTGGGGCAAGAAGAGAAGCTTAACCACAGTTCGATTAGCAAGCATTTTGTTCTGATTGATTGGTGGGGACAAGCAGTTCAGCTCATCACTTAGGAGGCAAAGAGTGGCAATGCCGAGGATCCGTGTCTGGCCTTGTCCTGCTCAACAAGGGGCACTGGTGATCTTATCGAAGGCATCCTGGAACAGTGGTTCTTTGCAGTAAGCCATTTTCCAGAAAATAGTGGGTGGGGTGATTTCTTAACCTTTGTTGTTTTCCGGGGCCACAGAGCTCAGGTACTGCTGACATTGTCAGTCTCTGTTTTGTTCAAGACGAGTGATGGTCACCCTAAGAAGTCTCCTGAAAATGTTGCAGGCGTTGCCCCTGCACAATCCGTTGACTCTCCTTTGAGAGGTGTGACAGTTGTTTTAGGATAAAATCTTCTAACTACACAGCCCACCTCATTGAGCTTCTTGAGGCTAAGATGCTGATGCTGTCCGTGAGGCTGCCCGCCCCGTGGTTCCAATTCTTCATCTTCTATCTTGTGGCACTTCTTCAGATGCGGTGGCAGGAGCCACCTATCGACCAACCGAGACACCCGATAAGGGTCTGGGAAGTCGGGTTTTAGTGCTCAGTGTCACCAAATTAGGAGGGTGGGGAAAAAATTGGAAACGTAAGTTTGGAGAAGTATAGCCTGCTATTGAAGGAAACTGCAAGAAATGAAAAATTGGTAAGGGGTGACAATATGTGCAAGTTGACAATATCCAGTTCGATTTATAGGTAGGTCACAAAACCACCAATTATCTGCAATTTAAGTGAGATGCAAAACAGCTCAAAGAAAATGAACAGGAACAGAAACTGATGACCCACTGGAGTGTGCTCTAGATTTCTATTGAAACACAAAATTCCTCTCTACGGTCACCTTCTTCTGATCAAAAATAATCCCAAAGAAAGATTCATCTTGATCATAAAATAAGGCTGTTCTTTTCTTTTTTTTTAGATTTGGCCTGATTATTTACATAGGTACAGCAAGGATGATATTAGCATATAGATCTTCTTAAGTTTGCTTTGCTGGAAGTTTTCATGTGGAATCTCAGCTTGGACTCCACAGTGAGTGGCATTTAAATTAATCAGCTGGAGGCTAAAAAGAAGTCAGATGAGAGAGAAAGATCTCAGAGCCTGCAGAAACCCAGTTGTTTGGAGATGCAGAGGGAAAACACCCTGGAGAAAGCTGTTTGAAACCAGAAGCTGAGAGAGAAGGCCAGCAGATGTCGCCATGTGCCTTCCTATTGACAAAGGATTCATTCTTTTAACTTATAAAAAGAGAGGTGCCAGAAAGAATCAGGTTTATATAATATGTTTTGAGTTACATGGAAGTGTCGTCAAAGTAAAAGAGATGCTCAACCTTCTGTTGGTTAGGTTTGTATGAGTAACATAATGATGAGTTATTAATACAAACAATTCAGAAAGTATATGAAGTTCCTAGAAACTTGTCAATGTCCTCACTTTTGTGATTATGTCCTGGTGCTGTTTTGCATGACATTAGATAATAATATAGTGTATCAATCAAAACTTCAGTTATTCTTAGGAATGTTATATGCCACAGAAACAACCAAAGTTCCTTGTATTCTTGCAAAGAATTCTCACTAGAATTTTCATTTTCATTAAACAGTAATGTTATCCATGGCCATTTAAAGTCTTTTGTCATGTACAGATAATTTTTTTATTTTATGCCAATGTTTCCCTAAAAATGCTTGAAAACAGCTAGAGGTCCGAGTGCTTCATCCTCAACAAAAAAGAGACTGTCTCAAAGCCTTCAATCTGTCCCTTTTCTGTCCCTTTAAATCCAGGCTGGCAGTAGTTCCATTTATACAGGTCTACAAAAAAATTGTTAACTTGGCATGTAGCATAAAGTGATCAAAGCCATCAGACAACAGGACTTTCAGCAAATCCTTTCTAAATAACTTCACCTCCAATCCTGGCTTGTCCTGTAATGGTTGATTGGTTCCATGTTTGGTTAAACCTCACAAGGAGCACTTTTCCCTGGGGTCTCATTTTCTGGAACCCCAGAATTTTCCAGATCATCAATTTCTGGTTTCTTTGTACCCAAAAGTTCAGTTTTCAGCTTGTCCCATTCTTGTCATATTTTACTACAAGCTGCAAGGAGAAACCAGGCTGCATTTTTCACATGCAGATCATCAAATTCAAATTCTCCCTTCCATCCAGCACCAGGATTCAATTTTGCCAAATTTTATGCCACCCTAAGACTAGTGTTGCCTTCCTTTCAATTTGCAACAATACATTCCTCATTTCCATCTAAGGCTTCAACAGAAACATCTTTAGTGTCCATATTTCTACCAACAATCTCTTCAAAGCAATCTAGGTTTTCTCCATCGGGCTTCTCACAATTCCTCTAGACTCCTCCCCTTACCCATTTAAAAAGCCATTCCAATATGTTCAGTATTTACAAAGGCAGCAGCACTCTTACTTCCCTGGCACCAAAATCTGTTTTAGTTTGCTAAAGCTGGTGGAATGCAACACACCAGAAACGGCTTGGCTTTTTATAAAGGGGATTTATTTAGTTACAAATTGTTCTAGTTTGCTAGCTGCCAGAATGCAACACATCAGAGACAGATTGGCTTTTAATAAAAGGGAATTTATTTCATTAGTTCTTCAGAGGAAAGGCAGCTAACTTTCAACTGAGGTTCCTTCTTACATGGGAAGGCACAGGGTGATCTCTGCTGGCCTTCTCTCCAGGCCTCTGGGTTCCAACAACTTTCCCCAGGGTGATTTCTTTCTGCATCTCCAAAGGCCTGGGCTGAGCTGTGAGTGCTGAGATGAGGTATGCTGAGCTGCTTTGGCTGTGCTACATTGCGCTCTCTCATTTAACCACCAGCCAATTAAATCAAACATCATTCATTGCAGCAGACATGCCTCCTAGCTGACTGCAGATGTAATCAGCAACAGACGAGGTTCACATGCCATTGGCTCATGTCCACAGCAATAGAACGAGGCACCTTCACCTGGCCAAGTTGACACCTCAATCTAACTACTGCACAAATTTACAGTTCTTCAAAAGAAAGGCAGCTACCTTTCATCTTGTTTCCTCTGCCACATGGGAAGGCACACAGTGATGTCTGACTGCCCTTCTCTCCTAGTTTCTGGTTTCAAATGGCTTTCTCTGTGGGTGTTTCCTCTCTGCATCTCCAAGTGTCTGGGTCTATGTTGGCTCTGAGCTCTTTCTCTCCTGAATTCTCTGTTTAAGCCTCCAGCTGATTAATTTAAATGCCACTCATTGTAGGAAGGCTCTCTCTTTTGCTGACCACAGATGTAATCAGCCATAGATGAAATTCACATGCTGATGATTCAAGTCCACAGCAAAAGAACAGCTGGGCACTATCACTTAGCCAGGGCAACACCTGAACCTAACTATCAGAACACGCAAATGGCCAATATGTATAAAAAAATATGATAAACAACATAGCCATTAAAATGCAAATTACAACTACAATGAGATGCCACTTCACATGCACTAGGATAGCCATGATATTTTTTATTTTGTATGCTGTATGGTGGGGTCACATTTCATTCTTTCTTCATATGAGTACCCCTTTATTGCAGTACCATTTGTTGAATTTTTGGTGTGGCTTTTCATTTGTTTTGTCTTGCTTGTTTTGTTTCTGTTTTACTTTTGGGGAGAGAGTGCATGGGCCAGAAATTGAACCTGGGTCTCCCAAATGGCAGATGGGAATTCCACCACTGAACTACCCTTACACCTGCTGCCATCATTTTTTTTTAAAGGAAAATAATATGCATTGGTGAGAAAATGGAGAAGGTGAAACACTTGTACACTGTTGATAAGATGGGAAATGGTGCAGCCACTGTGGAAGACAGTTTGGTAGTTCCTCAGAAAGTTAAACATAGAATTACCATATGACCTGTATTAGTCAGAGTTCTCTAAAGAAACAGAACCAAAAGGAAATATCTGTAAATATTATGAGATTTTATAAAATTATCTCATACAACTGTGGGGATGCATGAGTCCAAATTCCATAGGGCAGGCTGCAAGTGGCAACTCCGATGAAAGGTTTCAATGAATTACCCAGGAGAAGTTGGCTGGCTGAAGTAGAGATGAAAATTCCTTCTTCTATCAGCTGCAATAATCACTTCTCCTTTTAAAGCCCTTAACTGTTTGGATGAAATATCTCTTACTGTTAAAGGCAATCTCCTTAGTTGATTGTAGATGCAATCAACTTACTGAGGATGTAAGTCCACAAAATGTTCTCATAGTAACAGGCCAATACTTGTTTCGCGAAACTACTGGGCACCATTACTGGCCGAGTTGATGCATGAGTCTCACCATCACATGATCTGGCAATTTCACTCCCAGGTATTTATCCAAAATATCTGGAAACAGGGACTGGGACAGATATTTGTACATCAATGTTCATTGTAGCATTATTCACAATGGCCAAAAGGAGGAAGCAACCCAAGTTCCATCACCTGATAAATAGATAAACAAAATGTGGTATATCCAAACCATGGAATATTATTCAGCCATGAAAAGAAGTGCTAGTTTATGCTACAACATGGATGGACCTTGAAGACATCATGGTGAGTGAAAAAGTCATATAGAAAAGGACAAATATTCAGGTGATTTTTTTATTTGAAATATTTAAAATAAATGAGTTCGTAGAGACAGAAAGAACAGTCATTGCCAAGGGTTAGAGGAAGGGGGAATGGGGAATTATTTCTAAATGAGCATGAGTTTCATTTTGGATTATTGGGATCATGAAAACTGTCTGGAATTAGATAGCAGTGAAAGTTACACAGTACAGTCAACGTACTTAATGTCAAATGATTATCCACTTAAAATGGTTAAATGATTTTATGTTATTTATATTCCACCACAATTAAAAATAGCTTAATTATGAAAAAGATATCTACTGATTATACATGTAGAACGGAATGATCAAAATAGGAATGTTTGCATTTGTTTGGTGTTTTTTAGTATTTAAAAAAATAAAATTAAAAAAGGGTGTTTATGATTTGATTTGGGAAAGGCAAAATATTGAAAGTTGTCAGGGGGCTTGGACACTTGGGTAGATTGGCTCACAAGTCACAGTGAAACAACACTCGGCTCTCCATTTTACCAAAGAGATGATAAAAGATTTTAAAAGTCAATGTAGGAGCCAACATGACAGTTAAAAAGAAACATCTTAGTTCATTTAAAAGTGAGAAGACTTGGTTCTCTTAAATAATCGAGGCCAGAATAAAGTTAGCCTAAAGTACAGGATTCTGATAAGATACAAAATCTTTGCCTTTTACCTTAATCACTCGGAAGGTTAGGAGAAACCTTTTGGAGACAAATTTTGGGCCACTAGGCCATCTGCTGTCCTACTGTGTGCCTAGAAATAAACTCTTTCTCTCTTTGAAACCCTTTGTCTCAGGAATTGACTATTGAGTGCATTGGGCAAAAGAATCCACGGCCTTTGTCTGGTAACAATTTGGTGACCCTCTGGAAAAAATACCTGAATCTTTGGAGCCCCAGCAGAGCAGGTAAGCCAAGTAACTGAGCCTTTTGCAGCCCCTGGACTGAATTTGGTCTAGAGGCTCAGCAACTGGGGTTCACTGTTCTGCTGGCACTCCAGAGACCTTTGGCACCTTAAAAAGCTACAAAGAGAGAAACCGTTTCCGGTTCCATGTCCAGGCCTCTGAGAAGGGGAGTGGTCATCAGGGTAAAAGTGGATCAGGGCATAAATAGGCTGTTCGAGTCCCCTTGACCTAGGCCAGGGTCACACTTGCTGAATGAATGTGCTCTGATCCCTGCACCTTCTGATTTTGGGTACCGCACTATACAGGGATTGAGGCCCTGGTCTAAACCAACAATTAACTGGTGTTTAATGAAATTAAGCAGGCTGCTGTGTCACCTAGGTATTGGTTAATTGTTAAATCAGTGTGATAAGAGTTTTATGTCTGTTTAATTGGTAACTGATGTATTTGTTGTGTGTTCTGTACAGGGTTTGAGGCCCCGGCCTAAATTTGTCTGTTGACTAAACTCCTAAAAAATTAGTAATCCAACAATTAACTGGTATTTAATGAAGTTTAGTAAGCCTGTTTAAATGCTAGCTGGTGTGTTACCTGGGTATAGTAAGAGTTGATGTTAGTTTAATTGTTAATCAGTGTATTAAACGTTCAATGCCTGTTTGTTAGCTGGTGTGTTCAGTCTAGTTATTAACTGGTATGTTCCTGCATTTGTATTGGCCAAATGTTCCTAACTGGTTACTGTTTATGGAAATTCTTTTAAAGAGGGAACATTGGGATGCATTGAAAATTGGAAAGATTTTGGTTATGAGTCTATAAAAAAAAGGTTTTATTTCTGTAACATAATCTGGCCTCAATGTGATTTAAAATGAAAATATTACCATAATAGCTAAAGTTAAAGAAATTACAGTTAGAGTTGTTCTGCAAAAAGGTAGAAATGGGATGAGATAATATATTCAGTCATTTATTTGTCCCTCTCAAAAGTATTTCTGTGTTTCTATTTTGTGTGTAATTAATTTTCTATTGATGTCTTTACGCATTTTCAATGTATATTCGCATACCTTCAGATGGTAATAGCAAATTAATAAGAAAATTCTTAAAGAGTTTTTCTATTTGAACTGCTTGGAAATAATTAAGTACCTGGTATAAATATTTAAATTTTACTCTGAAATAAAAGAGTAACAAGATAGAAAAAATAAAACTCTGAATGGCAAGATTCAAAGTCTTAGTTTTGTAATTACTGTAAACAAACCTGGACATTAGAAAGAAACTGCCCCTGAAGTTTCCTTAAGGCAGCAGAAAAGTACCAAAGGGCTGCCTCTGGAAAAATCAAAGACCTTTTCCAGTGGTCCTGGTCACAGTTTTTAGTAAAATAAATCTAATAAGTGGAAATAGTTAAAAAAAAAAAAAAAAAAGAAAAGAAAAAGAAAAAGGACATAGGAACTCCAAAATTCTATGGCCCTCACCTAAAACTTTCCAATCCAAACTTAATGAGCCTGATTTTTTTTTGTCTGTGCAACCTATCCCTGCCCTAAGCTTAACCACTTAAAGCAGTTATGGGAAAGGGTGAAGCACAGAAAGACATGGCAAGGTGTGGTTAGAATTCTTTTTTTTCTGGGCCTGTTTACTAGAAATGGTAAGCATAAAAAAATGCTACAGAATAGGTTACATTTGTTAATATTATTTTTTCCAGTAATACCTTTGCAAGGGTAACTGTAGTAATCAGATCATTATGAAAATATAAATAGCCTCAACATAGTTTCTTTGAGTAAATAAATAAAATTGATGAGCCACTAGCAAGACTGACAAAGAAAAAAAGATCAAGGATGCTAACAAATGAAATCAGAAATGAGAAGGGGTGCATTACAACAGACCCTGAAGAAATAAAAGAAATCATAAGCCAATATTAGGAACAACTATATGCCAACAAATTAGACAACACAGATAAAAGGGACAAATTCCTGGAATCACACAAACAAGCCACACTGACTCAGGAAGAAATAGAAGATCACAGCAAACCAATTAAAAGTAAATAGATTCAATCAGTCATCAAAAATCTTCCTACAAAGAAAAGCCCAGGGCCAGATGGTTTAACAGGGGAATTTTGTCAAACATTTCAAAAATAATTAACACAAATACTGCTCATTTTTTTCCAAGAAATTGAGGGAAAAGTAACATTACCTAACTCATTTTATGAAGCTAGTATTATTTTTCCTATGTATATACTTTTTTCTGCATGGGCAGGCACTGGGAAACAAACTCAGATCTCCAGCATGGCAGGTGAGAACTCCACCTGCTGAGCCACTGTGGCCCACCATTTAAATACCAAAACTGGGTAAAGATTCTATCAGAAAGGAAAACTATAGACCAATCTCCCTAGTGAACATAAATACAAAAATTCTCAAAAAAATACTAGTAAATTGAATCCAACAACACATTAAAAGAATTATACACCACGACCAAGTGGGGTTTATACCAGAAATGCAAGGATGGTTCAACACAAGAAAATCAATTAATATAATATAGCACATTAACAAATTGAAAGGGGAAAAAAATCATATAATCATCTCAACTGATGCTGAAAACACATTCAACAAAATTCAACATTCTTTTCTAATAAAAAAAACCTCGAAAAAAAGGAATCAAAGATAATTACCTCTATATGAGAAAGGGAATATATGAAAAACTGATAGCCAACATCGTATGCAATGGAGAGAGACTGAAAGCTTTCCCTCTAAGGTCAGGTACAAGACAAGGATGCCCACTGTCACCACTGTTATTCAACGTTGTGCTAGAAGTTCTGGATAGAGCAATCAGGAAGGAAAAAGAAATAAAAGTCATCCAAATTGGAAAAGCAGAGGTAAAATTTTCATTATTTGAAGATGGCATGATACTATACTTGGAGAATCCTGAGGAAAAAAATATATATATAAATAGCCTTGGGATAGAAGTAACTTAATAAAATCAAATTGTCAAATTTCAGTAAGTAAGATGAGAGATCTTTGAGACATCTGATAACATTTTTCCTGAATTTAGGCTTGAGATAAATTAAATAATTGCAGTATATTTTCCAGAACTTAGTAGTCAATGTACTTTTTTTTCCCCAGTTTTTTATTGTATAATTTAACATATAAACAAAGCAAAGAAGTAAAAAAGCAGTAGTTTTCAAAGCACTCTTCAGCAAAATCTTACAGGACAGATCCCAGAGTTTGTCAGGAACAAACTGAGAGAATGTGATCCTCTCAGATTTTTCCTTCTACTTCCTTCTTCTACCCTATAAGAGGCCAGAGGGCTTAAACATTTTTCCTTCTTTTTCTTTGTGAAAAATAACATATAAACACAAAAGCAATAAATTTCAAAGCATAGCACCACAGTTAGTTGTAGAACATATTTCAGAGTTTGGTATGGGTTACAATTCCACAATTTTAAGTTTTTACTTCTCATTGCTCTAAGATACTGGAGACTAAAAGAGATGTCAATTTAATGATTCTGCATTCATATTCTTTTGTTAAACCTATCTTCTCTGTATCATTCCACCATCACCTTTGATCTTTCCATCCTTCTCTTTAGGGGTGTTTTGGCTATGGCCATTCTAACTTTTTCTTGTTGGAAGGGTCTGTCACTAATATGGGGTAGGGAGATGAAACTATCTGATGTTCTGGTGTGGCTGGGCCCTCTACTTTTAGGACATATCTAGTCCAGGGACACTTCTGGAGGTTGTAGCTTTCTGGAAAGTTACTCTAGTGCCTGGAACCCCTGTAGAATCTTATATATTGCTCTAGGTGTTCTTTAGGATTGGCTGGAATGGTCGTGGTTGGGGGTTGGCAGGCTATGATAGGTAGCAAGGTCTAATTGAAGCTTGCATAAGAGCAACCTCCAGAGTAGCTTCTTGACCCTATTTGAACTCTCTGAGCCACTGATACTTTATTAATTACATTTCTTTTCCACCTTTTGGTCAGGATGGAATTGTTGATCCTGCAGTGTCAGGGCCAGATCCGTCCCATGTTGCCAGGGAGACTTTCACCCCTGGATGCCATGTCCCATGTAGAGGGGAGGGTAATGCTTTCACTTGCAGAGTTGGGCTTAGAGAGAGTGAGACCACATCTGAGCGACAACAGAGGTCCTCCAGAAGTAACTCTTAGGCATACCTAAAGGTAGTGTAAGCTTCTATGCTGCCTACATAGGCTTCACAAGAGTAAGCCTCAAGATTGAGGACATGGCCTATTGATTTGGGTGTCCCTAAAGTTTGACACAGTAATCAATGTATGTGGTAGTTAGATTCAGTTGTCAACTTGGCCAGGTGAAGGCACTTAGTATTGTTGCTGTGGACATGAGCCGATGGCATGTGAACCTCATCTGTTGTTGATTACATCTACAGTTGGCTAGGAGGAGTGCTTGCTGCAATGAATGATGTTTGACTTAATTGGCTGGTGCTTAAATGAGAGTCTCAACATAGCACAGCCCAAGCAGCTCACATACTTCATCTCAGCACTAGTAGCTCAGCCTAGGCCTTTGGAGATGCAGAAAGGAATCACCCCAGGGAAAGTTGTTGGAATCCAGAGGCCTGTAGAGAAGGCCAGCAGAGACCATCCTGCACCTTCCCATGTAAGAAAGAACCTCAGCTGAAAGTTAGCTGTCTTTCCTCTGAAGAACTAACAAAATAAATCCCCTTTTATTAAACGCCAATCCGTTTCTGGTGTGTTGCATTCCAGCAGCTAGCAAACTAGAACAATGTATTTTTAAAATTGTCAGTAATGAATAGAGTGCTCAGATATAGACCCTCTCATCTATGGACATTTGATCTTTGATAAGGCAATCAAGCCAACTCACTGGGACAGAACAGTCTCTTCAATAAATGGTGCCTAGAGAACTGGATATCCATATGCAAAAGAATGAAAGAGGACCCGTATCTCACACCCTATACAAAAGTTAACTCAAAATGGATCAAAGATCTAAACATTAGGTCTAAGG
Organism: Tamandua tetradactyla; assembly: GCF_023851605.1. NCBI lineage: Eukaryota > Metazoa > Chordata > Mammalia > Pilosa > Myrmecophagidae > Tamandua > Tamandua tetradactyla. The sequence continues at coordinate 85,916,297 of NC_135340.1, forward strand.
CCATAAAACAGTTAGAGGACAATGTAGGGAGATATCTTATGAAGCTTATAACTGGAGGCGTTTTTATGGACCTTACACCTAAAGCAAGAGCACTGAAGAAAGAAAGAAAGAAATAGGAGCTCCACAAAATTAAACACTTTTGTGCATCAAAGAACTTCATCAAGAAAGTAAAAAGACAGCCTACACAATGGGACACAATATTTGGAAATGACATATCAGATAAAGGTCTAGTATCCAGAATTTATAAAGAGATTATTCAACTCAACAACAAAAAGACAGCCAATCCAATTACAAAATGGGAAAAAGACTTGAACAGACACTTCTCAGAAGAGGAAATACAAATGGCCAAAAGGCACATAAAGAGATGCTCAATATCCCTGGCCATTAGAGAAATGCAAATCAAAACCACAATGAGATATCATCTCACACCCACCAGAATGGCCATTATCAACAAAACAGAAAATGACAAGTGCTGGAGAGGATGTGGAGAAAGAGGCACACTTATCCACTGTTGGTGGGAATGTCAAATGGTGCAACCACTGTGGAAGGCAGTTTGGCGGTTCCTCAAAAAGCTGAATATAGAATTGCCATATGACCCAGCAATACCATTGCTAGGTATCTACTCAGAGGACTTAAGGGCAAAGGCACAAACGGACATTTGTACACCAATGTTTATAGCAGCATTATTTACAATTGCAAGGAGATGGAAACAGCCAAAATCTCCATCAACAGACGAGTGGCTAAACAAACTGTGTTACATACATATGATGGAATATTATGCAGCTCTAAGACAGAATAAACTTATGAAGCATGTAACAACATGGATGGACCTAGAGAACATTATGCTGAGTGAGACTAGCCAAAAACTAAAGGACAAATACTGATATGAACCGACATTAGTGAATAAACTTGGAATATGTAATTGGTAACAGAGACCATCAGGAGATAGAAATAGGGTAAGATAGTGGGTAATTGGAGCTGAAGGGATATGGACTGTGCAACAGGACTGGATACAAAAACTCGGAAATGGACAGCACAATACTACCTAATTGTAATGTAATTATGTTAAAACACTGAATGAAGCTGCATGTGAGAATGATAGAGAGAGGAGGGCTGGGGACATAAATGAAATCAGAAAGAAAGATAGATGGTAAAGATTGAGATGGTATAATCTAGGAATGCCTAGAGTGTATAATAATAGTGAAATGTACAATGTACAAATTTTAAAAATGTTTTTGCATGAGGAAGGACAAAGGATTGTCATTATTGCAGGGTGCTGAAAATAGATGATAACTAATACTTCAAAATGTCACATTATGTGTAAGACTAAAGCAAAAAATGCTTATTTGTTACAAAATTTAGATTTTGACTAGAGCATTTCCTAATATAACTCATGTAGATAGTTTGATTGAATGTCATAAGTACTTGGAATCTCAGGTAGCACTTGAGGTTTTGTTGGTTTGTCCAGAGTGATGCCCCGATGAATCCCAGAATGATTTGATCAGTGACTGGAAAAGTATTTGCAAGCCCCCTTTGGGGAATGGTGAGAGTGGGGAGAAATTCAACTTCCCCAAGTTGAATTCTTGATATTCTCACAAACAGTGTGGACATCCAAAGCTATAGGCAGAGCCCCCAGTCTTGGGGTTTGTTCATATGAAACTTAACCCCACAAAGGATAGGTCAAGTCTACTTGAAATTTAGGCCTAAGAGTCACCCCCAAGAGAGCCTCTTTTGTTGCCCAGATGTGACCTTTCTCTCCAGCCAATATGATGAGCAGTCTCAACACCCTCCCCCTCTCTGCGTGGGACATGACTCCCAGGGGTGTGGGCCTTCCTGGCAACGTGGGACAAAGATCCTGGAATGAGCTGAGACTCAGCATCAAAGGACTGAGAAAAACCCTAGAATGTGCTGAGAATTAACATCAAGAGACTGAGAGAACCTTCTCGATCAAAAGGGGGAAGAGTAAAATGAGACAAAGTGTCAATGGCTGAGAGATTCCAAACAAAGTCAAGAGGTTATCCTGGAGGTTATTCTTATGCATTAAGTAGATATCACCTTGTTGTTCAAGATGTAGTGGAGAGGCTGGAGGGAACTGCATGAAAATGTAGTGCAGTGTTCCAGTAGCCATGTTTCTTGATGATGATTGAACAACGATATAGCTTTCACAATGAGACTCTGTGAATATGAAAACCTTGTGTCTGATGCTCCTTTTAGCTACTATATCAACAGAAGAGTAGAACATATGGAATAAAAATAAATAATAGGCTGGAAGGGCAGGGTGCCCCGAATTGTTAAAAACATCTTGAGGAAAAAAAACGAAGCTGGAGGTCTCGCGCTGCCTGACTTTAAGGCATATTATGAAGCCACAGTGGTCAAAACAGCATGGTATTGGCATAAAGATAGATATATCGACCAATGGAATCGAATAGAGTGCTCAGATATAGACCCTCTCATCTATGGACATTTGATCTTTGATAAGACAGTCAAGCCAACACCTGGGACAGAACAGTCTCTTCAATAAATGGTGCCTAGAGAACTGGATATCCATATGCAAAAGAATGAAAGAAGACCCATGTCTCACACCCTATACAAAAATTAACTCAAAATGGATCAAAGATCTAAACATTAGGTCTAAGACCATAAAACAGTTAGAGGAAAATGTTGGGAGATATCTTATGAATCTTACAACTGGAGGCGGTTTTATGGACCTTAACCCTAAAGCAAGAACACTGAAGAAGGAAATAAATAAATGGGAGCTCCTCAAAATTAAACACTTTTGTGCATCAAAGAACTTCATCAAGAAAGTAGAAAGACAGCCTACACAATGGGAGACAATATTTGGAAATGATATATCAGATAAAGGTCTAGTATCCAGAATTTATAAAGAGATTGTTCAACTCAACAACAAAAAGACAGCCAACCCAATTACAAAATGGGAAAAAGACTTGAACAGACACCTATCAGAAGAGGAAATACAAATGGCCAAAAGGCACATGAAGAGATGCTCAATGTCCCTGGCCATTAGAGAAATGCAAATCAAAACCACAATGAGATATCATCTCACACCCACCAGAATGGCCATTATCAACAAAACAGAAAATGACAAGTGCTGGAGAGGATGCGGAGAAAGAGGCACACTTATCCACTGTTGGTGGGAATGTCAAATGGTGCAACCACTGTGGAAGGCAGTTTGGCGGTTCCTCAAAAAGCTGAATATAGAATTGCCATACGACCCAGCAATACCATTGCTGGGAATCTACTCAAAGGACTTAAGGGCAAAGACACAAACGGACATTTGCACACCAATGTTTATAGCAGCGTTATTTACAATTGCAAAGAGATGGAAACAGCCGAAATCTCCATCAACAGACGAGTGGCTAAACAAACTGTGGTATATACATACGATGGAATACTATGCAGCTTTAAGACAGGATAAACTTATGAAGCATGTAATAACATGGATGGACCTAGAAAACGTTATGCTGAGTGAGTCTAGCCAAAAACTAAAGGACAAATACTGTATGGTCCCACTGATGTGAACAGACATTCGAGAATAAATTTGGAATATGTCCTTGATAACAGAGTCCAGCAGGAGGTAGACACAGGGTAAGATAATGGCCAATTGGAGTTGAAGGGATACAGACGGTGTAACAGGACTAGATACAAAAACTCAAAAATGGACAGCACAATAATACCTAATTGTAAAGAAATCATGTTAAAACACTGAATGAAGCTGCATCTGAGCTATAGGTTTTTGTTTTGTTTTGTTTTGTTTTGTTTTGATTTTACTATTGTTACTTTTATTTTTTTCTCTATATTAACATTCTATATCTTTTTTGGTTATGTTGCTAGTTCTTCTAAAGCAATGCATATGTACTAAGAAATGATGATCATGCATCTATGTGATGATGTTAAGAATTAATGATTGCATATGTAGAATGGTATGATCTCTAAATGTTGGGTTAATTTCTCTTTTTCCGTTAATTAAAAAAAAAAAAAAAAGAGAAGGGATAATTGGAGCTGAAGGGATACAGACTGTACAACGGGACTGGATATAAAAACTCAGAAATGGACAGCACAATACTACCCAATTGTAATGCAATTATGTTAAAACACTGAATGAAGCTGCATGTGAGGTATAGGTTTTTTGTTTTTGTTTTTTGTTTTTTGTTTTTCTTTTTCTTTCTATTATTGTTTTAATTCTTATTCTGTTGTCTTTTTATTTCTTTTTCTAAATCGATGCAAATGTACTAAGAAATGATGAATATGCAACTATGTGATGTTATTAAGAATTACTGATTGTACATGTAGATTGGAATGATTTCTAATTGTTTTGTTAATTCTTTTTTTAATTAATAAAAAAAAAAAAGAAAGTAGAAAGACAGCCTACACAATGGGAGACAATATTTGGAAATGATATATCAGATAAAGGTCTAGTATCCAGAATTTATAAAGAGATTGTTCAACTCAACAACAAAAAGACAGCCAACCCAATTACAAAATGGGAAAAAGACTTGAACAGACACCTATCAGAAGAGGAAATACAAATGGCCAAAAGGCACATGAAGAGATGCTCAATGTCCCTGGCCATTAGAGAAATGCAAATCAAAACCACAATGAGATATCATCTCACACCCACCAGAATGGCCATTATCAACAAAACAGAAAATGAGAAGTGCTGGAGAGGATGTGGAGAAAGAGGCACACTTATCCACTGTTGGTGGGAATGTCAAATGGTGCAACCACTGTGGAAGGCAGTTTGGTGGTTCCTCAAAAAGCTGAATATAGAATTGCCATATGACCCAGCAATACCATTGCTGGGAATCTACTCAAAGGACTTAAGGGCAAAGACACAAACGGACATTTGCACACCAATGTTTATAGCAGCGTTATTTACAATTGCAAAGAGATGGAAACAGCCAAAATCTCCATCAACAGACGAGTGGCTAAACAAACTGTGGTATATACATACGATGGAATATTATGCAGCTTTAAGACAGGATAAACTTATGAAGCATGTAATAACATGGATGGACCTAGAGAACATTATGCTGAGTGAGTCTAGCCAAAAACTAAAGGACAAATACTGTATGGTCCCACTGATGTGAACGGACATTCGAGAATAAATGTGGAATATGTCATTGGTAACAGAGTCCAGCAGGAGGTAGAAACAGGGTAAGATAATGGGTAATTGGAGCTGAAGGGATACAGACTGTGCAACAGGACTAGATACAAAAACTCAAAAATGGACAGCACAATAATACCTAATTGTAAAGTAATCATGTTAAAACACTGAATGAAGCTGCATCTGAGCTATAGGTTTTTGTTTTGTTTTGTTTTGTTTTGTTTTTACTATTATTACTTTTATTTTTTTCTCTATATTAACATTCTATATCTAAAAAATAAATAAATAAATAAATAAATAATAGGGGGAACAAATGTTAAAATAAATTCAGTTTGAAATAGTGGTAAATGAAAGCAAGGGGTAAGGGGTATGGTACGTATAGTTCTTTTTTTTCTCTATTATCATTTTATTTCTTTTTCCCTTGTCTTTTTATTTCTTTTTCTAAATCAATGCAAATGTACTAAGAAATGATGAGTATGCAACTATGTGATGATATTAAGAATTACTGATTATATATGTAGAATGGAATGATTTCTAAATGTTTTGTTTGTTAATTTTTTTAATTAATAAAAAAATTGTCAGTAATTTTAACATATTATGAAAGCAAAGAGCTTTTTTTCAACCTCTGATGAAAGGAATTTTATGATAAATTTTGAATTGAACAAATGTGATCTTATTCTACTTGGTTGTGTTCTTCCTAAATCTATATAAGCTTACGAAAAAAAAGCTAGTATTATAAATACATTCTCAAAATTCCTCTTAAAATAGTCTAACTAGATAGGTCAAGTTGCATAAACTAAGCAACGTATCTACCTGATAATAATAAAACTTACATAGTATGATAAAGTTAAAAATATGCTAATGCTTCAAATATACCCTATTTAGGAAGTTGGCTAAGTTTGGTAAGAAATATAAATGGATTTTTTATAACTTTGATTACCTGGATTTCAAAGAATGTGGTTTTTGGCTACTTGGCCATTTAGTACCTCAGTATGTGAAAGAATTTGAATTTGTAGTGGCTTTGGTAATGCCAATCAAAATATTTCTGTTAGTAAATGCTATCATAAATAGAGACAACCTAATTCTTAGCTTCAAAGAGTTTATATTCTAGTTAGAATATACTTGTACACAGGCATAGTATAAGACAGTGGTAATGAAGGAATAAAATTGCTGGAAGAATTTAAAAAGCATATAAAGAATGACCTAAGACAATCTCATAGAACAGATGGCACTTATAAGACCTTTAAATATGAAAGTAGCATTTAAATAAAAAGAACTCTGAACTAGTTTTTAGAAACTATAACTTAATTTTGTAAACTAACATATTCCTGGTATTTTTTAGCATTTGAAATAATGTTGAGAAAAGAGTTGAGCATTTTTATAGATATAAATCCCTTAAATATATAAAAGCTAATTATATTTCAAATGTGGGGTTTTTCTGACCTCTGAAAATTGTGCTGAATTAGACTGAGATTTTAGGCATATTGTAAATAATCATTTATGAGTTCTGAGTATAAAGTATATAGATGCCTGGCTGTGTTCTAAACCAAGCATAAATTTCTTCTTTCTTCCATTATTTTGTAGTATCTCTGTCTCTTTTCCCCTTCATGAATACTGTTATTGGAAGGAAGTATGCAGGTTCAAAAGCTTTGTTTAGTAAGATGGCAACCAGAGTGGATTGAGTCCACTCCTGCTCTGCGAAACAAGACAGAAGACGGGGAGAAAATCTCCAGGACTGCAGGTCCAGGGTGAGTAGTCTAGGAGGGTCTTTAGGCAGTTTTTGAGGGGAGGAGGATCAGAGGAGAGCAAGTGGGACAGGTGTTGGGGAGCCCCACTGGGTGGGCTGCAGTGTACCAGGGAAAATGCAATAGAAGGAATCTGAACCTCCTTGGCTCCAGTCTGCACAGTTGCAGGCTGGGGAAACCTCCCCATGTGCTTGCAGTGGGCAGCACCTGCAGGGAGCCCAGAGGCTGGTGATTGTCCACCATAAGGCAGGTCTTGGGGTGGGGAGAGTGATCACCCCGTTGGGTTTGGGAAAAGCCAGCCTGCAGTCACAGTGTCTGGAAGACTCACCAGCATTGCAGATCAGCTGATCAACACTGGTTGACTCCCCCAGTACCCCACAGAGACTTGTTGGCCAGTTGCCCCTAGAGGAGCAGTCCCCCTGGTGGAACAGCACCCCTGCCTGAGCAGCCTCCTTCCAGAGCAGCCCCCTTGCCAGAGAAGTGCCCCTGCTAAGCATGCAGACCTCAAGGCACTCTGGCCAAAAGAGGTGGGGCTGAGGGAGGAGGACTACTGGCAGGACATGGCTAGGAGTTCAGGGTGGATCTCCTGTGTGATAGTCAGCCATTCTGCCACTGGAGTACCCATGCACCCTGGCCTACCTTATAACAGACCCTTAAGTTGAACTGTACTCCCCACATGAGATCTAGACCTTGATTTGGCAGAGAATAACCAACAAAGTGTAAAATGAAACATTGAGCAAAAACTAAGTAAATACAAAACCATAGAGAAGCAAAGGAAACCAACTTGCATAATAGCCATATAAACATAAAAAAGTGCCCAGAACACAACAGAAAATCACAAAGCACATGAAGATCCAAGCAGAAATGGCCCAGCCAAATAACCAAATCAAAATTCCAGAGGGAACACAGAATTGGAATAACTGCTCAAGGGTATTTATTTAAAAATAAGTCATATCAGGAAGACACTAGAAGAGCATTAAAAAGAATTCAGGAGGTTAATTAGAAAAATGGCAGATCTCATAGAAATGAAAGATACAGTAGACCAAATAAAAAATACATATACTGGAGACACACAATAGCAGATTCAAAGAAGCAGTAGGAAGGATAAGTGATTTAAAAGATAGAAAAATAGAACTAGAGTGCACAAAAGAACAAATAGCAAGAATGATGGAAAAATGCAACTGGATCTTAAGGAAATGTTCAATAAAAGTGCAAAAATATAAGAATTATTGGTGTCCCAGAAGGAGAAGAGAAGAGCAAAAGGCTGGGAAAATTAGTTGAAGATTTAATTGGAGAAAACTTCCCAACCCTTATAAAAGACATGAATATACACATCAAAGAGGCCCAATGAATTCCAAATAGAATAAATCCAAACAAACCCATTACAAGATGCATACTAATCAGACTGTGAGGTGTTGAAGAGAAACAGAAAGTCCTGAAAGCAGCACAAGAAAAGCAATCTACTACTGTATTAGTTAGGGTTCTCTAGAGAAACAGAATCAACAGGGAACACTTGCAAATATAAAATTTATGGAAGTGTCTCACGTGACCGTAGGAACGCAGAGTCCAAAATCCACAGGGCAGGCTGCGAAGCCGATGACTCCAATGGATGGCCTGGACGAACTCCACAGGAGAGGCTCACCATCCAAGGCAGGAATGGAACCTGTCTCCTCTGAGTCCTCCTTAAAAGGCTTCCCATGATTGCATTTAGCATCACTAATTGCAGAAGACACTCCCCTTTGACTGATTACAAATGGAATCAGCTGTGGATGTAGCTGACGTGATCATGACCTAATCCTATGAAATGTCCTCATTGCAACAGACAGGCCAGCGCTTGCCCAATCAGATGAACAGGTACCACAACTTGGCCAAGTTGACACCTGTCCCTAACCATGACAACTACCTAGAAGGGAAAACACATAAGACTGACTTCAGACTACTAAAGAGTCACCATGGAAGCAAGAAGGTAGTGATATGATATTTTTAAGATCCTGAATGAGAAAGCCTTTCAACCAAGAATTCTTTATCCAGCCAAGTTATCCATCAAAATTGAGGGAGAGATTAAAATCTTCAAAGATAAGGAAAGATTGAGAGAACTAGTCAAGAAGAGACCAGCCTTACAAGAAATACTAAAGGGAGCCCTGTCAGCTGATAAAACAGACAGGACAGGGAGGGCTGGAGGAGGGCACAGAACTGAAGAAGATTAGTAAAGGTAATATAAAGGAAAAGAGAGAGAGAGAGCAGGAAAATAATACACAGATCTGACAAATAAAAACTGGAGGACAAGATGGTAAAATCAAGAACTGCTCTTACAGTAATTACTTTGACGGTTAATGGGCTAAACTCACCAATTAAAAGATACAGACTGACAGAATAGATCAAAAAACATAATACATCTATATGCTGCTTACAAGAGACATCTTAGACTTAAGGACACAGTTACAATGACAGTGAAAGGATGGAAAAAGACCTTCTATGTAAGCTGTAACCAAAATAAAGCAGGAGCAGCTATTACAATATCAGACAAGATAAACTTTAAATGTAAAGACATCAGAAGAGAAAAAGAAGGACACTACATATTAATAAAAGGGACAATTCGCCAGGAAGAAATAACAATCATAAATGTGTATGACCTCAATCAAGGAGCTCCAAAGTACATGAGGCACATATTGGAAAAACCGAAGGGAGCTATAGACATATCAATGGTAACAGTGGGAGACTTCAATACACACCCTCCACTGTAGACAGAACAACCACACAGAGGGTCAACAAGGAAACAGAGAGCCTAAACAATAAGATAAATGAATTAGATCTAATAAACATATATAGATCATTATGTCCCAAAGCATTCTTCAGGATAGATCATATACTGGGACATAAACTGAGTCACTATATATTTAATAAGGTTGAAATTATCCAAAGCATTTTCTCTGAATACAATGAATAAAGTTGGCAATTAATAATCACCAAAGAACCAGAACTTGCACAAATATATGGAGATCAAACAACACACTCTTAAATAATCAGTGGGTCAAGGAAGAAATTGCTAAAGAAATCAGTGAATATATGGAGATGAATGATACTGAGAATACATAATATCAAAAATTATAAGCTAAAGCAAAGGCAGTGCTGAGAGGGACATGTTTTTCCCTAAATGCCTATATTAAAATACAGAAACAAGCAAAACATGGGGATGTAACTGCTCACCTGGAGAATTTAGAAAAAGAACAGCAACCTAATCCCAAAGCAAATAAAAGAAAAGTAATGCTAAAAACTAAAGCAGAAAAATAAACAAAATGGAGAACAATAAACAATGGAAAGAATCAACAGAACCAAAAGTTGGTTCTTTGAGAAAATTAATAAAAGTGATGATCCCCTAGCTAGACTGACAAAGAGAAAAAGGGAGAGGACACAAATAAATAAAATCAGAAATGAGAGTGGGGTTGTTACTACCGATCATGAAGAAATTTAAAAATCGTAAGAGAATATTATGAACAACTCTATGCCAACAAACTAGACAATTTAAATGAAATGGACAAATTCCTAGAAAGACACGAATTACTTATACTGACTCAATAAGAAATAGAAGATCTCAACAAGCCAATTACAAGTAAAAAGATCCAATCACTCATTAAAAATCTTCCTACCAAAAAATTAAAAAAAAAAAAAAAAAGCCTGAGGCCTGATGACTTCACAGGAGAATTTTATCAAACTTTTCATAAAGAACTGACACCAATCCTGCTCAAACTCTTCAAAAAAGTTGAAGAAAAAGGAATGCTACCTAACTTATTTTATGAAGCTAACATCACTGTAATACTAAAATCAGATAAAAATAATACAAGAAAAGAAACTATGGACTTATCTCCCTAATGAACATAGATGTGAAAATTCTCAACAAAAACTAGCAAATCATATCCAATGCCAAATTAAAATAATTGTACATCATAATCAATGGGATTCATACCAGGAATGTACGGATGGTTAAACATAAGAAAATCTGTCAATGTAATACAGCACATTAACAAATTGAAAGGGAAAAATCACATGATCATATAGATTGATGCTGAAAAAGCATTTGACAAAATCCAGGATCCTTTCCTGATAAGAACCTTCAAAAGTTAGACATCAAAGGGAACTTTCTCAATATCATAAAGAGCATATATGAAAAACCCATAGCCAGCATCATACTTAATGATGAGAAATTGAAAGAATCCCCCTTGAGATTAGGGACAAGACAAGAATGCCCATTGTCACCACTGTTATTCAGCATTGTATTAGAAGTACTAGTTGGAGCAATTAGACAGGAGTAAAAAATGAAAGGCATCCAAATAGGAAGGGAAGAAGTAAAACTTTCATTATTTTCAGATGACATGATCCTATACTTAGAAAACTCTGAGAAACCTACACTAAAGTTACTTGAGCTAATAAACAAATTCAGCAAAGTGACAGGATACAAGATTAATATACAAAAATCAGTAATGTTTCTATACACAAGCAATGACAAATCTGAGGTGACAACTAAGGAAAAACTTCCATTCAGAATAGCAACCAAAAGAATTAGGTATCTAAGAAGAAGCCTAATAAGGAATGTCAAGGACTTATACACAGAAAATTACAAAAAGTTGCTAAAAGAAATAAAAAATGACCTAAATAGATAGAAAGATATTCCATGCTTATGTATAGGAAGATTGAATATCATTGTCAAGATGTCAATTCTACCCAAACAGATCTACAGATTCAATGCAATACCAATAAAAATCTCAACAACTTACTTTGAAGACTTGGAAAAATTGGTTATCAAATTTGCATGGAAGGGAAAGAGAACTTGAATAGCTAAAGATATCCTTAAAAAGAAGAGTGAACTGTCAGGTCTATCACTTCTTGACTTTAAAGCATACTATAAAGCCACAGTGGTCAAAACCGCATGGTACTGGCACAAAGACAAAAGGATTAATCAGTGGAATAGAATCGAGAGTGCAGAGATTGACCACCAAATTCATGGACATTTGATCTTCAATAAGGCCGCCAAATCCACTGAATTGGGACAGAATAGTCTTTTCAACAAATGGGCATGGGAGAACTGGATTTCAATAGTGAAAAGAATGAAAGAGGACCCATTCCTTACATCCTATACAAAAGTTAATTCAAAATGGATCAAAGAACCAGTACCATAAAACTTCTTGAAAAAAAATGTAGGGAAACGTCTTCAAGATCTGGTAATAGGAGGTAGCTTCTTAAACTTTACACCTAAAGCACAAGCTGTGAAAGAAAAAAATAGACAAATGTAAACTCCTTAAGATCAAGAGCTTCTGTGCCTCAAAGGATTTTGTTAAAAAGGTGAAAAGACAGCCAACTCAATGTAAGACAATATTTGGAAACCATGTATTGGATAAAGTCTTGATACCCTGTGTACATAAAGAAATTATACAGTACGCCAACAAAAGAACAAACAACCAATTATAAAATGGGCAGAGGAAATGAATAGGCACTTTTCTGAAGAAGAAATACAGATGGCTAAAACACATACAAAGAGCTGCTCATTTTCATTGGCTGTGTTAGTTAGATTCAGTTGTCAACTTGGCCAGGTGAGCATACCTAGTTTTGTTGCTGCAGACATAAGCCAATGGTATGTGAACCTCATCTGTTGCTAATTATATCTGCAGTTGGCTAGAAGGTGTGCCTGCTGCAATGAATGACCTTTGACTTAATTGGCTGGTGCTTAAATGAGAGAGCACAGCATAGCACAGCCCAAGCAGCTCAGCATTCCTCATCTCAGGGCTTGCAGCTCAGCCCAAGCCTTTGGAGATGCAGAGAGAAGTCACCCCAGGGAAAGTTGTTGGAACCCAGGGGCCTGGAGAGAAGACCAGCAGAGGCCATCCTGTGCCTTACACCTAAGAAAGAACCTCAGTGAAAAATTAGCTGCCTTTACTCTGAAGAACTAGCAAAATAAATCCCCTTTTATTAAAAGCCAATCCATCAGCTTCCGGGTCAAGATTGTGGCTTAAAAATGTGCGCGTTTTAGTTCGGCCTCCAGAACAACTGCTAAATAACCAGAAACAGTACAGAACAGCTCCTGGGGCCACGTCAGTGACCAGACACACAGCGTACCCCAGTCTGGACCAGCCGGACCGGCTGTGAGCACCCCCCAAAACTGTGAGTTCCCAAAGCTGCAGTGAGTGGCCAGCGCCCCTCCCCCAAAGGCCGCTTCCCAGAGGGGAAAGGAAAGGACTTTACCAGCAGCAGTGACTGGGCACAATCAAACGCCAATTGTGGAACTAATTAACAAATTCTGACTACTAAAAATAGGCCCCCAGCTTAGGTGAACCTGATCAAAGCGGAGGTTGCTCATTTTTGCCCCATGCCAAGGGGGCAGAACTGACAGAAAAAGGGGGGAAAAAAAAGAAGGAAACAGGTTTTTGTGGCTGTGTTATCTACAAAGGCTTGACTGCCTCTGGATACAGCGGCAGGACTTTTCAGGCTGGAACTGCCCCAGGCATAGGCAGAAGTGAGCTCTTTTGGGGGCTTATCTGGAGCCTGTGCCTTCCCCAGGGGAGGAGTGAAGGCCCACCCAGGTGGAATCCCTCCATCAAGGAATTCAGACACCAGTGCTTGGTAATTTGAAGCCATTAAAACCAGCCTACAACCTCTCCTCTGTCTCCAACAACCCCCCAGCCAAAGTTAAAGGTACCGCATCATCTTATGCTGGTGGGACCTGCAGTCAGACAAGCGCCACATACTGGGCAGGATAAGAAAAACAGAGTCCAGAGACTTCACAGGAGAGTCTTTCAACCTGCTGGGTCTCATGCTCAGGGAAAACCGACGCAGGTGACTCTTTCCTCCTGATAGGAGGCCAGTTTGGTCTGGGAAAATCTGGCTGGGGTCTATAATATCTAAGTAGACCCTCCTAAGTGTGTGGGGGGAAAGGTACCACACAAGCAGGGCAAGAAACAAGAAAACAAGAACTGAAAAATTCTCCTCTGTTAAACAAAACTTAAGCTAAAGGTTCAGATAAAGCTGAACAGAATGTCAAAGAACAGATAGACAACAAATTCATCCAGCAAGAAAATCCTAGATAAAAGAAGTGAAAGCAATCTCCAGAATAAACTAATTAAGGTAATTAAATACCTAGACGCCAGCAAAAAATAACAAATCACACTAAGGAAATTGAAGATATGGCCCAGTCAAGGGAACAAACCAACAATTCAAATGACATACAGGAGCTGAAACAACTAATTCAGAATATACGAACAGACATGGAAAACCTCATCAAAAACCAAATCAATGAATTGAGGGAGGATATAAAAAAGGCAAGGAAGGAACAAAAAGAAGAAACTGAAAGTCTGATTAAAATATGGCTTTTCTAGGGTCCATACATCCTTTTGTATGTTCTACAGTGGGGTCGCATTTCATTACTTTTCCATGTGAGTATCCCATTATTGTAGCACCATTTGATTGTGAAAACCTTGTATCTGATGCTCCTTTTATCCACCTTATTGACAGATGAATAAAACATATGGATTAAAAATAATTGGGGGAACAGGGGGACAAGATGGTGGCTTAGTAAAAATTGAAGAATTAAGTGTCCACTTGGAAGAAGTAGGGAAAGAACAGTGAACTAACCCCAAAACAGGTAAAAGGAAATAAATAATGAAGTTCAGAGCATGAATAAATGAAATTGAGAACATGAAAACAATTGAAAAAATAAAAAAAACAGAAGTTGTTCTATGAGAAAAACAATAAGATTGATAGACACTTAGTGAGGTTTACAAAAAGAAGATGAGAGAGGACGCAAATAAATAAAATCAGAAATGGAAGAGAAGACATAACCACTGACCCCACAGAAAGAAAGGAAGCAATGAGAGGATACTATGAACAACTTTATGTTAATAAATTTGACAATGTAGATGAAATGGACAACTTCCTAGAAAGCAAAGAACAACCACATTGACTCAAGTACAAATAGACAACCTCAACAAACCAATCACAAGTAAAGAAATTGAATCTGTCATTAAGACACTCCCCAAAAAGAAAAGTCCAGGACCACATGGCTTCACATGTGAATTCTACCAAATATTGAAGAAAGAATTAGTACCAATCCTGCTCAAATTCTTCAAAAAAATTGAAGAGGAGGGAAAGATACCTAACTCATTCTACGAAGCCAACATCACCCTCATACCAAAGCCACACGAAGATATTACAAAAAAAGAAAACTGCAGACTAATCTCTCTTAAGAATATAGATGCAACAATCCTCAACAAAATTCTTGTAAATTGAATCCAGCAGCATATTAAAAGAATTATACACCACGACCAAGTAGGATTATCCCAGGTATGCAAAGATAGTTCAACATAAGAAAATCAATTAATGTAATACACCATATCAACAAATCAAAGCAGAAAAACCAAATGATCATCTCGACTGATGCAGAAAAAGCATTTGACAAAATTCAACATCCTTTCCTGTTGAAAACATTTCAAAGAATTGGAATAGAAGGGAATTTCCTCAACATGATGAAGGGAATATATGAAAAACACATAGCTAACATCATCCTCAATGGGGAAAAACTGAAAACTTTCTCCCTAAGATCAGGAACAACACAAGGATGTCCAGTATCACCATTGTTATTCAACATTGTGTTGGAAGTTCTAGCCAGAGCACTTACACAAGAAAAAGGAATACAAGGCATCAAAATTGGAAAGGAAGAAATAAAATTCTCACTGTTTGCAGATGGTATGATACTACACGTCGAAAACCCTGAAAAATCCACAGCAAAACTAGTAGAGCTAATAAATGAGTACAGCAAAGTGGCAGGTTACAAGATTAGCACTCAAAAATCTGTAGTGTTCTATATACTAGTAATGAACAATCTGAGGGGGAAATTTAAAAAAAATTCCACTTACAATTGCAACCAAAAGAATAAAATATTTAGGAATAAATTTAACTAAAGTGACAAAAGACTTATACAGAGAAAACTACAAGAAATTGTCAAAAGAAATCACAGAAGACCTAAATAAGTGAAAGAGCATCCCGTGTTCATGGATTGAAAGACTAATTTTAATTAAGATGTCAATTTTACCTAAATTGATTTACAGATTCAATACAATACCAATTAAAATCCCCAAACTTACTTTTCAGAAATAGAAAATCCAATAACTAAATTTACCTGGATGGGCAGGGTGCCCTGAATAAGTAAAAATATCCTAAGAAAGGAAAATGAAGTCAGAGTGCTTCTGCCAAAACTACCATCAGTGGTCTCACAGAATGCCTTACCCATCGTCATGGTATTCCACATAGCATCGCTTCTGATCAAGGAACACACTTCACAGCAAATGAAGTGTGGGAATAAGCATGTGCTCATGGAATTCTCTGGTCTTACCATGTTCCCCATCATCCAGAAGCAGCTGGATTGATAGAACGGTGGAATGGCCTTTTGAAAACTCAATTATGGTGCCAACTGGGTGGCAATACCTTGAAAGGCTGGGGTAATGTTCTCCAGGAAGCTGTATATGCTCTGAATCAGTGTCCGCTGTATGGTGCTGTTTCTCCCATAGCCAGGATCCATGGGTCCAGGAACCAAGGGGTGGAAATGGGAGTGGTACCACTCACTATTACCCCTAGTGACCCACTAGGAAAATTTTTGCTTCCTGTCCCTGCGACCCTGAGCTCTGATGGTCTACAGGTTTTAGTTCCAAAATGGGGAGTGCTTCCTCCAGGAGAAACAACAATGATTCCATTGTACTGGAAGTTAAGACTGCCACCTGGTCACTTTGGGCTACTTGTGCCACTGGATCAACAAGCCAAGAAGAGGATTACATTATTGTCTGGGGTAATTGACCCTGACTATGAGGAGGAAGTAAGACTGCAACTACATAATGGAGGTAAAGAGTTTTCTTGGAATATAGGAGATCCCCTAGGGCGTCTTTTAGTACTACCATGCCCTCTGATATTAAAATCAATGGGAAACTGCAACAACCCAATCCAAGTGTGGAGGGCCAGGAGCAATCAATCAGGCCCCAGCAGGGAAAGTCCCCACAACATTGGGGCGGAATGTCCCCAAGAGTTAAACAATAACCAATGTTAGGGAATTGAGGGAACGGGATGTGTTTTGGCAACAGCTAATGGCATTCTTTTGCTTCTATGATATGCTTGCTTGCTAGCAACTGCAAAACCACAACATGATCTTAGCTTTTATAAGCACACCTTGAAAACCTCTGGGGGCCACTCTCTGAATCTTCCTTCTTGGAAGTTTCTGAGGCAGTCACTGGCCGGCTAATAAAGACTCCCAATTGGCTTACAGTTTTGAATTATGTGGTTTCTCTTTCAGTGCACCCCACGACACAGGCAGTACTACAAATGGCTCTGAAACTTCAAGAATGAAGGTTTGGGTCACCCCACCAGGCAAAGAACCATGGCCAGCTGAAATGCTTGCTGAGGGTAAAGGGAACATGGAATGGGTAGTGGAAGAAGGTAGTGATAAATATGAACTTCGACCACGTGATCAGTTAGAGAAATGAGGACTGTAATGCTGTTTTGTTCATGTTATACTATTTAAGTTGTAAGATATCAAGTTTAAGAGTGACTATTACCCAAGTATTTGCACCCTATTCTGGAGAGATTTAATGTGTTTCCAGTTATATGCAGGACAGTTGAGTATTGTTAGGTGAAAGAAAAAAAATGTGTGTTTTGTTGTTTTTTATTAGAAATTAGGTTTAAGGTGGTATGTATTGCTGCCAAGTTGACAAGGGGTGGACTGTCATGGTCTGGTTCATGTGTCAACTTGGCCAAGTGATGGTTGGGCAAGTGCTGGCTTGTCAGTTGCGATGAGGACGTTTCATAGAATTAAATCGTGATCACGTCAGCTGCATCCACAGCTGATTCCATTTGTAATCAGCCAAAGGGGCATGTCTTCTGCAATGAGTGATGTTTAATCTAATCACTGAAAGCCTTTTAAGGAGGATTCAGAAGAGACAGGCTCTTCCTGTTTCAGCTGGTGAGCCTCTCCTGTGGAATTCTTCCAGACCCTCCATCGGAATCATCAGCTTCACAGCCTGCTCTGCAGATTTTGGACTCTGTGTTCCCGTGGCCATGTGAGGCACTTTTATAAATTTTATATTTGTGATGTTCCCTGTTGATTCTGTTTCTCTAGAGAACCCTAAATAATATACCTGGTTATATCCTATAGTATATTAAGCAGTGTTCTAGTTTGCTAGCTGTCGGAATGCAATATACCAGAAATGAAATGGCTTTCAAAAAGGGGAATTTAATGAGTTTCTAATTTACAGTTCTAAGGCCAAGAAAATGTCCCAATTAAAACAAGTCTATAGAAATGTCCAATCACAGGCATCCAGGGAAAGATACCTTGGTTCAAGAAGGCCAATGAAGTTCAGGGTTTCTCTCTCAAGTGAGAAGGCACATGACGAACACAGTCAGAGTTTCTCTCTCATCTGGAAAGGCACATGGTGAACACAGTCAGTGTTCCTCTCTTATTTGGAAGGGCACGTGGTGAATACGGCATCATCTGCTAGCTTCTTCTCCTGGATTCCTGTTTCATGAAGCTCTCTGGGAGACATTTTCCTTCTTCATCTCCAAGGGTCACTGGCTGGTGGACTCTGCTTCTCATGCTATGTCATTCTGCTCTGCTCTCTGAATCTCTCATTCTCCAAAATGTTTCCTCTTTTATAGGACTTCAGAAACTAATCAAGACCCAACCAAATGGATGGAGACATGCCACTACCTAATCCATTTTAACAATCACTCTAGATTAAAACACATCTCCAGGGAAATAATCTGATTACAGTTTCAAACATACAGTATTGAATAGGGGTTATTCTACCTTTATGTAATGGAATTTTGATTAAAACACAGCTTTTCTAGGGGACATACATAATCTCAAACCAGCACAAGCAGACAATCAAAAAGTACTGGCAAAGTCTCCTGAGGGAGGGGAGAAAGACTATGGACTATTAAACCTTACCATCAGGGAATCCCCTGACACTGTGTCAAACATTAGGGTCACCCAAATCAATATGCCATGCCCTTGATCACAAGGCTTACTCTTGTGACACTTATGTAGGTAGCATAGAAGCTCAGACTACCTATAGGCATGCCTAAGACTTCTGGAGGACCTCTTTTGTTGCTCAGATGTGGCCTCGCTCTCTTTAAGCCCAACTCTGCAAGTGAAATCATTGCTCTCTCCCCTACATGGGACATGACAT
This sequence comes from Tamandua tetradactyla, assembly GCF_023851605.1. Taxonomy (NCBI): domain Eukaryota; kingdom Metazoa; phylum Chordata; class Mammalia; order Pilosa; family Myrmecophagidae; genus Tamandua; species Tamandua tetradactyla. The sequence continues at coordinate 85,935,382 of NC_135340.1, forward strand.
CCAGGGGTGAAAGTCTCCCTGGCAATGTAGGAGATGACTCCCAGGGATGAATCCAATACTGGCCCTCTGGGATCAACAATTACATCCTGAACAAAAGGGGGAAAAGAAGTATAACTAATAAAGTTATCAGTGGCAGAGAGAGTTCAAATAAATTCAAGAGACTACACTGGAGGTTGCTTTCATGTAAGCTTCAGTTAGGCATTGTTACCTATCATAACCTGCCAACCCCAACCAGGACTATTCCAGCCAATTTTAAAGAAAACCTAGAGCAATATATAAGATTCCACAAGTGTTCCATGCACTAGAGTAACTTTCCAGAAACCTGCAACCTACAGATGGGTTACTGGACCAGATAAATCCTGAAACCTAGAGGGCCCATCCTTTCCAGAACATAAGATAGTTCCATCTCAATACCCCATATTATTCACAGATACTTCCAATGTGAAAAACATAGAATGGTCATAGCCAACAAATACCCCTAAAAAGAGGGATGAAAAGATCAAAGATGATGGTGGAGTTATACAGTGAAGATAGCATTTAACAAATGAATATGATTGCTGTATCATTAAATTGATATCTCTTTTAGTCTCTAGTATTTTAGAACAGCTAGAAGTAAAAACCCAAAATCATGGAATTGTAACTGTCATGGTCAGGTTCATGTGTCAACTTGGCCATGTGGTGGTACCTGTTTGTCTGGTTGGGCAACTGCTGGCCTGTTTGTTGTGGTGAAGACGTTTCATAGAATTAAATCATGATCATGTCAGCTGCATCCAGAACTGATTCCATTTGTAATCAGCCAAGGGGCATGTCTTCTGCAATGAGTGATGCTTAATCTAATCGCTGGAAGCCTTTTAGGGAGGATTCAGAAGAGACCGGCTCTCTTCCTGCTTCAGCCTGCAAGCCTCTCCTGTGGAGTTTGTCCAGACCCTTCATTGGAATCGTCAGCTTCAGAGCCTGCCCTGTGGATTTTGGGCTCTGTGTTCCTATAGTCACGTGAGACATTTTTATAAATTTTATATTTGCGAGTGTTTCCTGTTAATTCTGTTTCTCTAGAGAACCCTAACTAATACAACTTGGTACCAGGAGTGGTTCTTAAGAAACCGAATCTTAAAAAATGGGTTTTTATGAATGTGTTTCTACTCTGACTGGACTCAAAGGCACTAAGGACTCTGATTCCCATAATCAGCATGACACTCCCAATCCATGGAGTGAGTTGGTAAAAGAGATAGTCAAAATATCACCATTCAATTCTCCTAATGCTTCGCTTGTACAAAGTCAGGCTCTGGGGGATAATGTTTTTGACACCTTTGCAGAGTTTTGTGGAAATAAGATGTATAGAGATGTTGGCTGGTTGTTGTTAGATACACTGGATACATTAAGGAGTGAAAGGGATGGGTTTAAGGCTTCAAATGAGAAGCTTAACTGCTGTCTGACAGATGTGGAAATTTCTGTGAGTATCCTGAAGGAAAATCTTATTTCCTGTTCAATTGACTTGAGATCTCTGAAAACCAGACTCAGAATCTTATTGTTAGAGTAGCAACTTTACAACGTGAACTGAAATCTCAATGTTGCATGGTGTCTGCTGTTAGAATGAGAGCATCGACTGGAAAGGAGGGGGACCCTGAAAAATGGGATGGTGACATATGGATTGATAATGATGTCAGGGGTGAGGTTGAAACCCTAGGTCATACTGAGTCTTCTCTAGACTACCCTGTAATAGTCCACCCTGAGCACATAGCCACCCCACCTCCAGCCTGCCTTGAGGAGTTGGCCACCCAATCGCCTCCTGAAGGGATTAGCCCTAGAGTGACTGATCCTGTTTCACCAGATGAAACTGCAAATGAAGGCCCTGAAGCAAATGGCTTGGAATATATTTCTAATTCTTTTCATGACCCATCCCCACCACCCCTTATTTCTTCCAGACCTATAACTAGACTAAAGTCCCAACAGGCCCCTAAAGGTAAGGTACGAAGTATCACACATGAGGAGGTATGTTACACTCCAAAAGAACTGTGTGAGTATTCCAATTTATATAGACAGAAATCAGGGGAATATGTGTGGCAATGGATTTTAAGGGTGTGGGATAATGCTGGGAGGAATATAAGGCTGGATCAGGCTGAGTTTATTGATATGTGTCCACTAAGCAGAGGTTCTACATTCACTGTTACAGTTTGAGTGGTTAGAAAAGGTATTAACAGTTTGTTTGGATGGTTGGTTGAAACATGGATCAAAAAGTGGCCAACATCACCTGAGGTTGAAATGCCAAAACTGCCCTGGTACAATGTAGATGAGGGGATCCAGAGGCTTAGAGAGATTGGAATGTTAGAGTGGATTTATCATGCAAAACCTGCTTTTGCACCCCAGGAATGTCTGGAGGATGGACGTTTTACCAGAACAGTGAGAAATAAATTTGTGAGACTAGTGCCAACATCCCTGAAGAGCTCTGTAGTTGCACTTCTCTGTAGGTCAGATATTACTGTGGTAACTGCTGTTACTGAGCTGGAATCCTTAAACATAATGACAGGATTCCGAGTTGGCAGAAGTCAGGTGGCAGCACTTAATTGCCAAAGACAGGGTAGACATGGCTATTATAATAGACAGCAAACTCAAAGCAGGCATCAAAATTATATGACTCGCAGAGATTTGTGGCACTGGCTAGCAAACCATGGGGTACCTAGAAATACAATAGAAGGGCAGTCTACTAAATTCTTGTTTGAGCTGTATAAACAAAAGAGTTCCGATCAAGTGAACAGAAGTCTAATCTGAATTACAAAAACACAGAGTCACGGCCCCTTAATCAATTTCCAGACTTGAGACAGTTTACAGACACAGAGCCCCTTGAATGAAGGGGAGGCCAGGTCCCTTTAGGGGAGAAACCTGTTACACTGCTACAAATTTATATTGTTAATTTTCCTCCAAGCCTTCCCCAAGGAGACCTATGGCCTTTTACCAGGGTAACTGTGCACTGAGGAAAAGGAAATGATCAGATATTTTGGGGATTGTTAGACACTGGTTCAGAAGTGACATTAATTCCAGGGGACCCAAAACGTCACTCTGGTCCACCAGTCAGAGTTGGGGCTTACGGAGACCAAGTGATCAATGGACTTTTAGCTCATGTCCATCTCTAAGTGGATTCAGTGGGCCCCTGGACCCATTCTGTAGTTATTTCCCCAGTTCCAGAATGTATAATCGTAATAAACATACTGAGCAATGGCAGAATCTCCACATCAGTCTCTAACTCATGCAGTGAGGGCTATTATGGTGGGAAAGGCCAAGTGGAAGCCACTAGAACTGCCCCTACCAAGCAAAATAGTAAATCAGAAGCAATACCTGATTCCTGGAGGGATTGCAGAGATTACTGCCACTCTTTAGGACTTGAAGGGTGCAGGGGTGGTGATTCCCACCACATCCCCATTCAACTCTCCTATTTGGCCTGTGCAGAAAACAGATGGGTCTTGGAGGATGACAGTGGATTATCGTAAGTTCAACCAGGTGGTAATTCCAATTGCAGCTGCTGTTCTGGATGTAGTATCATTGCTTAAGCAAATCAATACATCCCCTGGTACCTGGTATGCAGCTATTGTTCTGGAATATGCTTTTTTCTCAAAAGCTGTTAGTAAGGACCACCAGAAGCAGTTTGCTTTCAGCTGGCAAGGTCAGCAATATACTTCCACTGTCTTACCTCGGGGGTATATCAATTCTCCAGCCCTATTTCATAATCTTGTCCGCAGGGACCTTGATAATTTCTCCCTCTCAGAAGACATCACACTGTTCCACTATATTGATTATATCATGTTGATTGGACCTATTGAGCAAGAAGTAACAACTACTCTAGATTTACTGGTAAGGCATTTGCATGTCAGAGGATGGGAGATAAATCCAACAAAAATACAGGGGCCTTCCACCTCAGTGAAATTTCTAGGTGTCCAGTGGTGTGGGGCATGTCGAGATATCCCTTCTAAGGTGAAGGATAAGTTGCTGCATCTGGCCCCTCCTATGACCAAAAAAGAAGCACAACACCTTGTTGGTCTCTTTGGATTTTGGTGACAACATATTCCTTATTTGGGTGTGCTACTCCTGCCCATTCATCAAGTGACTAGAAAAGCTGCTAATTTTTGAGTGGGGACCTGAACAAGAGGCGGCTCTGCGACAGGCCCAGGCTGCTCCGCCACTTGGGCCGTATGATCCAGCAGATCCAATGGTGCTGGAAGTTTCAGTGGCAAATAGAGATGCTGTTTGGAGACTTTGGCAGGCCCCTATAGGAGAATCACAATGTAGACCCTTAGGATTTTGTAGCAAAGCCTTACCATCTGCTGCAGATAACTACTGTCTTTTTGAGAAACAGCTTTTGGCCTGCTACTGAGCCTTAGGAGAGACTGAACGCTTAACCATGGGCCACCAAGTTACCATGAGACCTGAGTTGCCTATCATGAGCTGGGTGTTGTCTGACCCACCAAGCCATAAAGTTGGGCATGCACAGAAGCACTCTATTGTAAAATGAAAATGGTATATATGAGAAAGGGCCAGAGTAGGTCCTGAAGGCACAAGTAAATTACATGAAGAAGTGGCCCAAATGCCCATGGTTTCCACTCCTCCCACATTACCTTCTCATTCCCAGACCACAGCTATGCCTCTTGGGGAGTTCCTTACTGTGAACTGACTGAGGGAGAGAAAACTCGGGCCTGGTTTACAGATGGTTCAGCACAACATGCAGGTACCACCCAAAAGTGGACAGCTGCAGCACTACAACCCTTTCTGGAGTGTCCTTGAAGGACAGTGGTGAGGGGAAATCCTCCCAGTGGGCAGAACTTTGAGCAGTGCACCTGGTTGTTCATTTTGCTTGGAAGGAAAATGGGCCAGAGGTGCGTTTGTATACTGACTCTTGGGCTGTTGCTAATGGTTTGACTGGATGGTCAGGGGCTTGGAAAGACCATAATTGGAAAATTGGTGACAAGGATGTCTGGGGAAGAAGTATGTGGATAGACCTTTCTGAGTAGGCTAAAAACATGAAGACATTTGTGTTCCATATGAATGCGCACCAGAGGGTGACTTCAGCAGAGGAAGGTTTTAATAATCAAGTGGATAAGATGACCTGTTCTGTGGATTGCAGTCAGCCCCTTTCCCCAGCAACTCCTGCCACTGCCCAATGGGTTCATGAACAAAGTGGTCATGGTGGTAGGGATGGAGGTTATGCATGGGCTCAGCAACACGGACTTCCACTCACCAAGGCTGACTTGGCTACAGCCACTGCTGAGTGCCCAGAATATGGCACCATTCCCCAAGGTGACCAGACAGCTTCATGGTGGCAGGTTGATTACATTGGACCACTCCCTTCATGGAAGGGGCAGCTCTTTGTTCTAACTGGAATAGACACATACTCTGGATATGGGTTTGCTTACCCTGCATGCAATGCTTCTGCCAAAACTACTATCTGTGGGCTTACAGAATGCCTTATCCATCATCACGGTATTCCACATAGCATTGCTTCTGATCAAGGAACACACTTCATAGCAAATGAAGTGTGGGAATAGGAACTTGCTCATGGAATTCTCTGGTCTTACCATGTTCCCCATCATTCAGAAGCAGCTGGATTGATAGAACAGTGCAATGGCCTTTTGAAAATTCAATTACCATGCCAAGTAGGTGGCTGGGGTAATGTTCTCCAGGATGCTGTATATACTCTGAATCAGCGTCCTCTGTATGGTGCTGTTTCTCCCATAGCCAGGATTCATGGGTCCGGGAACCAAGGGGTAGAAATGGGAGTGGTACCACTCACTATTACCCCTAATGATCCACTAGGAAAATTTTTGCTTCCTGTCCCTGCGACCCTTAGTTCTGCTGGCCTATAGGTTTTAGTTCCAAAGGGGGGAGTGCTTCCGCCAGGAGAAACAACAATGATTCCATTGAACTGGAATCTAAGACTGCCACCTGGTCACTTTGGGCTACTTATGCCACTGGATCAACAAGCCAAGAAGGGGATTACATTATTGTCTGGGGTGATTGACCCTATCAGGGGGGAGTAGGACTGCAACTACACACTGGAGGTAAAGAAGAGTTTTCTTGGAATATAGGAGATCCCCTATGGCATCTTTTAGTACCACCATGCCCTGTGATTAAAATCAATGGAAAACTGCAACAACCCAATCCAGGCAGGACTACCAATGGCTCTGAAACTTCAGGAATGAAGATTTGGGTCACCCCACCAGGCAAAGAACCACGGCCAGCTGAAGTGCTTCCTGAGGGTAAAGGGAATATGGAATGAGTAGTGGAAGAAGGTAGTGATAAATATGAACTTCGACCACGTGATCAGTTACAGAAACGAGGACTGTAATGCTGTTTTGTTCATGTTATACTACTTAAGTTGTGAGATATCAAGTTTAAGAGTGAATATTACCCAAGGATTTGCACTCTATTCTGGAGAGATTTAATGTGTTTCCAGTTATATGCAGGACAGTTGAGTATTGTTAGGGGAAAGAAAAAATGTGTGTTTTATTTAAAAATTAGATATGGTTTAAGGTGATACGTATTGCTGCCAAGTTGACAAAGGGTGGACTGTCATGGCCAGGTTCATGTGTCAACTTGGCCAGGTGATGGTACCTGTTTGTCTGGTTGGACAAGTGCTGGCCTGTCTGTTGCAATGAGGACATTTCATAGAATTAAATTGTGATCACGTCACCTGCATCCACAGCTGATTCCATTTGTAATCAGCCAAAGGGGAGTGTCTTCTGCAATGAGTGATGCTTAATCTAATCACTGGAAGCCTTTTAAGGAGGATTCAGAAGAGACAGGCTCTCTTCCTGCTTTTGACCGGTGAGCCCCTCCTGTGGAGTTCGTCCAGACCCTCCATTAGAATCGTCAGCTTCACAGCCTGCCCTGCGGATTTCAGGCTCTGTGTTCCTACAGTTACATGAGACACTTTTATAAATTTTATATTTACTAGTGTTTCCTGTTGATTCTGTTTCTCTAAAGAACCCTGACTAATACAGTAACCCATGTCAAACTCTGAAATATGTTCTACAACTAATTGTGGTGCTGTGCTTTTAAATTTATTGCTTTTTTGTATATATGTCATTTTCACAAAAAGGAAGAAAAAAGTTGATTGCAGTGATAAAAAAAATAGTTAAGCCTTCTAGCTTCCTACATTCTGGAGCAGCTAGAAGGAAAAATCTGAGAGGATCATGTGGTGGCCCATGACAAGCTCTGGGATCTATCCTGTAACTTCTTGTTGAAGAGTGCTTTGAAAACTACTGCTTTTTTCTTTCTTTGCTTTGTTTATATGTTAAATTATACAATAAAAAAGTTAAGAAAAAACAAAAAAGAGTCAAAGAACTTAACGTGTACTCCCATTGTGCCAGCCCCTGGTAGCAAACCAATTTGCTATCTCCCAGCTGTTTTTACAGGGATTAGCTTGAGATCTGGTGGCTTTGCCCCCATTTTGTAGATGAGAAGACTGAGGCACAGAGAGGTAAAGGCTTTTCCCAGACAGTGGCATGTTGCCCTCCTGCTCCACATTCTTTCTACATGCATACCTTGCGGTGTCCAACCTGGTTGAAGGGCCCTTTTGCTTCATTTTAGCACCAAGAGCAGCAGGGCTGGTAGCCAGCATCCTTTGCCCTGAGTGCCTCCGTCCATCAGCACCCAGGTGTCACCCCACCCCACTGCGGGCTCCTACAGCCTAGAGTTCAAGGGAAGACATGGTTGGAAGATGCATTGCTCTACATTTACATTCTAAAATTCTAAGCAGTAAATTTATCATGACCAGGAAACAAATGATCATTCTTATTTCCCCACCCACTAGGTAAGACTTGCATTTGTGGTCAGAGCCCCCAAAGCAGATGAAGCTCCTTTGGGAGACTCGGGGCCCAGAATCCAGGATGGCATGATGGACGGTGCAGCATCCGGAGTCATGACGTACCCGGCATTAAGCGAGCGTATGAGCAAGCTACAAAGGCACAAAGAGTTATTCCACTGTTTCAGTGTAAGCAACTTCCTACGAGCCGTTGCAGTGTGATAATAACAGCTCTGGCATCTTTTTCTTAGTGGGACATGAGAAATTATCTAGGGATGGCACAGTTGACAGTAAGGGAATGGTTCCTCAGACCCAGACGGGAAGATACAGTGCCTGAAACCTACAAAGAATCTTTGCGTGCACTGACTGGACAATAAGCAAATATGTTCATCCCTCTTTTCTACCCATTAATCTAAATCTTCATCGGTAAGTCATTATGCCTCATATGGGCCTATACATTTTGTATTGCGTTTAAAATTCTCCACATGTTCACAGCAGCATTATTCACGGTAGCCAAAAACAACCCAAGTGCCCATCAAAGAAGAATGGAAAACAAAACGTGGTGTCCACATACAACGGGATACTCCTCAGCCTTAAAAAGGAAAGACGTTCTGATATATAAGACATCATGGATGAGCTTCAAAAAGAGTATACTATAGCGTTCACAATGTGACTGTGTGATTGTGAAAACCTTGTGTCTGATGCTCCTTCTGTCTACGGTATGGACAGATGAGTAAAACATATGGATTAAAAATAAATAAATAATAGGGGGCAGAAGTGTTAAAATAAATTTAGTATACTGAAATGTTAGTGATCAATGAAAGGGAGTGGTAAGGGGCATAGAAAAAAAATAGGGGAAACAAAGGCTAAAATCTATTGGGTAGATGGAAATACGAGCAGTCAATGAGAGGGTGGGGTGAGGGGTATGGTATGTATGAGTTTTTTCTTTTTTCTTTTTATTTCTTTTTCTGAATTGATGCAAATGTTCCAAGAAATGATAGTGGTGATGAACATACAGCTATGTGATGATAGTGTGAGCTATTGATTATATACCAAGAATGGAATGATCATATGGTAAGAATGTTCATGTTTGTTTGTTGTCATGTTTAAAAAAAAAAAAAGAAAAAGAACAGTTTACTAAATGAAATAAGTCAGACACAAAAGTAAAAATATTATGATCTCACTTACATGAAATATATGTAATAGTCAAATTCATAGAGACAGAAAGTGGATTAGAAGTCACCAGGGGCCAGAGGGAGGGAGTTACAGAGAGTTTTTACTTAATAGTATAGAGAGTTTGGTTTGGGATGATGAAAAATTTTGGAAATAGATAGTGGGGTGATTGCTCAACATGGCAAATATAATTAGTACCACTGAAATGTATACTTAAAATTGGTTACATTGTGTAGTGTTCTTTCATCCACAACAACAAATTTACTACACCAATACTATGGGTCAACAATAGAGGGGAATACGGGCTTTGGGAAGGTTTGGGTTTTATTTTTTATTCTTATTTCTGTTCTGAAGTAATGAAAATGTTCTAAAATTGATCATGGGAACGTAAACAAGCTATGTGATGACACGGTGAGCCAGCGATTGTATACTTTGGACGCTTAGTGTGGCGTGTGAATATATCTCAATAAAAATGAAAAAAAAACAACAGTTGAAATGGAAAATTTATGTTGTACATATTACTATAATAAAAAGAGCAACACCCCAGTATAAAGAAAATCAAATTGTTTATATAGACAGGGGTCCATAAAAAATATCTGTCCAGAGCCCTGCATAACCCTCAGGGAAGCCCTGACTCGGGGAGAAAAGCCTTGTCTATGGACCAGAGTTTGAAACATCTCAGAGCAGCAAGAGCCCCTGGCGGACATCTGGTCCAAAGGCTGCTCTTTACAAGGTAAGGGACAGAAAGACAGCGAGAGCAGATGCCTCCAGTTCTGTTGGAGGAGAGAAAACAGTGTGCTCAGAGTGGTGATGGGGGATCTCCCTGGAATGAGTTTCTGCTGAGCCCTGAAGTGCTGGCCAGATCTGCCAGTCTGGGGATAATGCAGGAGAGCATTCCCAGTGGGCTGTGCAGCAGAAGGGCAGGCGGGAGCAAAGGGAGGTGGGAGCCAGGGGTTGGTCTGGCTGAGCAGGGCCCGTGGACAGGGGCTGCTGGGCTGCAGCTGGGTCTCTAAGAGTTTCTTCCGGCCTCTGAGGCCCCACCCTGCTCTCCAGTTTGGAGACCATCTCTCCCATGAAGCCATCAGCATACTTGCCATTCATACCACCGGAACCATCTTCAGATTCAGCTTCAGAGGGACAAGTAAGGCTAAATTGGGGACAGTACCTAGAGCCACAGGCTTAGATGTAATTTTAAGCCACAGAATGAAACTTCAAAGATATTTTTCCTTCCCACAACTGTTTCAGCAAACTGCCATGCTTGTTCTCTCCTCTGTCCTCACTGGAAAGGTTTGAAAGAAATCTCCCATTAAGATACCTGGGTCAGGGTTAAAATTTGACTGTTACCTGGGAGATGGAAATGAAAACAAAACTCCTTTCTCTGTGTTCTGTATCGTTTCTTTTTTGAAAAACTATTTGTGTGCGTGTGTGAAATATAACATACACACAAAAAGGCAATAAGTTTCCAAGTACATTTTAACAAGTAGTTAGAGAAGAAGACTTTAAAGTTTGGTATGGGTTACAGTTCCCCGATTTTTCGTTTTTCCTTCTAGCTGCTCCAAGATGCTGGTGACCAACAGAAATATCAATATAATGATTTAGCAGTCATACTCACTTGTTAAATCCTATCTTCTCTGTTGTACTACTCCTTCTCTTAACTTTTTTTTTTTTTTTTTTTTTTATGCATGGGCAGGCTCTGGGAATCGAACCTGGGCCTCTAGCATGGCAGGCAAGAATTCTGCTACTGAGCCACCGTTGCCCACCCTCCTTCTTCTCTTTAAATAACATATATACATAAAAGCCATTTCAAAGTACAGCACAACAATTAGCTGTAGAACAGATTTCAGTTTGGTATGGGTTACAATTCCACAATTTTAGGTTTCTACACCCTTCTTCTGCATGGTTTCTAAAACACTTTCTCATCCGTTATCTGACAGGGTGCTCCTCATACCTTATGATGCGAATCAGTGGTCCTCCAGCTTGAGCAAGGGTCAAAATCACCTGGAGAGCTCGTTCACACAAATTGCTGTGTCCCATTGCCAGAGGTGCTGCATCAGTAGCTTTGTGTGGGGCCCGAGAATCTGCATCCCTAATAAGCTCCCAGGTGATGCTGACGCTAGCTTGGCAACCACACATTGAGAAGCAGACGTTATCAAAATCTGTCTCCCAAAAGGCTGAAAAAGGCTGGAAACCTGGTGAGTCCAAAGGGACCCTGTACAAGTGACCGCATCTGCCCTCTATTGGTGGTTGCTCGCATGGCAGGCTTTTTGCTTTGTGCAAAAAAAAAAAAACAGTTTTTGTTTCAAAAGCCAGTTGAGCTTTCTTCAGCAGATGGGCTTCTGTGCTCCTTACTGCACGTGAATGAACCAAGGCTTGGTCGGGCGATAGGGACTCACCATTCCCGCGTCCCTCCCCTAATCCTAGGGAGTCCTAATCCACAGTGCAGGTGAGGGTTTTAGATTTGCAGGCAGTGGAGCACAGGAATGTTTTGATGGTAAATGGGGTTCTGCCCGAAGGAGAGAAGGATGCCTTCAGAGGCAAGAAGGTCCTGGGAAGGTGCTCAGGGCTGTGGAAAAGGCAGCAAAAGCAGTTCTGGTTCCACTCAGTTACATTAGCCTGTGAGTCTGAGCAAGCCGTGCTGTCTCTCTGAGCCTGTTTCCTTTTCTGAGAAATGCGAATGTTAATATTCATTTATTCTATCCTGACTAGAATATTATGAGGACCAAACAAGAAAGCAGAAGATTGACTGACAAAGTAGGTGGGACACCTTGTTAGTTTGTAACATTAATAACTGTACTTGTGGAGTGAATGTACTGCCCAGCACTTTATCTCATTGGTATCTCATACCAGCTCTCTGAAACCAGTGCTGGTATTACAGAAGAGGAAAGCAAGGCAACAGGAGATTGAACAACTTGTCCTGATCGCACAGATAGTAAACAGGAGAGCTGGGGTTTGATCTCAGGTACTCTGGCTCCAGAGTCTGGGTTCTTGACCATCAAACCATATGAAAGCAAAGAAAGCTTTGGGGACATATCTGTCTCTGGGCTGCATGTGCAGGGTCTGACAAAGGAGTCCTGCCAGGGTAAGCCATCTGTTCTCCCTGTGGCTAACGTGCCTAGACAAAGCAGACTTCTAGCGGTAGGCTGATTCCTGGGGTTTCTCAGTCTCAGTTCTGTGGCCCTTGCCTTCCTCACCATCTCCTCCATCCTGTTTATGCAGACATGCACACACACACACACACACAGAAACACAGACACACACAGTCCCACACACACTCCCCAAGCTCAGAGAGTGGGTCAAGGAGAAAGAACCCAATGCCCAGGGTAGGACTTCCCCAGGGACCTCAGCATGGCTGTCAGTGAAGGATGCAGCCCTCAGAGGTCCCAGCTCTATGCTTGGTGCCTTGTCAATTGCCACCCCGCAGATATGAGATAAAGATGCCACCCACAGAGCAGAGCCACCCCCTGCCCCCCATGCAAGAGGCAGCATTATGTGCACTGCCCATGGGCAATGAAGAAAGGGGGAGAGGGACAAAAAGAGTCAAGAGGGAGACAGAGAAGAGACACACCTGGAGAGAAAAAAATGAAAACAGAAACACAGAGGTGAGCAGGGCAGAGGGCAAACATGAGCAGAAATGGAGGAGAGACAGGGGAGAGAAGCCATGAAGACTGGGGTGCAGAAGGTGAGAAAGCCCCATGCCCAGGCATGAGAGACCAGTGGAGGCATGCAGGGAGGTAAGGAAAGAGTGAAAAAGGTAGGCGTTGGCAGGGATGGCAGGTGAAGAAGTGTGGGACAGACACAGACATGGCGATTTGAAGCATGGAAACATGGATGCAACAGAATGCGGTTGGAGGAATCTGGGAGCAGAGGCACACAGTAGGGAGAAATGGGGGGCCAGGAGAGAAACTGGAAGCTGCTGTTACTTTGAGTAACTGCTCTGAGCAAGTCACTTGCTGTGTGTTGGAATTACGCAGAGAACGAGCTGGTCCCTGTCTTCGGAAGCTCACCTTCTCGCAGGATGCTAAACACACAAATAGGAAATGATAGAAAAAAAAAATGCACAAGTGCAGAGACAGGGAGGCTAGGGTGTTGTGGGGAGGGGCACAGAGGCTAGGAATCAGAACCACCATAGGTAAGGTCCAGGAAGGCTTCCTTGAGAAAGTGACATCTGAGGAAAGAGTGAGGAAGACTCAAGGAGAGAAAGGCAAGGGTGTGGTGAGACAAGGAAACTGGAGACACAAGGGGTAGAGGCCTGCTTGGGCCTCATCTAGCAATAGTGGGGAGCCCCTGGTGGATTTCAAGCAAACAGATCTGCCTGTGTTTGCATAGGGGTACACATGCTGCAGGGTGGAGAATGGATTGGACAGTACATGATGGGAGGCAGGAGTACAAGTTAGGGTTGCCCAACATATGGAGGAGGGGAAGGAGAGTCACAAGGTGACGAGATCTGCAGGGCTGAAAGTGGCAGGAATGTAGGGGTGTCTTGAGCTGGCATGAGCGAGGTGGTCAGTGAGGACCAGAGGACCAACCGCCTCCCACAGGGCTCCAGGGCTTAGTGCATCTCTCTCCATCCCCCTGCTACAACGTAGCACCCACCCATGGTCTAGGATGTGTGCCCACATCTGTGAGTCTTGCAGGGAAAGACAAAACACTCTTCACTCGGTTCAGCTGGTGCCCAGTATAGGGTGTGGGTCAATGCTGGGCAAATGAATACACCAGACCGGACAAAGCCTGGTGTCAACAAGCCCTGATACCTTACCATGGGGAACCGGGACTAGCCAGGGAGTTATTGATGTAGAAGCTTAAAGATGCCCATGGAAGCCTTGTTGGATTAGTGGGCAGTTATCTAGTATCTTTTATGGGTCAACTACTCCTTGTGATTAAATAAAAAGAGAGAGAGAGAGATCTCTCAGTCACTACCCATAAAAAGACAGAAGAAAATATATTTAGTTATTATAACACAACACGAATCAGGCCACCATGGAGGTAGTGGTAGGAGAGTTACATAGAGAGGTGACATTTGAGCTGGGCTTTGAAAGATGACTTAGAGTTCGCCATGCTGAGAAAGAGGGATAAAGGCATTCCAGGTTAGGCAAGAGTGCAGCCTCAAGCCCTGGGCATAAAACTGGCTAGGAGAGACCACAGCTCAAACTGCCAACTTTTATTTACTCCATGCTTTGCACCACGCCCCCTCAGCTTACCTCTGACTTCACCTGCAGCTTCAGTGACTATCTACGGTGGCGCTGACATCACCCACCTCGTGTAAGAGACAGCAGGACTTCCCACTTCATGCCTTCTCTGAAGCAGAGGGCCTTATTCGGCCCACCCCAAAACAGTCCTAAAATGCAGGGAGTTAGTACCTTCCAGATGGGGCAGAGTCACCCGAGAGTAAGCACCCCAACTGGCTGATGCTGTACCTTCATTCTGCATGTAGGAAACAGGAGGTGAGAGGGTGGGAGTGGGGTGTATGATGAGGGGGGTATGGAGTGGCAACTTAGGGTCCAATTAAGGCAAGAAACAGCCCCAACTCTAGGCTGGAAGGACATAAGAAGGAGGCATGTGAAACCCTCTCCCCCCTTGCCTCCTGTGTATGACCTTGAGGACACAGCTGCACCTTGGCTCTCCCTCCTTCCCAATCTATCCACCCCCACCTCACTCTTCTACTCCTGCTTCCTGGGTTGCCTTCCTAGGACACCCCCAGCATCCAACTCCTTTCTCAGGCTCCGCTTTGGGGGAACCCAAACTAAGATGGGGTATGTTGGGACCTGGGGCAAGGGAATGGGTTTTGTGGTGTAGACAAGTGAATCATTGCAAGTATTTTTGAGAATCTAGGGACTGAACCCTTGGTTGGGCACGAGGAGATGCCTGTGAGGGTCTTTGTGCTTTCAAACCTCAGTTCCGGCTGGGAAGACATGACAGAAGGGGTGAGCCAGCCGCACGTGGGGGATCAGAGACGGTTTCTCCCTGCCTTTGAGGCATGATCACGTGGGTTGGGGCAGCAGATTGATGTTCCTAATTACATTTGGCTCAAGCTGATAGTATTTGTCTCATTCTGGGAGCCCACAATGCTGCCGGATGCCGGGGAAGGTGGCCAAGAGGCATGCAGAGTATGACAATCTGGGATTTAAAAATATCCATGAGTGATGAGAGTGGACAAGTCACAGCCACGGGGGCAGGGTAATTGAGGAGTGTCCTTGAGTTGCCCTGTAACGCCTTTCAGTGGGGGGCTAGGGTTGGAGGAGCCCTGGAAAGGCCTTAGAGTCCATCCCTCTGTCCTGTGGCTGACTTACTCAAGACAGTCCAGACAGGGACTCTGACCACTTCTAATGCTGGACAGCTCGTGAAGAGTAAACGCTTTCATGGGTCTAATTTCCATTTCTTCTGCTGCAGGTTTATGTTCCTTGGTTTGTTCTTGACGGCATTAAATACTCACCCAGGCCTAGGTACAAAATAAGAGAAGGAGAGAAGGTATATTCCTGGTGATCAGGAGGCTTGCTGGCCGGTTGTCTATGCCAACAGGAAGCCCGCGAAAATGAGATTGAACGCTCAGACCTGAATGCTGCAGCAGGGGCAGAGGCATCGGGAGTTGTCGGGGGAGGCAACAAGGAGGTGGGGCCATGAGAGGAGGCGGGCATTTGGGTTAATGCAGAAGAAGGAGTCGGGCATTCCTGGCAAGCGACCAGTGTGGCCAAAGGGATGAGTCCTGCATCCCTTTGGGATGAGTCTGACACAAAAGGGGACACCTGAGCATCGCGGCAACGTCAGCTACTCCAAGAAATTTAAGTCACTCAAACGCCCCATTTGTAAAATGGGGACTCATCCCTGTCCACCTTCCTTCCAAGACCAGTGTGAAGTTCAAACAAGACAGCGACTGTGAGTGGATCCGGAAGTCAGCCTGCTCTGCAGATTTAAAGCCTAATGCTGCTTTGATTTGAGAAGGTTTCTGCTGCTCTGTGTGAGCCTGGGCAGGTCCCCTACCCTCTCTGAGCCTGTTTCCGCATCAGTGACCCAGGGATGATAAGTCCTTCCTCATCCTGTCCTACCTAGAATTACAGGAGGAAATGTGAGTAAAAATTGCATGACGATCCACAAAGCTCTCTACAGAAGCAAGTTTCTCTTACTCCTGCTATTGCCCCAGGTAGACAGTGGGTTTCCTGAAGGCAGGCAGTCCAGGTCCTCCCTCTGTGAATAATCGCCTCGGAGCAGGCAGCCAGCACTGCCGGCCTTGGAAGGCGGTTGTGGTGCGTGGGGCGGCCCTTCCCCTCCAACTCTGCTAATCCCTCCCCTGCTTTCCCTCGGCAGGACGAGTGTCTAACAAAACCGGTTCTGCCCAGGTAATCAGAGGGCGCTTCCTTCTCAAAACGTGTCGGGTCATCTTTAGGTGATTGTCCCTCAAGTCCCTGCAGCAACTTCGGCATTTGGCATGGCCCAAGCTGAGGCTTCGTTCACCAGGCAGAAAGAAGGTCCTGCGTTCCTCCCAGAGCAGCGCTGCAACTAGGGTGATGAAGACACGCTCAGAACAGGGACCCCGTCCTGTCTCCAGAACGCAGCTTTTATAACAAAGAGTTCCGGGCAGAATGTGGTGAAGTGGAAAGAACGCGTGCCAGGAAAAACGACCCAGGCCAGTGCGGACTGGGCTGTGTGCCCTTGCCTAAGGCACTTCCCACTCTGTGCCTCAGTTTCTTCCTCTGTAACATTGGCTACGATCCCCCTCGGGGCGAGCTAATCGCTGAGGGAATTGGATTTAAAAGGTTGCCTACAGCTGCCTGCACTAGCCCGCCGGGCAACGCTCCGCCTGGGGGTCTGCAGGGGGTGGGGGCGTGAGCAGCACGCGGGCCTTGGCGGCTACCACGCCCCTCTCAGCCGGCCCGGCCGCACTCCGGGCCCACGGGCCGACTTTGCGAACCTCCAGCGGGCGAGCCCGGCAGGCTGCCCGGTCTGCGCGGCGCCTCGGCCTTCCAGTCCTGTGACTTCACCAGCGTCCCGAGCCAGGGGGGCAGTTGCGAGCCGGGGTCGCCGCCCACTCCCGCAGCCGGCAGGTGCCGAGACCCAGCCTTGCCTAGCACGCAGCATCTGCGGGCCCGAAGGGGTTAAGGAGCGGGCCGGGAGCCTGTCCCCGGCTCCGGGAGCCGCTGTGCGGGACAGCCTGCTGCAGAGCCGGGAGGCGCGGGGCCACGGAGCGGGCGGGCGTGCGCTTCCTCCTCCTCCTCCTCCTCCTCCCTCCGCCTCCTCCTTTGTAGCGAGTTCCCCTTGCCTCTTCCTTCCCCCCCCCCGCCCCCCAAGCCCGGGCCCTCGCGCGCTCTCTCTCTCTCCCTTTCTTCCTGCCTCGTCTTCCTGCCGCGAAGGAGGCTCATCTATTATAAATGCACATTCGCGGCTGACATCAGCGACGAGCGGCTGGCGAGCGCCAACGAGCGGTCCCTGCGCGCTGCCCGCCCGGAGCGCGGCGCCCAGGCTCGGCCCAGCCGCCCGCCTGGCGCGGCGGACCCCCTTCCCGCCCGCCCCCTGGGACCCTCGGCGGTCCCCCGCCGCCACCCCCGCACGCCGCGCCCGCGCCCCCGCACCGCCCGGGAGTTTCTGCATGACTGTCACAAAGGTAAGCGCCACTCTCCCGCCTCGCCGGAGACTTGCCGGCGCCTGCAGCCCCTGGCTCTGGCTGCGGGGGGCGCGGGGGTGTGGGTGTGAGGAGGGGGCACTGGTGCGGGGAAGGTGCGGCGAGTCACTCCAGTCACTCCAGTCTCTCCAGTCACTCCGGCCCCCCAAGGACTGAGGTGGGCGCAGAGGGAAGGGGGAGGGTGCCGCTGTGGCAGCGATGGAGGTTTGGACAACACCCCTCCGCACCCGGCCCTAGCCGGACTGCATTTTTAACCCTTGTTTAGGATGCTGCATTT
Source organism: Tamandua tetradactyla (assembly GCF_023851605.1). Lineage (NCBI taxonomy): Eukaryota > Metazoa > Chordata > Mammalia > Pilosa > Myrmecophagidae > Tamandua > Tamandua tetradactyla. The sequence continues at coordinate 85,953,232 of NC_135340.1, forward strand.
TTAACCCCTGGAGAGCTGTGTGGGGCTGTTAAGTGGTTCCCTTCGTCTCCTCCCAAAGGAGCGCGCGGCCGGAAGCACTGCTGGAGGAAACTGGTGCGGGGCAGTGGGTGTGGGAAGGGGCTTGCCGCCCTGAGAAGGCCAGAGGAGGGGGAACCCCACCCCACCTGCAGGCCTCTGACATCCAGCCCAGAATCCCAGGAGCGCTGGCTTCACTCTAAAGACACTTTGTGGACAAGGCGCTACCCAATTCTGAGAATCGCTACCGGGGACAGGGAAGGTTCAGTGGCAGCCAGTTTGGAGATGTGGGGAGGGACTGAGACAGGGAAAAGGAAGGTGGGCACCCTGGCAGCCCCATGGATCCGATGGCCACTGGGGCCCAGGTTTATTGGAGAGACTTTGGGAGCTCCCATGTTTTGGGGAGGAGTTAAGTGGAAAATAAAACCCTGGGACAGTGGAAAGAGTTCCACTTCTCAGCCCCTTCCCCATACACCATGGATGACCTGACCGTGACTAGGCCATTTGGCTTTGGGCCTCGGTTTCCTCTTGTGTAACATGAGGATGGTAGTACAGGTCCTGGTGTTGGAGACAGGCAGTTCTAGAACCACACTTTTCAAAGGGCTCTGTCAAGGAAAAGCACCCCCTCCACTCTCCCCCCCACCCCCACTCCCTCTCCCCTCCGCAGAACGGCCTTGGCTGGGTAGGCCTTGGACTAGGTCATCCGTGCACCCAAGGCCAGACTCCACCCTTTCCAGCTGCCCAGCTGTTCCTCAGAATTGGGAGTTGGAGGCCAAAGTAAGAAGGACAACCTGCTGGGGGCCAAGCCTGGGCCAGATGGAAACGCAGTGGCAGAGGTGATGGGATGAGTGGCTCTGGGCCCTCCTGTTAAGCCAGGGGCTACCCATACCCACCTTGGTCCTGATTCTGGGACTTGGGCACATTGTGGGAAGATGGACTTGGGGGCTGAGAGGTTGCCACAGTTCTGGCTGTTGGCAGAACTGCTGAGACCCTCAGGAGGAAGGATGCCCAGTGCAGTGATGTGATACGAATGCTATTCAGCAGGGAAGGCTTATTATCATTAAGTTTATTAATGTCAAAGATGGAAGCAGAGCAGGGCAGAAGAGTAATGGATAGGCCTGGGTGGAGACATGGAAGATGTGAGATTTGTAATAATTGCAGTGAGGATTGACTGGGCACCTCCCCTGTGTCTCTTTCTGTACACATGTTCATGCAGCCTTCCCAGGAGGTCTGCAAGGAAGCTGTGTCCAGCCCCTTTTAATAGAGGTAGAACCTGAGGCTCAGAGAGGTGAAGTGACTTGCCTAAGGTCACACAGCAAGTAAGGGGCAGAGCTGTGGTTTGCCCTCAGATCTGTCTCAATCTATAGCTCATGATGTTTCCATTGTTCCACACTGTTAAGCACCCTGGAGATTAGGATACTCCAACAGTGGAGGGGCACTGCTGGGAGGCATGGATCCTGGTCTGGATGGCTTATGAAGGTGGAGTGTTAAACCCATTGGCAAGCCTGGAATCTTAGTCCCCAGTGCATTATTCACTAATCCTCCTTCCCTCCCCCACCAAACCCCTCTGTATCCTTTTCATGCTCTAACCAATGTGGCTTTGGTTTAAGCCAGCTCAGAGGATTAAATAAAATTCTCACCCTTAACCCTGTCCTCTCTCCCCTTACTCGTCCTTCACAGATTAGCCATGTTCCTTTTGGGGAATGAGGGAGGAGCAGGAGGGGTCCAGGTGGGAGGAGTAGGGCCTGAAGGGACAGTCCAGCCTCTGGCAAACCTGCAGAAAGAGGTCCTCTGCATGTCCTAGAAGAAACCATAGGCTCTGGGAGTCTGAAGGCCTGGCCTCTAGTCCTAACTGGGGCATTAACAGGCTGTGTGGCCTTGGGCCAGCCACTGCCATCTCTGGGCCTCTGCTTTCCCATCTGTAAAATGCAGGAATTGGTTCCGATGATCTTTAGGGTTCCCTCTACTGAACTTTGGGACAGCTTCAGCTCCAGGAAGAAAGTCAGCTCTAAGCCTGGTGCTGGGCACTGGGTGGGGGTGTGCTCTTTTTACTTTGGGGAGTAGGGGTTTGGTTTTAAGATATATAGAGAGAAGAAGCCTACAGGGGATCTAGGAGGTGAGATCACTACTTAGGAGGTAGGTGGGGAAAGGAGATAAGATAGAGGGTGAAAGGAGTAAAAAGGCCCATGGCCTTCGGGTGAGGCCCCCTGAGAGTAAAATTCTCTGGGTCAGGGTTAGGTTCAGGTGGCAGTTTCTTGTTAACTCAGGAAGGTCTGGAAAGCGGAGAAGAGGAAGCCAGGTTGTGAGTGGCTACAGCCCCAGTAGCATTTCCTTGGAGGAGACAGGCCTCAGATTCCCATTTACCACACTTCTCTCTCATACCAGGCTGTTGTGAGATATGGCTGGTGAAGCCACACATAAAGTCTGGGAGATATCTGGAGGGGCTTGGCCCTTACTGGTGTGAGGGATACGGAGAACCCCGTAGAGCTCGGGGCTGGCCATCACGGAAATTCCCATGTGACAGGAGAGACGGTGAAGGGATGTCCTGGGGCAGAGCAGTAAGGCAGCAGGTGCCATCACATGAGGTGACATGCATGAGCAAGACCTGGGAGAGGGAGTCCGGCAGGGTCTGTGGCGGTCAGGGAGGGCTTCATGGAGGAGGTGGTCTCCAGTCAGGATCTGAAGGGCTCATGAAGAGTCTCATGAGGCAGGGCATGGCTGGAAGAAGGTGCGGTGTGCATGAAATCCTCTGACTAGCCGGTCTCCCGGGTCGGGTGGTATCTGGCAAAACAGAGTGTGGCCTGTGGCATCATTTCAGCCTGGATGTCAGTCCCTGGTTTGCCACTTTTTGCCCAGTGCCCTGGAGCAAGATACTTTCTCCGTCTGTAACATAAAGATATCTATCCTGGCGATTGCTGTGCAGGCTAAGGGAGAAAGTGCATTGTAAATGACAGCAGCCTCTACTGCTGTTAAGTGCCACCAGCCACCACGGTGTCGCCAACTACTTTCTTCTGGATTGTGACCTTCTGGTCTGATGGTACTTTTCCTGATTATGACATTTTCAACTCTATTTTCTTGTATGCATTTTAGTAAGCTGCCTTAATTTCTTTATGGAACAAGAAGGGGGAAGAAAGGAAGAAAAAAAAAGAAGTGAGAGCAGAGACAGGGACCAGATGCAGCTTCCCAGCCTGCGAACTTCTGCAGGAGGTCAGGATGCCACCTTCTCCCAAGCTCGGCTCAACGTCCTTCCGTAGGACAAGTCAGGGACGAGGGCGTGAGGTGCTTTCCCCAGTTACAAGTAGCTCCAGATGATTTTACTCTGGAAAGTCTTGTGCCTGCTTTTTATGATTCCGCTCTTTCTATTTCATGTCTGTTGTGTTTCAGATTAACAGTGCCCCCCCACCCCCCAGTTCTAAATATCTGTTTCTAAACTACCATCCACTGGGAAAACAAAATGCACTGGAACTATGTGTCTAGTACAAGTTAATGGACCCTGAAGGGATCTCCTGTGACAAAAGGCTGTGAGCTGTGACCAGTACTTTGCAACCTCCTGTTTGCTGTTCAGAGACTCTATGGGATGATTTCCTGCTTGTTGAGTACTGTGACCAGAGGCAGGCCTTCTAGGTAAGGGAGGTGGTGGGTTATAGGGACGGAGCTCCCTTGTTCCAGGTGTGCTGTGCTGAGTTAGATGCCAGTGAGCAAAAGGGGTCAGTGCCCAAGAAGGAAGTCCCCTGAGCAGCAGGAATGCCTGCTGCACCTCAGAAGGACTTGGGAGGGAAAATTTGTGCAGAGAGAAGACCCCGGTTGCCAGCTTCACCTCCCTCCAGTTCCAGGAAGCCAATTCCAGGTCCCCAAGCAGTGTCATCAGCTGTGCTCTGGCCCCGTTTTCAGCAGTGCAGCCTTCTCCCCACCTGTTCCAGTCCTGGCCAGGCTCAGCCCACTGATGGAAACCCCTGGCTCCTGCTGATGGGATAGGACGAAGCCTGGTATTGCCCCCTGCCCAGGTAATAACAGGCCTTCCCTGGGCTAAGATCACCTGTCTCTAGGGCCCCTTCAAAGTGACTCATAGTAAAGCGGAATTGTGTGAGCAGTCAAATCATCCAGCCCTCTCCCTTGATAAACGAGGAAGCTAAGGCCCAGGAAATGGAAGTCAGGACTTTACCAAAGTCACCCAGCAAATCTGAGGCAAAGAGGGGCCCTGGGTCATCCTGACTCCTGATCAGTGCTCTTTCCACGTGGCTGTCCTGAGAAGGGGACTTTGCCTAAAGAGAGGTGGTGTTTGGGCATCACTGAAATTACCCCCACTGCATCGCCCCCTCCTGTACTCTGGTGTCTGGGTTCCCTTGCGCTGCTCAGCCCCAGCCCTTGCAGAAAGAGCACTGGGGGTCAAGGTTATAGAGGAGTCCTTGCTACACACACAGTCAGGTTGGTGGGGAGGAGATTTCAGGGCCTGTCTGCCTTCAACTGCTTGACCCAGAATCTAGCCTACCCAGGAGATACCTGGAGACTGAGACACTCCATTTCCTGCACCTCTTTCCTGTCTGGCTCTTACTGGGAGAGGAGGGGAGAGAGCTTGCATCCCACAGAGCCTTGGTGGAAAGACCCACCAGCTCCAAGACACCTGGGGGAGGAAGAGTCTGCCTACTCTGCCGCCCCCCACCTCCACCCCTCATGCGCATTGTGCCTCCTCCTTCCTCTTAGTTCTTCCAGATAGGTGACATTCTTGTGCCGGAAGATGCATGGCTAATACCTATTCATTTATTCATTCAGCCGGCACCCATGAGCACCTACTCTGGCCCAGGCCTGGTGCCGGGTAAAAGGGACGCAGATTGCACAAGCCACAGTGCTGCCATCAGGACCTCAGAGGAGATGGATGTGGACGCCGGGGTGCCAGGATCCTGAGTTAGGGGTCTCAAGGGCCAGTGGGCACAAGCAGTTTGTCTTGCCTGCAAACTGTGAGTGCTCAATAAGTGGGGGCTCCTTCCTTACTGTCTCCCCATCTAGTCTATGAAACTCATGCTCAAGAAAGGAACTGGTCAGTTACTGTCTGCCTGACTGTGCCCGGAAGCTCTGTGTTCCTTTGCCCTTAGAGGCATCTGGGAAGGCCTGTGAAGCTCTCCAGGGCCCCAGAATCACCCCACCTGGTGGAGTCAGAGCAGACGTGAGCTTGGCTGGTTTGGGAATGTGGACGCTGGCTGGACCGGTGGCCTGGCAGCATCAGGCGCTGGCAGCTTAGCGATGGAGTGAGTTTTTCCACTTCTCTGCTAGGTCCTGGAGCAGACACGGCCTCGGCTGGCGGCAGCTGCAGCAGCGTCTCTGCTCCTGGCACTGAGGTGGCCTGAATTCTGATTTGGATATGCCCAACCACAAATTTGTCTAATGTTTAAGAGATGAGAGAATGTGCAAATTCCCTCTGTGCCCAGCCTCCTCCTATTTTCCTCTCCCAATCTATTCCCCTTCCTTTTCCTGTGGACTCTGCAGGCTCAGGCCCAGGGATCTGGGGCAGCCTGCCGCCTGGGACGCTTGGAGCAGCTGGCCTGGAGCAGGCCCTGCCAGCAAGGACAGATGCAGACCCAGTGGCTTCCACATGAAAAGAAGCTGTTTAAGTTGAGCATCTCCTTTGTGGGCTTGGAGTGGGACCAGCTGCAAAGAAGGCATAAGTGGAGTGGGGGTAGGGGAGTGGGGGAGGAGCCGCCACCGCCCTTCCTCGCCCCCCTCTCCTATCTCTGCCTCCCGGAGGCCCCCCCACCCCGGGGGGACTTTGTAATTGGTTTCTGGCTGGCACCCTCCTTCCAGTTAATTAACACAGGGATGGGAGCCACTCATGTTTGCTTAGGGCTGCCCTGTTTATAGAACCGGTTCAGTGGTTCCAGAGTTGGGGGAGGGGGTTCCCCTATTTACAGCCTCTGAGAGGAGAGATGACCACACCTAGTTACAGAGCTAACGTGGGCCAGATTTTCTGACTTTGGGCCTGAGCCTTTTCAATATGATCATAGAATCGTCCATGTCCTATGAAGATTGGTCATCATCACCATGATAATGACAGTGAGTAAGCAAGGAAGGGATATGCACGATCACATTTACTCCCTTCCACTACGAAGCAGATTCTATTATCTATCCCATTTTCCAGAGGAGGAAATCAGGAATTGCCAGAGGTCACACCTGTGCAGGGTGGCTAGGTAGCTGGGGCTTTTCCCTGGGCTGACTCCAGAGAAGTCACATTCCTTAAGCTTCCCAGCCTGCCATCCTGGTGCACGCTCCCCTTCTGCCCCGTGGCCCTGGTCCCAAGGATGTGTCTGATAAAAGCTGGGTACCTGGAGGGTGACACCTGGGGATGTGTCCTGCTTAGACATTTCTGTGGCCTGTGCTGGAGTCTGGAGCTGGGGATTATATAAATAACTTGAGGAAGGGTGCTGGGTGAGGAGGGCATCCTGCACATGTTGTCTGATGTCAGTCTATATTGCTTAGGCAAGGGGGCCAGCCCAGGGGCAGAACAGGGTGTGACAGAGGCAGAAGCTACCTTATTCATTTCCATAAAGCTAGCTTTGTGCAGAGAAAGTGGGTCTCTAATTCAGGCCAGCAGCCATTACCACAATTGGACTTCTCTGGAGATGGCCCCTAATTCTATGGGGTGCTAGTGGCTAAGAATACTGGCTTTGGGGTCAGACAGATGGTGCTTTGTCGTTTTCTTGCTGGGTGTCCTTGGGTGAGTCTCCTAACCTCTCTGAACATCTATCCTCCATCCATTAATTGGGCCCTGTAATAGTACTACCTAATAGGGTTATGGTACAGATCAAGTGAGCGGATGCACGTGAGACACTTATCACATGCCTGGCAGTTCGCGTTAGCTGTTAATATCAGTAAGGCAGGAAATTAAGCAAATGCTTATGCGTGTCCTGGGAATTTGGGAGGAATAGCAGAGGACCGGACCTAGTCAGGAAGGCCAGGGAGTGACTATTAAGCTGAGTCACGAAGAAACAGGAGGAAGTAGCAGGTGGAAGGAGGGGAGCCGAGGAGGTGGTCACAGGCAGAGAGAACAAGGGCAAATGTCCGAATTCTAAAACAGTCACGCAACATGATTGCTTCCTGTGTGCCAGGCATTGATGTAAGCACGGCCCGTCTACCACGCACTTAATCCTCAGACTGACTTCATGATGTGGGTTACTGTTTTGAATCCCCGCATTACCGATGAGGAAATGGGCACAGAGAGGCCAAGTAACTTGCAAAAGGTCAGCCAGCGAGACCAAACAGAGGCTAGATGGGACCCGGCCTCCAATCCCAGCCCGCTTTCCCTGCCTGCACCCTGCTGCTTGGTGATGGGGACAAGACAGCCTGGCCCTGGACCACATCCCGACTGACCCGGGCAAGGGCATGGGAAGTGCCTACGTTCAGTTGACACCTGGCCCCTCTGCTGCCTGCCCCTCTCAGAGCCTCCCCGAGCTGCAAAAGCGGATGGCAGAGGCTGTCCTGGGAAAGGAAAAGGAAACTTTGCCCTGACAGGAAAATTTCCACTTATGTTTGAGCTGGGCCCAATTACGGCCATTTTTGTTCTTTGAACCTTTCTGCTTATCTGGATTGGGCCTTTAAAGTAAAGTTATAGGGAAGTGTACATTTTACGTTAAAAATCTCTTAGGTGTCTGCAGTTTGGTTTCTGCTCTGCTCTGAGCACCTGCGGACGTTTTGCGTGGTACTCCCGCCGCAGGCTTAAGCACCAGGGCCCTGCCTGAGACAAATGTTAACACCCCTGGAGGCTCTGGCTGCCCTGGAGGGGGGTGGTGTGAAGACTCACTCTGGGTGGGTGCTCATGCCATCCCTGGGAAGAAGCCCTCAGGCTCAATGCTCAACTAGAGACCTCCACGGCACCCCACACTGTTTTGGCATGGGCAAGCTCCGAGAATCGGTCTCCGGCATGGAAGGCGAGAATTCTGCCACTGAGCACTGTCATACCACCCCACACTTTCTTAGGAATATGAGAATGACTCCTAATTTTAATCTAGGTCAGTTTAATAAATACCAGTTGACTGCCTGCTGTTGTCCCAGCCTTCACTAGGTGTTACGTCCCTGCCTCATGGAACCGGCATAAATAACACTAATAGAAGCAGCTAACCTTCTAGAGTGCTTAGTTTATGCCAGGCACGTAAAAAGTGCATTAATTCATTCAGTCCTCATGACAAGCTATGAGGTCTCTGTTACTCTTACTCCTGTTCCTGGAATTCAGAAGCAGGTCCAGAAAGGGGAGGTGACTTACGAAAGTCACTCAGCAGCGAGAGGCTGAGCGTGCCTCCCAGGCCTTCCGTCCTGCCTCTCTGTCAGTCTGGTGGGAATAGCCTTGAAACATGTGCAAGGGCACTTGAAGCCTGGTTGCCTCTACTTCTTTACTGTGTGACCTTGGGCTAATCGCTCAGTGTCTCTGAGCCTCGGTTTCCTCATCCGTGAAAATGGAGTTCATGCTCAACCTAACTGGGGTGCTGTAATATATAAATAGTATGGAAAGATGTAAATAAGGCACTTTGTAGATGTCACATAAGGGGACGGTTTATTGTAATGACTCTATCCCTCCCTCCCCGCCCCCACCACTATTTCATACAGTTTCCACAATACCTAATCCACTTCTTTTCTGCTGTAGTCCTGACTTTAGAATCAATTTGTACTCTGCTGTTGGAGAAGAAAAGTTTGTCTCTTCCAAACAGCCTCTCTCTGTTTTCAGTCTTTTGGGCATTAGTTTGGTGCAGATGAGAGTTACTTTTCTCTTCCGGATCTATTTTGATTCTTTTAATATGCTTGTGACAGATAATCTGGCTAGAAAAATTTGTTGTGCTGCTTTCATTTGAAAAATGAGCCTCATGAAGCATCTGAATCTTCATATGTATCACCCTGGCTCCCTGCAGGCCAGAGCTCTTTGGGGAATGGAGAGGGGCCAGCAGCACAGGCCCACCCTGAGTTCCTGGGCAGAGAGACCAGGTCCCCGCTGGCAAATGACCATGCCATTTGCTCCAAAACACATCCTGAGGCTCCTGGGGCTGGGGCCTGTTCTTCTTTGGGCTTATGGAAAAAAGTAGCCTTTACTAACCCGAGACATTTGCTGCGAACTATGTAAACACCTTGACTTTGATTTCAGAAGCTGCAGCTTCATGGTCTGGGCCTGGTGGAATTTCCAGGACATGGAACCATTGATGGAAAGAAAGATGTGGGTGAAAGGGGACACAGGGATAGAATTCCTGGATTTTTTTTGTTTAATGTCATGAAGAAAATGCTATTTGGGCTTGCCCTGCAGACTGTCAGGTGAAAGATCAGTTAGCAGGAATGCACGGGGAAATTTGGGATTGTGGGAAATTTGGAATTCTGGGAAAGGGAATTTCTACATACCTGAGGGGTCATCCGATAACTTTTTTCCTTTGTTGTAATCACAAATCTGTCTTCTAAAGGCCCCGAGTCCATCTTCCTGCCTTAGTCATAACAACATCTGGAAACAGACTCCAACTGTTGCAGCTCTAGGCTACTTCAGAACCTGAATTGTCCTGTTAGGCTTTTTCAGGACCTGGATCCAGATTAATTTCTCTGCCCTCCGAGCTCCGTAGCCCTCTACCAGCCGGCAAGTAAAAGCTTAAAACTCATGTTGTTTGCTCATTGTTTTCTGAGCTTGTACCTTGACTCCCTAACTGAATTGTGAGCCTGCTGAGGCGGGCGATTATGTCTGATCCTTTTGAGTACCTTGCTCCGCATTCAGCAAAGGGCTGTGCACACTGATTAGGGTGTGTAATGGACTTATGGGCACCAGCTGTACCCATGCAAGATTGGGCAGGGTTTGGAAAAAGCCTTTAATATTCCCTGCTTGGGCTAAATCCTGACTCTTGTTGCACCATGGACTGTTAGAGCTGGAAGAAGTAAACTGAGGCCCAGGAGGTTTGCCCACGGGGGCACAGGAAGGAGGTGGCCCAGTGGGGACTGCTGCCCCCATCCCACCCACTAAATGGCAGCCTCGGATGGGTGTTTCTCGGCTTCCATTAGCTGCCGATGTCTGGCAGGCCACACAGGGACCCTTCAAAAGGGGGGTGGGATTGGGAAGGTTCCAGAAAGGAGGCTTTGCAGACTTAGCCTAGGTTGGGTTGGAGGGTCTCGGTTCCCTGAGTGACCAGCCAGGAGAGCCCCTCCTGGGGCCTCGTCGTGCTGGCGGCAGAGGCTGGAGGAGCAACTTTGGAGGCTCTTTCTATGATTTCCGAGTGCCAGGCCCAGACCCCAGACTTCTCCGCCCGTGAAACCGCTCTCCCACCTGACGCCCGCCCTCCTGGCACACCAGGCTGTGGGCAAGCGTCTGCTCCTTTGTTTCCCTGGAACCATTAGAAGGGCTGCTGAGTTGGGAGCCTGGGTTGCTAAGAGCCCTTTCTCTGGCTAGACCTTATCACTGGCTGGAGAAGTCTCTGGCAGTATTATCCCTGAAGCTTGTGGGGAGGGAGGGGAGAGGAGGAGGGAGGGGGCAGGAAGAGGGAGGGGGGAAAGAAGAGGGAGGGGGAAGGAGGGAGGGAAGGAGGAGGAAGAGGGAGTGGGGTGGAGGGCTCAGAAGCCACAAACAAAGCCACCCCTCTGCGGGGCCTCTGAGAACCAGAGGGCTCCAGTCAGCTGTGGGAGCTGTGAGCACTGTGGGCCTTTCCCAGCAGAAACTACTCCCCCCATCCCACCCACTTAATGACAGACTCAGGATGGGTGGGTTTCAGTCAGGGACAGTTTCTAGACTTCCCAGAAAAGAAGCAGCAGAAATGGCAGCTCTCCTGAGCCCACCCCCACGCTGAGTACTGCACGTCTGTTATCTCGTGTACCCCCATACTCCTCCCTTATCCCCACTTTACAGCTGGGGAAACCGAGGCTCAGAGTGGGCAGCACTCGCCCAGAGTCACACAGCGGGAACAAGGTAAACTGGGGCTTGACCCTAATATGTTGGGTTTGTCCAGCCACGCTGACACACAGAAGCTCAGCTGGTAGCCTGGCAGTGGATGGCTGGTCGTGCTCTGTGTGTGTGTGTGTGTGTGTGTGTGTGTGTTTTAATAGACCGCCTTCCCAAATCGCTGTGCCCGCAGTAGGATTCAGCTCCTCTGGGCCTTTTAGATGTATAAATATAAATTAAGGGTGGAGCGACGGTGGCTCAGTGGCAGAATTCTCATCTGCCATACCAGAGACCCAGGTTCAATTCCTGGTGCCTGCCCGTGCAAAAAGAAAGAAAAAAAATTTTAATTTAAAAATATATATTTTTTAAATATATATATTAATCCTACAATCATACTACCCCTGGGAAGGGTAATGTCTTCCGTGGTTGTCTATCAACTGCGCCCAGCCTGCCTTAAGCAAGACCCTCTGGTAAAGAGGGTGGGGAGATGTCCCTGAGGGCGCAGGCGGGAGGGGAGAGCTGGTCCCTGAGCCTGCGTTGCCAGGGAAAGGGGGGCGGAGTGGGGCGGTTGGCCAGGCCAGCCCTGTGCCTCTCCCCGCTGGTTGCCCTGTTCTCCTAACCACTGCCCACCTTCTCCACCACTGCCAGCCCCAGCTAAATCAGATGAGAGCCTAGATTCATGCAGAAAAACTTCTGCTGAGCACCTGTGTGCCAGGCAGCTGGGAGGAACCCGACCAACCCCTCTGCTCAAGCGGATGCCCGTCTGGTGGGGGAGGCAGGTGGCTCAGAAGGATACACCGGCTGCAGGGCTGTTGGAGAGGGGACCCAGGGGGCAGGGGCATGGAAGGGCAGTGCTGAGACTTGCACACAGAGTTACAAAGCTGTGAGGAATGGGGAAGGGAGGCCAGGGAAGGTTTCTGGAGGAAGAGCTCTCAGCTCATTCTTCAAGGATGAGTGGGCAGCACAAGAGGAAGAGGAGGGAAAGACATTCCAGGTGGAGGGAGCAGCGTGAGCAGAGGCATGGAAGGAGAAACGGTTTGGTCTGTTCTAGGAGAGGCAAGAATTGGTGCTGCTGGGCTGGGAAGGCTGAAGCCACCGGCAGGCGCCGTGGGGAGCCTTGAATGCCAAGCCAAGGAGCTTGAGCGTCACCCTCTGTGGGTGCTGGGGAGCCCCAGAGGGGTTTTAAGCAGAGGCATGACATGATCCGATTTGCACTCTAGGTGGTCTGCCCTGACCCATGTTGCTATAGATGGAGAGAGGTGAGCAAGTAGGTGAGATAGGGGACCCCCAGACCCCCAAACCAAATTTTCTGCAGGTGCCTCCCTATGCCTGGGAAGTGAGCACTGCCTGTGCCACTCTCCCCCAGGAAGATACCCTGACCAGGTACCAACCTTTCTCATCTGCCTGGAGCTGCCAGAAAGCTTGGAGAGCTGGAGGGTTGAGAAGACAGAAGGGGCAGAGGCCCAGAGTCTCCTTCCAGACAACTTGGATATGGCATGGTGAAAAGAGCACTGGAATAGGAGTCCAGGGGCTCCTGCCTGACCCCGACCCCAACTTGGATACTCCCTGCCTGTATGATCCTGGGCTGGTCACTTTCCCCTCTGGTTGGGGCTCAGTTTTGTCATAGGGCACTGCCACCCAGAGACAGCCTAGGAGCAGGGGTGAGCTTATGGGCCTGTGCTTATCCCTGCTCTCACCTCTACCTAGAACCCCTGTGGCCCTCCTATCAGACTTTGAGTGATTTGGACACCACTTCTCCTCTCGCTAAAATATAAGCTCCTAGAGGGCTGGCCAGGGCCTCTCTCAGGATGCCTGGGGGATTTGTTGGTGAGGGTGAGGTTGGGGTGTCGTCACCGGCCGGGGTGAGGGGGTGCCATTTTCTCCCTTGTCTCCTGCATTGCCAGCCTCAGGCACTCTCAGAGCTGGCTTGTCACAGCTCGCCTGCACGTTGTGCCATGAAAAAGACACACACACAAGCACACACACGCACACACACGCATGCGCGCATGCACATCCCTTGCCCCCACCCCCCACCCCCCACCCCCCACCCCATCCAGAGGTGTGAAAATTTCAGGGAAGTTGGAGGCTGCGCCCCAGGTTCAAGTCCTGGGTTTGCCACCGGCTTGCAGCAAGGTGTTCAGCCAGTCAAGCTTCTGCCTTTATTCCCCTGAATCTGGGGTGAACGTGCACTCCTCACACACAGAAGGAACTCCATGAGTCAGCCTCTTCCGTGTCTCTTGAGTCTCCCTCACCTGAGCTAGTTCTGCCTCTGTCAGCAGGAGGCCCCTTCTCTGATGAAAGTTCTGCCCAGCTTTCAGGGGTTACCTGGGCTGGGGGTGGGGTGTGGTCTGAACTGGGATAGGCATGAAGGAACCTTCTGGAGTGATGGTAGTTACACGGATGTATATATGTGCAAACATTTTCAGACTGAGCACCTAAATTTTTTTTTCTTTTTTTTTTTTATGCTGTATGGCTGGGTCACGTCTCATTCTTTTTCCATGAGAGTATCCCATTATTGCAGCACCATTTGTTGAAGTTTTGTCTGTTTGTTTTGCTTGTTTGTTTGTTTTTTGGGGAAGTGCACGGGCTGGGAATCAAACCCGGGTCTCCTGCAGGGCAGGCGAGAATTCTACCACTGAACTACCCTTGCACCCCCCCCCCCAGCAGTTAAGATTTTTATGCCTCAATTAAAAGAAAATAATGAACCATAAAGAGAAAAATGTGAACTTAACAGAAATATCTGGAATAAGCAAATTCATAGAGACAAGAAAGAGATTCAGATGATCAGAAGCTAGGAGGAAGGGGTTGGAGAGTTACTGCTTAATGGTTGAAACATTTCTGTTTGAGGGGTTGAAAACGTTTTAGTAACAGAAAGTGGCAATGGTAGCCCAACACTGTAAATGCACTTAATGCCACTGAACTGTACACTTAAATGTGGTTAAAATGACAACTTTCATGTTAAATATGTTACTACATTATTTAAGATAAATAAATGTATAAATATATGGGAAAGAAAAGCTCCTCTCCAGCTCTGGTTCAAGCTCCTCTCTCCATTCATGTGCTCATTCACTCTACAAATATTTGTTTGTGCTCCAGGCAGCAGAGGCGCGCGGAGGTGGAGGAGATGTGGATGTGTGAGCTCAGAGGCAGAACCATCAGTGGCTTCCCACTGCCCACACTGCTGGCTCTCACCGCTGGCACATCATATGAGGACGTTTTGACGCTGGCTTCACGGATGTGTGACCTGTGTGGTTTTACTGGGTCCTGCATTCGGTTTAATGCTCTGCCCTCCTAGTCTTGAAATTCTTAATTTTTGCACAAGGGGACCTGCACTGTCATTTTGTACTAGGCTATGAAAATTATGCACCTGACCCTCCCCACCCTCCTTCCCCAGAATGATAGAAACAAAATCTCTGGGAGATGGGACTGAGAGCTTTTTTACCAGCTGAGCTTCGTTTCTGTAGCAGCCATGCCCAGATGCAGCCCACGTCTTGGACACTTGGCTGCAACAGAAGCTGGAGCCTGGCTGTCTGGAAGCTTGTAACTGAGTTGGAACGATAAGCCCTCGTGCGTGCGTGAGTGCTGGCAGGAGCAGCTCCTGGGCAGCGGGGGGCACTGAGCCATGAGGGGGCTCAGGGGGAGGGGCGCAATGGTCAAGGGAGGCTTCAGGAAGGAAGAGGCAAGTGAGCTGTCCTGAGAGATGCAAGCCAACAGGAGAGGAGAAAAGGCAAAGGGAAATAAAAAGCATTTAGGAAAGGGAAAAGGAACTCACTGGGGGAAAGGAGGAGCAGTGTAACTGCAGTGCAGTGTGTCTTGAGGAGCCGAGGGGGACGTGGTTAGGAAGCTCTGGTGGGGCTGGATTGGGAGGGACAGGAAGTGGCGGAGAAGTCAGGACTCTGTCTGCAGTGGGGAGCCATTGAATGTTCGAGATCCAAGAATGCTGTCATCGGCAGACATTTAAATGCACAAACAAGAAGGGTGTGTGGGGGTGATTGAGAGGGGATTTGGGCCTCTTGGAGTTGCTGGGATTTCTAGCACGAACTCGGTCTACCCCGTAGGTGGTGCAGGAATCTGGTGTCCTCTGTGGAGTGGTCTTGAGGCAGCAGCCTTTGAAGCATCCCGAGAACAACAGATGCAGAGCAGACCCCTTTCCTCCCGTTTCTAGGAACAGCAAGCTGTGGGTGGGTGGATGGGTGCTGGGGCTTCTGGTGAAAACGAGGCTTCTGCTCTCCAGGGCTCACCAGGTTCCTCAGCCCAGACAAGCAGTGTTGGCAGGAAGGTGACTGTCGCTGCCCTCTCTTATCTCCTGCAGCCTGGTGGACTTGCCTGGGATCGAGGGGCCCTGTAGCCAGCGGCAGATCAGAGGTAGATCTGTCTGTTTCTTATTCTCCTGAGATATTTATGCAGGAAGATGAGAAAGGGGTTCTATTTATTGAACACATCCTCCAAGGAAAGACCACAGGGAATAAGGCCACTTCCCTTATTTGAGAGCCAGTGAGCAGAGATGGAATTTATTTAGGTCTGAAGCCAGACGTAGCCTATGTGCTTGCAGAAGGAAGGGGGGCGGGATTTCTGGGATGGGCAGAAGGCCCTCTGAACCTCGTACTTCTAGTCCCAGGAAATCAGCACACGTTTTCCTGATGACTCTGAATAATAATGGTAACTACTGAGGTATCAGTTTAGCTTGTATTCTAGTCTCTGCCTCTCACATGCTGTGTGACCTTGGACAAGTGGCTTAACCTCTCTGGATCTTTATTTCCAATTCTGAAAAGAGGCGATATCAATCCATTTCTGCCTGCCTCACAATAGTGTTTGGAGAGTCACGTGAGCTGTGAAGTGGGTTCACTCTGAGGCAGTGAAGTGGGTGTGGGAAGCATTGCACCATACAAAGTCCCAGCTGTTCAATGACTAAGGTTAGAGAACTGGCTGGGGGCAGGACTGAGAGGCCCAGTCTTTGTGGGACCCTTGGGGCCTGGCCAAAAGGAATCTGTGGACTTTGTCCCGGGAGTACTTCCTTTGCCAAGCCTGCCCTGCCTCCTTCCTGCTCCAGTTGAGCCCACTGGCCCATGTCCCTGAGAGTACTGGCAGGATTTCCTCCCAGGAAGAGGACTTGGGTATCTAGCTTATATCTCCTGGGAATCACAGGCACCAAGGAGTAAAGCAGCACTCCTTTCTGACAAGGGAACAGGCTTTGTCTTCGGATGTGAAGGCCTGTGGCCCTGTGGCCGGAACCACATGGCGGGTCTCAGGTCATCTGCTGTCCCTGCTCAAGCCATCAGGGCCCCTGCCCCCAGCTCAGCCCCTCGGCAGGGCTTCCGGGGCTGCTCCCAGCTCCACGCTGTTTCACACTTGGCCCTTGTAGGTGCTAACAATTAGTAACAGTTATTTTATTAGAACAATGCAGGTCTTAATACAAACTACCATCCCCATTGTGCACCTGCCCCTCTGGGGGAGTTGGAGATGGCTTCAGGGAGGAGGTGTTTTTGGAGTTTGACTTTGAAGAACAAGTAGGATCTTTTTTTTTTTGGAGGCAGAGAGTTCCAGCCAGAGCGGAAGCTAGGGCCCCTGAAGCTTCTGGGATGTTCCAGAGATATGAGGTCATCCAGGAGATTTGACTTTCGGGCCAAGGATGGGGAAGGGGTGGGGCTGGTGGTGCACGCGGGCTGCTGCTGCGCCTGGGCGCCTCACCTGAGGACCATGCAGTGTCCGGGAAGAGATTTTAGTGGGGAAGAGATGTGAGCAAGTCATCCGATCCCATGACGATGAGTAATACCATGCCAGCCACCCTTCTGGGTGACGGAGACACACACACACCAATGACCAAAACAGAAAAGGTCCCTGCCTTCAGGGGACAGACGGTTGAGGGTGGGAAGGACGACAGACAACAAATACATAAATGTCACTGTCAGGTATGGCAAATGCCATCAGGAGAAATGGAGTGAAGGGAGGCCCCGCTGCGCCTAGGGCGGTCCCGGAGGTCTGCTCTGATAAGGGAGCGCTGGGGGCCAGGGCGGAAGGAAACGGGGGATGGAGGCCTGTGGAATCTGCAGAAGGATGTGCTGAGAGGACAGCAGGGCCGAAAGCTCTGAGGTGGAACCTGCTGGCCTTCCAGGAGGTCCCTGTCGGGAGGAGGAGTGTGCAGGGAGAAGGTGGGAAAGGAAATTCGAGAGGAGTCTGGGTCTGGATCACACTGAGACTTTCTGCCCCTCATGAGGCTGGCACGTGCTTAATGCTCACTAAATGTTTGTTGACTGACTTACAGTGAGCCCTCAGGAAGCTGTGGGGAAGACAGAGAAGAGGGGAGCAAGATGAGAGGCTGGGAGCCCTGCAGTGACGTCGAGATGAGCCAGGGCAGAGGCGGTGGCAGTGGGGGCACAAGTCTTCAGACCTCTGTGATGGAGTGGGTGGTCCCGGAGCTCCTTGGGGAAGGGGCTGCCTCCACAGATCTGTGGGGGTGGGGGGCTGGGCATAACTGCCGGGGGTTCCCCCACCTCCTTCCCGTGGGTGCCCTCAGCCAGCCTGGCCTCCTGACCTCTGGGTCGTGAGAAAATCCAGAGCATCACATCCAAATGCTTTAAAGGGGGCTGTGTCCTGCAGGCACGGCAGGGCTTGGTGGAAGATCTCAGGGGCCGCTGTCCCCTGCCGGCCTCACCTCAAGTCTGACCTCATTAGTATTTTGAGCAGAAGCATATTTTTTTTTCCTGCAGGGAATTGGTGCACTGCTCATTTCAAATTGAGTAAAACCAAAGAACAATTAAGAGGTGCAGTCTTCTCGGGTCAAGGAGAAGTGACAGGGAGAAGCAGCTTAGCCACTTGCCTGGTTGCTTGGCACATCTTTAATGGTCTGGCCTGGTTTGGGAGGTGGAGGAGAGGGGAGATGATGCAGGATTTAAATTCACCAATAAAAAATACTAATGATTAGGGGCGGGCCGCGGTGGCTCAGCGGGCAAAGTGCTTGCCTGCTATGCCGGAGGACCTCGGTTCGATTCCCGGCCCCAGCCCATGTAACAAAAACGGAGAAACAGAATACAATAAAACAAGAAAATGTTAAAAAAAAAAAAAAAATACTAATGATTAGGATAGAAATTGCAGCCCACATTTATTAAGTGCTAGTCATGTTTAGGTATTGTAAAAAAGTTTCACATTCATCTCATATAATCCTGACAACAGCCTTTACAGCACAGGGGTGTAGTTTCTGTTGTTATTTCCGTTTTGCAGATGAGGAAACTGAGGCTCAGAGACGTTAAGTAACATGCCCAAGGTCATACAGCAAGTAAGCTGAGATAGGATCAGGTTTCTATCCCAGCACTTGTGCCCTTAAATGGCCGGCTCTTTTGCTTCTCTAAAGCATTGCATTTAGCCAGCTCTCAGTCTTGTTTCCCTCCCATTAAAAAAAATACAAGAAACGATCACTCTGAATGTTGACTAAGCCAATATGGCGGCATAAGATGCTCCAAGGTACCATTCCCCACCCCCACCCCCAGTGTCTTTGAACACCTAACAGAGAGTGGCAGAAAAGGGTGAACAAGTGGTCCAGTGGTTGAATGCTTGCCTGCCATGTGGGAGACCCGGGTTCAATTCCTGGTCAATGAAGCCCCCCAAAAAACAAAACAAAACAAACAAACAAAAAAAACCCAGACTGTCAGAGTCATCTTCCTCAGAGTTCTGGAGAACAGTTAAATGGTTGCAGTAACTGAGTATGTGCCAAATCAAGAAAACACAGCTTCAGAAATGGTAGGAGATGCTGTAATTTAACAACAAAAAGACAACCAACCCAATTTAAAAACAGGTAAAAGACTTGAATAGCTGTCTCTCCAAAGAGGGTATACAAATGGCCAAAAAGCACATGAAAAGATTCTCAACATCCTTAGCCATTGGAGAGATGCAACTCCAAACCACGACGAGACATCATTTCATACCCACCTTTTAGAATGGCTACCATAACAAAAATGGGAAGGTATAAGAGAGGATATGGAGAGAGAGAAAAACACTCAGTCATTATTGGTAGGAATGTAAAATTGTGCCACTGCTCGCTGCGGAAGACAGTTTGGTGGTTCCTCAGAAAGTTAAGGATAGAGCTAACATAGGACCTGGCAATCCCACTTTTAGGTATATATCCAAAATAATCGAAAGCAGGGATTCAAACAGATGTTTGCACACTGCTGTCCGTAGTAGCATTATTCAAAATTGCCAAAAGATGGAAGGAACCCAAGGGTCCATCAGTTGATGAATGGATAAACAAAATGTGGTATATACATGCAATGGACTAGTATTCAGCCTGAAAGGAATTGAAACTCTGATACATAAGATATGAATCTTGAAGGCATCATGTTGAGTAAAATAAGCCAGGCACAAAAGGACAAATGTTGAATGACCTCATTCATATGAAATAATAGAATAAACAAACTCATAGAGTCTGAAACTGCAACAGAAGTACCAGAGACTAGGGTGGGGGATGGGAATGGGGAGTTGTTAATGCTTAAAGTGTACAGAATTTCTATTTGGGTTGATGAAAAAGTTTTGGTACACGTAGATTGGAATGATTTCTAATTGTTTTGTTAATTCTTTTTTTAATTAATAAAAAAATAAAAAATAATAAAAAAAGTTTTGGTAATTGGCGGCAGTGATGGTATCACAACATTGTGAGTGTAATTAATACCACTGAATTATATATTTGAATGTGATTAAAAGGAGAAATTTTAGGTGGTTTATATGTTACTAGAATAAAAACTAAATGTAAAAAATAGCAGGAGAAGCTCATGGCACCCTTGCTGGTCCGTCCCCCACCCCTCTCCCCAGCACAGTGTGCAGCCATCCTGCACACACAGTGTGGGTCCCTGACCCTGTTCAAGAGGGAGTAGAATAACCCCTAAGCTCATACTGGAATACCTTTATGTTGGTGCTAATCATGAAAGACTAAGCCAGATAGCGCATCCCTGGCTCACCCTCTCTGAACTTGTCCTGCTGGCAGAAGTCTCTTGTGGGGAGCTAAAGTCATATAACAACTAAGTCGAAGAGGCCAGGGGCAAAGGATTAGAGCTTTACAACCTACAATAGGGCCCCTGGGAGGCTAGGGAGTAGAGGTGCATTCAGATACCTGTAAATGGGGGAATTCTTAAAACCACCAGAGAGCAAAAACCCAGGACAGGCACAAGCTCAGAAAAGACAGAAAGGAGCCTGTGTTTTCACCTCGGGTCCATGTTCTTAATAGGAGGGAAAAACTCTGGAGGAAAACATCAACCATCATTGAGCAAATTTGCAAAGATGTGGAGGGTGTTTTTTTATTTGTTTTTGTCAGCTCCTGGCACTCAAAAAAAAATCCTCTGTCATATCATGAGCTGGATACAGTCTTATGAACAGATAACACAAAAACTAAATCCCAGAGTTAACACATTAAAATATTAAACTGTATGGTGTGCAGAACAAAAGATTAAAAGACAAAGAAACAGGAAATAAGAGCCCATCCAAAGGACCAGAATAAAAATAAAAATTCAGAAATCATCAATGGTAGAAAACAGACTTTGGACATTGAAGATGTAAAAAAAAAAGAAGCATCTTCTGTATACTCAAAGAGATAAAGGAAAACAAAGAGGAAAGAACTAAACGATATCAGGAAAATGATAAATGATGACTATGAGAATCTCAATAAAGAGATGGAAATTTTAAAAAGGAGACAAACAAAAATACTCAAGTTGAAGACAACACTATATGAAATTAAAAATTCCTGGAGAGTTTCAATAGCAGATTAAAGCTGGCAGAAGAAAGAGCCAGTGAATTCAAAGACAAGACAATTGAAATATTTCAGGCTGGGGAAGCAGAAAGAAAAAAGAATGAAAAAAAATTAATAGAGCCTAAGAGATCTGTGGTACATCATCAAGTATACCATTATACTCACTATGGAAATTCCCAGAAGGAGAAAAAAGTGAAAAAAGAACAGGGTTATTCAAAGAAATAATTGCAGGAAACTTTCCAAATTTAATGAAAGATATGGCTATATGCATTCCAAACCCGACAAATGTCAAACAGGATAAATTCAAAGAGAACCATACTCAAATACATTATGGCAAAATAGTCAAATGCCAGGGACAAGGCGTGAGTTTTGAAAGATCTAAGAGAAAAGCAGTATATTATGTACAAGAAAGCCCCAGAGGATTAAGGGCCAATTTCTCCTGTGAAAGCACAGAGTCAAGAAGGTAGTGGGGTGAAATATTCAAAGTGCTGAAGGAAAACAATAAGCAACCAATAATTTTATATCCAGCAAGACTGTCTTTTAAAAATGAGGGAGAGAACGGGGCAATAGTCACTCAGTGGCAGAGTTCTTGCCTGCCATGCCAGAGACCCGGGTTCGATTCCTGGAGCTTGCCCATGTTTAAAAAAAAAATAGGGAGGCAAGTTGAATTCTTGATATTTTCACAAGCAGTGTGGACAACCAAAGCTATAGGCTGAGCCCCCAGTCTTGGAATTTGTTCATATGAAACTTAACCCCACAAAGGATAAGTCAAGTCTACTTAAAATTTAGGCCTAAGAGTCACCTCAAGAGAGCCTCTTTGGTTGCTCAGATGTGGCCTCTCTCTCCAGCCAACACAACAAGCAAACTCATCACCCTCTCCCTATCTATGTGGGACATGACTCCCAGGGGTGTGGACCTTCCTGGCAACGTGGGACAGAAATCCTGGAATGAACTGAGACTCAGCATCAAGGGATTGAGAAAGCCTTCTCGACCAAAAGGGAAAAGAGTGAAATGAGACAAAGTGTCAATGGCTGAGAGATTCCAAACAGAGTTGAGAGGTTATCCTGGAGGTTATTCTTACACATTGAGTAGATATCACCTTGTTATTCAAGATGTAATGGAGAGGCTGGAGGGAACTGCCTGAAAATGTAGAGCTGTGTCCCAGTAGCCATGTTTCTTGATAATGATTGTGTAATGATATAGCTCTCACAATGTAACTGTGTGATTGTGAAAACTTTGTGTCTGATGCTCCTTTTATCTACCTTGTCAACAGACGAGTAGAACATATGGAATAAAAATAAATAATAAGGGGAATAAATGTTAAAATAAATTTAGTTTGAAATGCTAGTGATAAATGAAAGCAAGGGATAAGGGGTATGGTATGTATAATCTTTTTTTTCTGTTATTGTTTTATTTCTTTTTCTGAATTGATGCAAATGTTCTAAGAAATGATGAATATGCCACTATGTGATGATATTGAGAATTACTGATTATATATGTAGAACAGAATGATATGTTAATGTTTTTGTTTGTTCTTAATTTTTTTAATTAATAAATAAATAAGTTTTTAAAAGTAAAAAAAAATAGGAAGAGATTAAGACAATCACTGATGAAAGAAACTGAGTGAGCCCATCACCACTTGACTGGCACTGCAAGTAATGCTAGAGAGGGCTCTTCAAACTAAAAAGAAAGGATGTTAGATAGTGGATCAAAGCAGCATAAAGAAATTAAGGTCTCCAGTAAGGGTAACTATTACTATATGTGAGTAATTATAAGTGCCAGTACTATTGTATTGTATTTTGTTTGGTGTGCAATTTCACTTTTTATTTCTTACAGGTCCTCAAATGCAAATGCATAAAAGTTAATAATAAAAAGTAATAATAAATATATTGTTTTGGACATACAGTATATAAAGGTATAACTTATTACAAGTACAGCAAAAAGGTGGGGGTATAGAGGGTTATAGGAACAGTGTTTGTGTGTGCTATTGAAGTTAAGTTGGTATTAAATCACGTGACTGTTATATATTTAAGAGGCTAAATTTAAGCTCCATGGTATCCACAGAGAATATATTTGAAAAATGTACACAGGAGGAAATGAGAAGAGACTCAAAATTATATACTACAAAAAGTCAAATAAATATGAAAATAGGCATTAATGGAAGAATTGAGAGACAAAAAAGATATGAGTTACAAAAACCGAATAGAAGAATGACAGAAGGAAAGTCTTTCATTGCCAGTGGTGACTTTAAATGTAAATGGATTAAATTTTCCAGTCAAATGACAAAGATTACCCAAATCGATGAAAAGAAAAAAAAGCATGACCCAATTACATGCTGTTTATAAGACACTTACCTTAAATTCAAAGATGCAAGTAGGTATAAAGGGAAAGGGTGGACAGAAATATTCTGTGCAGATAGAAACCAAAAGGGAGCTAGGGTAGGTATACCAATACCATATGAGCTGGACTTTAAATAAAAAGCTGTTAATAAGGGACAAAGAAGGACTGGTAAAGAGGTCAATTGACAAGAAGTTGTAACAATTATAAATATATAAGCACCTAATGACAGAGCCCCGTAATCTGAAGTATTATGCTGACAGATTTGAAGAAGAAATTGATGGTTCTACACTAATAGTAGGAGACTTCAATATGCCACTTTTAATAATGGACAGAACATCTAGACAGAAGGAAAGAGAAGACTTGATTGATTTTAGAAACCAACTGAACCTAACAGACATATATAGAACACTTCACACAACAACAGCATAGTATACACTCTTCTCTAGCATACACAGGCCGTTCTCCAGGATGCACCATATGTTAGGTCACAAAACAAGTCTCAAAAAATTTTAAAATATTGATATTATTTTAATCATACAATGTATCTTCTCCAACCAGGAATGAAGATACAAATCAATAACAGTGAAAGAACTGGAAAATTCACAAACATGTGGAAATTAAGCACATATTCTTAGACAACCAAAGGGTCAAAGAAGATATCACAACAGAATTTAGGAAATATCTTGCTGCAAATGACAATGAAAATAAAATATACCAAAACTTACAGGGTATCTCGTGGGCAGTCCTGAGAGGGAAATTTATAGTTGTAAATATTTACTTAAAGAAAAGAAAGATCTCAAATCAGTGATCTAACCTCACAACTGGAGGATCTAGAAAAAGAAGAGCAAACTAAACCCAAAGTGAGCAGAAGGAAGGACATAGCAAAGATTAGGGTGGAGATAAAGAAACTAGAGAATAAAAAAACAGCAGACAGAATAACAAAAACAAAAGTTGGCTCTTTGGAAAGATCGACAACATTGACAAACCTTTTAGCTAGACTGACAATGGTGAGAAGAGAGAGGACACAAATGACTGCAATCAGAAATGGTGGGGGTGGGGGTGGACACTACTACTGACCCCACAGAAATAAAAAAAAATTTTAAGAGGATGCTATGAACAACTTTTTGCCAACAAATAAAATGTGTGCATGAAATGGACAGAGTACTAAAAACACACAAACACCTACATTGACTCAGGAAGAAATAGAAGACTTCAACCAACCAATGACAAGTAGAGATGGAAGCAGTCACCAGAACGTCTAAACAAACAGAAACACAGGACCAGAAGGCTTCATTGATGAATTTTATCAAGCACTCCCAGAAGAATTCACTTCAGTCCTGTTTCAAATTCTTCCAGAAAAATTGAAGATGAGGCCAACATCGTTGTAATACCAAAACCAGATAAAGATACTACAAGAAAAAAAAATTACAGATCATATGAACATAAATGCAAAAATTCTCAACAAAGTACTAGTAAACTGAATCCAGCAGCACATTAAAGGAATTATACACCATAATCAAGTAGGATTTGTCTCAGCTATGCAAGGGTGATCCCATATAAGAAAATCAATTAATGTAAAAAAGAAAAAAGCACATGATCATCTCAATGTTACCTAAAAGGTGTTTGGCAAAATCTAGTACCCCTTCTTGATAAGAACACGCCGAGAAATAGAAATAGAAAAAATTCACAACATGATAAAGGGCATATATGAAAAATCCATAGCTAGTATCATACTCAATGATGAAAGACTTTAAGCTTTCCCCCAAATATCAAGAAAAAGACAAGGATGCCCACCATCACCACTATTATTCAACATTGTACTGTAAGTTCTAGCCAGAGCAGTAAGACAAAGAATAAGGACGAAAAAGCATCCAGATTGGAAAGAAGAAGTAAAACTTTCCTTATTTGCCAATGACATGATACTCTATAAAGGAAATCCTAAAAAATCCACAACAAAGCTACTAAAGCCAATAAATGAATTCAGCATAGTAGGGGGGTACAAGATCAAAATGCAAAAATTAGTAGTGCTTCTATACACTAGTAAATGAACAAACTGAAAAGGAAATCAAGAAAAAATTCCATTTACAATAGCAGTTAAGAGCATCAAAATCTAGAAATAAATTTAACCAAGGATCTAAAGGGCTTGCCATGGAAATCAACAAAACACGACTGAAAGAAGTCAAAGAGGACCTAAATGAATAAAAGGGCATTCTATGTTCATGGACTGGAAGACTAAATATTGTTAAGATGTCAGTTCTACCCAAAGAGATTTACAGATTCAATGAATCCCGATTAGAATTCCAAAAGTCTACTTTCCAGACGTGGAAAAACCAGTCATTAAAATTATATGGAAGGGTAAAGAATCCCAAAAGCCAAAACCACCTTGGAAAAGAATAGAGTTGGAAGGCTCACACTTCTCATTTTTAAAACTTATTACAAAGCTATAGTAATCAAACAGTTTAATACTGGCACAAAGAGAGACACATAGACTCATGGAATCAGATCGAGAGTTCAACTATAAACCCTCATATCTATAGCCAATTGGACCAAAAACCTAAAAAAAATACAAAATTTTAAAACTCATAGAAGAAAGCATAGGAAAGTATCTTCAGGATCTTATATCGGGCGATGGTTTTTTAGATTGCAGCACTAAAAGCCTGGGCAACAAAAGAAAAATATAGATAAATGGGACTTCATTAAAATTAAAAATTTTGTGCATCAAAGGACTCCACCATGAAAGTCAAAAGACAACCTACAAATGGGAGAACATATTAGGAAATCACATATCTGATAAGGGTTTCATATCCAGAATATATAAAGAAATCCTGCAACTCTTCAGCAAAAAGGCAACTCAGTAAAAAATAGGTAAAGGACTTGAATAGATATTTCTCCAAAGAAGATAAACAAATGGCCAGTTAGCCCATGAAAAGATACTCAACATCTTGAGCCATTCAGGAAAGGCACATCAAAATTACGAGATACCATTTCACACCCTGTAGGATGGCTGCAGTTAATACAATGGAAAAGAACAAGTGTTGGAGAGGATTGGAGAAATAAAGTAACACTGTTCATTGGTGGTAGGAATATAAAATGGTGCAACTGCTGTGGTAAACTGTTTGGCAGTTCCTCAGAAAGCTAAGTATAGAATTACCGTATGACCCAGCAATTGTGCTTCTGGATAAATACCCAAAATAACTGAAAGCAGAAACCTGAAAAGATTTGTGCACACTGATGTTCAGAACAGGATTATTCACGATTGTCAAAAGATGGAAGCAACTGAAGTTTGTCCATCAACAAATGAATGGATAAACAAATCGTGGTATCTGCGTGCTGTGGAGTATTACTCAGCCATGAAAGGGAATGAAATCCTGATGCACACAGCACGGACGAACCTTGCTAGAATAAGCCAAACACAAATGGACCAATATTGTATGATTTCACTCATAGGAAATAATTAGAAGTGTAAAGTCGGAAACTAGAATACAGTTTATGAGGGGCTGGGTGGGGGTAAGGAATGGGGAGTGAACGTCTCATCGCCTCGTTGGTTCAGAGTTTCTGTTTGTGGTGGTGCGAAAGTTCTGGTAATCATTAGCGCTCATGGTAGCACAACACTGAATGTAATTAACGCCACTGAATTATATATTTGAATGTGGTTAATAGGAGGGAATTTTGAGCTGTGTATTTGTTAACATTTTTAAAACAATGAAAAAAGTAAAACAAACATGGGACTGTTCAATAAGTATGGACCGTAGTTCCTAATACAATTAAAATGTTACAGTCATTTCATCAGTTGTAACAAAGTTACCACACTAATGCAAAGCATAAATAATAGGGAACACTGTGTGAAGGAGGCGTATACCCGGATACTGAACTTTCTGAATAACTTTTCTGTAAACTTTCAAGTTCTTTATAAAAAAAAATGTATAATAATAAGAAAACTACCAAACAAACCAAATAGCCCTCGGTTGTGCTGGCATTCGGATTCTTCCCTGGAGTTAGTGTGGTGAGTAAGGGCAGTGAGGAAACCCGGGCAGACGTCTGGGCTGTGACCCCTGTCCCAGTGCTAGCCCCAGGACCTGCACAGTTAGACCCGTTGCCCCGCGTGGGCCTGGAGGCAGCAAACCAGGAGAGAGCCTGAGCTGGACAGGTGGAAGCATCCGGGGCCGCCGAGAACAAAAGGACATGGCGGGGGCTGATGTTTTGAATGTGGATGTGTTGGTGGCAGTGGTGCGAGGTAGAAGCGAGTGGATAACTGATACTGCTGGCCGAAGGTGGAAGAGGAGGTAACCCTGGTCCTTTGTTCCAGACCCACCCTTCCAACCTGATCGTTTTCCTTGTTCCCCGATTGGCTCGGAGAATTTTGACTGTGTCAGAAAATCGGAGCCCTGCCAGGGGCTGAAGCGCCAGAAAAGGGTGGCAGCGGGCCAGCTTTGCCCACGGAGCTGAGCGGATTCCTGCCCCAAGCAACGTGGGCTTTAGCCTTGCCCGCCTCTCCTGGAACTGCCGTGCGTGCACGAGCGTGACTGTGTATGTGAGAGAACACACTGCAAGTTTTGTGGTCTCTGTTCCTCTCCCGTGCACGGTCAGTGATTCTGCTTAAAGCAACTTCCAGGAAAAAACTGATGCAAGGATAGTAATCCGATTTTCCCTGGAGAGGAAGCTTGCTTTATGCAGAAGCAAAGCAAACCCGGGTGCAGGGAGAGTGGGGGCAGGGGTGGTGTGGTTAGGCCCCTAGAGAGGCCAGCCCCTGGTGAGTGTGGGGCCAGGTGGTCCGGCCTCCCCGGGAGCCCACCAGCCCAGGGACTCCTCTGCAGCAGCCAGCTCTGTCCAGCTTCTTACTGCCAACTTTAATGATAGCAACTCCTTCCCTTCGCCGCTCTTTGCTGGGTGCTAAGGGGCTGATCTGCTAAATGAATCTGTGTTCAGAATGCCAGGGAGGGGCTTGTTCAGGAACTTTGCCAGAAGACATGTTTCTATCCTGATGGGAGTTTACAGAGCTCTGGAAGAGTAGCTGTGCCTGAGGGAAGGTGAGGGCTGGGACTGGGCGGTGAGCCTGTCCCTGGTGTAGGCCTGAGCTGAGCAGGAGGTGGTCTGGATTAGAGACATGGGGAAAGGGAGCGGGGAGAGAAAGGGGCCTGTCAGCCTGTACTTGTGCAGCCTGAATGCCCCACCTGGGAAGGCTAACGTTTAGCATGCCTCTGCCCAGTCCACTCAGCTAGGTATTGGAAGCTTTCCCTCTCCGGCCACCATTTACTTCCTTGACCTCTGTCTAGACGGTTCTCTAACCACACTGGTCTGCCTGCTGCCCCCAAACGCAACTTGAGCTTTTCTGCTCCCTCTCCCGCTTGAAAGATCTCCGGACCCTGCTTGCAAAGCCCAGTCAAAACGCCACCTCCTCCACGGAGCCTTCTCTGGTCTCTTCTCTGCTCCAAACTCTGACCTCATGTGCCTGCCGTGCTGAGATAGATGTAACTGAACATGTTTTGTTCAAGGCGAGACCCCCTGCCCTATGTGGGAAGGAGCATTCCAGGCCACAAGGGCTGGTCCCTCGATGCTCACTCAGAGCTTTTGGAATGACGTATTTGTAACTTTTGCATGGACATAAGAATCTGTTCTATGCGTGCAGCGTAGCTACAGCCGTGTGAGAAGCATTTGTTGGCAAACTCGTCAGAGAGGCACAGGATAAGCCCCCCACCCCATCCCTAGAGCGCTTAGGATAAATTTAAGGGTCTTATTCTTCCTTTTTCCCATCCCCCAAGGGTGCGGGGGCAGAGAGGCTGTGCTGCCCTTGTCGAATTCCAAAGGCAGGCGTGCACTCCCCTGCCTCTTAAGCCTTCTGCCCAAGAGGGGGGGAGTCCTGGTGACCTCGTGGCAGCAGCCTGCCTGCCCCCCCTGGGCTCTGCCTCTCCTGGGAGGCTGCCATATGCTTTCCGGGTCTCATTATGTTCTGACTCAAAAACTCATCTTGTCTAATTGTGCTGGAGGTCTGAGTGAATGCAGTGACTATTAGCCAGGGCTCCGTGGACCTGAGTCTCCATGGCAACAGAGGATGTGTCCTAATGGACTGGGTCCTGGGAGACTGGCTTTAGGGGCTTCCCCCTGCCCTCCACATGGACTGCTGCTGCTGTCCCTGCTGCTTGGCAGAGGGGCCTCCAAGGGGGATCTGTGGCTGGAGAGGTGGGTGTGGAGGTAGCCTCTGCAGCTGACATCAAGACCCCTGTGGAGAAGCCCCGAACCCGTCCCAGGGCTGCAGGCATAGAAGGTACTGACAGATGATCCCACAGCCTGATGGCTGGGCAAAGAGCTTCCCTTTCTCCACAAACAGCCCTTCATACAGAAACCAAGTAATTTTTTCCCTTTAACACACAGACATACACACACACACACACTCAGCACACCAAATTCCAAAGGCTTAAGCGGTTTTTGGTTTGCAAAACTTTCTAAAATGTGGAAATTTCGCTCCGCCTTGGTGGCTGGACTCAAATATCACCTCCAGGAAGCCTTCCTGGAAGATCCTTCTTTCTCCCAGCCCCATATGGCCTCTGCATCTTGGGGACGTTTTTGCAGCACAGACTTCGCTGAGTGTGTACCAGGCTCCCTCCCCACCAGGTAACCCCATTGCCTTCCTCTCTGAAGCCCCAGACCTGGGCCCCCACAGGGGTTCAGTCAGAGGGGGAACGGGGCCTTTGCCAGCAGCCCCTCTCTGACCTCTGTCCCACCTGAGGACCCAGGCCTGGTGGCTTTGGGATCCCCCCCGCAGTTAATGGCAAGGCTGCAGGCTTGGCCTTCCCACTTGAGGAAGAAGGGGATACCGTAAAACCAGGTCTTCGAGGAAGGTGTGGGGAAGAAAAAGGGACCTAAGGAACTGAAAACAGGAAGCCCAAGGGCTGCACTGTTTTAGCCCCTGCCTCCTGGGCCCCAGGCCACTGGCCCGTCAGTGCCTCTGCGGCCGGCCGTCCACCCGTCCCCCCGCAGTGTGGGAGGAGGGCAGGAGGGGAGCGTTGCAGACCCAGCGGTTTCCCCCACCCCCACCAAACCTCCCTTCCCAGCTGTCCTGCTGATTCTCCATTTCCAGAAATGACCTGGAGAGAGAGGAATGAGAGGGGAGGAGGCTGCCATCTGACTTTTAATTAAAAGGGACAGAACCCTGCCCGGCCCCTAGCGCTCCCTGGGTGGCGTGTGTCACCCCCAAAAGGCGCGTGGGTGTGAGTGGCTGACAGACAGGCAGGTGTGAGGTGGCTGCTTCAGTGATGGGAGGTTCAGTGGGACAAGGAGCACCCACGGTCAGCCTCTCTGAGGACCCCAAGAAGCCATTCCTCTTTTTAATTTATTTTTTTCTTTTATTTCATTTTAATTATTTTTTCATTCCTGTTTTTTCAGTAGACGTGTTTCATGGAAGCACACCTGTATTCCAAGCAAAGAGGAAGTGCTTATCCAGATCTTGCAAACACATGCTTGTGTCCGTGGCTGGGACACGCCTAATTTTGATTTTCTGGGAGGGGACATTCTGGCTTTGCCATCTTTTGCTTAGAAACTGCTGCCACCTTGTCTTGACACCGTCTGTTGCCCCTGAGCGGGAAGGTGTTAACAAGCCCGCTGCCCGAGGAGGGGTTTGTCGAAGGCCTGTTAGGATAGGGGTTGAGGGACGTGGCTGCAGGGTTGGGGGGTACAAGAGGGAGAGAGAAGTGGGTCAGGGTGCAGCATTGTCTGCAGTGCCTTGCACACCACCCAGCTCCCAGGGCTGACCCTGTGCCTTGCTCCACTTGGGGCTTACTAACGTAGCTGCTGGGTGACTGGGTAGCCAGCCAGATGAATGAATGAGCTGAACGTGCAGATGAGTGAAAGTTAGCCTGCAACCTTCAAATAATCATAACCTAGTAAGACAAAGCATGCTTGTTGATTGAGGAAGAGCCTTCATGGAGAATGGGCGGCAGGAACAGTGCTAGGTCACCTGGCACACGTCAGGAGATCTGCTTTTCTCAGGGCGTTTCAGTTGATGGGAGTGCTGGACCTGCAATTAGGGGGTCCAGGTGGACAGAACACGGGAGGAGGGAAGAAGTGCCCCGGAATTCACAAGGGTTGCTGGGCTCCTCGGGGAGCCCATAGTAGAACATGTGCACACATGAGAAACAGAGTAAGCACCCAGGCTGGGGAGTCAGACTGAAGGGAGTGGAATCCTGGCCCTTCCCTCCCTCTGGCTGTGAGATGCCAGACAAGTCCTGAACTTCCTCTAGAAGTGGGGGTGATAAGGGCAGTTAACCCCGTAGAGATGTTGGAGAACCAGCATATGTTACACGTGGTCCTCGCTTAGCACAGCCTGGCGCCTGGTAGGTCCTCAGTGTCCATGAGCTGAGCTCCTCCTCTTCCTCATCTCTTCCATGCAGTCGCCCTGGGTACCCCCTGCTCTCAACCTGCATTTCAGGGCCCCTGCCATTGCCCAGAACATTCAAGACTTTCTTGAGAGCAGCTTTCCGTCCTGACTTCCCAGGTGGCATAGGAAATCAGTGTGGCCCTGCGTGGCCAACTCCCGTGTGGAAACCTGAACGTTTTCCCCCTGTTTGAGTTTACCAAGTTTTCACCTGAAACTTTGGGTTATAGCTGAGGAAATGAAGCCTATTCACACAGGTCAAGATGCCCAGCCCTGTGGAGGTCCCTAAGAATGCAAGTCCCAAGGGGATTTTGAATCCCTAGGATGTGGCTGGAATAAGTGCATGTCCTCCCCAGGGGTCTACTCTGGAAACGCCAGGGTCTGCAATACAGATGAGTTGTACTTAGCAATAAGGATCTCTATTTCTTTGTAAATTCATCCCAAATTCCTGATGTTAGCATTCTGGCAATCAGAAAGCATGTCTTCTGAGAGCCTATGGGAAGGTGGGATGACTGGTGGTTTTGTTTTATTTTTTATACTTTACTGTATTTTTTATACTTTACTGTATTTTATACTTTTTATATTGTGCATCTGTGACTTTGATAATTAGGAGAAAATTAAGAAAAGTTTTAAGAAATCCTTTAAAAGGAGCGAGAGAAACGCTAAACCCCTAGCTGCCCAGCACGGTTAAGGTCCTGTGGTGTGTTCCAAAG
This sequence comes from Tamandua tetradactyla, assembly GCF_023851605.1. Taxonomy (NCBI): domain Eukaryota; kingdom Metazoa; phylum Chordata; class Mammalia; order Pilosa; family Myrmecophagidae; genus Tamandua; species Tamandua tetradactyla. Next base: position 85,985,277 of record NC_135340.1, read on the forward strand.
TTTTATAAGCCATTATCAAAGACACATAAAGTAAAGTAGTATCGCTCTTTTAGAGAGCAATTTGGCAGCATACATCACAAGCCATAAAAATGTCCATATCCCGTGACCTAATAATCCCACTTCTGGGAATCTGGCCAAAGGAAATAATCCAAACACAGGGAAAGGCTCTATGCATCAAGCCGCTCATCAACGGCACTATTTATAACAACCAAAAATTGGAAGCAAAATAAAGGCTTAACAATATGGAACTGGCTGAATAAATTAGGAAGCATTTATTCAATGGATCATTCTGCAGCCGTTAAAAATTATAATACCAAGATGATATGGCAATACGGAAAAGATGTTCCTGCTAGATGGAAAAATCAGGATGCAAAGCTTTACGTACACCATGATTATCACTGTGTGAAAGTTCTTTGGAAAATGCAGATTCTCTGAGATTGAAAAATGAGGGGAGAATTGGGGACGAAAAGTAGGGAGGACTCACGGATGGCTCTTAGGTTTGTGGGATGAGCAGCTAAGTGAATGAAGTTCCCATTTAGAGCAGGTGGGGGCAAGAAAAGCAGATCAGTAGTTCAGGTGTCGATACAATTAGGCCCAAGATACCTGAGAGAATCCCGACGGAAGGGTCTCAGAAGAGAGTCTTGGAGTCCTGGACCTGGCATGACATTTAAATCCCTGCGTGTGGATGACCTCAGGCAGGGAAAAGAAACAGGACAGTGGGTCTCACCCCTGATGCCTCCAGGCAGTGAAATCGGAATATCTGGGGTGGGTCCAGATACCAGCATTTATTCAAAGCTCCCAGGTTATTTCGATGCCTGGAGCTGGCATAGAGTGCAAAGAGGAATGGCTGTGTCCTGAGACCTCAGAGGGGGTTGAGAAGGTGCGCTCAGCAGAAGACGATGGGTTAGTGGGGAGGCAGGGGTCAGCCGTATCACCTGCCATCCAAAGGGCAAGCATTGGGCTGGGGTCTCAGATGTAACAGTGCAATGCGCCAGGCCCCTCCAGCTCTGGGAGACCATGAATGTAGAACTGCTTTGGAGTTCTAGATGGAAAACGCAGGCCACGGAGAAAATGCTGTTTGGATATAAAAACACTGCAATGATGAGGATTGTTTTGATAGCTCCTGGTACTGTGGAGCAGAATATTTGAAACTGGGACAAACGGGAAAATCTGGAACACAATTCAACATAAGAGTTATGTTTCCCTAGATATCTCTAGTCAGCCTCTGATGGCTCCAGATACAGGGTAAGTTTCTTAAGCATGGAAGGATGAGTATGGAAAGCATTTTCATCGTCCCCTGAAGATACGGGGCATTTTATAAGTGCTCAATGAATCCTCCATTCATTTTTTTTAATTAATTAATTTATTTATTTAAAAAATTAAGAACAAACAAAAACATTAACATATCATTCCGTTCTACATATATAATCAGTAAGTCTCAATATCATCACATAGTTGCATGTTCATCATTTCTTAGAACGTTTGCATCAATTCAGAAAAAGAAATAAAACGACAACCGAAAAAGAAATAAAACAGTAATAGGAAAAAAAAAAGATTATACATACCATACCCCTTACCCCTCACTTTCATTTATCACTAGCATTTCAAACTAAATTTATTTTAACATTTGTTCCCCCTATTACTTATTTTTATTCCATATGTTCTACTCGTCTGTTGACAAGGTAGCTAAAAGGAGCATCAGACACAAGGTTTTCACAATCACATAGTCACATTGTGAAAGCTATATCATTATTCAGTCATCATCAAGAAACATGGCTACTGGGACACAGCTCTACATTTTCAGGCAGTTCCCTCCAGCCTCTCCATTACATCTTGAATAACAAGGTGTTATCTACTTAATGCATAAGAGTAACCTCCAGGATAACCTCTCGACTCTATTTGGAATCTCTCAGCCATTGACACTTTGTCTCATTTCACTCTTCCCCCTTTTGGTCGAGAAGATTTTCTCAATCCCTTGATGCTGAGTCTCAGCTCATTCCAGAATTTCTGCCCCACGTTGCCAGGAAGGTCCACACCCCTGGGAGTCATGTCCCACGTAGACAGGGGGAGGGTGGTGAGTTTGCTTGTTGTGCTGGCTGGAGAGAGAGGCCACATCTGAGCAACAAAAGAGGTTCTCTTGTGAGTCTCTCTTAGGCCTAAATTTTAAGTAGGCTTGACCTATCCTTTGCAGGGTTAAATTTTGAATCCTCCATTCATTTGATTGGTTCAGAGCTGGGAAGGGGTGAGCCAACTGAGCAGTGCCTTGGCATCCCAAGCTGGAGGGAATTGAAGAAGGAACATTCCCCAAATGTCCTGAGCCTCTCCTGGCCTTCTTGATTAGCTAGGATAGAAGCATATATTGGGTTTTTGAAGCAGGGGTTGGGGGCGGTTAGCAAAGGGTCCCAGGGTGGAGGTGAGAGGGCTTGAGGCAGAGGAAGTTCCCCACTCTGGGTCTCTGAGATCACCTTTCCTCTTCATGGAAGCATTTTGTTTGGCATCTAAAATAGGGAGAAGAGTCTATGGGGCTGTTCGTGCTTGGGGGTTCACAGAGGTCAGGGCTCCTCGGGGATGTGGGAGCCAAGGACAAGGCCACCTTGTCCCTTCTCTGCACTGGAAGTCCCTGCCCTGAACAGAATCACATCTCAAGGCCTGGCCCAGGCAAGAAGAAGGAAAGATCAGAGGGGCTTTGGAGATGGAAAGAATGGGCATGCATATTTGTTGACCATCAATTGAGTTTCATTTATTCTTTACAAGAGCCCAGGGAGGTTGATATTATAATTTATCTCAGTTTTACAAATGAGTTAAGAGAAGGTCCCCAAGGTCACACAGCTGGGCCAGTGATTCAAGTTCCTATGTTGCTGATCCTAAAATGCACATTCTTTCCATTATATCATGCTGGGAAGAGTGGGATAATGTTAATTGGACATTGCCTGGCAGAGTCAGGGGATTAGGAAACAGACCCTTTACTCATTTATTCAAAATCCATCAGTCAGCCTTGGGGTTAGTACACTTGTTAGGCCCCATGGTCAAAGGGGTGGGGGTGTGATAAGGGAAGGCGGAAATGTTAAAAGTCTGTCCTGATCCCTGCCCCCAGGGGATTTCCAATCCAGTTGGAAAGACAAGACTACTACATGAGACAATTAAAAGCAGGACAGGGTGTCATTGCATACACGGTGGTGATGTGGTATAAGAAGCATGAAATGAGAGCACTGGGCAAGGAGGTAATCAGGGGAGGCTTCCTGGAGGAGGTGACACTCATGTGGAGACTGGATAAAAGTGCAGAGTTTGTGTGATAGCAGGACATGCTAAAGGCTTGGGGTGGGGTGGGTTGCAGAAGTGAGTGCTTCTGAGATGGGGTTTCGTGAGCTGGTTGTTTATTAAGGAGAGCTCTTGGGGTTAGCACCAGTGGAGGGAAGAAGAAGCCGGAGTGGGCCGAGGTAGAAGGTGAGCCGTGGTGCAGGCCCAAGGACAGCCTCAGCTGACCCTGCTGGGAGCACTGGCCTTCAAAGTTGTCCCAAGATGAATGGAAATAGCCAGGCTTGACAATTCCCCTTCCACACCCAGGAAAGGGTGTGACCTCCAGTAAGACGTTACTCTGCAGCTTCCCAGCAACAGCGGCAAGTCTTTCACTGAAGGGGGATCTGGGTGGCACAGCAGAAGGTCCACTACTCAGGGCTATAGGATGTGCTCAGAAGTACCTGGAAAGCTCTGGGGGCTATTGGGGGTGGGCTGAAATGAGGTTCAGAGAAACATGGCTGGTGGGGAGGAAAACTGTTCTGTAACTGAGTTTGGACCAGATCCTCATACCCTCCCTTGCATTCATTCATTAATTCATTCACCCCCTGCCCCCAATCACTGTTTATCAAGTAACTACTTTGTGCTGCTAAGTGCTGGGAATATGTTGGTGGATAAAGCAGACACAAGGCTCCCTTGTAGAACTTAAATCTAGTGGCGACCAGATATTAATTAGATGATCACATATTTCCAAAGGGAAGTATTTGAAAGGACTCAGCCTTGTACTTGAGATAAGATTCTTTATTTTAATTTCCTAAGGAGATGTTATACAAAAATTCCAGACAGATTCACATTAACCCTTGGGGACTGCAAAATGGCTCATGATCTGGCAGGCAAAATCCCCCAGTCTTAGCCCAGGGTGGGCATTTGCTTTCTCTGCCTGGGTATGGAAGCACAGTGGCAGCTCTGCAAGAGTCTGACAGCTTCTTGCAAAGAACTGGGTTTGTGACTTCGAGCCAGAAGGCCTGGGTTGAGACCCGAGACCCAGTTCCTCATTTATCTGCCAGGTTACCTTGAGCAAGTTACCTCCTGGAGTCTCCTGCATCCTTGGCTGTGAAAGGAGCTTGATGATGGTGAAGATTCAGTGGATCTGGGAAGAGAAGGGCCTAATACAGTGCCTGACCTAGTCGTAGTTTAGTGAATGTTCATTTTTATTCCTGCCTCCCCCCCTTCTTTGCTTGTTTACAGGGTTGGTCAAAGGCTCTTTTGAGACAGCTTATGCAACCCCTGGGTCCCCAGGCTCATCTGCTAATGGGTATAAACAAGGTCTCATTAGGAAATAGATCCCTTTGCTCATTTATTCAAGTTCCACCAGACCCACAGCTCAGATCTTGTAGCCCACAAACCATTTGGAGGGCAGTGCCCTTGTTACCGTAACTGCTTCCCAGTGCTTTCCGGGAGAATCTGTCTGCCCAGGGTGCCACCCTCTGGATTCCCAGTCATAAAACCCCATAAGATCCGAATGGTGCCAAGTTCCCCTCTGTCATCGCGGTGCCGCCAAAGTTCCACTGTGTTCTTGGAAGAAATGGAGTAAAACCCTGTTCTAGTCTTTAATTGCATGACTGCCCAGCTCCAAACCCTGCGGTATAAAGCAACACCCAATTTCTTTAGTTTATGGATTCAGTGGGTCAGGCATCCGGACAACACGAGGAGAGTAGATCATCTCTCCTCCACAGGGCTTGGGGCCCTGGCTGAGAAGACTCAAATGCCTGGTGACTTGGGCAGCTGGGGCTGGAATCAGCTGGAAGTTTCTTCACTCACATGTCTGGTGCCTGGACTGGGATGACGTGGAGGCTGGGCTCATCGGGGACTGTTGACCGGGCCTCGACACGCATGACGTCTCCGTGTGGCTGGGGCTGCTTCACAGCATGGTGGCCTCTCGGTGGGGCTTCCTACGTGACAACAGAGGAAGCTCCAGGGGCAAGCGTCCCACCAAGCAGAAGATGCCTGACCTCTGAATGGCCTAGCTTCAGAAGTCAGTGTCACGTCCACATCTAGATGGAGGAATGTCAGTGAATTTGCAGGCGTGTTTTAAAACCACCCCTACATTTTATCCCTTGGCCCCCCACGCAGGACGATGTGTGCTTCAAGTGTCACAGTCTTTTTCAAAAACTGCTTTGAATGTGGGTGATGAGGGTTCAATTCCTGGCCCATGCACTGCCCCACACAAAAGAATTCAACAAATGGTGCTGCAATAACAGGATTCTCACACAGAAAAAGAATGAAATGTGACCCCACCATACAGCCTATGAAAAAAAGACAACAAAAACCAGCTTTGGCTTTCACTTCCGGGTCAGACCGGTTTTCTGGGAACAGTAGCTGACCTGAATTCACGTCCCTCCCTTTCCCGAGCCTCCAGGGTTTTTGGTTTTTATCATCTTCTGGTCAAACTCAGATTCCCTCAGGCACAGCACCTCATGCAGACAGCGGCATGGGAGTGAGGAGTCCCACCTTCCAGCCACTACCCTGGGCTCAGCTGTGACCCTTGGGCTACAGCTGGGTAAAGGACTTTGTAAACTGGGATGCAGCGTGCATGCAAGGACCTTATACCTTCCTGCTGTCTGCCACTGGGGCAAGCATTTCTTTTCCCTTGGCCCTGGCAACCGAAACAGCACCTGGGGGCCTGGCAGCCGCTGCAGAGCCGAAAGGCAGAGGCCATCATCCTCAGAGCCTCTGCACGCAGACCCGGTGAAGGGCTGGGCAGTGCCCCAGGGTGAGGTTTTTCCAAGATTGGCCTCCTTTGCTGGCTGCCCATAGTCAGATCCAAGAGGTGGTGGCTGCAGTTTCCAGGACTCCTGGAAAAAGGACCAGCAGGGCAGTTTCTCCCTCCCCACTGCTCTGGCCTCTGGAGGAGGGCGACTTAGAGAACACCTCCCCTGGTGGGGCCAATCCAAGCCGGCTGCCCTGCTGGGACAGTTCAGGGGCTCTGGGACAGGACAGCGCTCCCCCAGGAAGCCCCTGGCTACCATCCTGGTATTGCTGTGTTATGTGTGTGTGTTGGGAGGACGTTTTTGTTTTTCAAGGATTTGGCTCTGTGCAGTGAAGGGATTTGCTGAAGAATAATGTGAGACCCCAGGGGTCGGGAAACATCCTCCCCCTTTCTTCCCAGTTCCTCCTTTTCTTGCTGAGGGAACTCCCCAGGGAGCCAGGATTCCAGAATCTTGAATGGTTAGAGCCCCATGGCTTTGTTCTCTGCCCCTCCCTTACCCGGCAACTGAATGCCATTTGTCAGGCTTCCTGCAGCTGGAGTGATGGGGGTGGGGGGTGACTCCAGGAGGGAATTTAGAAACTCTGTCTTCATGTTTGTCATCCTCCTCTTCCTCAACACCGTCATTCCCTCACCTCTGCGTCCAGTATCCCAGCCGGCTATCTGTCCTTTTAGCAAGGATTCACCAAATACCCGACTCCATGCCTGGCTGAGAAAGAGAGCAAGTCAGCTTCAAACCCAAAGGTCCACTCCAGACCCCGTCCCCGAGGGGCAGCCCAGAACAGCAACGCGCAGCCAGAAGTGGTGGGAGCACAGAGCCCGGAGTCCAGAAGAAAATCCTCCACCTGGGGAACCAGGAAAGGCTTCGTGGAGGAGGAGCAGCTTCTGAGCGGGGCCTTCGGGGATGGCTGGGCTCATGACCAGGGCCCGGAGAGGGTAAAAGGAATTCCAGGTGTCAGGAGGTGTGAGTTTGGGCCTTGTAAGGCCCAGGGCCTACGGCTGCCCTGTGGGGGCACCTTTGCTATGTCAAGGGAGTGTGTCCTCATCCCGCAGTGCTCCCTCCCAGGCTTGTCTGGCCGAGGGGAAGAGGTTCTGGGGAACTGGGTCACACCAGGCTGTTAGGAACTCTTACTTCTCCCAGGGGGTCTACCTGTAGCAGCACGAGACCTGAGTCTGCTTCTCTGATCCTGGTCCTTTCCCTCTGCTCCTTCGCTCCCATTTTTCCCCCAGAACGTCCTGTCATTTCACCAAAGACAGAAAAGCTCCCAATCGAAAGCTGCGGTGCTGGCTGCCCTTGGGTGAGCTGGGATCACTCTTGTGAGAGCATGCGGTTGGAGGGCTGCGTTTCGCCGCACACGTGTGGACGCGTCTTTTGGGCCCCGTGGCCGGCTCTGACGGCAAGCAGGATGGAATGGGGTGGGGGGCAGGGGGAAGCGGCCCCCGTTCCGCACTCTGACTTGACCTGGAATCCGCATGAATCATCTGGATTGGCCAGCGAGCCGTCCCCAGTGGGCCTCTTCATTGTGCAACCGGCCCCTCCCCTCCACCCCTCAGTCTTCTTAGTGGAAACCTGGCCAGAGACTCAGGCAGAGAGAGAAAAGAGATGGGGAGATGATTCCATTTGTTAGTCAGAGAAAAACTGGGGGAGTATGTTTTGAGCACCTCCCATGTTAGGTGCTGAAGGCTGCAGAGATCCTTCAGAAGCCGGCTGCGGCCTCAGGCCCCAATGCCAGCAGCCCTTTGCACCGTCTGCCCTCGCAGCCTGGAACAGGAGCCAGGTCTCTGCACGAAGGGACGTGGTCTCCAGCTGGCTGAGCTTCTCCCAGCCCTGAAGTTTTCTTCATGACCCAGTAGAGGAAGGGCTGGGAGCTGGCCTAGTCCTCGGGATACCCATTTTTACTGCCCATCCTTTAATTTGACATCTAAAACAGACTCCTTGTTGCCTGGCCCCACCCATATTTCCAAGCTGGTCTCCTAGGCTGATCTGTAGATCCCTTTATTCCAGCAACAACAGACCCCTTGCTTTTTCCCAAATGGCTGTGAACTCTCTCCTCCTCCATGCAAGCCTTTGTTTGTGCAGTTTCCTTTACCCGAAATGCTGCTCCTTCCCTTCTCCCCCCTTGGTTCTGAACTCAGAATTAGAGGCAAGTTCAAGGCAGATTCAATTGCTGGCTTTCACCATCTCTACTAGTTGGGGTTAATCAGGCACTATTCTGCCCCGACTCCCGCTCCCCTTTGCGGTTAATTGTGTGACTCAGACGCTCACTAGATTGTGAGTTCTTTGAACACAAAGATGCTTTCCTCAAAGATGCTTTCCTCTTAGAAAGAAGATGAAATGTGGTGGGGTAAATTGCGTTAAAGTTTCAACTCAACCACTTAGCATGGTGTGATTTTAAGCAAACAACCTAACATTTCTGAACCTCAGACTTGTTGTCTGTTTGTCCCAGGACTGTCATGAGAAATAACAAATAGTAGGGTATGTTTATAGCTGAGTGCCTGACAGATATTAAGTGTTCAGTAAAGACTATTTCTCCTCCCCCATTCCACATCCAAGCTCCTTTCAGTCCTAATGCTGTGCTTTGCTCAGAGAATACATTCTGTAACTGCTTGATAAATAAAATGAATGACTGGACTGAGTCTTATGCAGTCCAGAGCCATGGGATGTCCAAACCAGAAAGGCCCTTAGGGGGTCATTTGGTTTACACCCTTTGTTTTGTATTTCCTGAAACAGCTCCAGGGACGGCACATGATGTACCAAAGGTCACATGGAAGGAGTTTGAACGCAAACCCGAGTCTCCTGGCCCTAGTCTGGTCCTAGTCCAGTGTTCAGAGCATTCCTGAAATGCTGACCGGTCCCCTGGGGCTGCGGACAAGAGCACTGCCACGGGAGATACTGTGGGGAATGTGGATCCTTTGTTAGAATCCTGCATTTTCACACTCCCCTGCTCACCTCCCCTTTGCATACGGGTAGAAATACCTCTCAAGGGAGTTTGGCACTGCTTCCCATGAGGGAGGGAACTGGTCATTTGCCTGGCTCTGCTGCTCCCAGAGGAGGTTGTCTTCCATGCCCCATGTCTCCTCTTCTGTGCCCTTTCCTGCTATGTCACCTCTCTCCTGCCCTCACATCCCCTCTCCTCACCTACTCCTTCCACTCTCCCAGCCCCTCCTCACCCCACTCAAGCATGCCGTCTTCTTCGTTGTTGTTCATGGAAACCTGGTCTCAGATGAGCTCCCATATCTGCGTGAGTTTATACCTGATTAAAAATTTCTCCAGGAGTCTCCTTTCACAAGGGATTGATGTTTCCACTCCAATCTCAACTTGGAGAATGAAATACTCTGCTTCTCAGTCAAAGAAGTTCAGCTTCTGGGAGAAGGTTTAGGAGGCCAGCACTCTAAAACCACATTATGTGGGTTTTGTTTTAGGTATCAGGCCAGTCCAGAATATTCACATATAGAAGCGCAGAAAATCAGAGTGAAAATGAACCTTAGACACCATCCTGCCCCTTGACTCCATTTCACAGAGAAGTAACTAACCCTCAGGTAGCTAGTTCCTTTCCACACCTTGGAAAAGGCCAAGGAAATAACTCAGGAGGAAATACAAAAGAAATACTTTGCACACTTCTTTAGGAGAAAATTGATTAACATTCCATGTCCTGAACAACAAGGGACAGCTAAGCCAAGCAAGGGTCATCAGGACGAGGGAACACTCTCCAGCCATGGAGTGTGACTTATGGGGACTGGCTCACCAGATGAAAGGGCATCAGAAATGACCAGAAACAAAGAATCAGAGCAATAATTCACCAAGATTTTACCTGTTTGTGCTGGCTGGAAAGGATGTATGGAACCTAGAAAAGCCATGTTTTAATCAAAATCCCATTTCGTAAAGGCAGAATAATCCCTACTCAATGCTGTGTGTTTGAAAGTGTAATCAAATCATCTCCCTGGAGATGTGATTTAATCAAGAGTGGTTATTAAGCTGGATTAGGTGACGCCATGTCTCCACGCATTTGGGTGGTTCTTGATAAGTTTCTGGAGTCCTATAAAAGAGGAAACATTTTGGAGAAAGGAGATTTGGAGAGAGCAGAGAATGCTGCAGCACCACGAAGCAGAGGGTCCACGAGCGACCTTTGGAGATGAAGAAGGAAAATGCCTCCCGGGGAGCTTCATGAAAGAGGAAGCCAGGAAAGGAAGCTGGCAGATGATGCTGTGTTCACCATGTGCCCTTCCAGCTGAGAGAGGAACGCTGACTGTGTTCACCATGTGCCTTCTCACTTGAGAGAGAAACCCTGAACTTCATCGGCCTTCTTCAACCAAGGTATCTTTCCCTGGATGCCTTTGATTGGACATTTCAATAGACTTGTTTTAATTGGGACATTTTCTCGGCCTTAGAACTGTAAACTAGCATCTGATTAAATTCCTCTTTTTAAAAGCCATTCTTTTTCTGGTATATTGCATTCTGGCAGCTAGCAAACTAGAACACTATTCCATAGCATATATTTTATATTTTCTTTTAAAAATAACAATATATTTTTCATACTGTCAAAATGATATATGGTCATTCTGAAATTTTGGGAAATAAGAAAAGGATAAATATAGCAATAATAAAATATCCTACTCTCCCAAGATCCCACTGCTTGTAATTTGGTGCTTTCCTTTTCAATTATTGTTGAGATGGTTTTTTCCAATAAGTATATATGAGTCTAGTTCACCTTTTGCACTTAATTATTTTAACATTCTAGCAGGAGCAATTTCCCATGGTATTATTTTACTGTATTTCATTGATTTTAAAATTTCATTTTGTCATCCCTGAAATCAGGCTATGTCTTAAATTGATAAACGTCATAGTTCACTCTATTTTTTTTTCTTTCTCTGAAGGACATAATATAATCATCAGTCCTATAATTGATAGAATTAGATTTGATGAAATATATCCTTCAAAAGCATCATTTTTAATGCCTATTAATACTCTATCATATGAATATAAACATTTTAGACTGTCAGCCTTTTATTATGGGCATCCCTATACATAAAATGTGTCCGCATTGCTCATTGTTGGCTGGGAAGGATTTCCGGGAATAGACAAAATGGATGCAGGTCTCAAATGCTCTTGACGCAAACACATGTGTTGACAAGGAGCAGAAGTGAGAACGGAGGGATATGAGTGGGCATTCCAGTTACCAAGTTCCTATTTTCTCTGGAGGTCTTTGTGCACAGACTGTGAAATGATGATCATGATGATGAATCAGCAAATAAGTGACTCCATTTATTTATGAGAGGGTGTGTGTGTTTTAGGGAGAAGAGGGAGAGAGAAGAATGAGAACTGCTTAGCACTGCAGGGAAGCCCTCTGAGAAGGATGGTGTAGAAGTGAGTTCTCTAAGTTCCAGTATGAGGCAGAAGAGCTCTTGGGGGTGAGAGAAGGTTGTTGGGATGATTTTGTGCACCCCTAAATTCCTAAGAGTTGGGCTTTTTCAGCAGTTGCAGCTCCAGTACTAGGACGCACGCTGACCTCGGTAGGGCCAGGCCAAGCATTAGCTTGCTGATAACTTGCTCTCTAACTGAACTTGAAGATCAACTTCCCAGGTTCCTTCTCTGTCAATGAGGGGCCAGGACTGGATAATTTTGAGGATTCCCCCCAGCTCTGCAGGTCTGTAGCTGGAAAGTTCTAGGCATTTGGGGAGAGACAAGTAAGCAGTGGCAGCTGATTGACCCCAACTCCCTTTCCTTGGGAGTCCATTTGTGCTTTGAGGCCTGTCACAACTTTTTCAGCTCCCCTTCCCCACGTCCAGAGTCTCAGAGCCATTAACCACCCCTGAGCTTGCACAGGGAATCCTCAGCATGGCCAGGCTCTAGCATGCCATGGGACTCCCCTCCTTCACTTCACCAAAACTGGTGGTTCTTTGGAGAAACCTTTCTTCCTTTTTACCCACATGAGCTCTGTGGCTTTCATTTCTTTCCCAGTTCTTGAATAGATGGGTGATTTTACCAGCCCCCTTTATTTTTGGCTTGTTTGCTCTTATTTTTACTGGCTGCTCTCAAATTCAGGGATCAGTAGTGGATTTCCTAATATAACTTATATGGACAGGTTAATTTAACACCATAAATACATGAAATCTTGAACAGGGCATAAGATTTTGTAGGTTGATCCAGTGTGATGCCCTGATAAACCCCAGAGTGATTTGAGCAGTGAATAAAGAAGTATTTGCAAAGTCCCCTTGGGGAAATGGTGAGAAAGGGGAAAAATTCAACTTCCCCATTTGAAGAATTCCTAATATTCTTGCCAGCAGTGGGGACAACCAAATCAATAGGCCGAGCCCTCAGTCTTGGGGTTTGTTCATATGAAGCTTATCTCTGCAAAGGATAGGCTAAGCCTACTTAAAATTAGGCCTAAGAGTTATCCCCAAGAACCTCTTTTGTTGCTCAGATGTGGCCTCTCTCTCTCAACCAACACAGCAAGCAAACTCACCACCCTTCCCCTCTCTACATGGGACATGACTCCCCGGGGTGTGGACCTTCCTGACAATGTGGGACAGAAATCCTAGAATGAGCTGAGACTCAGCATCGAGGAATTGAGAAAACTTTCTTGACCAAAAGAGGGAAGAGAGAAATGAGACAAAATATAGTGTCAGTGGCTGAGAGATTTCAAACAGAATCAAAAGGTTATCCTGGAGGTTATTCTTATGCATTATATAGATATTCCTTTTTTAGTTTAAAGTGTATTAGAGAGGCTAGAGAGAAGTTCCTGATACTGTAGAGCTGTGTTCCAGTAGCCATGTTTCTTGAAGATGATTGTATAATGACATAGCTTTCACAATGTGACTGTGTGATTGTGAAAACCTTGTGTCTGATGCTCCTTTTATCTATGGTATGGACAGATAGGTAAATATATAGGGATTAAATATAAATAAATAATGGGGGAACAAAGATTATAATGTATTGGGTAGATGGAAATACTAGTGGTCCATGAGAGAGAGGGGTAAGGGTAATGGTATATATGAGGTTTTTCTTTATATTTCTTTTTCTGGAGTGATACAAATGTTCTAAGAAATGATCATGGTGATGAATACACAACTATGTGATGATATTGTGAGCCACTGATTGTGCACCATGTATGGAATGTTTGTAGGTTAAGAATGTGCATGTTTGTGTGTTGTTTGGGTTTCTCAATTAAAAAACAAACAAACAAACCCGGGGTCAGACCCCTGAGAGTCATGAAAGAGAGATACAGGAGTCAGAGACAGTGCTTTGGTGGTTCTCATCAAGACCCAAAATAACGGTGGCGTAAACAAAATCAAGGTTTGTTTTATTCGCACATCACAGTTTAGATAGAAGCAGTCCAGGCTGTTAAGGTGGTGTACTTTTGAAAGTTGTTAGGGGCCCAGGTTCCTTCTGTCTTGTTGCTCTGCTGTCTAAGATGACTCACCCCCACGTCCCTGGTTCTGCCTGTGGGAAGGGGGAGTCTCCTGGAGATGACCTGGAGCTGCCGCGTGATACTGTAGCTCGTATCCTATTGGCCAGAATTGTATCACATGACTGCATGCTCAGGTGCAAAGGTGGCTGGGAAATGTAGTCCTTTCCCCTACTAATAATTGAGGCTCTATTACTATAAGAGAAGAGAGGGGAACAGAATTTGGAGGAATATTAGCAACTCGGTAGGGAACAGATCTTCCAGTCCAGCGCTTTCATGTTCCAAATAGTGGTATGATGGCAGTGGCAGCTTGTTAAAATGGCTTGTCAAATTGAGGGTTACCAAAATAGGTTGAACCTGACTCCCTCCCCTTCCAAACCCTCTCAGCCTTCCAGCCTTTCTGTCTGTACAGCAGATCTTGAAGGACGAGTCTTCAGTGTGCCTGTGGGTGGCAAATCTCTCCCTGAAGGACTGAGAAGAGATTTAGAATTGCAAGCCCTTCTTTGAACTTTGATGCCCAATTCCATCAATTGTTTTTAATTCCATAATTTTTTATTTGAATATACAACCACAGACTACTTACAAAACATCCTCTTGAATGAAACTAGAGTTATCAGAACGTGATATTTCTAAACCCAAATTAGCACACTCCTAGAGTGTATTTAAAGCCTTGAAATCAGTGTTGTACTAAAATGACGAGCTCCTGTGCCACCCTTGGCCAAGTTGCAAAGCCCCTACAGCACCCACCTGTATAGGTAGCTGGAATTCCTGAAATCTTTAGTAAGGGTATTTTGCCATCAGTGTCACCTTGAGTTAGCCCCAGCTTCCAATGGCTGCTGTTCCTGCTTTGTTAATTATAAATTGCTGTGCTTTTAGCTCCATCATTATTGATTTAGTTTGTTGTGGGTTGTTTTGTTAACCACAGTGTGTGGTACCTTTTGCAGACTTGAAGCCTATAATTTTTCATTATCCAGTGTATCTTATAGTGTCATCTGTGCACCACCTGAATTAGAATCTCTTGGGGACTTATTAAAATGCAGATTCCTGGGCTCTAACCTGGATCTGAATCAGAATCTTCAGGAATGAGCCCCAGAATTAGTGTCTCTGTGCCAGTACGAACCTCTGAACACGTCTGTAACGTTTGCACTGTGTGGCAGAAGGAAAACTCCCAGACCCTTATTGACAAAGCAGCTGTACACGTAATTCCTTAAATCTGCTTATATAGAGATGGGTTGCATGTGGATTTATTCCCATTTCAATATCTGGCAATGCCCTCTCATGGTAGAAGAAAGGGTACTCTTTTTCTCATATAAAATCGTGCATAACTTCTTTTAGGAAGTACATGGTAGATGATTCATGTATGCCCCTCTCTTGTTCTCTGTTACCCCAGCGTTGTTTTCCCACTGTCACGTGGGCACAGGGGCGTAAGGGGCCTCGGGGCAGCGAAGGTCAGAAACTGCTGCCCGAGAAACCAAGGAGCCTAGCGGACCCTGATGATGGTAACATCTATTAGAGAAACTCTTCTAGAGAAGGAACGCGGTTCAGACAAGGAGGGTTCCTGAATCTCTCTCCACGGGCTCAGGAGGAGAAAGTGTCAAAGGCCAAAGATATGGCTGGAGCCGGAGCAGAAAACTAACTGGGAGGGTTTTGTGGCTGCCGGGAGCCCTCTGGGGAACAGCTGTGGCGAGTGCGTGGTGCCTTCTCTCCGTCCCTGTACTGGGTGCTGGGGGAGGGGCCGGTCCCAGAGCCCCGGCGGGCCCTTTCCCCAGCACCCTCGGCTCCCACTGGAGCTCATTGTGTGCTGGGTGTGCCCCTCGCGGCCTCTTGGTGACGGGCCTGTTGTCCGAGATGGGCCCGAGGCTGGTCCGGGCCTGCGCCCATGTATTATGCATCAGCAACTTGGACAAAGCGCCTGTGTGTGGGCGTGGGGGCGGGGTGGGCGCCTGGCCTCCCACAGAGCCCTGTTTACCAGGCACTGGGATGCCGAGGGGTGATGGGGGCGGGGGAGGGGGGAGCGCTATGGAGAGCCGCATGCTGTTGAGATGGGGCCTGGGAGAGGAAAGAGGTAAGGATGCCCTGGGAGCTGCCGAAGACCTTCCAGGCCCAAGCTCCTGCGGCAGCCAGGGAAGCAGCCCCTCTGCCTCCCTGCACCCCCGAGCTGGCTCAGAAAGCCCTGCTGGTCCTAAACAGGGGCTCCCCAGTTCACCCCAACCAGCCAGTGATTCTCCGTGGCACGGTGGCGTGGCCTGAGGGCCCCAGACACCCTAGAATCAGGATTGATTCTGGCCTTCCTAATCAGAGCGGGCAGGGAATCAGCCATTCTGTTGCCCTGCAAGCTACTGAAGCCACAGCTCTGACTTGCTGTTCTTTGTGCCTGCTAGCCTGGGGCCCGTCCGGCGCAGGACACCCACCCAGGAGGTGTCCGTGGAATTGAGAAAGGGTTGGCAGGCCTTTGCTTTGTGCCTATTCCAGAGCCTCAGGCTCAGTAGAGAAGCAGAAGGAAGACATACAGCCCTCCTCCCAGATGCTTCCTCCCTCAAGGGAGAAGGGGCGCGCCTGTCTTGGGCGAGGAGGGCCGAGGGTGCTGCCCTTTGCACCCTTTGCACTCCTGGGTGATGGGGGGGGCTTGTCCCCTCCTCCCAGCAGTCCTGCACAGCGTGAGACCTTCTCTCCATTCTGTGGGGAAGGACTGGACTCAACTTAGTTAAGTAATTACCCAAGGACCGACTCTGTAGCGTGTGCTTTCTAGTAAACTTGATAATGATGTTGCCAGGCATGGGTAATCAGAATTATCTCCGGAGCCCTTCTCATGAGAATACACATGCTCTTCCCCATCACCCCAGATTCTGAGAGGGATTAATGTCAGGGAAAAAGGGCTAAGAATCTCGGGAAAGATGTGTGTAGCTTGAAAAAGCCCTCCAGCCGTCCTAGTTCCTTTTCAGACAGGTATTTAGCCTTATTTTCGGCCTCATTGAAGCTTTCGGAATCTTGTTGTGGCTCTAACAGCAGAGGAGGGCCTTGCTCAAGGTCATCCAGCCTCCACCAGGGTCCCTTGCGCCTTGCCTGCTGGCCTTTCTGCCCTGCCACACTCCCTTAAAAAGCAGGCGAATGCCCTGAATCCAGATTCAATCCAGCTGCTGATGCCCCGGGCGACTGTGCAAAGCTTCCAGGCCACAGCTCTAATGATTGTGATGGGCCACGACTGCAGCCGTGTTGGCATGTGGGCACGTAGGGAATACCGTGTGGCAGTCAGGTGTGAGCGTCTCCCGTGTGCTAGGGCCTGGGGCGGCAGAGGAGCCCAAAGCCTGGGTTTAGCTTCTGGGTCCTCCCACAGGGCAGACAGGCAGGCACACCAGGAGTGACTGCCCAGCGCTGCAGCTGGTTCTGGAATAAG
This sequence comes from Tamandua tetradactyla, assembly GCF_023851605.1. NCBI lineage: Eukaryota > Metazoa > Chordata > Mammalia > Pilosa > Myrmecophagidae > Tamandua > Tamandua tetradactyla. The sequence goes on from NC_135340.1 coordinate 86,002,078, forward strand.
ATTCCTGCAGACGGGCTCATTCCAATGGCATGGATCGGAGAAGGCTTTGAGGAAGAGAGTCTGAGGGAAGAGTGCCGCGTATATGTGTGTAGGCACAATGTGTGCATGTGTGTTTGAGCATATGTGCATGCATGTGTGTGTGTGTGTAAGTAGGTGTGCATGTGTGGTATGTATGCCTGTGTAAGTGCTTGCTTGTGTGTATTGTGCACGTGTGTTCATGCGATCGCATGTGTTATGTGTGAGTAGATGTGCTTATGTGTGTGCATGTATGCATGTCATTGTGTTTTGTTACATGTGTGTGCACAGTGCATGCATGTGTGTGTTTGCTTATGTGTGTGCATGTGTGTGAGAGTATATGCATACATGCACGTGTATGTGTAAGTGTGTGTGCGTGTGTGGGTGTAGGTGTGTGTGCTTGTTCATTCTCAGCAGTGTCTCTAGTGCCAGATGTCAGGTAGAGGGCTACGGAGGTAAGGAGGGTTAAAAAAAAAAGATATAGGTAAAGGGCTGGGGAAAAAAAGGCGAAGGAGTAAAGAAATAGGCTCTGATCCAGGAAGGATTCTGAGTGTTGGGCTGGGAGTTCAGACTTTATTCTGACAATGGAGGGACTCTGAAGGTGTTAAAGAAGAGGGATATGGTCAGAGGCTTTTTACTTTTCTTTAGAAGAATTCTCTGAGGTTGAAATAAAAGTTTTAGAGGGAAAGGGGAATGGGAAAGAACTAGTGTTTCTCAAACACTTTCAGGTACTGAACTCACTTTGTCTCATTTACTGCCCCCAAGGACCGTTCACGTGGAGAGCAGTAACCCTGGATAGCAGTTAAGGAAATGGCCCAGCAATTGTTTGGCCTGAGAGTTACAGCCAAGTCTGTTCACCCACCCACCTCTGAGTCCAGGCTTTCCAGACAGCCCCTCCCTGTGACCGTAAGGAGCAGGGCAGGGCGCCGGCCTCAGGTGGCTCTGAGGGAAGCAGGCACTGCGGATAAGCTGCCGTCCAGAACAAGGCTGGAAGTCGGATGCCTGGGGGGCAGCTGGCATGGAGGGAGGTGTGTCTGCCTCTGTGGCCTCTGGTCTCTGCAGGTCCTGGGGCTGGTCCTTGCCACCTCTCACTCTTGAAAGTTAACTCCTGTGTTTTCCCAGGTGCCTTTCCTGGTTCAGTGTATCATTTGTCTTCCCTCACGGCTGGTCTGGGGACCAGGGGACTTGGTTCCAGCCCCAGTTCTGCCACTAGCTTGCTTTGTGACCTTGAGCAAGTCACTTGCCTACATTTATAATTCCCATCTATAAAATGAAGAGTAGGGCCAGGTGTGAACTCTAGGCCTTTCCTTACTATATTCTCTCCTGGTGGGGTGGGCCATCCTGGCATCCTCACTCCCATTTTAGAGAAGATGAAATGGGGCCTTGCGAGGAGGGCCTGGGTGACCAGGGACTGCGCCACGCTGTGCTCTTTGGCTCACACCCGACCCCCTCAAGTTTGCAATCCCGTCGGGTGGCCGCCTTCCTCGTCTCTCCCGCTGGGCCCCATGCCTGAATGGGTATCACACAAGTTAGAGCTGAACGTGGGGATTCACAGTTCAATCTCAGGCATCCGAACACCCTAGGAAACATGCTCATGTGGATTCCTGGGTTTGGGGAATGTTAAATATTAAATATTTCGACAAATATTTAATGAACACCTACTAAGTGCCAAGCTTTACACTCATTGCTGGGGGCCCAGAGGTAAACCAAAGTCGGTCCCTTCACCCCAGGAACCCTTTGTTAGTGCTGTGGTTTTAGACTTTTTGGGCCAAAACTGCTAGTAAGAAAATCATGTTATGACCCAGCACACATACGCACACACATAAATATATGTTATATAAATAAAATTAAATCAAGGTCATACCATGTGCTCTAATATTTTTTAAATATTTTCTATTGTATTTAAGCTTTTCTTTTAAATGCTGATAGCCACCTGCTACTTTGATTTTGCAACCTCAGAGTAAGAAGTGACCTCCAGTGTGAAAAGCACTGGTTGAATGCTGCATATGTTACAATTGCAAAGAAATTATGTGCTGTGGGGAAAGAGGGCAAGGAATGGGCTCTTTTGATAGGAAAAATCAGGGAAAACTCCCAGTTCAAGTTCAAGTGGCATTTGAGCTGGGTCTGGATGAGTGATAGGATTTCAGTAAACTGAGAAAGGGTTCCCCTGATTGAAAAAACAGCACTAGCAAAGGTGGAGAGGTATCCCAGTGCATGGCCGAAGAGCTAACACCCATGTGCCTGGCATGTGAGAAATGCTTTTGGATGGGACCTCTTTGTATCTTCATGTTATGGGTGAGAGAACTGAAACTCAAAGCAGCTACCTAACTTACCCCTCGTAACTTGGCTAATGAGCGGTGGAGCCAGGATGTGACCTCGGGCAGGTTCTTTGTGTGACCGTAAAGCTATTTAGGGACCGGTTTGTAGGGATGCTGAAATGCAAACCAGAAGAGTTTAAATTTGATTCTGTAGGTAAGAGAGGAGGCTTGTCCATTTTTGAGAAAGGGAAATGATATGATCAAAACTTTATTTTGGGGAACATCACAGTGACATTAGTGTAGGAGATGGGCTCAAGGAGAGGCAGGAACATCTGTTAGGAGATGGATGCAACATCTTCTTGCCCAGGCCAGCAGCCCCAGAGACCATTAGATTATATTTATCATAGGGATGTGGTTGGGGCCATCGTTCATCTGTCACACTCTGATGAGAATGAAAGGAGAATGAATCGTGTTGCCCTTTATACTTTGGCTGCTAGGAAGCTCAGAAGTCCAATGTAGCACTCTTCCAAGAAGCATTTAGAAGCTCTGGTAAGGCTTTTGGATACTCTCTCTGTCTTGCTTTAGTTCTCCTACCCCCATTTTCTTTTAGTCGGATCTCATCATTTATTTTTTTCATTTTTACATTTCATATACTGTAATGTATACATTTGGGCACAATGCCTTAGAGCAGACTTTAAATAAAATACAGATAAAACCACTGAAGCAACTGGGGAACAAATTATGACGTATACAAATTATGAATTTTGGAAATCACTGATACAGCTCAGCTCCTCATCTGACAAATGATGACTCTGAGGCCCTGAAATGACAGAGTGCTTATTTGTGAGTTTTATAAGTGATCTTAAGCCACAAGGGTTAAGAAAGGCTTTCCCCTTCCAATATTATTCAAAAGCCTGAGTTTAAAGATTACTTGGCAAAATTATCTGACCTTGCATCTTACTTTTGATTCATTTTAATACTTTCCAAATGCCTTCCCTCTCTCTCTCTCTTTTTTAACTCACTCGTTCCTTCTCACCCCAGCCCTATATGACAGACAGAGCAGGGTTATTTCTGTTTTGTGGGTGAACAAACTAAGGCTCAGACAGCCTGACATCACCCAGCCAGCTGCATTTCGGGCCGGGTCAAGCAGGCAGCCAGTTTCTGTGATGAAATACCCCCAGTAAACGGTAGACAAGTCAGGTGGGGTGAGAGCAAAGCAGTCTGCTGGCCGAGCTCCACTTGGGAACGGATGCTGAATACATGTCGTTCCGTTTCCGAGAAGCTATTACTTTCTGAAGGAGCCACAGATGTTCTCCTAACCAGCTCATTGGGCGGCGTTTGCTCGGCTCAGTGTGCGCGAATGAGAGCAGCAGCCGCTGTTCTTTGCCACGTCACCGCCTTAAACCTTGCCAGCATGCCCGGGGTAGGGAGCCTCCTGGCTGTTAAGTCATTTAAATACAAGCATTTATTGAGCATCTTTTTAGGTGTCAGGCCATGTGGTGGCAGCTGGAACAAAGGCCCAGATGAATCCAACGCCCCCCGGTCCCCAGGGACTCAGTCTGGCAGAGGCAGCAGACATATAAACAACCAGCTGGGGACATGAAGTCAGTGTTAGGATGGAGGAATGTACCAAGTGTTATGGAGGGAGGGGGTCAGAGAGGCTTCCCAGAGGAGGAGAGGAGAGGGCACTCCTGGCAAAGGGACCAGCTTGAGCAAAAACCCAGAGGCGACTGGTTTGTTGGGATATAGGGTTGAAGGAGGCAGTGGTAGGAGACAAAGCCACACTGGTGGGCTGGAGCCATTCAAAAGGTAGGAGGCAGCTTGCAGGTCACATCCAAGCCAGAATAATTGTCCGCTGTTGGCCGGTTTCCATACTGGCTGAACTGGGAGACCGGTGCACCTGCAGCAGAGGTGAGACTGTCCCTCTGGCTAAACGACTATGCCTTTCCCTATGGGGAGTGTCACCCAGTTGGCTCCACCATCAAAGCTGGGGGATGGCCGGGCCACCAGGAACCTTGTGAGAACCGGTTCGGTTCGCTTTGGTTTGGTTGTTATTTGTGTTTGGAAGGCAGTGTGGCACAGGAGGACCAAGGGCCAGCTCTGCTCTTTGCCAGCTGCGTGACCTTGGGCAAGCCATTTCACCCTTCTAAGCCTTGGTTTTCCATCTGTAGAATGGGGATAAAGATCCCTTTGTCTTAGGAGTGAGATTTAACGTGACGAAGTAGGAGGGGGACTTAGCACAGACCCTGGTTTGTGGCAAGCACTGGGCTCAGTGCTGCGCTGCCCTCAGCAGTGGTGGCACTCATGTGCCATGTAGAGAATGCGTGGACGGGCACAGCTGCATTTTTTAATCCATCCATGTGGGTGGTGTTTGTGGTCACAGCATGAAGGTCTGAGGTTGGTTTTACACTCCTTCGAGGGTGAGTTGACTGGACAAGACTTGAGTGAGGACTGTGGGTGGCTGCAAAGATTTGGGGTGGAGGAACCTGTCATTCACTGTGAGTAGGCAAGGATTCTCAAGGTGTCATCCAGTTCAACTTGAACCGGAGACGACCCACCTCTGACACCTGCTCCAGGTGACTGTCTGATTTCTTCTTAATTGCCTCCAGGAATGGAGAACTCACCACTTTTTTTGTTGACCGTCACTCACTACTTATTAGAAACAGACAACTCGCCCCTATGGAGTACCCTCAGAGTCAGAAGATGGAGCTTCAGGCTTTGTAAATATTTGCAGACTAGGTAAACAAGGCAGCCATAGGCTCTGTCCTCATGGATTTTACACTTTTTTTTACCTTATCTCACAACACCCCTGTGAGGTGAGCAGGGCAGGAATTAAGCCTATTTGCATTTAACAGACTAGGAAATTGAGGATAGTGGTGGCGATAGCTAATATTTATGGAAGCCTAGAATGTGTCAGGTGTTTTATATACTTTAGGGCACCTAATCTTCACATCAACCTTTTTATCACCCCCATTTTACAGATGGGGAAACTGAGGCTCAGAGAAGTGATGTGGCTTGCTTCAGGTCACACAGCAAGGAAGTGGCCCAGCTCTTTAAGGTCCATCAAGGCCCTGAGACTTAGCAAGCAGGGGACAGAACCAAAGCTGCTGACCTCAGCCCCTTGCCCTTTGTACACTCCAGGCTATTGGAAGGTCACGTGAGAACCCCACACACATATGGAAGCCTGAGAGGAGTGACCTCCAGCGCCCCCACCCACACCCGTGTTTACCCCGCTTCCTCACCCCCACCCCGTCCGGTCCCAAAAGGACAGAAGTGGGTGAGGTCAGTGTGAACTGAGGCCATGCTGGAGAACTAGGAGTCATCTCAGGGCAGCGGGGTGGTCCCGGTGCGAGAACCCAGGTCCGCCGTAACGTTCCTTTCCTCTGGAAATCCTGTTGGGCTTCTCCAGCTCGGCATCTGGGAGCCTGGTTCTCGCTGGGGAGCTGCGGAGGCAGGCAGGTGGGGCCAGGTGAGGCGCACTGCCTGCTGGACTGCCGCTCCTGGCCGCTCCCAGTTTGTGCCACTTGCCAGGAATGAGATCGGAGCCTGGCTTGTTTGAGCCGTCCTACCCTCTCCACTGTTGACACTTCGCATTCCTGCAGCCAACTCTCTGCAACTGAGCACGGGGGACTCAAACAAGTTTTCTTGAATGCAAACGCTGTCTGCCCAGTCACTCAGCTCAGCGTCCAAGACAAAAGAGAATTCCAAGCCCCAGAGACAGGGTGATGGCAAGAGAAAAAAAAAAATGGACTCAGGGCCTGGGTCAAGGTCTTCCCCCGTGTATAAGTTAGGATTCTCTAGAGAAACAGAATCAACAGGAAACATCACAAATATAAAATTTATAAAAGTGTCTCACGTGATCGTGGGAATGCAGAGTCCAAAATCCGCAGGGCAGGCTGTGAAGCCGACGATTCCAGTGGAGGGTCTGGACGAACTCCACAGGAGATCCTTGCCAGCCAAAACAGGAAGAGCCTGTCTCTTCTGAATCCTCCTTAAAAGGCTTCCGGTGATCAGATTAAGCATCACTCATTGCAGAAGACACTCCCCTTTGGCTGATTACAAACGGAATCAGCTGTGGATGCAGCTGACATGATCATGATTTAATTCTATGAAATGTCCTCATTGCAACAGACAGGTCAGCACTTGTCCAACCAGACAAACAGGTACCACCACTTGGCCAAGGGGACACATGAACCTGACCATGACACCCCCCCCGTGCCATCTTGAGCAGATGATTATGCCTTTCTCTCTAACTCCCTTTCTGATAAAGGAGGTTTAAAAAATAAAGCTATCTGGAAACGATGTAAATGTATATTAGCAGGTGAATGCATTTAAAATGTGGCATATACATAGAATGGAATATTACCTGCCACTATAAGGATGAACTTTGAAGACATCAAGCTAAGTGAAATAAGCCAGACACAAAGGGACAGATATTGTATTGTTCCACGTACATGAAGTAGCTAAAATTTGCGAATGCATCCAGATAAGAAGTAGAGAACAAGTTACCAGGGGCAGGGATGGCCAATGGGGTGGATGGGAGATGATGCATACTGAGCGCAGGGCTTCTGTTTTAGGTGAAGAGAAAGTTTCAGTAACGAATGGTGGTGAGGGGAGCTCAATATTGTGCGTGTGGTTAATCCCCCTGAATTGTATGCTTGGGCTGAGTGGTCGAGATGGGAAAGTTGATGCTGCATATATGTTTCCACGATGTAAAAGGGCTCTGGGCTCTCTGACCCTCTCTACCCAGATATGCTCAGTGGACGTGGAGGTGCACAGGTGCCCTGCAAGTGAAATTCCTCACTGAGCTCCCAAGTAAGGAGGAAGACCAAATTCCACAAAACTGCAAACAAGCAAAAATAGCAGCAGTCATTATGTAGCTCAAATTATGCCACAAAGCCTTGAAGACAGAAGCACCAAATGGGGGATTTTAAGACAACCCTAGACTCACACTTGTATTTTGTGGCCTGTTCTGGCTGCATGTAGGCAGGGTCTAGCGCCATGTGTGTTGTAGTGTGGACTGGGTTGAGTTTTCCTCTTTTTGCCTCCCCTGTAGCTTCTGGGGGAGAGCAATATGGACAGAAAGGAGAAGCCAGCGGCCTGGATGGTGCAGCGCTCCCAGTCTTGGAGTGAGGGGAGGTGGTTGCAAGACACAGCCAGGGACCCCAGGGGAAGCACTGCCTTTAAAGCAGCAGCTCCTAGTTCTCAATGTGGGGAACTTTTAAAACCACAGATGCACAAAAGGACTCGAACAGGTGGTTCTCCAAGGAAGATATATAAGTGGCCAATAAGCATGTGAAAAGATGTTCAACATCATTGGCTACTAGGGAAATGCAAGACAAGCCCACAGCATGATATCACTTCACACCCACCACGATGTTATTATTTTAAAACCGTAAGTAACAAGTACTACTGAGGATGTGGAGAAAGGAGAACCCTTGGACATTGTTGGTGGGACTGTAAAACAGTGCAGCTACTGTGAAAAACAGTTTGGCAGTTCCTCAAAAGTTAGCCATGGAATTACTATCGTCCACTCCCAGGTATTTACTCAAAATAATTAAAAGCAGTGACTCAGAGACCTTGTACAGCAACGTCAGAGCAGCATTATTCACAATAGCTCAAAGATGAAAACAACTCCTGTCCACCCACAGATGAAAGGATAAACAAATTGTGGCATAGGCACACAGTGGAATATTATTTAGCTGTAAAGATGACTGAAGTTCAGGGCAGGCCTTGGTGGCTCAGTGGCAGAGTTCATGTCTGCCATGCCGGAGACCCAGGTTCGATTCCCAGTGCCTGTCCATGCAAAAAAAGAAAAAAAATGAATGAAGTTCTGAAACATGCTACAGAATGGATGAAGACATCATGTTGACTGAAATAAGCCAGAAGCAAAAGGACAAATACTGTATGGCTACACTCACTGGTGTTATATGAAATACTTAGAATATAGATTAATGGAGATCGAAAGTAGATTACAGGTTACCAGGGGCTGGGTGTAGGGGATGGATGACATGAGCAGCAAGTGTGCTGGGCCCTGGCTGAGCTCCAGTGTAAGGGGCTAACTGGGTGCTGGCCTGAGGCCAGGGCTGGGGAAGGGAAGGGAAGGGAGCACTGGGTGTGAAGCTGTCCTCCTGGCGGGGCAGAGCCCTTGTCCTTAGTAGAGACAGGTGGACTCATCTCACTGTCCCTCTGCATTCAGCCAGGCCCCTTCCCATCATTTGCCCTCCCAGGCCAACCTAGAAGTCTCATCAACCACGCAGCTGCTCTGCAAAGACTCAGAGAAAGGAGAGGCCCAAAGTGGTGGGAGCTGTACTCCATTTATTCATTGATTTACTTGACAAGCATTCATTAAGCCTCTCTGCATGTAAGGTCCTATACAAGATACAGAAATTATAGACATTGTCACTGTTCTCCAGAGCCCACAGTCAAAGAGACATATGGCCTCTTTGTGCTGTGAAGCTAAAACAAGGGCTGGACTGGGCTGGAAATATATGTGTTCTGGGAGCAGAGGGGAGGAAGGGGTTGATCTGATCGGGAGATCTAGAAAGGCTTCCTGGAGGAAGTGGCATTTGTACCAAGCTTCAAGGATCGTATTGAATGGTTCATTTGTCCTTTGCTGAGCTGAAACTTGGGAGGGCAGCCTCGGCCCCCCTCTACCTGCTTCCCCCACCCCGACTGTCCACCCATGCACGGGCTCATGGGGATAGAGCCTCCTTCCTGCCCCAAACACCCCAGCATCCCCCCACCTCCAGACCTCCCTCTACTGTAGCCAGGCTGATTTGCCCAGCATCTGGTACACCAGCCCGGGAAAGCTCTGTACTGAAGGCGTTTACTCACTCTCTCTGAACGGACAACTTCCCTTCCAATCCCCAAACTGGAAACCCAGCAGGAAGCCTTTTAGAAAGAGCATAAACTCTCTCCCGAGCTTTGCAGCAGCACTGATGCTGGAAGAAGGGAGAAAGACAAAGGAGGGCAGCTTATCGTTGGTGGATCCTTTATGTGTATTAGCAATAATGATGACTGGCATTCGGTGACCATGGTGCAGTAATATAATGGCCAAATAGTCACTGTCTTTTGTGGGCCAAGCACTTCATGTGCATTACCCCACTTAATTTTCACAATTGCCATAGAAAGGCCCCATAGCGCGGCGGTTAAGCACAGAACCTCTGAAACTAGACAGACTGGGGTTTTCTTCCCTGGATGACCTTGGGCAATAATTACCCTCTGTACCCCAGTTTCCTCCCCTGTAATAAAAGGAAGCACACCCATCTCTTTGGGTTGCTATGAAGATTAATTAAGTTAATATTTGTGAAGTACTTAGTACAGTGCCTGATGCACAGCAAGTACAACCCTGTGCCAAATACCTGAAAACCTGCCTTACCCATTTCATACCCAAGGAAACAGGAAGAGCTAAGCCAAGGGACTTAACAGTAGCTGCATGTATTAAGCACACAGTTATGTGCCAGGTAATGTCATGAGCATTTTACACGCATTTTCTTGTTTAACTCCCACATCAACCAAATAAGGACACACCATTATTTAACCCAACTTGACAGATAATAAGGAGGCATCAAGAAGTAACAGCAACTTGTCCATCGGAGGAGCTGATTAGTGGAAGAGAAGAGCCTCTCATGGGGGCCCATCTTCCCACCTCCAGAGCCTGCACTTTCCCCTGCCTGGTGGGGTAACGTAGTCCCTTCACTCATTCCCTGACGGTTCCTCCTTCCCTGGCAGTTCCTCGAAAGGTAAACATGGAATTACCATCTTCCACTCCCAGGAGGCCCCCCCTCTTGGAGTAGTACCTTAAGTGTCCTGTGGGAAGAGAAGGCAGGGAGAGCTGGGGAGGGGCCAGATGAGAATGCAGGAGGGAATGCCACATTCCCCAGGACAACTGCGACTCCCCGCTGCTGGGGCTCCCAAGAAGGAACTGTACTGGGCAGAACTGCGATGACTTTGGTTAATGTTAGTAAAGGAAAGCCTGATGGTGAGACCAGCGAGGAGATACTGGGGTGGGCCATGGAGGTTGCATGGGGGGTACTAAGTAGGTCTGAGAGTTTTCTAAAGGGGCTGCCCTGCGAGTTGGGCTGTTCCACATTGGAGAGTCTGGGGAAGCATTTAGGTCAGAAACGTGGGAGGATGAATGGATAAGGCTCTGTGCAGGGCTGACACAACAGCTGTGCAAGTTGTGCCCTGTGCAAGGGAGCCTGGTAGAGGGGTAAGTGGGGGCAGAAATCCAGCTCATGTCCCCCTCACTGAGCTGTGGGCCCTGGCATGGCGCTGCCCCTGCCCAGAGGAAGAGGCACCTTTGTCTAGTCTCACTAAAGGGCCCTGACTCCGGGAAAAGGATGAGTAGAGTAGAGACTTTATCTGCAGAAGTGAGCCTGCAGGGTGGTCCTCGAGAACTAGAGTTTTGATTTTCTTAGGGATCAAGAAGGCCCAAAGCACAGAGCTAAGCACAGAGCAACTTCAAGGGCTTTCTCATGTGGCTGTGAAATGGCCAGGGCACCCGCAGAAGCGTCTGTGAGCGGAGTGGCCTCTGTGGGGACCAGATCATGAGGATTCGGATGAGGCTGTGGAAGATGCTAACTGAGCACCCTAAGCTTGCAACCGCCCCTCCACCCACTGTGGAGACAGAAAGGTTGAGCCCTTGAATCAAGGGTGTGTGTGTGTGTGTGTGTGTGTGTGTGTGTGTGTTGGATCTAAGTGGACCCCAGGAAAAATCATGAAATCATGATTTAATTCTATGAAATGTCTTCATTGCAACAGACAGGCCAGCACTTGCCCAACCAGACAAACAGGTACCACCATTTGGCCAAGCTGACACATGAACCTGATCATGACACCCCCCGTGCCATCTTGAGCTTCACCAGCCAGGCATCGCAAAGGTACAGAAGCGGGTGCCCCATCAGAGGCATCACCTCCCAAAGGAGTTGCCCGATGACTGTGTTTCATCACCCAGCATTGCCATTGTGTTGGGCGGGAAAATGGGGGTGCTGGTTTTTTGCTGAATGACCTCCCCCCGGGCACCGTGCCAGAGCTTTTACCTACGCCACCTCGTTTTAATCCCCACCCCTCTTCCTCATGGTTTCTGTAATAATGGCAGCATTCAGTCGATAAAGAAAAAAAGTGGGGTGGAGGGGATTTCCTTTCAAGGGGCAGCAGGGTGGCCGGAACTGGGAGATGCTGGGTGGGGCGCCTGTGTAGCAACGGGCAGTACGAATGTGATTATCGCTTTGGCCCCTCAATGGTCTTCATTATTATCCCCTGGGCTGGGCAACTGTTCCAGCAACCTGCACAGAAGGGGCAGCCCCAACTGCATCAGCCCACCCCAGGGGAACTCTACTGAAGGATGAGAGAAAATCTGGAAAGGAAATAGAGGGCCCTCGAGTTTCTTAGCCCACTGGCAGCGGCACGCCTGTTGGGCCAGGGCAGGGCTGATGTGATATCTGGGTCTCCTGCTCAGCTCTAGGCTCTTGGCTGCTGGGACAGCATCTCTGAGACAGAGAGACCTCATAGGGACAGACTACGGGCAGTGTCCACGGACTAAGACAATTGCTACCTGCTCCCTTTTCATTTCTATCAGTGGGAATGCTTTCAACTGTCAATAACAAACAAACAAACAAACAAAAAGCCAGCCAAGATTGATTTAAACTGTAAGCATATTCACAGTTTATATATATATATAAACAAAGAATACACTTAGAACCACCAAAAATGGATATCTTAGTTAGCTTAACCATAGGCATATTTAAATAAAGGATTCCATATAATCATTGTAAAACCTGTGTTTGCTATCTGAATTTATACATTTTTTTCCTTGTTGCCTCAATTTTAAATTGGTATATTCATAGTTTTTTGAACAGGAGGTCTAGAGGGAGGAGAGTCCAGAGTTGGTTTTATGGCTCCAGGATCAAGGCTTTTTCTGTCTTTCTCGACTACCTCCTCCCTATGTTGGCTTTTTGATATTTGGCTTGGCACCTTGTGGTCACAATATGGCTGCCACAGCTCCAGGCTATGCATCCTCTACTGCAAGCAAAGACAGGAAGGAGAGGATCAGCCAGTTATTCCAAGAAAGAGCCCCTGTTGCACATCTCTCTTCTTTTATTATCAAGAAAAAAAATGTTTCTCAGAAACCTCGCAGCAAACATCTTGTTTATCATTGGTCACTCCTAAGAATGAGGGATGCTAGGGCAGTAAGTGTCCTGCCTTTTCAGCCTCCATAGTGGAGGTGGGTAGGAAATAGGTGGTACGTAGCCAATCAGCAGCATCTGCCTGCCACACCTCCTTTCTCTAGACACTTGCACTTCTGCATTCAGGGAACACTTAAGAGGCAAAGGCCATGGAACAGTTCTGAGGTTGTGCTCAATTCTTCTCCCTCCCAGAGAAAGCTGATTGCTTACCCAACAATTAGTTATTGACTGCTATGTGCAAGGCACTGTGAGGGAATCCAAGAGGATGGAAACTGTACTGAGACATTGTTATTCCTAGTTTTTACAGATGAGAATGCAAGCTCCAAAATATTGAGTAACTTGTCCAAAGTATGCAAAGTACGTGCCTAGTAAGCAGTACAACTAGAATTTCAGCTCAGATCTATTGGCTTTAGAGTTCCTGCTCTTTCCAACCCTTAAGCTGCATGTGGGCCCAGCCTACAGCCTTCTAGAGAAGACCTACACATATAAAGAGAGGCAGTCAGACCATGAAGTGCATGACAAGTGCCAGGTGAGGGCTGCAGCCAGGAAACGCTGCAGGTGCTCGGGGAGGGACAGGGTCTGAGTACCACTGGGGCCAATTTATTGATCTCTTGGCACCGGCAGCCGCCCTGGAGAAAGTTCTGATGCATCTGCACAGGAGGCTCCCAGGAAAGAGCTGCTTCCTCCATCCGGTGTAGACAGGCTGCTGCGATGGCTCAGGGCAGCTGCCCAGGGACGGCCACGTGTCGTCCCTTGGCATCACTGCACTGGGTTCTCTGCTGGTTGCTAGAAACAGACTCTCTCAGATGACTTTTAGTAAGGGGGGCGGATTGTAAGTTTTCACACAAGGGCGGGAATGTCTTTGGCAGCCGGGTCTCACAGACCTCCAAGGTCGGCCACGTGGCCAGGCGTCAGGAGCCTGGAGTGACATCTGAGAGCTGGAACCTGCCCAGGACCCCCCTGGGTCTCTTATTGTCTGCTCGAGCCCCACTTCTGGGATGTGCGAGTGCTCTGAACTAGCCCCTCCTGCTTCGGGCCCCCTTTCCCATTTCTGAAGCAACCTGCAGGGCCCTGTTGTGTAACTGCACACAGATGACCTGTGCGGTGTGCAGCCTTCGTGGTCTTACATGAGGTGGATGTGCAAAGAAATACAGATTCTTTTCTCCCAAGCTGATCGGGTCTCCTTTAGGAGCCCCACCTGGAAAAGTAATAGGGATAAAACACTTACACTCACCCCAGCCCAGTGAAGTCAGTCTGGTTCCATAACTTAAACCTGTGATGTAAAGGCTCAGCCTCTTTCAGGTAATTTGGCTTCTGCGTGAAGACTCCAAAAGACTCACCTTTCAGAGCTCCTCCCCTCTGGCTCTGTTCCAGGATGGCATTTGGGGATACAGGTGGGGCTTATGTGACCTCAGGTGCTGGGAGGAAAAGGGACCCCTAACTCTGTGCTGGTCCTTAGACATGTCCATGCTGATACCCATGCTGTTCTGCCCGACCCAGACATGCTGTGGGCGTCTGTTGCTGAAGTCTGCAGCTGGCAAACTTGTGGCCTATTTTTTCTTGGCCCTGAAGCCAGGGCTCATCCCCAGTTGGGCCTTTGCTGGCCTTGCAGATTGCGCTGAGCCCACAAGTCCCTACCCACTTTGCCCCAGACCTACACTGTCTTCCCCACAGCCTCTGATATCGTTGCCTTGTCCCCCATCGTGGCAACTTCATGGTGGCCTGTGGCTCAGGCCTTCCACAGCCTCCTCAGGGATGTACAAGGACTGTTGGATTTTCTCCACCAGCCAAGGGCTGAAGGAGATTTAGGAGTGCACGCCAGGCCCTCTCTGTCTGGTCATGCCACTTGGCCCTCTTAATTCTATGGGGTCATCTCTTATTTGGCTCTGGTCTGCCCCAAACTGAATCTCTCTCCTTCAAAAATCCCAGCACCACCCTCACTCTGTCAACATATGGCTCCCTGAGGTTTGCGCCCAAAATAGGGGCAATCAGGACACATCTGAACACTCGCTTCCCTTTCTTTTCCCTTCTCATTCCCAGAGTCATTCAGACCGCAGGAGGTGCGCTGTCTTCCCCCACTGATGTCTGACCCGGCCTCTCTATGAGCAGATCAAACAGGCCAGACACTTTATGCGCTTGCAGAATGAGACGGGGTTTAGAAAAATCTCTCTGTTAGTAAGTCTGGCTTTTAAGATTATCGTGTTGCACAAAATCCAGTTTGGGATGTCAGAACCTAATTCTTTTTTAGATTCCTGCTTTAACATTTCTAACCCTTTCTGGGTAAATGAATGCTGTGTAGGGACTAGAAGGAAGGAAATGTGATATGCAAGAGTAAAGCAGGCAAAAGTATTTTTAAAGTAAAAATGATCTCTTTCAAACTTCTCTGTCCTCTCCTCTCCTCTCAGCTCACAGCCCCTGCTTGTTTCTGGCTCCTGCCTCTGCCGCCAACGGCTGCCTCAATATAGCTCACATTTCAATCCTTCAGGTGGGAGGAGCCTATGGTTTAGCCAATCACCGTTGAGTGTGAGTCACTCTTACTGGGCAGGGTTTTGGAGCTGAGCCCGGAGCAGGCTCAGAACGGCTGCCCACGCGTCAGGTGCCCAGCCCTGGAGGGTCAGGAGGGACACAATGTGGCTGCCTAGAGGGCCGCTGCATCCTTTGTGAATTTGGGTTAACAGAGGCCATGTTAGGGAATTACTGCCCCCAAATCCAGGAGGACTCCCCTTTCCTTGTCAGGTCCTAAATTAACTAGTAGATTCTTTTTATAAAGCAGCAAGTGAAAGATGGAGAACGTCATGAGACAGATATGAGTCAGAAGGTTTTTCAAACAAGAACCCTTTTATCTCCTCAGTAGCACTAAGTTTAATCAGAAAATTACTGCTCTAATTTCTAGGCCCTCAGCTGGTCAGGCCCTTTGAATCGTTTCCCGACTCTAAGAGAAAATGGCGACTCCTACACACACACATACCTCTGGAAAAGGGGTGCACCGTGCAAAAGATTTATCCTCAAATAGGCTCTGTGCATGTGACCTGGTGTCGTTTCACTGTGAGCAAATCGATGCACTAGCCTCTTTTATACCCAAGACAATTAATGGTATTGTAAAATTTGCAACTTTTCCTTTCTCACTTGGGGCTTTGAGAGATTGGCTTCCTCTATTCTCTAATATGACAAGATGACAACATGGCAAGCTGCCCATCCTCACCCATGCCCTCCCTTGATTGCAGTTTAGATAAACTACCTCCTGGGAAGGGGAAAGCCCAATCTTTGTTTATTAGACCATCTTTTTCTGCATTGTCCGGTGCCAGGTAGCCAAAAGCTTGGTCTGTGAGGTGAGTGGTCTGAGGATCCCCGGCTACAGTGACCAGTGAGTAGGGGCTCTGCCAGGACCCTGGGGCCCAAGGAGAGGCAGTAGCCTGCCCCGAGGAAGCCCACGGGACTCCATCGCATCAGCCATTTCAGATTGCGCCCTATCCCGGCAAGCACTCTTAGCATGTTATTTTAGGAGATGTCACTATAGGAAACCCTCTCAACCAATGCAGGGTCTGCATGGTAAACAGAGGGAGCCTTGCAGTGCCCTGGCTGAGGAATCCCCCAGAGGGGACGGAAACCCACATCGTGGGAGCATCCACCGTGTGCCACGGACTGGGCTGGGGCACTCTTCCAAATCATCCTGGGGGACAGGCAGGGTGATGGGCCAGGCCCCCTTCCCAGGAAAAGAGCTTTGGTGGTGGCAGCTGTGCCTGGTGTCTCCCCAGCTCAGCCGTTCATGAAGCAATGTTTGTAACCTACCAAGAGGCTTGGCCACCAAGAAAGGGAGTGTGTGCATTAGAGATAAGTGGACAGAGAACCCGAAGTCCTGGGCTGAATTCCACCAGCCCTTATTGAGCACTTAGTGTGTGTACAGTCTTGAAATTGGCAGTCTAGGAATGAGAATAAAGCCCTTGAAGGATGCAGGGGGCCCAGCTCTTTTCCTGACTCACTGCATCACAGCATGGTTGTCAAGAGCAAATGAGACCACCTAAAGCACTTCTCAGTGTACAAAATTGCTTTATGTCATAATATTTGTATAACAGTTCCCAGTTCACGAAGTACTTTCACATACATTATTATTCCATTGGCTCCTCACAGCTGTCCTTGGAAAGAAAGTACGAGTTATTTCCCTTGTACAGATGAGAAACTGAGGCAAGGGAACTTGTGAAAGGTCACAGAGCTGGGAATGACCCAGCCAGGATTCAAACTAGAACTCTCTGGAGGGCCCAGGGATTAATGCATAATTCTGGGACCAGCAGTGGCAGCACTGATGGAAACGTATTAGATAGGCAAATTCTCAGGCCCCGTCCTAGACCTACAGAATCAGAGCCTCTGGGTGCATGCTGAAGTTTGAGAAGCACTGAACTAGAACAGTATTTCACAACTTTGACATAATCACCTGGGAATCTTGTCAAGATGCAGATTGTGATTTCAGTCCGGAGCTGCCTGGAATTCTGCAGTTTTGCATTTCTAACAAGCTCCTAGGAGATGCCTGTGTTATTGGTCCACAAGCTATACTTTGAACAGCAAAGTTCCCAAATGGGAATCACCTGAGGAGCGTGGTTTAAAATGCAGGCTCCCCGGCCCACTTGCAGAGAGTGTGATTCCACAGGCTTGCGGTGAGGCTTGGGGACCTGCATTTCCACACAGACTTGAGGTGACTGAGGCAGGTGACCTGTGGTTCATACCTTAAGGAATCTTTCCCTGGAGTTTGAGCTTGCAGGCTATCCACCCAAGCCTGGTTTTCAAAGGGATCCCCCTTTCACTCCCTGCCCTGCCCTGAATCGTCCACCCGATTTCCTCCCAGATTGTGGGTTAAGAAGGTACCCATGGGAGGTTATCCCTGAGCCAGTGGGGCCCTCAGCGCCTCAAAATAGGTCAGGAGTCTGGCACAGACCAGGCTCGGTGGCTACAAATAGAAGCCATCTGTTGGGCCTGTGCGCAGATCCGCCTCCCCAGCCCTGCCTGCGTAGAGGAACACAGAATTCGAAACCTGGGTCGACGGTGGGTGCTTCCCAAACAGGGGCCTGGGGGGCTGCTCTGCCACTCCCTGTCCTAAATACTGCCACTGGGGGTCTGCCCACAGGGGCACAACATCCTCTGTTCTGGGCAAAGGAAACACTGTGAACTGAGAGTAAGGTGACCTTGCTGTGTGACCTTGGACAAGTCACTTCCCCTCTCTGGGCCTCAGTCTGTAACATGAGATGCTGGATTTTAGTAGACCTAAGCGTCCTTTTCTGTTCTGGCATGCTTCGGTTCCATGAACGCCTTTTTGTGTTAGGACCATATGGAGGAAAAGGTTAGACCCCGAAGGAGGCAGACATTTCCTTCTCCAGGCTTTCTGCCCAGACTGGATGTCACCAACTGGGCATCTGGCCCTGTGGACGAAGTTTGTAATTGGGGAGCACAGGGGGGCTTTTGGAGACAATTGAGAGGTCATCTGGCCCAAACACCCTGTGAGAGAACAAAGGACCTGCCAGTGAATTAGTAACTGAGCCAGCTGGAATGCGGGTCTCTGGCATCCTGGATTAAAGGTCTCTCCTTGAACCAGTGGTTCTCAAACCGGGTTCCATGCAGCTCCAGGATTCCACATTGCAGAACCAGAGCAATTGCGTGTTTAGAGGTGCTCACAGCACCCTTCTCAGCTTATGCTCAAACAGCTTTGATTTTGACTGTTTTATATTTTGGAGTTCAAAATATAACTGGTTTATTTATATGCCTGGTTGATACACACATCTCATAGGAGAGGGCAGGGGGCCTGGAGCAGGAAGGTGCCTTGTCCCAGGACACGAATTGGTGAACCAAACAAGACCTACAGCCCCAGTCTTTCCAGGGTCCCGCGGACCCGGTGCTCTTGCAGGAGCGTGGCAGGCCAGGCCAAGCCAGGGACAGGAGGAAGCCTGAGACCTGCCCGGCCGTCCAACCACAGGCACGGTTTCTGCCCCTAGCTTGTGTCCTTACCGCTGTCCCCTCGCAACCCCTACTCTCAGCACCCGCCCGGCCCCTCACATCTTGTCCAGTGACCCCGCCCCTCCTCTGCTCCCTGCAGCCGTGGCACTCCTGCCACTGGGCCACCTGGGCTGGGCGCAGCACCTGTGCCTGGCTTCAGCCTGAGACCTGGGAAGCGGCTCAGCCAGAAAACAAAACAAAACGGTCTTTCTCCGACAGCACGTGAACAGGGAGTAAAACATCCCAGTGAACTGTCCCCTGAGAACAAGTAGCCAGCAGTCACCAGGACAAATCTGAGATGTCTCCTGGTTGTCTCCAGCTGCACAGCTCTCCCCAGGGTGCTTCCTCCCAGCTCTTTCATGCAGATGTAGCCATGGGTTCCCACACCCCCACCAGACCGGAGCCAGAGATAAGAAAAAAAAATGTGTTCCAGTTTGAGGACCACATTTTAGTCATTATCATCTAGAAAACGTGCCTGCTGGCCACAATAAATTATTTTGGGGATCCGAAGACAGGATACAATTTGCTTCCATGTGGCTTGTACACAGTGATTATCTCAGACGAGAAAAAGGCCAGCCTCCATTTCTTGAGAGACTACAAGGGCCATTCAGAAGTGAAATGATTAGTTCTTCCTTCCGGGTTGTCCCTCCCCAAGTGGGGTGTCATGGCCCCGGGCCCAGGGAGAAGCTGCCAAGGAGCAGGCCCGGCAGCTGTGCACATCCAGAGGCCAGAGCCTCTCCATCCTTCCTCCTGACACTTGGCCCAGTCCAGCCTGCTCCCCTTCCCAGCAGAGGCTCGCCTTGCCTTCCTAAGTAAACACTTGATTGTTTGAGATCAGGAGCCCTCCCTTACAGGAGAGGGGGAGAGGATAGAACAGTGTTTGGCAAACACCCACCTTGTCAGACCCTTTGCATTTGCTCACTTCATTGCATCTAGTAAACTGGGTGGTATTATTCCCACTTTACAGATAAGGAAACTGGTGTTCAGAGAGGTTGAGTAACTAGCCTGAAGTCACACAGCTAGCAAGTGCCAGTGTCAAGATACAAATTTTTGGATTCTCTCTGACTCCCCAAACCCTGCCTACCATGCAGAGTCTTAAAACTTTGTGTAGTGTTCTGTAGTATATGGAGCAAGTGGGGGAGAGTAAGAGTTGGGGTGAAGAGGCTGAAGGAGGCGAAGATGGGTATTATATTGGAAAGACTAATAGACTAAGGGTCAAAAGTTCTTGGCTGATCTCTCTCTCAGCCAACACGAAAAGCAAACTCACTGCCTGCCCCCACTCTACATGGGACACGGCTCCCAGCGGTGTAAACCTTTCTGGCAACGTAGGACAGAAATCCTAGAATAAGCTGGGACTCAGTATCAAAGAATTGAGAAAATCTTCTCGACCAAAAGGGGGAAGAGAGAAATGAGACAAAGTGTCAGTAGCTGAGAGATTTCAAACAGAGTCGAGAGGTTATCCTGGAGGTTATTCTTATGCATTATATAGATATCACCTTTTTAGTTTAAGGTGTATTAGAGAGGCTGGAGGGAACTGCCTGAAACTGTAGAGCTGTGTTCCAGTAGCCATGTTTCTTGATGATGATTGTATAATGACATAGCTTTCGCAGTGTGACCGTGTGATTGTGAAAACCTTGTGTATGATGTTCCTTTTATCTACGGTATGGACAGGTGAGTAAAATATAGGGATTAAAAATAAATAATAAGGGGAACAAATGTTAAAATAAATTTAGTAGAATAAAATGCTAGTGATCAATGAAAGGGAGTGGTAAGGAGTTTAGAAAAAAAATAGGGGAAACAAAGGCTAAAATATATTGGGTAGATAGAAATACTAGCAGTCAATGAGAGGGAGAGGTAAGGGATATGGTATGTATGAGTTTTTCTCTTTTTTCTTTTCATTTCTTTTTCTGAATTGATGCAAATGTTCTAAGAAATGATCATGGTGATGACTATACAACTATGTGATGATATTGTGAGTTATTGATTATATACCAAGAATGGAATGATCATATGGTAAGAATGTTTGTGTTTGTTTGTTATGTTTAAAAAAAATTTTTTTTAAATACATATAGGATTACATTTACCAAAAAAGAGGAAAGTTTGCACAAAAATAGTACAGGATGTGCCTAATTTACATAAAATTTGAATAAACAGAATGCTGTAGCAAAAAAAAAAAGAGTTCTTGGCTGAAGTCTTAATTCTGCTACTTTTATAGCTTGTGACTTTGGGCAACTCTCTTAACCCTTCTGAGCTCCAAATCAGTCCCATTTATATTTTAAATAGGATCATAATATCTGCCCAGCTCTGCCCCCCTGGATGGCTGTGGGGATCAAATGAGGTGTTTGGAGAAGGTCCCGGCCGTGGGAGGGCTATTTGTGTCCCTGGTCCCCTTGGTCATCCTGTACCATCACCAGCAAGGGGCCACAAGCAGACACTGGGCTCCGAGGCCTTGCCATCCTGGTGGCAGGGAGCCCACAGGAGCCGTGTCCAACACGGAACCTCAGCAAGTTGAAGTCAAGGCCAGGGTCTCTGAAGGAGGGTCCTGACGCATCTACATCCAAAGAAGCAGGAGATTGTGCCCGACCATGGCTGTTGCCCTCACACCACAGTGGAAGATTGTGCAACGGGAATCATCGTACGTTACAGGAGCCCTGGGCTGGGCATGGGGACAGGATAGAGGCCACGCAGAAGCCAGAAGGAGCCGCATGGTGATCTGGTAACTGACTGTGTAATAGCTGGAGAGAGAAGACATACATACCTAAAGCTTAAAATAACTGTCCAAGCATTAAGCAGCTCTACGGGATGCCCTTTGAGGAGAAGGAACTTTCCAGATGAGAGCCATTGTCATTCAGGGTCACAGCAGCCCAGCCAGGGAGGCATGTTGATCCCTGTTTTTATAGAAGAATGTGCCCCGCCGGGGCGGCGGGAACAAGATTCCTGCCCCTCACTCTCTGACGCCAAAGCTTGTGTTTTCTCTCAACACGATGTCTTTATAGTAAACAGAAGAACTTTTAAATTTGGCGGCTAAACAGGCAGCTAGTTCCACCCACTGTCGTACACTGTCATCGACTGGAGGTCATCCATTTGCATCTTGAATACCCCTGAGACAGGGAGATCATCACCTATCCCGGCAGCTTCCCTTCCCATCTCAGGTAGCTCTAAGTACTAAGAAGGCTCTCCCTTTTGTGGACTGCAGATCTTGTGCTCATTGGTCCTGAAAGTTTCAGATAGACAGTGTGCCCTGCCCTCACTGGGCTCAATTGGGAGATCCACTAGATCCCACTAAGATCCACTAGGGTAGGACCCCGGGGGCATAAGAGCAAAAGGTCAGATTTTCAGGTCACCTCTTGGCTTCCCCCACCAATTTCCCTTGAGGTCTGGGCAGCTCCCCCAGTCCCAGGCCTCGGCCACCTGCCTCTGACAGCGCCGGGAGGAGTCTTCACCGTTCGCAGCCTGCATATCCTGCACGTGAGCTCAGAATGAAGTCAGCCCCTTTGTAACGGAGGGTGAAAGCCCAGCCTTCCCAGCCTGCAGACATCTGGCTTCGGTCCCCACTGTGTACAAGCCCTCAGCTTTGGCCTGCCCAAAGCCAGGGCGGGCGCCATCATTCTAACCTCTGTTCCCTCTGCCCTCTCTTTCCCCCAACCCGAGCCAAGTGATTAATGAAGGAGATGTCTTTAAATCCATCTAATGAAAATTTTAGACCTGACCCCTAAAGTTCACAGGGATATGACTTTGATGATGCCATCAGGTAACACGCGACTAGAATATTTTAGAACACAGCAGACCTGGTCTCTTCAAAAAGGCAAAATATCATTAAAAAAAATAGGTGGTGGGTGTATTCTAGATTAAAGAAGGCAAAAGCAATCACAGCCAAATGCAACATATGAGCCAAATGCAACATATGAACATATGATTGGATCCTGGTTCAAAAATAAAATAGCTGTGAAGGTAATTCTTGGAAAAATACAAACATGCACTGGTACTAGATAACAGCAAGAAATGGTTAATTTTCTTAGATGTCATCGTGATGATGTGGTTATATAGGAAATTGTGGTCCTTCCTTGGGAGGAGGCCAAGTCGTGGTGCTTTGCAACTTCCTTTCAGATGATGCCACAAAAGAAGAGAGAAAGAAAAACACGCACACACAGAATGAAAAGATACAAAATGTTACCACTCATTAATGTAGCGGTAGATTTGATTTTACCATTCTTTCAATTTTTTTGTGTGTGTTGAAAGTTTACACAGTAAAAAGTTGGAGAAAACTCTTGTACTGCACCAAAATTATATGGTAGACTCCAAGAGTCAAATAAAGGTTCACAGTCAACTCTGAGCTTGCTGACTGTCTGAGTTTTGATGCGTTCCAGTGGCCTGCAGTGTGGAATTGTGGAATATTCGCAGTTCCTGCCTCTAGGGAACTTTCAAGGATTGACTAGTATATACCTGGTCCTGGAGCCTTGTCAGTGTCCACTGCACAGGGATGGCTCCCTCCTCCCTGAAGCTCACCCCAATCCCTGCCCTCCTATCCTGACCTCATGCTTCTGTAGAACTGACTGGCAGTACGATTTGTTTGCCCCCGTAGCATCAGTTGGCTCGCATTCCTGTAAATTTCTCAGGCCTGAGTTTCACCTCCTCCACTGATTTGTAAAAAACTTAAAGGCAGGGACTGGATCTGATGCTTTCCAGGCACCTCTCGGGAGACAGGCCCCACGTGAGCTGCATTGATATCTCTTCCTTGACTGGAAATTTGCACCTACTTTATCTCGTTTTGATTCTTTAAACAGTCACATAAAATAAAAAGAGTTATCGTTCTCCTTTGAGAGATGGAGCAACTGATGCTCAAAGAGGCAGAGTCTTCAAGGTTAGCGGGAGTCAGGAAGGGAAGTGGCGCCCGGGGCCACGGACTCCCTTGGCTCAGCACTCTGCCTCTGCATTGCCACGACCCCTTGCTCGCGGGTTAGCCTTGGGCAACGGAAGGCCCAGTGACGCGGAGCCATTGGGCAGCAAGGTCTCCCGGCCTCCCTGCCCCTACCCCTTCCAAAGGCCCAGCCCACCAGCCAACATGGCACTGGGCTCGCTGACAGCAAAGCCCTTGGAAAGAAACTCTCCTTCTTCAAGGCTGCCGAGAAGGCCCTCGTGTAGCTTTCCTGCCATCACGGAGCTGACATGCAGGCAACAAGGTCTTGGCAGGGGGAGTGCCGGTGGGCCAGGGGCTCCACCGAGGCCACTGTGGGTTGCAGAGGTCAGACTTGAATCAGATCATGAAGGCTAAGGTTTGGCTGGGCAGAGAGGAGGGAGAAGGCATCCAGGCCGAGGAAATCCCCGAGCAAGAAACAGGAGGCAGGAAGGAGCAGGCACACACTTCCTCTCTCTTTTGTGGGAACTGTGGAATCTAGAATGTTCTACTTGGAAGGGACAAAGAGATTCAGAGCATTCCCACCTCTTGACTATTTTTGCCCAGTCCGTGTATACCACCCATACTATATCTACTTAGTATTTTTCTTTGAATTGATTTACTTGTTTTTTTTGTTAACTTGGCCTCCTTAGCGATAATATCTGTGAAGCGATGGGTTTGGCATGCACGTTATATTTTTTCAAATGCACGTTAAAATAAACAGATGACTATTAAAATTAAAGCTTCATCTCTGTGCTATGAAAAGGATCTCTGAGTTACCCCCTGGGCCTCCACTTTGGGATCACTACTGTAACCCTTATGAGGAGCCAGATGCCCAGAGAGGGGAAGGGGCTTGCCTGAGCTCACACAGCCAGGAGCAACCAAACACATCTCCCATCCAGTGGTCTTGCCTCTCCAGCAGGACTTTGTCCTGAACAGCCTTGAGCAGAACTCAGCAGAGAGAGAAGGCAGGCTGGAAAGGGTGCAGTTAGGCAAAGAAAGGGAGGTGAGAAGGCAAGAAAAAAGTGGGGTAGAGGGTGGGGTGGAGGGTGGCCTTGGGCTACGGAGAGGAGGCAGTTGGAGAGGCAGGGTGGGGCCCAGAGAGGGGCAGAAAGAGGATTTGCCTGCAGGTGAGGAGCCTTCCTGAGATTCTGCTTGTTGGATTCTAAACGTCTGCCTTCAACAAAGAAGTCATTGTGGTTTCACTCTTGGCTTTATTGAAATCAAATGCAAATTGATTTTGTTTTCAGTAAAATGCCCAGAGCTGGTCTTTTGGTTTGTTGTTGGTGTTTCCTTTTGTTCTTCTTCTCCTTGGAAATTTCATATTGAAAAATTAGTCTGGTCCTAAAATGCAGAGCCTCTCTGGAACATCAACTAGTTCCATCCCCCTATTCCATATTATTGACAGCCCCTTCCAACATGAAAAAGCTAGAATGGCCATAGCCCAAACACCCCTAAAGAGTGGGAGAAAGATCAAAAGTGATGGTGGAGTTATACCAGAAGGTCGGGTTTAACAAATGAGTATGACTGCTGAATCATTATATTGATATATTTTTTTTAGTCTCCAGTATCTTAGAGCAGCTACAAGTAAAAAACCTAAAATTGTGGGATTGTGACCCATACCAAACTCTGAAATCTGTTCTACATCTAATGGCTGGGATGTGGTTTGAAATTTGTTGCTTTTTTGTATATATGCTATTTTTTCACACAAAAAAAGTCGATTGTGATGATAAGCGCCCACCTATATGATGAGATTGTGAACCACTGATTGTACACTTTGAATGATCACATGGTATGTGAATATATAATATATATCAATTTAAAAAATAATAATAATAATAAAAAAGAAATTCATCTGGCCCTTCCTGTCCTGAAATGGAGTGGGAAACTCAAGGTGCGTCAGGAGATTGGCAGGAAGGTAAGGTGACTGATAAGGGCAAAGCTTACCAGGCAAGAAGCAATTGATTTTTTTTTAATTAATTTTTAATTTTTTTTTTAAATACCAAAAAACACCAAACAAATGCAAACATTCTTAACTTTTGATCGTTCCATTCTACATATATAATCAGTAATTCACAATATCATCACATAGTTGCATATTCATTTCTTGGAACATTTGCATCTATTCAGAAAAAGAAATAAAAAGAAAACAAAAAAATTCATACCTACCATACCCCTTACCCCTCCCCTTCATTGATCACTAGCCTTTCAATCTAAATGTATTTTAACATTTGTTCCCCCTATTATTTATTTTTATTCCATATGTGCATATTGATTTTTAAAAGCTCTTATTGAGCCCTGGGCTGGGCACTTGCAGGTGGCTCATGACATTTGGATGAGCATCTGCCAGGTCAGGGCACCTCTCCAGGCTTGCCCTTCAGGGGCTTTGCAGGGCTCCCCTGTAGGAGGCTCCATCCTACAGCCACGCTGGAATCCGTCCTGGCCAGCCCTCCCTCCTCCACCCACCGACAGGCACACATCTGTTCTGTCTCTGTGCCCGGCACGGGGCAGGCATGGGGTAGGAGGCAGCCAGACATCTATTCGCTGGTTTATTGGTTAGAGCCGGTGTCAGCCATGGTGGACAGGGAGGGGTGAGGAGGGGTCCCAACTCCATTCTCTAGAAGAGGGGCTCCCAAACTTCAGTGTGCATATGACTCATTGGGTGGGGCAGGCAGAGAGATCTGGATGAAATACTGATTTCTCTCAAAATAGGAGATTCAGTGTCTGTACTGGAACCCAGGAATCAGCATTTCTCACCAACCTCCCCTCACTCTAGGTGATTTTGATACAGATGCTCTGTGGTCACATATTGAGAAATCTTGCACTACAGGGTAATCTGGCCTATGAAAGGCTCTCAGAGTTATAGCCAGGAGACCTGTATTCATGGCGCTACTTATTCGCTGTGTGGCCTGGGACAAGTCACTTAACTGCTCTGTGCCTGCTGCTGCTGCTGCTGACAATGATAATACTTAGGAATCAGTTTTCTGAGGATGTGCCTGTGGATTAGAAATACTGGAGGGAATTGGAGAGGGGGTTGGTAATAGGTGGTCTTTGGCATCCTGGCACAGCTGTGAGCATGCAGCCTCCTCTGGCTGCCCCTCCCATCCTGGACTGAGCACAGTCCCTGGTTCCCAGGGGCAGCCCATGCATGTTGCTGGATGGATGGTTTGTGTACCACGTGGCAAGTTCCCTGGGAGTGAAATGATCCTACAAGCCCTCTGAAAGGTGGGATGGGTGTGTGTGCCAAGAACAGTGCACGCCCTATGCCAGTCTTTGCTCTCGCAGGACTTGATTGAAAGAGCACCTCATCTACTACAGGGTTGGGTCCAGATTGGGACCTGAATTCTCAGAGTCTCCTTCCCCCTTCTCCCCTCCCGAGGGTGGGCACCAGGTCTTCCTCCCTTCTGCTCCCCAGGGAGCAGCTGCCCCACCCCCACCCCACCCCGGGGCTCAGTTCTGGCCCTTTGTGGAGCATGGTGTGAATGTAGTTTCTCCTGGCTCCTGGCAGATGTCCTGGCGTCCACAATACCGCAGCTCCAAGTTCCGGAACGTCTACGGGAAGGTGGCCAACCGGGAGCACTGCTTCGACGGCATCCCCATCACCAAGAATGTGCACGACAACCACTTCTGCGCTGTCAACACCCACTTCCTGGCCATTGTCACCGAGAGCGCTGGAGGCGGCTCCTTCCTCGTCATCCCCCTGGAGCAGGTAGGTGGTTCCAGCCCTGGCTATGGCTTCAGGACAGAGAGAAGCCACCCTTGAGCACTCATTCCTGGTCCTGTTATCCTTATTTTCTCTGCGTCCCCTGCTGGCCACCCTTAACCTCCTCATCGAGTGGCCAGGGGCTTTGCCTTCCCCATGGTTTCCCTGAGATTCACCAGAATGAGTGCAGCCCTGAGGCCCAGCAGACCTGAGAACTGTTCCCCCGCCTTGCCCAAACATGGACAAGTCACTTCCCCCAGGGGATTTCAAGTTTCCTTTAGCCCAAGGGATTGGAACACACCAATTCCAAGACCAGGTCCAGCTCCACATTTCTGAGTCCCAGATGTCCTTATGGTTTGGAGCTGGAAGGGGTGAAAATCTAGCCATCAGCACATTGGGCATCTGCAAAAATGGCACATCCATTGCAAAAATATTGGGAGCTCTCCACTGAAAATACTGGAAGGAATCCCCCCTGACACTCTACCTCCTCTCCGCCACCACCTCCCACCTCTTAGTTAGAGATTTCCCCCTTCTGAGGCTGCTTAAGTGAGTCTAGCAAATTAAATCTGCAAAGCTTGGTCATGAAATGTTTAAGCTGAGGCCCTTCAGCACAGTCCCACGAGGCTGTGGGAGGTCACGCCCCTCAGGGCCAGCCCAGGCTGTCGGTCCTGCTCATTTATGGCTGAGTTCCCAACTTCAGGAACTGACTCATCCTCGCTCCCCCCCTCCACCGGCCCGCTCATGGGAAGGAGGAGGAGTTATGTTGAAGGGAGCCTCAGTTTTTGAAATTCACCGTCAGTTGGTGGTGGAGGATTGATTTTTCCAGGCTCTCCTGCCCACACTGCGCGAGTGCAGATTTGGAAAAGGCTTCAGCCAGATGATCCGTTCCTCTGAAGAGGGGCAGCTGCGTGACGGCAAGGACAGAGCTCAATGCTTTGGACCTCTGCCCAGAGAGTCCGAGGAACTGGGAACCTAGTGGCAGGAGATCTGGGTTTGGGTTGGGCTCTGAAAAGAAGGCTGCACCTTACGTTCCTGCAGCAGGAAAATGGGGGTAATAATCTCCTCCTGTCTATAGCCACCATGTTGCTACTGAATGGGTCAGTGGACATGAAAGCTCCCTGCAGAGCACACAACATGCTGAAGATGTTTTGTCACTTTCTTCATAAAGCTGTCAGCTCTGCCATCTTTACCTTGCAAATGCCCACAGCAGCCCTAACACATTCAGCAGGAGTCTGAAAGGTAGTTTGCCTCCCTTCCTGAGCCAGATGGCCCCAGGTTTCTGTCTACCTCGTGAACTAGCTCTGCTCCATCCACTGCGAGCCTGCAGCTCCCCAGGAACACGTGGGCTGGTTCTCACGGGGCCCAGCCGTGGCTGCACCTACTCCACTTTGTGGCTTGCAAAGGTCAACAGTAATGTGCCACAACTTTACACAAATTAATTATAGATGGGTTACAGATCTAAACATTAACAACAAAAATAAAGAAAAGTTCTAAATGTATTATAGGAAACTAGAGAGCAGTTTTTAAATAATGCAATGAGGAAAGACTTCCCAGGCAAGACGAGAATCCCAAAAATCACAGAAGAAATGATTAATAGATTTAAATATGTTTTTCTACTTTTAGTTTTATTTTATTATTATTTTTTACATGGGCAGGCACCGGGAAACAAACCCAGGTCTCCAGCATGGCAGGCGACAACTCTGCCTGCTGAACCACCGTAGCCCACCCTAAATATGTTTTTAAAAAAGAAACAAATACAAAATGTCTGTGCTCAGTGATACATCTTAAACAAAATGAAAATGCAAGCTATATACTAGAGCACAATATTGCAATATATAACGGACAAAAGATTAGTGTCCAGAATATGTAAAGAGCTCCAGAAAAATCAATAAGAAAAAAGAACCCAACAGCAAAATGAATGAAGGATATGAAGAAGCCATACACAGAGACAAAAAGTATCTTTTTAACCTACTAAATTAGAAAAAAATTAAAAGAGTAATAATCTTCAGTACTGCCAAAGGCATGGGGGAACAGGCAGTCTAATATACTCTTGATATGATATAAATGGGGACAGCCTTTTTGGAAGCAACTTGGAAGTATCTGTTAACATTTAAAGATACGTAGCCCCTGGCCAGGCAATCCCACTTCTAGGAGTCTATCCTACAGAAATTTTTTTTTCAAGTGAATAAAAAAAATGCCTGCAGGATTTTTTAGTACACTTGATTTTTGCAGCATGTTCATAATAGTGAAAAGCTGGAAACCACTTGCAGGTTCACCAATAAAGGAAATGAACGAACAAATTTGGGGACATCCACAGAAAAGGCTCCTAGATGGTCTTAGAACTGGTGACATAGAGCAGTCATTCTCGAACTTCTCAGTCTCAAGGCTGCTTCCACTCTTAAAAGTTACCGAGGACACTAACAAAATTTCATTTATCTGGATTATATCTATTGATAGTGTATTTGAAATAAAAACAAAAGCATTTTTAAAATATTTTAATTCACTTAAAAAATACGCCCATTTCATGTTCTCATAAAAATATTTTTTCATGGAAATAGCATTATTCCCACTCAAAAAAACAGTGAGAAGAATAGCATTGCTTTACATTTTTTGCAAATCTTTTTAATTTCTGGCTGATTAGAAGACAGCTGTATTCTCGTATCTGCTTCTGCATTCAGTCTGTTGTGATATCAGACGTCATGCAGCCTCTGGAAAACTCCACTGTACAATTGTGAGAGAATGAGAATAAAACAGGCTAATAACATCTTGGTATTATTGTGAAAGTAATTTTGACCTGATGGAACCCCCTGAAAAGGTCTTGAGGATCTTCTGGGGTGTCTAGAACCATACTTTCGGAATCACCGATGCAGAGGATTATTTGATTATAAAAAACTACTTATGACATACTATTAAATGAAAAAAAAAGTAAAAGATAATTAATCCCACTAAAACTATCTACCTATGTATCCATCTATCTATCAGGAAAAGATTGAAAAATATATACACCTACGTTAAAAGTCGTCATTTCCAGTAATTTCCGAGTATCAGGATTATGAGTGCTCATTAATTTTCTTCTTTTGTCTTGGCTACATCTTGTTTGTTTGTTTTACAATGAATAGTCCATGTTTTGTACTTTAGGGAGGAAACAATAAAAGCAATTGACTGATTTGAAGAAGGAGCCTGAGGTTTCTAAGCCACACAGCCCAGAGAAGGACCGGGGTCTCTGGGCAGCCTTTTGTCGATGGGGTCCCCATTCGCGCGGTTTCCCTGCTGTGCTCCCCATCAGATGGATCTCTTTATATAAAAGAACTTTTCTATGCCGGAAGTACCAGCTCTCCGTTATGCGTGTTGCAAATATTTTTTAATTTCCTCCCAGAGTAACGTGTAAATATGAGCTCGCGGTAGAAAACTCACCCCTCCAGACTGCGGTGCCATAGTGAGGAAGTGGGGGTGGGGGGCGAGTTCCGCTAGGATGGGAGCGTGGGGCAGCTGTCTGATCTGAGGGGTCCCTTCCGTTGCAAGGAGGACCCCGCGGGCTGAGATTTTGCGGATAAGTGTCCCTCCCCCAAAGAGGGGCGACTCGCCAATCTGCTGCCTCCTGTGGCCAGGACTGAGCCTGCAGGCGCGGGCGCTGCCGGGGGTGGGAGGTGGGTGGGGCGCGGGGGGTGGGGGTGGGGGTGGGGGTGGGGGTGGGGGTGGGGGTGGGGGGGTTCAACCATGAAACCTGATCACACGAAATGTCCTCACTTGCCTGGCAGGGTTGAGATGTGTTATTCCACATTAGTCAGTGTTCCAGGAAGGAGAGGGTTAGAGTCTCCTCCTTCCCCTTGAGCACTTTGATAGAAATCTCCGTAAAATCAGGTTCCTGGATTATTCAATGCAAACCCCAAATGATTTTGGCCATTTCCTTGGTGACTCTGAAACACGGCTTTGAGTGTTAGTTTGGGGCTGTGCCACTTTGCAGAGATGACCTTGTGGTGGCATCCTGTGGTACCCAC
This sequence comes from Tamandua tetradactyla, assembly GCF_023851605.1. Lineage (NCBI taxonomy): Eukaryota > Metazoa > Chordata > Mammalia > Pilosa > Myrmecophagidae > Tamandua > Tamandua tetradactyla. Next base: position 86,033,115 of record NC_135340.1, read on the forward strand.
ACTGAATGGTCCCAAAGGACTGTCCTGAGCCACCAGGTCACAGAAAATCGTATCAGCTTTAGTGCTTCTTTCCTAATTCCCGCCTCCCGCTGTACTATCAGGGGTCCATTCTCATTCCTTTCTCGCGTCTCTTAAGACAAATGGGAGAAGAGCCCGTGCCCAGGTTGCTCAAATCCCTGCCCCAAGACCTAGCCTTCGAAGGGAGGCTCTGACTCTTCTTGGGAGCGTGTCTCCCCTCATGCAGTTTCCTTCAAAGCCGGCTTGCTTGAGATTCCAATATTTGTTATTTAAAACTTTTCTCCAGGGTGGGAAGCGATGTCCGCAACAACTACAAACAGCAACAACTAATTCTTTGCCCTTGTAAATCACCCTCTATCTCCAACAAACCCTGATATTCTCGTTAGGCAGGTAAGCTTCATTTTATAGCGAGGGAAACCGAGAGTGCAGCGACGGGGACACAGCTGGTCAGAGTGGGAGCTGGCCCGGAAGCCCGTGCGCTTATTCCTGAATCCATGACTCTTCGCACTGCCCGTGATGCTGGCAGACGTTTAAACTCAGGCTGGCTGGTGGGTCTCAGAGTGGATTTGCTGTCCCTGGGGTGCTTGTCAGGTCTGCTATTGTGAAGGCCAGGGTCTGTTTTTTCCCTAGTTAACATTCAGCTACCAACTCCCCCATCTCTGGAGTGGAATGTTAAGCTGCAGATGGGGGTAGCAATCAGCACCCTGATTGCCTGGCACAGCTGGAGGAGGCTTATGAATATTCCAGAGACCAGGCCCTGTGCCCGGCGCCCTGATTAACCCCTTGGGCCTCCCCAGGTCCACCGCCCCTTTCCTGCTGCACTCCACCAGGGTGCCTGCTGTCAGATCCAGGCCACAAAACCCAGGCTGGAAGCACACAGTCTCACATGCCTAAGCTTTAACCAGCTTGCTGGTGTCCCAGCCAGCATCTGGAAGTAAGGAAAAAATCCTGGCCTGGACATCAGAAGTCTGGGTTTTTCCTATAACCCAGTGACTTCCAGCCCAGGCTGTACAGTAGAATCATCCGGGGAGTTTTTGGGGGTCTAACAGATCTGCCACCCTTGACTCTCACCTCAAGTTCAGTACGGAAGAATAATTATTCTCCCCCCTTTCACAGATGAAGAAATTGGAGCTCAGAGAAGTCAGCTGACACTTTCAAGATTGCACAGCACAAAAGTGGCAGGGCCAGAATTCAAACCCTGATGCATTTCTGAATTGTCACTTCCTTCCTCATCTGTAAAATGGTAACACAAAGGCCCACTCTGCCCACTTCGCAGAGGGCTAGGGAGGGGCATTTTTGTAGGCATGCCTTGTATTACTCCCATTTGAACGTCTTCAAGGATTTACTTTATTGAGCTCTTCTGATGTGCTGATACCACACTTGTCCATATGTTCTGGAAGCCAGAAGAGCAGGTATTTCCTAGATGGCAGCCAGAGACGCAGAGAATGCATCCAAATGCAGAAGACCTTGTAGAAGCTTCCTCTCTGAAGGGAAGAGTGAATAAATGAATGAAAGTAGCAACACTTCCACTTGGCAAGGAGAGACAGGGAGAGGGGTCCCAGAGCAGGGGACGAGACAAGACAGCATCTTTCCTTCAGCCGTGGCATATGGATTGGGCACCCAGCACCATGCCAGGCTCTGGTGACCTAAATAACATCAGGCCTGGTCTCTGAGGGGGCCCAGTGGGCTTCCCATTGGTGGGCCCAGGCAAGTGGGAGCTCTCGGAGATGTTCCTGACAATGTCTTGCGCAAGGAACCAGCGCCGTGTCATGTGGGGAGAGCTTTTGAGCATAGCCATTTTAACTGCTTCCAGAAGCCATTAAAAATGAGAGGATATGATTGCATGTTCCAAAAACTAGAGTCCCTGATAGATCGATGTTCAGATTTAGCTGCATATAATACAAGTAGCCCAGAAACTCGACTTTAGAGCAGCTGCCTGACTCTGGGTTTGGCATTCTGGGCTTGGTAGGGGTCATTCCTACCGCTTTGTGCAAAATCTGCAGCCAACCCCCACCGCATTGTGTGGTGCAAGTTCTCACTCATTCTCCACCTGCCAGTGGAACATTTCCCTTGACCTCCAAGGCAGGGAGGGGTGCTGCATTCTCTTCTCTACACCAAATTGCTGTGGCCTCCTCTCACTTCCTCTTCTAGTTCTGGTCTTCAGGGTGGGAGCCTAACTATTGCCCCAGGACGGCCCAGCCCTGCCGGGGTGGGCAGTGAAGGTGGGCTGGAGCAGGAATCTTAGCAAAAAAGTCCACAAGGCATCACAGTGAGGAGAGCAGAGGCCTGAATCAGGAGAGCAGCACAGGATAGTGGCTCTAGAAGTGAACAGACCTTGGCCAAATCTCTGCCTTTGCCACTTAGGTGCTATGTGACCTTGGACCAGTCACTTAACCTTCCTGTGCCCCCGTTTTCCCTTCTGCAAATGAGGAGGTTGAGTCACATGATCTCTCGGGTTCATTTTTGTTCTCACCTTTCTCTTTTACCACCGTTTCTCTTCACATAGATCCTCACCAGAGGCTGACAGGCACTGTGCAGAGTGTAAGAATGGCTCCTTCTCGTCTGTTGAGGCCTAGCTCAAAAGCTGCCATGGAAGCATTTCATGTCTGTCGTTGTTAGAGCATTTCCTATATGCTTTCTTATTTTCTAGGTGGTTCATCCATCCGTCCATCCAAATCTACCCGTCCATCCAACACAAGTTTAATTGGCACCTAATACGTTTCAGTCGGTTCCAGTTCTGGGGATGCAGCAGTATCAAAGACCAGGATACCTGTGTCTGCCTGAAGTGCACAGTTAGCTGCATCCCTTGGACTGAGAGCCTGAGGCAGAGAACAAGTCTGATTTGCACAGGGTCTAGCATACAGTAGGTGCCCAGCAAGGGTGCACTGGGCTGACCTGAGGCCAACTTCCCCTCTTCCCTTCACTCTCCTACCCACCACCCTGGTATTTTCTCTTTGCTCATCCAGGCATCCCCTCCCCTCCAAGCCCCAGGAGGATGCGGCACCCTGCAGGGGCTGCCCAAACTGAAGAGGGCTGCATCCCCACTTACAGACCGTAGAATGCCATTGCCTGACCCACCTGCTCTACCTCGAGTCGAACCCGGGACTTGGGGGCCCATTTAGCTCTGTGGCTCAGAGCGTATTTGAGGTTTAATATTAAAAGTAGAGAAAACAAGTGTCCAGCTCAGTGTTGAGAACTATAATAAAATTTGACTTCCTTAATCAGAAGAAGCCTGCGCTTCCATTTCACGTCTCAGTGGCCCCTGCCGCGGCACCCCCATACAGCCCACACTGCGGTCCTCAGACCTTCTCTCCCTGCCAAGAAAAAGCCCCAAACCTTCATGGCTGCTCCCCTCTGCAGCGAAGTTTCCCCCTCTCTGGGGGAATTCAGAGAGCCTTTTCTAAATCCATTTTTCAGATCTTTCCTCAATCGCTCTTTGTGCTTCAAGCTGCCTTCCGCTTGGTGCAATTTGCATCTCAAAGCCGCTGACAGTCTGAATGTACAGTGAGTGACTTTGGGAAGGGGGTGGGGGGGATTTGAGCTCTGAAAGAGGGATAAGTTGCAAGTTTATTCCATTTTTCTGAGGCCCTGAGATTGACAGCCTTGCTTTTTGTTTTTCCCTTTTTTGGAAGAATGACTGCTTATTTTTGAGAGAAGTGTTTCAGTACTGACGGGTAAGCCCTGCAGCAGAAATGGAGGTGTTGCTCTCTTAATTATATTTCAGGGCTGGCTGCAGGATGGGGGCGAGGGAGGTTGTAGAGGGGTCCAGGGATGCAGCCTGGCTAGTGGGTTGGGAGGTCAAAGTATCCATTCCTCTGTGTCCATCCAGGACTTCAGCTGAGCTGTCCCCTGGCTCCACTCCTCTTCCAGAGCCAGAGCTGGCAAGGCTGGAAATAATAATTCCTGGTTCACTAAGACTGTGAATTCGGGGCCAGAGAATTGGAAGCAGATGGGGGGAAAACAGATCCTGGGCTCTGACTCTGTCTAGAAGCACCTGCCTGGAGTACAGACCAGTTTGCCAGTCTGCTTGATCTGCTACCCATTTTCCTTCTAAAGTCCCAGACCTTCCCATACCTTTTGGAATCACGGCTCCATCCCTTCCCAGCTATAAAACTTTGGGCAGGTAACCTCTCTGTACCACCGTTTCCCAATTTGCAGAAGAAGAAAAAAAAAGGTACTTGTTTCTCAGTGTGCTGTATAAAAGCAGCTAGCCCCTGGCCTCGAGCATGGCGCTGTGCTCAGTAAATAGGAAACTGGGGAAATGCCTGCAACTTTGGTCCATCCCCTCCCCTTTTTCGGTCCACTCAGGTCCAGAAATAGTCCAGGGCTTTGGTGGGCATCAAAACCTGCAGCCTGCCAGAGGGATGCTTGTCCTTGGCCTTTTTGCTCCTGCGCCTTTGCCTGTTGCAATCCTGAGTGCTCCTAGCAGTACGCCCCACCCAGCCGACACAGGCAGGCACCCAGAGCCCAGCCATGTGTTCCCCAAAGGGAATGGGGATGGTGGAGCAGCCTGCCTAGGGAGGTGTGACTGACGTCCCTGTACCAGGCTGAGTATCTGGGAGTAGAGGAATTGCAGAAGGGGACTGGGCATGCTTTGAAGCCTGGTCATGTCCCTCTGAAGTTAGCCTGCCTGCTTAATTCCAAATTAATTGTGAGTTAAGTACAAGTTAAGGCAAACAGCAAGTGCTCAATAAATCCTAGCTATATTGCTTCTATTATTATAACCAGTAGAATAAGATTCAGGTGAAATGCAGGCGGTGGAAGATGGTGGTGAACAGTTGCTGGGAAAGTGGGACAGGGACACTCTGGAATCTAGTTGGCTCATAGCCAAGGCATGGCCTGTTAATTTGCAGTTAATTCACGGTTAATTGCAAATTAACAGGCAGTTCTGCTGGGCCCAGACCTCTTGCTCACCTCTGTGCTCTGAGCAGGCCTGAGGCCACAGGTCCCCTCCCTATTCCCAGTTCCCAGTGCCCCATCTTCAGTCTTACCCCGACACAACACCAGAGCCAAGGAGATCCCAGAGATCACATATTCTAAGAACCTCGTTTTACCCACTTCAAATTCTAGCCCCAGAGAGGGAAAGTGACTCATCCGAGGTTGCACAGCACACCTGGACAGCCTCACGCCCCCTTCCCAGGGCCCATGCACTCAGCCAGTTCTCAGAGTCCCAAGATTAAATCTGCCAAGGGGTGGATGCTGACCACGGCTTTCCTCTACCAAGGGGATTTGCATTTTGATTTAAGTTATAATGAAATCTGAGGAAACCAAACCCTTGATACCCAAAGGAATGTGTGGTTAATGGTGGGATTTCAAGACTGTAGGGAGATGTATTCACACCGGGCAAGCATCCCAGGCCCCTGAAGGTCGATAGACTCATCTAGTCTGTCAGGTCTGAGTCTGCAGCTTCCAAAGCCTCCCTCCTACAGTCCCTGTCCTTGGGAATCTCATGACTTCAAGGAATAAAGAGTTGTAGGGTCCATGAGAGGGGTGGGGAGTGGAACTAAGATGGCCTGGCTTGAATCAGAGAACCTCCCTGAGGGCCGATGGGGCCTGAAGACCTTGGCTAAAACCCTTACTGGCCTTTCCCATGGTAGCTTCCAGCACAATGACTGCCTGTTTGCCTTGCCTGAGAAACTCCAGGCCTGATGTATTCCTTAGGGCAGTTTCCTTTTCTGCATGGTCTTCCTTGAGCCCCTGCCCCCTCCCCAACCCCCCATTCCAAGGCTCTTAAAGGGCCAGGTCACCTTGATGGGGTGGCTGATTGGGGTGGTGGTGTCACAGCATTCACAGCTTCTTAAATAAGAGATTGCTCTGCAGCATCAGTGGCACGTAGAACTCGCCTGTTTTCCCCTCTTCCATCCCACTCAGCCAAGACTTTGATTTTAGTTGCTAAGCAACCTCTTCCTAAGTTTCCAAGAGGGTTTTCAGGTGAACACAGGAGGGGGATGTTAGGTGTGGCACTGCATTTTATAGATGGGGACACTGAGGCCCAGAGAGGGCAAGAGACTTGGTTGAGGTTGCACAGCTAGTTAGCAGGGGCTGGTACCAGAGCTGTGAGATCTCATTTCTGAGAGTCTGCCCACATCTCGCTGCTCTCCCAAATCCCCAGGTACCAGGTGACAGGGTAGCAAACCTTTCAGAATCCCATTGTACTCACCTAACCCCCATCAAGAGAAGCAACCTGCTAGCAACAATGCCTCAGGGACTTTCCATCCCCTTTACCCAGAAAGGGAGATAGTACACCCAGCGATTAGGCACACAGGCTCAGTCATCCTTTGCCCGGGATTCAAGTCCTGGCTCCAGCTTACCTGCCATGTGCTTTGGCCAAGCTACCCAGCTATTCTGCGCGTCATTTTCTTCACCTGCAAAAGGAGGGAGAAGCTGGTCCCAGTCTTGGGAGGCTGTTCTGAGGACTTAGGGAGGCATTCCCTAAAACCCTGGAAGGGTGCTGGTGCTGAGCCCCTCTGTGCACATGGGCGCCAGTGATCCTGCCCTACGGGGCCCACTTGAACCCCTCCCCATTTGGGCATCACCCCCCCCCTCACTCCGTATGCCAAGGGACTTCAACTTCAATAGTGGGATGTCACAGGGATAATACGGAAGTTCCAACTTTAGCTTTTAAACACATTTTGTTCAAACAAAACTGGTCCTTAACTTTTGGGGGGTGAGGGGAATGGACTTCTTTGGCATTGAGGGAAAGTACATGGAACCCTTTATAAAAGAAAGCTATTAAGCACATAAACTAAAATAAATAGAACTACAAAAGAAACCAATCATATTGAAATACAGCTATCAAAATGTATACCAGGACTGTGGTATAGTAGTATATGTACTTTTTTTTTTCTTTTGCACCCTATATGGCAGGGGTCACATTTCATTCTTTTTCCACCTGAGCATCCCGCTGGTGCAGCACCATTTGTTGAATTTTTGTTTGTTTGGGGGAAGTGCACAGGCCAGGAATTGAACCCGCGCCTCCCGCAGGGCAGGCAAAAGTTCTCCTAAGAACTACCCTTGCACCCCCAGTACATGTGCTTTTATACTAATGTGTTAAAATGACATCAGGTAGAGGATGTCATATACGACCACTATAATTTCAAAGGAATCGTGAACATGAACATTTTGAGATGACAGTAACAGGGTAATATGCACGAAAATATCGGTGAGGTCTACTGATGAAAAAGTGATAGGTTCAGCTAGTGCTCCTGGGGCTTGTTGTCTGCACTTATAAATAAAGGAAATATTAGATTTTTCAGCTAGCAGTAAGTAAAAACAAAGATGCGATTTCTCTCCTATCCAAACTCATAGACATTCTAAAGGGGGTCTAGAGACCCAACTTAAGGACTCTCGAAATACAATCTCAGGTAGAATATCATTGTATAAAGTCAGCGCATTCCCGGTGCCTGCCCATGCAAAAAAAAAAAAAAAAAAAAAAAAAAGCAGCACAAGCAGACCTGTTCTGGCTGCAGCTTGGTGGGGCCGGGGAAACGCGCGCTTGAACGCCGCCTCCCCTCCATGGGGGCGCCCTAAAATCCTGAGCTTCGCTGGCAGTCAGGAAGGCTGACTTCTCGTACTGGCTCTTTGTGAGTGGGGCCAGTCCCTTTTCTTTTCTGGGCCTCAGTTTCCCCATCTGGAAAACGAGGTGCTGAACCCATTGTGCCCCGGGGTCTTGTCCAGTTCTGGCATTCTGTGAGTCTGTGCATCTCTTCCCCTGGAGACAAAGGCCTCAGAAGCTTGGGTCTGCAGGAGCCCTGGACCAGAGGGAGGGAACAGCTGGGGCCAGGCTGGCCAAGTCCCAATTGTTCAAGGGAGGAGGAGGAGGAGCTGCACGGCGGCGCTCTCCAAAGCGACAGCTGGGTGAGCCTGGCTGGGGGCCTCATCCGCGGTTGCCATCTGTGCCTCCTTCCTGCAGTGGGGCCGGTGGGGGTGGGGGTGGGGGAGTGCAGAGGGGCCAAGGCCAGCCTGGAACCTGGGTGGAAGGGGGAGGGACTGGCCAGGAAAGAGCCAGGGAAGAGCCGGGGAGCTTACTCTTGGGTGCTTAACCCTTTCCACCCTCCCTTTTCCCACCCTGGCCTTGTGGAATCGTTGAGAGAATTCACACTATAGAGGGTTACCCAGCCCTGTTAGACTATATAGTCCAGTTGGGCTATTTTGACTGTGTGACTTTGGGCAAGTTACTTAACCCCTCTGAGAGTCTGTTTCTTCCTCTGTCCAAAAGACATCATTCCTAAAACCTACCTCTTGGAGTGGAACCGGGTTTAAGTGGCACAGTGTAGGTAAAGAATCCCAGTACAGCACTGGCACTGGTGGCCCCTCCTTGTGGATGCCACCACAAGGCTCATCAAGAAAGAGCTCATGCTGGAACCCTCAGATGCCCCTCTTGGTTGAAACACGACCACTGGGCTGTCGTGAAACCCTGAGGAAGGGTCTGTAAAGTGTGCTCACCATCCCCAGGCACAGGGTAGCAAAAGAAGCCAGACCCCATTGATTGTACGCTTCGAATGGATTTGTATATGTGAATATATCTCAATAAAACTGCTCAACAATAATAAAAAAAAAGAAACCAGATCCAAAATAGAACACGCCGTATGAGTCCACCTGTGTGAAGTGTTAAAACAGGCAGAATTGGTCTGTGTTGATGGAAGCCAAGATAGTGGTTGCATTTTGGGTGGGCATAAGGAAACTTTTAAGGGGGAGGGAAATGTCCTATATCTTAATTGTGGTTGTAGTTACCTGAGTGTATACATATGTAAAAATTTATCAAGCTGAACCTTTAAGATCTGTGTATTTTATTGGATATTAACATATCTTGGTCAAAAATTTCAAATTAGGAGGGAAAGGGTGCTTTTGAAGTTTTGATAATGACAAAATTGTCTTCCAATGCATTTGTAACAATTCAAGCTCTCACTGGCAACTTAAATCTATTTCTTTACCCCCTTAAAAAAGCCGTTATCAAACTTTTTAAAAATTATTTTCACCCAGGAGATAGGTGGAAACTTGCAATTAGCATATTTCTTAAAAATGAGATTGAAATTTCTTTCTGTGTTTATGATCTATTTGCATTTCCTTTTTGTGTGAGTTGCCTATACATACCCTTTGCCTACTTTTCTATTAGGTCCCGGATCCTTTTCTTACTGATTTAAGAAGTCCTTTACCTTTTAGGGAGATTAGCCCTTTGTTTGGGATAGGAGTTGCAAATATATTTATAGTGCTTTTTGCAATGCAGATTTCTTCTCTTAAAGTTCAAGTAATCTCATTTACAGTCCTTTCTCTTATGGTTTTAAATTTTGGGCCAGAGTTAGAAAGGCCTTCCCTTCCAAACGCTCTTCCCACTGGGTCTTATATTATTTTTATGCCTCATTTTTATATTTAAATCATTTGAAATTTATATTGGTATAAAGTCTGAGGTATAGATGCAATTTAATTTTTTTCAAAAGGGCTACCCAGTTTCTTAACACCATGTAGAGAGTGATCCATCTTTCCCTCACGGATTTGAGATGCCAGTCTTTGTTACGTGCTGCATTTCAGTATGTACTTGGGTTTATTTATGGACTTTCTCTTTCTTTGCTATTAATCTGTTTCTCTATTCATGTAACAGTTACTTGGCCTTTATAACATGTTTTAATATCTGTATAAAATATCTGACTAGTCACCACTCATTATTATCTTTTCTTAGCTGTTCCATGACTTTTCTTATTTATCTTAGTCTTCAAACTTCGGAATTTGTTTATGTAGGTACACACACACACAATAAAAACATCTGCTATTTTGGAGGTATTATGTCAAAGTCATAGAGTAAGTTAAAGAGAATGGACAGCTTTATGTTGCCAAACTATCCATGAACACGGAATACTCGTTCTAGTCTTCTTTTGTATCCTTTAGTATTTAGTGTGTTAAAATTTTCTCTATATAAGAATGATACATCTTTTCATATGTATTCATAATATTTCTCTTTATTGTGGCTACTGTAAATGGGGCCCTTTGCCATTATGTCATGCTGTTTGTGTATTTGAAAGTGATTAGTTTTTGTGTATTCATTTTTTATCTCACTGTGTTACTAAATTTGCTAATTGCTTATAGTGTTTTTAAGTGGTTTCTCTAGAGATACTATCTTATCATTTGCAAACAATGATCATTTTACCTCTTCATTTATAATTTTTATATTTCTAGTATCATTTTTCTCTTCTAATTGCATTGGCTAGTACATCCAAGAAAGTGTTAAAATAATAATGGTGCCTTCCTCCTTATTTTGATGGCAATCCCTTAATTTAATTGTTTACCCATTAAATAAACACTTGGGGCTGAAAACAATAGAGTTTATCTCAAACATTTTATTAGTAAACTTTTCAAACACTGCAAAGTTTAAGGACTTTTGTAGTGAACCCCACCTGGATTCTACCATTTACAGCTTGCTATCCTTGCCAGTGCTGGCTGCCCCCATTTGTTTGCATGGCGAAGGTGAATTTATACCAAGAAGTCTTTGAGGGCAGTCTCCTGCAGCCACCACAGGGCCTGGCTCATGGCAAGAATGCAGTGGCGCTCAGATTTACCAATGCTGAAAGCGAGGCCCAGGTGGCTTAGTGCCCTGCCCAGCCTGTCACGTGGGAGTCAGAAGTAGAGCAGGAGCCCAGCTTTTAGGACAGCTGATGCTCAGGTGAATGGTGGATGACAGCACCCCACCCCCCACCCCCCACTGCTCTCAACTTCTAAAGGCTCCAGAGAGGAGGTGGTGGCATTTCCAGGAGACAATCTCTTTCCTGGCAACTGGTGGGAATTTCCTTTCTTCCTTTCTCTGTCTCCTGCTCCTGCCCAGCTGACCCCTCCTGGCAGAGCCCCAGACAAAGAAAGGGAAGTGGCTTTGAAGGTGCTTCCCTAACCTCTTGAATGAGCCCTTCCGGAACAGCTGGGATGGGGGGCAGGGGTAGAGGGGAGGGGTGTTGGTGTTGGGGGCCCATAAGGAAGGGGTTGAGGGTGCTTTTTACCTCTCCCCACCCCGTGGTAGACAGGGACCTCTGGATTGTCATTTTTTATCAGTACTATTATAGCCGTCACCAACTTGCCTTGTGAAACTGTCTCAGTCTATTTTCTCATCTGTGTCTGCTACTAAAATCTAGGCTCCTAGAAGCCAAGGACCATGTCCATTCATTCATCTCTCCATTCCCAGCAGCCGGTGTTGGGTCAGGATGTTGGATGGAGATCCCTTGCGATGGGGAAGCCTTTTGAGGCTCAGGTGGTGACAAGTCTCTGCTAATTCCCGAGTCAACCTGACTACAGTGCTTTAAACTGAAGACCCCAGGCGAGGGTGTGAGGGGTGGGGCCCCGTGACTGAGACAGGGGGTGTCCCATAGGTCCCATCTGCAGCCAGTGGCTGGTGAACTTGGAGTCAAGAAACCAGTTTTGCACTAGGCTTCTCTATTTACCCACATTTCGCTTCTCAGCCTCTGCTGCCCCTTGTGTGAGATGAGAGGGTACACCGAATGGGGTAATGTGGGCATTGCATCACGCTGGAGGGATACAGAAAAAGCTAGTTCTTTATTTGTGGAGAAGGAGAAAGAGGCTTCAGACTAATCAGCTCCGTCACTGTACCAGAATTAGAATATGTAGCTGTGACAATCATGAGCTTCGGGGATCTGAAACCTAACTCAGCCAATGTGTAGTCAAGTTAATAGGCCCTAAAGTCTTGTTTTGTTTTGTTTTTAGTTTATAAACAGGCTATAATAAATCTTACCTCACTAAACTATAATCGCTCGCATTTATTTAACACGCCCAGTGGGCCAGGTACTGTCCCAAACACTTTTCACACCCGCCTTACTGAGTGCTGGCGGCGGCCCTGTGAAAGATAGATTGCCCCATTTCACAGATGAAAACACTGAGGACTAGGAAAGCTAAGTACGGGCCCCGGAGTCACACAGCTAGAAAGTGATAGAACTAGATGATGATGACAGGATGATATGAGCAAGAGGTTATCATGGTGCCCGGTACAAAGTAAGCCCAGCCAGCAGGATGGCCTGGGCCATCGCTCCCATGGGTGTCCAGATCTGGCAACCTGCAGGCATGGGGAGGCAGGGGTGGGGGGATCGTGAGGGGGGCTACAGATCAGGTGACCCTCTAGATCATGCAACCAATACAGGGCAGGGAGGCCTCTGTTCTCTGCAGCTTTGTGGACCCATCAAGGAGGTAAGCAATACATAAGTAAACAAACTAAGTAAATCAGGTTATTTCAGGCAGTGATAAGGGCTATAATGAAAAGACAAAGACTCCGTGAGGGGATAGGCACTTGGCAGGGGTGTCTTAGATAAGATGGAAAGAGCTCTCTGAAAACCTTACTGAGGAGGAGCTAGCCACAAAGACTGCGGGGAAGAGTGTCTCAGGAAAAGGGAACAGCCTGTGCTAAAGTCCAAGGTGGGAAAGAAGGCCCGTATTGGTGAAGCATCGGGATTGAGCAGAAGAGCGATGGGAAATGCAGGTGAAGGGAAAGATGGGATACATTACCGAGAACTTGGAGGCCAGGATTAGGAGTTTGGATTTTCTTCAAGGGGCAGCAGGACACCATTGGGGGTTTCAAGCTCTAGACCACCTCTTACTTGAGCTAAACAAAGACACCCCAGTTTTTCAGGGATGATACATCCCTTAAAAAAGCCTGAGACAGGACTTGACTTGGAGAAATAGGCCACTTGGTATGCACTTAGGTTTATTCAGTGTGCTACGGCGAGACCAAGCTTAGGGCCTTCATCTCTCGGGACCCTCCTGGGTGTCTGAAGTTCACCCGGGCAGCTTTGCCTACCAAAACAGCCTCCCAGTGGGAATTACAACAACTCTCTGTGTAGCCAGAAACATGGGCATGAAAACCGTGGTTTACATAAACAAAGGCGTGGGTAGATTTTCTGGTCTGGCGGGTGGGTTCTCTGAAGGAGATCACAATGTTTTGCATCAACACAGACAGCAGGAGTGGGTGTGGCCAGGTGAGCCTACAGGTGGGAGAAAAATCCATTGCCCTGACTTTTGGGGTATCACTGGGTACCCAAAGCCATGGGCAAGCCTGTCCCCAAACTAGCTACGATTTATGCCCAGAATAAATCTGAATTTACAGAAGAGATCATTCCAAGGGTCACTGGGGGGGGGCTCAACGAAGAAATCCCTGCAAATGAAAAGATTGATTATCGATAAACTGCCAAACAGCAAACTGGATATGGGCCATGAAGACAAAGCAGAAATACTTAGAATCATTAGTTTTCGTAGATGGAGCAAAAGCAGAAGGGACGATAAGTGTGGCAAAGAGTTAATATTTCTCATATTATATAAAAAAACTCTTATAAATCATTAAGGAGAAAACAGCTCGTTAGAGAAAAAAAAGTTGAGTAACATACAATCAGAGAGTTCACAAGGAAATGCAAATGTCCAGTAAGCAAATGAAGATATAATCAGTCTCACTAGGCATCAAAGACTTGCAAATGAAAACAATGAGATACTATTTTTCATCTAAAAAGAAACCAATTTTTAAAATTAAAATATCTGTGCTTTCAGGAGTATGGGGAAATGGTCATTCATTTGAGCTGCTGATGGGAGTACAAATTAGAACAACCTTTCTGAAGGGCATTTTAAAATTTATAACAAAAGCATTTTTTTAAGTGCAGACCTGTTTTATAATAACTTTATAGGATTATAATTTATCCTTTAAACAATTTCTAAATGTGTGTAGAGATTCAGCTAAACTGATGTTTACTGAGCCTTTTTTAGAGTACTAAAAAATCACAGGTACCCATGGTTCCAAAAATCGGGCTTTGGTTCATATATTGTGGTGCAGCCAAACTAAGTTATACAAGGCAGCCTTTAAAAATGGTGATGTTAGAGAATATTTAATGGCACAGGAGAAAAAAAAAAACCCTCTCTCCTGCTGGGTGTAAAATAAAGTAAAAGGGTATTCACCAGGAAGTGAGAGTAATTATCCCTCATCTGTGTTTCTCAAATTTCCTACATATTTTCTTAATTATTTTTTTAGAGAAGTTGTAGGTTTACAGAACAATCATGCATAAAATACAGGATTCCTATACGCCACCCTATTATTAAAGCCTTTGCAGTACATTTGCTACAATTGATGAGAGCACATTTTTATAATTGTACTATTAACTATAATCCATGATTTAACTTAGAATTCACCATTTGTGTTGTGTAGTTCCATAGATTTTTTTTTTTTTGACACTGCATGGCAGGGTCACATTTCATTCATTCTTCCCTGTGAGTATCCATTATTGCAGCTTTTTGTTTGCTTGTTTTGGGGAAGTGCATGGGCCGGGAATTGAACCCAAGTCTCCCACATGGCAGGAGAGAATTCTACCACTGAACTACCCTGCACCCCTCCATAGATTTTTTTTTTCTTGTATGGGCAGGCACCGGGAATCGAACCCAGGTCTCCAGCATGGCAGGCAAGAACTCTGCCACTGAGCCACTGTGGCCTGCCCCCTCCGTAGATTTTTTAAAATTTTATTCTAGTAACATACGTATGACCTAAGGTTTCTCCCTTTCAGCCACATTCAAATATAATTCAGTGCTGTTAATCATGCTCATAATGTAATGTAATTTTGTAACCCCTTACCAAACCTTTTCCTTTGTTCCAAATAGAAACTGTGTACATTTTAAAGCTTAATTCCCTATTCCTTACTTTTTTTTAAAAAACTCTTTTTTTTTTAAAGGAGGAGGGAATTTCTAAAATGTCAGGGGTTGGAGCCCCAAAGCAAGGACTCAGGAGAGTTGGTGCATCAGTTCCATTCCTTGTTGACTATGGGGCCTCACCCCATGACTTACCCACTCTGTGCCTCAGTTTCCCATATGAAAATCCGAGATAATGCCTGTCCTGCCTCCCTGGCAACAAAAGGGGAAATATACCTGTATTAGTTTTCTGCTGTTGCATAATAAGCTACCCCAAAACTTAGCTGGGTAGCTCTGGCTACAGACCCCTTGTGAGGTCACAGTTTCAGCTGTCAGCTGGGGCTGCAGTCACCCCAGGGACAACCTCAGCTGGGGCAGCATCTGCTTCCAGGCTCACTCACGAGGATGTCTGCAGGAGGGCTCCCTCCCTCCCCTCCTGGGGCATTGCTTAGGCTAAATCCTCCCTGGGCTCAGCTGCCCAAGACAGAGCTAGAGAGCCCAAGGCAAAAGCCACAGTCTTTTATAACCTTCTCAGAAGCGACATGTCATCGCTTCTACCCGTTCTAGGGTCACCCAGATCCACACTGGTGTGATGTGGGGGGGACACTCGGGGGCATGTACCAGGAGGTGGGGATCACTGGGCTGCCTCGGAGGCTGCCTGCCACAGCACCCTCCTGTTAAGGTGTTTTCCAGGTGCAGGGGGTGTTCTGAGGGTCAGGGTGGGGGGCCTGATCGGGTCACAACTTCTTGTCTCTGCCTGACTTTTTAAGAAGCCCTCTAGGAGCCCACAGGAGTGATTGGGAAAGGGACTACTCTGCACTTACTCCCTGACTGCAGCTTGGGGACGACTTCATGTCAAAAATAATAGTGATTACCTCTAAGGGTGGAAGAACTACTGGGTAATTTGGAGACGGTTCCCCAGGAGTACACTATGTGTATTTTGGGAGGTTTGTTTTTGTTTTTCTTGTTTTCATTTTCTTTTACTATTATTTTGTTCTTGGTTTTAAGTTTTCTTCTTTAAGTCACATGCATGACTTCTGAAACTTGGAAAAGATTTCTAAAACAACAATGCTTAAGGACAATGAGTTCCTCCTCTGAGTCTCAAGAAAACCCACTAGTAATGCAGTGACCCTGCTTTGGAAGTGAGAAGAAAAGTGCCACCAGAACCAGGAGAAATCCCGGTCCAGGACAGAGAGGCTGGGGTGAGGTAGGGAGGGAGTGAAATAAATCAAGGCCACAAATCTGACCCTCCAGGTTTTGGCTGAGCCTGCCCTGCTCCTCCCCACCGAGTGACCAGGTGTTGGGGACCCCATTCTTGTGGGAGGTGTGAGCTGACCAACTGGTGAGCAGCCTCCCCACATGGCAGTTTGGGTTAGATACCCTTAGTGGGTGCATCAGGGTGGTCTGGACTAAAGATGAGCTCAGGTGGAGGTGGCTATGCAGAAGCAGTAGCTAGAACGATCCAACCCCCCAAGGGAAGTGGTTTAAGAGCTGTAGCTTGGTGGGGACAGGAGTGCCCAGGAGCCAGTGTGAGCTGGAATCCTGAGCCAAGGAAGTGGGACTGCAGGTTCTCCCCTCTTCTCCCCTTAGCACTAACCATGAAAGGTCATTGGGAATGTCAGATTTGAAAAGGGCCTCAGAATTTATTAGGGCCCTCCCCAATGTCTTATAGATTAAAAAAAAAAAAGACCCAGAGAAGGAAAGCATTTGCCCAAAGTCACACAGCCCTGTGAGTGGTCACTTGGGAAAGGGACTCTGACCCTCAAAAGCTGGCAAATAAAATTAAAAAGGGGGTGACTTTTTTTCTGTGGTTCCAGAAGCAGAACTAGCTGCCTATGGTAAGAGTTTTAAGGAGGCAGATTTTTTTTTACAAGGAGTCAGATTTCCACCTCAATGTAAGGAAGAATTTTCTAGTGAATTGAGTACAATAGTGAGCCACATGACACCGGGAGCATTCAAGCCAAAGCTGGAGTGTCTCAGGGGCCTAGGAAGGCTGGTCCGAAGTTCCTTCACAGTCTAGTTTTCTGGATGTGGCTGAGAACAGCGGCCGCCGCCCTCTGCTGGTGGAAGGCTGGTAGTGTCTCTTCTCTCGCTTCTGTCCTTTGGCCAAGCCTGGCTTTCCAGGTGGGAGCCAACCCTTTGGGTCCCGGAGCCCCCGCTGGGGACTTCGGGAGGAGAGATGGGGGAATGTCCTCTGCACAGGTGTTCCAGGATGGCAGTCAAGGCCACCAGTGTCTGAAACATGGAAGTGAGGCCCGTGAAGCACCCCTCAGGGAACTGGTGTATCCGGGTGACCACACTGCACCCTTCCTGTGAGAGCCCCCAGAACGGGCAGGGCTGGGACTGGGCACCGACCTGAGTGTGCAGAGACCTGGGCATATCCCTAGCATAGTCAATGCCCGTTTATTCACTGGGTGACCTCAAGAAAGTGTCCTCCCTTCTCTGGGCCTCATGCTGATGGTGGGGTGGAGGGGTAGGGGCTCTGACAGCCTGAGAAAGGCTCACGCTCTCCTTTAACCGGCATATGTGAAGACCACCAAACTCAGCCATGCGCAATGGCCTCTGGCACCTTATTCCCCCTCTCTTAACTCTTCTCCCCCCTTTCCATCCCTATGCCCTCCAGTTATTTCCACTCAGATCTGCCTTCAGGGACATTCCCCAAAGCCCATTTACAAAGAATTGGCAATGACAGAAAATGCTCCTACTGAGCCCTCCTCAGTGGTATTTATATGTTAATAGCAGCAAGGTCTAACACAAAGGAATGAATCTCTAATGGTAGAATTATCAGCCAACTGGAGAGCCAGAGATTGTTTTATAAGGCAACAATACTTCAGGGTCAAGAAAGGATGAAATCTTCCTCCTCCCTTTTGTGCTGTCAGACCACAGGCTGGAGATACCGTACTGCGTTCAGTTTCATGAACCACAGTTTAATTGGGAAATAGAGCGAAACATAATCTGAGGAAGGTGGCCATGATGGTGAAAATACTTGTGATCCAGCAAGAACGAGTGTTTGTACCCCTTCCCCCTTCAGTGTGCTTTGGAATTCCCCTTCGGTTGGCTGCCTCCTGCTTTGCTCTCAGTCATTCTGTGAGGATTTCACAGTAACTTGAAAGGTGAGGGAAAAGCTTGTGTCAGTTCCCCTTCCTTGATCACTTCGGCCTGAGATTGGGCCTGTGGATCTGTCCCTTTATCTATCTCATCTGCCCAGGGAGATGTAAGTTCTGAGTGCAGGAACAACTCCTTCCAGACAGAGGTGTATCCTGTTGTCTGGAAAGAACTGGAGACTTGGGGGATGGAGTCCTGGGTTCTAGTTTCAGCTTTGCCACTTAGTTGCTGCATGATCTGGTGCAAGTCACTTAAGCCTTCTGGGCTTAAGTGTTCTTAAACTTCTGAGTTAAGAGTTCTCTCATCACTAAAATAAGGGAAATAATACCAGGCGGCCACGGTGGCTCAGCAGGCAGAGTTCTCGCCTGCCATACTGTAGACCCGGGTTCAATTCCTGTTGCCTGCCCATGCAATAAATAAATAAGGGAATGTTTTGAAACCATAAAGCCAGGTCATTAATAGAATAATATACTCACCCAGAGCCGCTGCTAGATGCCTTGGCTTTGAATTCTGTCTCTTCCACTGTGTGACCTCGGGCAAGTTATCTGTAAAATGGGGATAATGAGTTAATACATATTTGAAGTGCTTGGAAGACACTAACGCCTGGTAGGTGATCCATACGTGTTAGGCATTCATTATACCTCCTGGAAGAGAGAACTCATTCACCCAACAGATATTACATACTGATTGAGGCTCTGGGGCCCTAACAGTGGACAAAACAGACAAAAATCCTCGCCCTCCTTGGCCTAGTTTCTGGTAGGAGATACAGATAATAAAATAAAATAAGTTAATTATAGACCGTAATAGAAGGTATTGAAGGAAGAGATCAGGAAAGGGGACAGGGGTGTGGAAAGGCAGAGGGTGGTTTCAAATTTACATAGGAGGGTCAGGGAATCTAATAGGCTCAGTCTTGAATTAAATGTCCATTCTGCGGCAGGCCATGGTGGCTCAGCAGGCAAGAATGCTTACCCGCCATGCCAGAGGACCCGGGTTCGATTCCCGGAGCCTTCCCATGTAAAAAAAAAATGTCCATTCTGGTCCAATCAGCTGTGTGATTCTGTGTAGGGGGGTGGTCCGGGAATCTGATTGGCTCAGCCTTGAAGTAAATATCCATCCTAGTCCAATCGGCTGTGTGTTTGTGTGTAGGGCGGGGAGATGGAGAGGTCAAGGGAATTTTTTTTTTTTTTTTACATGGGCAGGCACCGGAAATCGAACCCGGGTCATCGGGTATGGCAGGCAAGCACTCTTACCTGCTGAGCCACCGTGGCCCACCCGGGTCAAGGGAATTTGATTGGCTCAGACTTGAGATGGCTACTGAGACTGGCCCAGGCATCTCCGGGGTGGGGGGGAGGGGGAGTGGAGTGGAGTGCCTTGGTGGGGGGCGGTGGGGGAGGGGAGTGCCGGTGTGACCGCACCTGTAGGGCTCACGTGACCTCTGGCCTCCAGCGGATGGGTGAGAGGCTCAGTTGAGAGTCATCATGAGCCCTGCAGACACTCGTGCTTCTCCCTGCCCACCTCACTTAGACTTCTGATGACCAACCTACCCGAATATAATTTTCCTCAACTGTCAGGGCTGAAGCAATGGAGGGCAAGGGGGCTGCTTTCATAGCCAGGATACCCTC
Source organism: Tamandua tetradactyla (assembly GCF_023851605.1). Lineage (NCBI taxonomy): Eukaryota > Metazoa > Chordata > Mammalia > Pilosa > Myrmecophagidae > Tamandua > Tamandua tetradactyla. Next base: position 86,052,506 of record NC_135340.1, read on the forward strand.
CACTGACTAAACCACCAAGTGTCAGACACCGCCACACATTTTTTTCGCTGATCCCACAGCACCCCTGTTAGGCCACGGGAGCCGCAGAGGCGGGACTTGAACCCAGGTCCTCAGGGCTTCCACGCTGGTGCTCCCGCTGCTGCAGGCGTGGCTCCCAGATGCCTGCCGCGGCCACCGTGCTGGTCTGGCCACATCAGTACCAATTGGGGAGCATGTTTAAAATGTCCTTTCCCCAGAAAGCCTGCTTCTGTAGGTCTGGAGGCGGGCGGGATCTGCCTTTGGCAGCGCCTCCGATATTTACCTGGTCAGGCTGAGACCCCACTGGCACGCTCACGTCCCTGCTCACTTCCAATTGAACCCCTTTGCGCTTCCATGTTCACAGGGGATGCTCCCCACCCCCACCGCCCCTGAGCAGTGGACACCAAATAGAAAGTGCCAGAACCTCAGAGGTCACTAGGAACTAAGTCCCTTCCTACAGATGGGAGATGTGAGGCCCCGATAGTGACAGAGCTGGCTCAAGGGGACCCAGCAGGTGCTGATGAGCCCACAGCCCCTTTCAGCCAAAGAAAGCATTTCCATGGGCAGCTGAGAGGCACATTTTCAGGAACGGCCAGGCCTGGAGGGCTTAGCCCCGGGGAATGTGGGGATATGCCAGGAAAGCCAAAGGTTACTGGGGAGCCAGATTGGAAAGGAAATAGCCGTCCTTGCCACAGGCCTTGGTGACTTTGTTGGGAGATTGCCCACGCTGGGCCAGCCCCTGCCCCCCTCACTAATGAACCGGCCTTGCTGTGGAGGAGGGGTCCCTCACGCTCCCACCGCTCCTGCAGGCTGGGCACTCTGAGTCCTCTCTACTTTTGTGTCAAGGACAGAGCCTGCTCCCTGATCCCCTGGCTCAGCTGGCTGCAAATTCTCTGCAGCTGCAGGAAGCCATGAGACTAGATTTCCAGCCCTTCCTGAGCAGAACTCAGGCCTTGGTGAAAATCCCCTGCCTCCTGGAGCCTAGTGAGGCCCAAGCCCCTTGCCCAGAAGGCTGACCCTGCCCTCCTATAAAGGATATGAGCCCCCCTTTCTAACAAAGGTATCCCCCGCCCCAGGGCCGACAGTGACTTTGCCATCCCCAGGAGAGTTGCACAGCACCCCATGCCTCTGGCCACCAGCTCATCCTGCAGTCCTGTGTGGGTTGGATCCACTCCCCACCTAGTGTGGGAATTGCTGAGCCAGCGCTGCCCCAGGGCAGGGAGCCAGATTTGGGGTTCTGGGGTTCAAGGAAGGCCAATTTCTCTGCGAATGGGAACACTTTCCACCCTCCCTCACAAAGAGCTTCCAAAAGGCAGGTCTGAGACCATTGCAAAAGAATAGAGAAAAGGCAGCCACTGGGGGTGTCCCAGGGCTCTGCAGGTGGGGGCAGCCTCGGCTAAACTCGGAGGAGCTGCCCACAGTCTCCCCTGGAGAGTCTGCAGACACACAGACGTTATGCACTCAGCCTTCATTGCTGCATCCCCCGGGGGGCCATGCAGGGCAGGCTTCACATCCCATTTATTGCTTAAGAATTGTAGTAGAAAAGGGAGCCCCAGGTCACGGCACATATCATGAATCTGACTAGGAGCCAGGTGGCAGCTGTACCAGGGGTCGTGTTCACCTCCCCATGCCTTCTGGCAGCCAGCTCTGCTTGGTGAGAGGACCCAGCCCTACCCTGGCCCTACTAGTGGGGAAGGGGGATATGGGGACCCCCTGGAAATATGTCACCTGCTTCTCATTCATTCATTCAATAAATATTTATTGAACATCTACTATATGCCAGGCAATATGCTAGGTGCTAGGGATAGAGCAGTGAACAAAACAGAATGTCATGGAGCTGACATTCAAGGAAGGGACCCCATCAATTCGTCTTTGGGTGGCCAACACCCAGCCCAGAATAGATCTCTCAGTAGCCTCTTGAGAGTTAGAAATCCCTAGGGTAGGTACCACTGGGCCAGGAGGCTTTCTTTAAAAGGCTCCCTGTCCATATGCACGTTGTCGCCCTGTGAGGAGCCACGGGCTCATCCATTGTCCCCCAGTGTCTCCCTTAGAAGGGTTTTGCTGTTGGATGAACTGGCCTCAGGAAGCAGGGTCCTGGAGTAGGGAACATGCGACAAGTAAGCTTTGATTGGAATACCGGGAGGGTAAGACAGAGACCTGGGCAGAAATGGCGGTGGCAGAAAAGTGCTATGGGTGTGTGTATGTGAGTATGAGGACGTGTATGTAGGTGGTGCATGTGTGTATATGTGTGCACACGGGGCGGGGTGCAGCCGCTGGCAAATACAGCCCTCCCTGGAGTGGGGGTGCCCTGTATACCCACATTTAGGAGCACAAGCCCCTCCTGCCCTGTCGTCTGGGGCCACAGTGGAACCAGAGCCCTAAGCCTGCACACACCCAAGTCCCGTCTCTGTCTCTGCCAGGTGGTGTGACCAGGGGCGAGTTTCCTCTTCCATCAGCTCACACCCTCCCTGGGCACTATTAAATAGGATAATGTACGTGCAAGCATTCTGTGAAGTGTCGAGGGCTGTGTTAAGTGTGAGTCGCGGTGCCAAGGCTTTGGGAAAAAGGACCAGGTGCTCGTTTTAAAATGACTCTCTCGTTTAATATTAACCTCCACCGGCAGGAGAGAGAGCAGAGAAAGCTGCAAGCCGCCGAATGCGACGGTCTGGGATGTGTGGGGTGGCATGTGGGGGAGGGGATGCGATGGCAGGGGTGGGCCATCCGAAAGTGTCTCCCCACTCAGGCTTGGGATCCGGCCACTGGACCACCAGGCTGCTGGGTGTGGTGTCCGTGGCCCTGCATTCTCCTCTAAATCGCATGTCACCTCCTGTCATTTTATCTTTCTATTTGCTTTATCTGTGGTTTCTAAATAAGCCTGTATCACATGTGCACTAAAGTTTTTATTTATTTATTTATTAAAAAAATTAACAGTGGAGCATTTGTGGTTCAGTGGTAGAATTCTCTTCTTGCAGTAAAGTTTTTAATTGCTCACCTCTCACATGAGACAGGACTGACAGTCTGCCTCTAACCCTGTTGTATTAGTTAGATTCAGTTGTCAACTTGGCCAGGTGAGCATACCTAGTCTTGTTGCTGCGGACATAAGCCAATGGTACGTGAACCTCATCTGTTGCTAATTACATCTGCAGTCGGCTAGGAGGCGCATCTGCTGCAATGAGTGACTGGTTTGACTTAATTGGCTGGTGCTTAAGTGAGAGAGTGCAACATAGCACAGCCTAAGTAGCTCGGCATTCCTCATCTCAGCACTTGCAGCTCAGCCCAAGCCTTTGGAGATGCAGAAAGAAGTCACCCCGGGGAAAGTTGTAGGAACCCAGGGGCCTGGAGAGAAGACCAGCAGAGACCACCTTGTGCCTTCCCACATAAGAAAGAACCTCAGTGGAAAGTTAGCTGCCTTTCCTCTGAAGAACCAACAAAATAAATCCCCTTTTATTAAAAGCCAATCCGTCTCTGGTGTGTTGCATTCCGGCAGCTAGCACACTAGAACACCTGTCTTAGAACGAATGAATGTTTCCGGTGCTTCCCTGAGGCAGGAGGCCTGTACAGCAGCCCATGTAGCCAATGGGGTGATGGTTCCCAAACTTTGCTCACAAGGGAGTCACTTGGGGACCTTTAAAAAATTGCTGATGCCTGGCTCCCACTTCCCACCAATGAATTGTTATTTAATTAATATGGGGTGCAAATGGGGCATTGGGATTTTTAAAACTTCTCAGGTGTATTTATTCGTTTCCCAGGGCTGCCTGTGACAAAGTACTGCCAATGGGTGACTTAAAACAACAAAAATGTGTGTGTCCCTTCTGGAGACCCAAGTCCAAAATCAAGACGTCAACAAGTTGATTCCTTCTGGAGGCTCCAAGGGAGATGCTGTCCAGGCCTGTCCCTGAGCTTCTGGTGGCTGCCAGCAATCTCTGGCGTTCGTTGGCTTGCAGCTGTATTGCCCCAGGGTCATCCCATGACATCTCCCTGCGTGTGTTTGTGTCTCTGTGTCCAGATCTCCTGCTCCTCTCTCTAATAAAGACACCTCATCTTAATTGATTACATCTACAAAGACCCTATTTCCGAATAAAGTCACATTCACAGGCACTAGGAGTTAGGAACTGGAGATATCTTTGGGGGACACAATACAACCTACATCCCAGGTGATTCTAGTATGTAGCAAAATTTAGGAAGCACTGGGGGAAGGGAAGAGACTGAGAAGAGTGAGGGAAGTGGGGGGTCTTCAAGAATCAGTTTAAGGGGCTTTATGAGTTGCCAGCTGGCCACCTATGGAACCCCACCAGGATTTTTTTAAACTTTTTTTATTGTAAAATTTAACATGTATACAAAACAAAGAAAGAAAAAGCAATAATTTTCAAAGCACTTCAATAAGTAGTTACAGAACAGGTCCCAGAGTTTGTCATGGGCTATTATTCTGCTATCTCAGATCTTTCCCTCTAGCTGCTCCAAAGCACCGGAGGCTAGAAGGAATATCAATATAGTGATTCAGCAGTTATATTATTTTGTTAAATCCTGTTTTCTCTGCTATACCTTCTCCTTCCCTGTTAATCCTTTTCTCAACCCATTCTGACGTTTAATGTTGAGAAGAGGTGTCAACACTAAAGGATAGGTGGATGTAATTAATTGATAATCTTGGATAGACTTGTCCCTCTGGGTTTTAGGATTTATCTGTCCTAGGAACACTCGGGGAATTATAGTGCAAGGAAGCAAACTTAGTGCACGAAACCTTTATGGTGTCTCAGTTCGAGCCCTAGGTGTTTTAAGAGTCAGCTGGAGTGATGCTGGTTGGGGTTTAGCAAACCATGGCAATTAGCATTATCTAACTGAAGCTTGCGTAAGAATAGCCTCCAGAATAGCCTCTTGACTCCATTTGATCTCTCTTGGCCACTGATGCCTTATTTTATTATATTTCTTTCCCCCATTGGGTGTGGAAGGTGTTGTTAATCCCAGTGCCAGGGCCAGACACATCCCCAGGAGTCATGCTGCATGCCGTCAGGGAGGCTTTCACTCCTGGGTGTCATGTCCCACATAGCAAGAAGGGCAATGATTTCCTTGCAGAGTTCCCACCAGAAAGTTTTGAGGTTGTACTTTTGATGTCTGCCATCTTTCTCCCTGATTTACTGGGTATCTTGCCTATGTTCTAAAGTAGGAAGGCATGGGTGCCTCAGAGTCAGACAGAGCCAGGCTCAGGGGTCTGCTCCTCACTTCCAGCTACAGAACCTTTGACGGGTCACTTCCCAGAACTCAGTTTTCTTATCCATAAAATGGAGTATTCCACGTTGGCTGTAAGGATTTAATAAAATCTTAGAGTTGTTACAAGGATTAAATGAAATAATGTATATCAATTGCTTAGCACAAGGCCCAGTACTGCGTGAGCACTTCTCTAATAGCCTTTTACCATCATCATTACCTTTTCTTATTAGGCATATTGTCATTCCCTGAAGTAGCTGAGGGAATTTAAGGGCCTTTCAGCCAGCGGACTTGATTTGGATCCTAACACTCTATCGCTGTTGAGCCTGGAGCACAGCACCTCATTGGTTGTAGGTGTGCCTTGCTTTATCCAGCGAAAAGCGCAGCCCCAAAGAAGCGAAGGGGTTTTCAGACCAAGGTCTGGAAATTTGCGAAGCTCCAGAGAGGGAAGGATCATACTGAAGGTCATTCAGCAGGCGAGTGCCGGAACCAGACCTGGAAACCCTAGCTCCTGCTGAGTCTATTCTTTCTGCCTGGCTAAGCTGATTCCCTAGGTAAGAAAACATTTTGCTCTGTGTACAAAATTCAGCTCTGCAGCGATGGGAGATTGTAAGAAGCTGAAGCTGCAATGCAGGTTGTTTTGGAAATATTTTGTCCTCTGTCGGTTCGCCGGGTGCAGATAAAGCCTGGATGTGGGGCACCCGCCGCTCTTCTGAGCAGCCTGCTGGGTGAGCTGCGCCCACTGCCACCCCTCCCGTCAGTCCGCCTGTCCCAGGTTCCAAGGCAGGGCTCGGACACACCGCCCATGGTGCATGTGTGCACTCACACACCTGTGCTGAAACCAGCTTTCAATTAATCATATAATTGTATTCAATTTCAAGGATCTTATTTCCTCCAAACCATTCATGGGTAACAAGGGAATAGAGAAGGCTGTATGAGCAAATATCGTTTTGTCCATGAAGGCTTCATAAACATGTAAATCTTGTAGACACTAGTCTGCCTTTTATTTCCTCAAGCCCTGTTTCCCTGAAACCAGAAAGGAATATTTTTCCATCAAAGCTATGGGGTATTTTTTGTAATAGTATTTATCATTTTAATAAAAATTTTAAGCATTCATTATAGAAGAATTAGAAACTACTAATTAAATCCAACTATCCAGAGATTGCCACTGTTAACTTTTTGGTGCATTTTCCTGCAGAGTGCCTGGGTTATTATTACTATTTTTTTTTTTTAATGTAGAAATAGGTATCATTTTGTGTACAGCTTGAATTGACTGTTCTACTAAACTTTAGATTGTGAGCAATTTCCATGTCATTATTAAGTCTTTGAAAATAACATTTTAAATGATCTCATGATAGTTCATTACACTGATGGTCTGTACTTCATTTTGCCAGCGGCCCCTGGCTGGTCATCTATTGCATTGTTCTCTATTATAAATAGCATGGCAGCCAACGACTTGGTGTGCTTGTCTGTCGGTTTCCCCTAGAGTGGAATTGTTGGTCAAAGGCTCTGAACCTTTTAAAAGTTTTGGAGAGACCCTGTCAAATTGACCTTCGGAAAAGTTGCGGTGCCTCACGCTCCCCTGCGCTCTGTAGCGGAGGCTCGCAGCGCTGCCTACCATGGCGGTCAGCGGGCAGGGCGCCTGGGGTGCTCTGCCTTGGGGAGACGCGGTGTGTGTGACGCTGCCAGCCCACCTTGGGCCACGGACATCTGTCCTGGCAGACCGGGCCGCGTTGGCTCTGCGAAAGATTTTCCTAAGGACTACAGCTCTTCCAAGAGACAGACCCGCTGCCCTGCCCCGCCGAACCGGGGCGCTGACCGGATGAGGCTGATGCCCTCTTTGAGGTTCGAGGGACAAATGGGAGCTTAGATCCCAAGACCCCCGAGACCCCTGCCCCTGGGGCTGTGGACTGAGCTGCTCATCTGAACTGAAGTCCAAGGAAACCACTGGAAAAAACTTAGTTACTCCACTTAGATGCCCTAAAGCTCCACTTCTTCCCCTATAAACTGAGGGGGTATTTTTTGTTTTTTGTTTTTTTTTCACATGGGCAGGCACCGGGAATCGAACCCGGGTCCTCGGGCATGGCAGGCAAGCATTCTTACCTGTTGAGCCACCGTGGCCGCCCAATTGAGGTTGTTTTGAGGATTAAATTTTATTATATTAGTAATCAAAATAAATTTGATTATATTGATAGGATATTATTAAATTAATAATAGCTGTGCAGAAATTGAAACTCATCATACGAAGAGGTATTTGGGGGCGTGGGGAGAGGATTGCTCACTTTTTTTTTTTTTGATATACTGTGTGGTGGAGTCACATTTCATTCTTTTCCATGTGAATATCCTGTTGTTGCAGCATCATTTGTTGATTTTTTTCTTTTTCTTTTTTTCCGAGAGCAGGGGCTTGGTCTCCTGTATGGCAGGGTTCACACTTTTAAAAGCTTCGGAACAAGCTTCCTTTAGAGCATCCTGGTATAGCTGTTTTATTTGTTTGTTTTCCACTTTTTATGTCTATAAGGGCAGTAAATGTGAATAGTTCATAAAGCCCAGGGGTGCTGCAAGTCCAACAGAACTACAGGTGACATCGGCTTGTACTGGCTTGCAGGAGCCGGTTGTTAAATTTTTAGTTTTGTGAACCAGTTGTTAAATAGCCACTATTAAAAATTAAATTATATACATTATTATTAGATTATATATATTTTATTGCATAGTATAACATATATACAAAGCAAAGAAATAAAAAAGCAATAGTTTTCAAAGCACTCAACAAGTGCTTTGAACAGATCCCAGCGTTTGTCATGGGCTACCATATATGATCCTGTCAGATTTTTCCTTCTGGCCGCTCCAGAATATAGGATGCTAATGGGCTTAAATATTTTTTTTGTCATCACAATCAACTTTTTTCCCTTCTTCTTTGTGAAAAATAACATATATACGGAAAAGCTACAAGTTTCAAAGCACGGCACCACAAGTAGTTGAAGAACATATTTCAGACTTTGACATGGGTTATGATTTCACAGTTTTAGGTTTTTACTTCTGGATGCTCTAAAATTCTGGAAACTAAAAGAGATATCAATGTAATGATTCAGCATTCATATTCATTTGTTAAATCCTATCTTCTCTATATAACCCACCATCACCTTTAATCTTTCCACCCCTCTCTTTAGGGTTGTTTGGGCTATGGCAATTCTAAATTTCTCAAATTGGAAGGGACTGTCACTGATATGGGGTAGGGAGATGAAACTAGCTGATGTTCTGGAGAGGCTGGGCTAGGTGTCAGGACTTATATGGACCAGGGACCCATCTGGAGGTTGTAGGTTTCTGGCAAGTTACTCTGGTACCTGGAATCCTTGTGGAATCTTATATATTGCCCTAGGTGTTCTTTAGGATTGGCTGGAATGGTCCTGGTTGTGGGTTGGCAGGTTATGATAGGTAGCAAGGATAACTGAAGCTTGAGTAAGAGCAACCTCCAGAGTAGCCTCTTGACTCTATTTGAACTCTCTCTGCCTCCAATATTTTATTAATTACACTTCTTTCCCCCCTTTTGGTCAGGATGGAATTGTTGGTTCCACGGTGCCAGGACTGGATTCATCCCTGGGAGTCCTCTCCCACGTTTCCAGGGAGACTTTCACCCCTGGATGTCATGTCCCACGTAGGGGGAAGGCAATAATTTCACTTGCAGAGTTGGGCTTAGAGAGAACGAGGCATGGCTTTAGGTTGTTTAAGCTTCTCTGCTACCTACATTAGCTTCACAAGAGTAAGCCTCATGATCGAGGGCATGGCCTATTGATTTGGGTGTCCCTAAAGTTTGACAAAGTATCAGGAGATTCCCTAATGGTAAGGTTTATAGTTCCATATTTTTCTCCCCTCCCTCAGGGAACTTTGCCAATACTTTTTGATTATCTGCTTAATATATTCTAGGATGTAACCAGACTAGATACAGAGAGGAAATAAATACCACTCATCACTTCCCAATTATTTTACTACATTTTACTTTTATCTGTGCTGAGTTTATTTGCACTTATAGTATCTATATGGTGGAAATATTATATAACAGTATTTATATACTGCATTTCTCTTCCAGCTCTCTGTTTGGTAATATCGCTTTGGAAGCTTGAAATCAGCCATGGTGGGAACATAGTTATGCCACAGAAATTGGCAAATGCCACAAATCAGGGCCTTTTTGCTCCCAGAGAGCCAGTTGTTAAACATCTCCAGCACACCACTGCCCATAGCCTCAGTCCCTCCCTCATTCCCTACCACCCAGAGGTGACCACTCTCATTCTTTTTAGCTGTTTCTTTTTTGTACTTGCCTTTATATTTCTTAGTTACATGCTTTTACTGCCATATCTAGGTTACTTAATCTTAGACATTGTCTATTGACTTCCTCTTATGGAAATTGAAGATCTAGCTTTCTGCCAGCTCTACTCTCCTCTTTTTACACCCATGCTTGCATGCACACACATGCATGCACGCACACTTTCTCTGCCCCTGTTCTCCCAGGATATCACAGCACAATTCATCTAAATAATTATTCAGGGTTTATGTTATTGCAACTATGTAAATACTATACGTGATTCATTGTGTACTGCAATTACATTAGTTTTCATAGCAACTTTTTCTCCTGGAGTCAATACTTGCATTTTTTTATTTGCCTTATGTCACATAGTCAACAATTTGACTATAAGCCAGTGCTAAAAGCTTAGAGTCAAATTTTTCTTTTTAACAACGAGACTCTTCTTTCAAACAAAATTGGATGTGAAACCCTACAATAGAAAACAGGAAAATCAGAGCTGCCATCGTGAAAGGAGGGCTTTCCTTTGGAGCTGCCATGTACAGCTAAGCAGGTTGTGTACCATACAGTGTTAGGGGTCACTAGTCACAAGAACATAAATGGCAGTGTGACTCAATCATAAAATTCCATATTTACCCAGCCCATTCAGGAGCACATTCATTGTGGAAAGAGAAGCCCACCTGGAAGGGGGCACTGTATCATGTTCATTCTCTGCCCAAAAGATGTGTTCCCTCCCCCACTGCAGGCCTCTGGCCCCCTCCTCTTTCGAATTGTTTCCAATGATGCTGCTTAACGTCTCTTCCATGCATCACCCAGAGCTGCTATTAGCTAATGGCCCCCTATTGACTGATTTGATGCCCTCAGATTTCCCCTGGCTGGATCGGGTGCCAAAAAACTTAATGCACACAGCTTTGCTCAGGGAAATCTCAAATATAGCCCTTCGGGTCATATATAAGGCATGGTTCTATCAGAGAGTAAGTGAGCTGTGGAAACTTTTGGGAAGTCAGAACTGGAAGGGGGAACTGGCCAACAATGAGCACTGGGGTACACAAAACTTTGGAAGTCACGTAAATGTGGGAATCCCAGCTTTGCTTTCAACTGGGTGACCCTGGAAAAGTTGCTTAACCTCTCTGTGCCATAATTTTCTCATGCTAATTCACAGTTGTGAGAGTTAAAGATAATGTGTTACCTTAACAAATCCCAGGTCCACAGGTGACTCAGTGTCTGTCTAGAGTCTCATTTTTAAGAAATATAGCCCAACAGCCCAAAAATAATTGAAAAAGATCTGAATCCTAATTGCTTCCCTCACAGACTGTCAAAGGGGATGCTGTTCATAACTGATAGCCACACTCCCCAAATCCCTGTCTTCCATTCTCCAGTTTTCCCACAACATCCATCTATCAGTGAAGTTCTCCTGGGTCCGTCCTCTGCTGCCTTTTTCTCTCTTTCTCTGCCTCAGTCCTCCATGCCACTGTCATTCTCCAGGCCCATTTCTCTCTACCCGTCCCATCACTGCTGAATCCCAAAGATCACAAGATCCGAGTGGATGGAGAGGCAGGGAGGAAGCGGGTGGGGAAAAGTTCAGGGCAGGAGACCATTCTTACCACATCACCCTGGTGAAGTCCTGGGCTCGTGCAGCAGGGGCTTGCCAGAAACCGGTTTTCTTCCTACTTATTGTTAAGATGAGGGACCTAATGGGAGGTGAGGTGCGACCTGCCCACGGGAACGCCCCATTTTTCTGGCCTCCTCCCCATTATGAACAGATGGGAATCAGCTGGGAAAAATCTCTTTACCTCCAAATCCCCCAAAACCTACTGCTAAAAAGACCGGAGTGGTGGAGATACAGCCTCAGTCTCCAATCTCCCCTTCCTTCCCTGCCGTCTTTGTAACCACTAAGCATGGATTTACCCTTCCCTTCCCTCCAACACATCCCTTGTGGACTCCTTTCCCCTCCCCGGATGGCTTCAGGTCATGTGTGAGCACCCTACTGTGTGCCAGGCCTGTAAGGAGCTGGGGGCTCAGAGGCAAGGAAGGTATGGACCCTGTCCTCAGTTGCACACAGACAAATAGAAACAGACTGTGACTTCACATGACTGTGCAATAGCAGAGGGAAGCTCTGTATGCTATACGAGCACAAAAGATGAGCACTTACCCACTGAGGGATCAAGGAAGGCTTCCTGGAGGAGGTTTCATCTAACCTGAATGATAATAATTACTGCTATCATATATTGAGCATTTACAGTGTGATTGTCTCCACACTTAGCACCTTGCTAAGCATATTCACTTGTTTAATTTCACAAATATGCTGAGGTGTTACTATCCTCCTTTTTAAAATGAGGAAACTGGGGCTCAAGGAAGTTTGCTGACTTTCCCAAGGTCACATAGCTAAAAAGTAGCAGAGCTGTGGTTCACAGGTGGGCCTGCATGTCTCCAAATGCTATGCTTTCCACTGCAGGCACTGCTTGCGATGTTTAACTTGTGCACTGCCCAAGGGTGTCACGTTTGGGGGTGGGGTTGGGAGTGCTATATTCACACTGCGCACAGAATCACTTATGTGGGAGTGAATACGGGGACCCAGAGATTCAGGCCTGTCCAGGGAGCCGCGGGAAAGCACCTCCGCCTGATTTTCCTGCATCGCTTCACCTGGAAGGCGGTGTGGAGTGTGAGCGCGGGGAGCGGGGGTGGGGGGGGGGGGAGCAGTGTGGGTCCCCTCTGTGTCTGTGTGTGCACAAAGCGGCGAGGAAGGTGTGCCCAGGCTGCTGCCCAGCAGGGTTTGGGTTGTTCAGGTGGGTAGTAACATATAAACTTCCAACTTTCATGCTTGAGGAAAGGGCACCTTTTCCTAATTTGCACAAAGCTGTGGTATGGGCCAGGAGTGGCCCTGCCCCCCACTCTGCTGCATGATCCCCACCCTGCACTGCCCACCTCCCCCCACAAAGCCCCAGAGCAAGTGGATCCAGCCTGAGACAGGGACCAAAAGAGGCATAAGATATTATCGAGTCCTCAGGGACCTTCCAGTGCTGTTGAGATGCCCAGAAAAAAAGGTTCTCCTTTCAGGGCCCTCAGAACTCATCCCTTTCTCTCTCGTCTCTGCAGACGGGCAGGATTGAACCCAACTACCCCAAGGTCTGCGGTCACCAGGGCAACGTGCTGGACATCAAGTGGAACCCCTTCATCGACAACATCATTGCCTCGTGCTCAGAGGACACGTCGGTGAGTGGGAGGGGCTCCTCCTTGCACCTGCAGACGCCTTCCTTCCTGCACTCCCCCTGCTTCTCTCTGCCTTTTTCATCCCTCCAGCTAGCCCCAGGACAGAGAGGAAGAGAATTGGGAACAAAGGGGGAGGGAGCAGAGCCATGGAGGATTTGGGCAGATCTTTTACTTTAGCTTGATTGAGTTTGGAGGTGTTGATTTTTTAGGGGAGAATAATACAAAACACCTCTGGGGGATTCAGCACTCGCCTGGGCTCTTCAAAAGAGAGGTCAGGAGCAAGGGGGAAAAGGAAGGAAATGGAGGACTCACCAGGAAAAAAGCTCCTTGTAGGCCAGGCACAGTAAATGCCACACCTGGTTTTGTACTCGCTGAGCTGTGGTTGCAGTAACTTGTCCAAGGACACACGGTGGTGGCCCAGAGCTTGAACTCCGTGTGTCCTACCACTCAAAGGAAAGAGAGAAGAAATAGGAGAAGGGAAATGAGGAACAGGGAGCAGGGAGGAGATGGAGGGAAAAGGAAAAGAGATCAGATAGGAAAAATGGAGGTGAGAAGAAGAAAGGGGAAGAGAGACTCTGGAGAGGGGGCGCTAAAAAAATCGAGGGAGAGTTCATGGCCACTCAGAAATGAAAAGAAAATCCTGGGAGAGTGTTGTGAAGCTGCCTTCTGGTCACTCTGTCACCCTGCCTTTGAGCTCTGCTAACTTCCATGGTAGGGGTGGGGTCAGACGGCCATGGCAGTGGCCTCCATGTTCCTGGACTGGGGCCCCGTGCTGTGCTGCACGCTGCCCCTGGGCAGCATCAAGACGCCAGCTTGGAAGCAAGAGGGTTTCAATGCTGCAGCTGAGCTGGTAAGGAGAGCCTGCCTGAGCCCCTGGTGCTCCTGGGTGAAGGAAGGTTTGTCCTTCAGTCAGGCTACAAGTCTCTATTGAGTGTTCAGTGGACAGCCTGTGTACAGGCCATACACTCCCAGGATATTGGGGCTGAAAGGCATTTCAGAGCCCATGTTATCTGTGTGTCTCTCTTTCTTCCTGGGCTGGATTGTGAGCTCCTGAGAATAGAGACCATGGCCTATTTGGCTCTGAGTCCCCAGCATTCGGCACAAGGACTGGTACCGAGTAAGCGCCTAGTAGGTGTTTTAAGGGATGGATGACTGCATTCTTAGATGGATGCCTGGATGTCTGTCTGTCTGTCTGGATGGATGGATGGATGGATAGGTAGATGGGTGGGTGGATGGAAGGATGGTTAGATGAATGGTTGATGACTACATAGATGAAAGAATGGAAGGAAGGATGACTGAATGATGCAGGAATGGATAAATGGATAGAAATGGAAAGATGGATAAATAAAAAGTTGGAGGAATGAATGAGTGAGTGGATGGATATAGTTCAGCTAGTCACCAACAACCCCCCAAAAAAGAAAGAAGAAGATAAAGTCACAGTGAACGGCCTCCATCGTTTAATAAAGTTGGGGGCAGGGTCACGTGGCACCGTCCCTGATACAAGGAGAGAGGTGAGGGGGTGCTGGGAGAGTGCGGTGGACTTGACCAGTTCCTGACGGTTGAAGCCCTAAGTCAACTGGAGAGAAAGTGCAGCAGCAGCACTGAGGGCAGGGCCCAGGTGAGTGGACGGAGCAAGAACTTGTGGTGAAGAGGGTCCATCAGGTTTGGTTACTTTGTCCAGCAGCCCTGGGGCAAAGTGGGGACAGTGACCAGAGGTCAAGACACACACAGACCAGAGCTGCAGAAGGCTGGGCACAAGGCGGTGGAACCCAGGAAACTGCAAGGTCGCTGGTTGCTTCCTGTCTGGGAAGGAGGCAGATGGAGCTGGTGGGGGAATGGAGGGCTCAGCGGTCAGTGGGGGCGAGGAGTGAGATCAGACAGAATGAGGGCAGGTGGTAGACGAAGACGCTCCCATTCTTCTCCGCTGGGTGCCAGAAGCTCGAGAAGCAATGCCGGCAGCCCATGGCCGGCTCTGTCCCTGCCTGCTGAGGGGTCGAGCAACTGCCACCAGCCAGCAGGGTATGAACAGCCCTGACATTCTGGGCTGCCCCTCCCAGAGCTCCTCCACCCACTCTGGGCTGGACGCTTCACATCCATTGAGCCCTGGTGGCCACCTGTGAGGCAGGACAAGGTTGCTTGCCTCAGGTCACACTGTGAGGAAGTAGAGGGTGAGGGTTTTCCCTGGGCTGCTAGCTCCAACACCTGCGCTCTCCCCACTCCCCAAAAGCTCGCCATTACATGAATCAACACAGAGTCAACAATGGAAGCTTCAGACCCCTCCGGCCGCACCCCTTTGCCTTCACCAGAGAGCTAGCTGGGTGGAAAAGAGGAATGCCCCTCTTGATGGTGCTCAGAATCCCCGACCAACCTGACTCTGCCTGAGGAAACTTCCTCAGCCTGACCCAGGGCCAGGGTGTGAATGGTCCAGGTGCCTCGCGCTCTGGGACCCCAGCTAATAAACAGAACAGCCTTGGTGTTTGCAGGAGAAGCAGAGGGTGCCAGGCCCCGCCACACAAGCCAAGCGACTCTGTTCAGTCTCACACACAGGCTGAGGTCCAAAGAGAGACCTCTGGCTGTTGAGGTCCAAAGAGAGAGCTGGGCTGTGGAGTCCCACAGACCTGGGGTTGAATCTCAGCCTCACCACTTACCTGCTGGGTAACCCAGGCTGTGTTGCTTAACCTCTCTGAGCTCATTTTCTTTGAAGCAGTAATAATAATAATAGTAATAAACACCTCCCTTAGGAGCTTCTGTGGGGATGAAAGCCGTCTGTGCCTAACACTCTGCCTGGTACCTCCTCCGTGCCTGCTCATCTCAGTCGTGCTCTAGAAATGCCCCCAGCCTAGTGGCTCTCCAAAATGCAATGCGGAGTGAGGTCACTGCAAAGGTCAAACAAAGGGCTGCACACAGGGAGGAGAGAGGGATTCATTTTAGCCAAGGTGCAGGCAGCTGCAGAAGAAGTGTTACCTGAGATGGATCCTGGAGAAGAAGCAGGACTTTGCTGGCAGAAAAAGGGTTAAAGGGGCTCCAGGAAGAGGCCGGACACAAGCAAAGGCCTGGAGGGAGTGAATATGGTGTTTGGAAAATGGGGGGTCTTCTGGGGTGGCGGTGCTGTAGGGTGGTGGTCAGTGAGGGGCATGGGCGGGGGAGACAGGGAGGGAGGGACTGGCCCTGGGTGCTGATCCAGACGGAAAGAGATTAGGTCTCCTCTCTAGAGAGGAGCTAAGCTCTAGTTCCTGCTGCGAGGCCAGCTGCCCAGAAGCAGCAGCTCGGAACCCCTCACCCCCCCCCCCCTCAGCCTCCGGGCCCAGGATCTCAGCATCTGGGCCCTGGGAGGCCTCTGAGGCTAAGTCCAGTCCCTTGTGAGGGGACCATGCTGAGGCCAAGGGCAAGCATCGTGGCTGAGGTCTCAAAGGGAGTAGGTGGTGCAGGCAGGGCAGGAACCCAGGTCTCCGGACTCCCCCGCCAGTGCTTGTCACACCTCACCAACAGCCCTGTTTTTCAGGCAAGGAAACGCAGGCTCAGCGCTGTGAGGGGACTGACAGCTCAGATCCATCAGAGACTCAGTGTCTGCATCACAGGGTCTTCTCTGTGCAAGGCCCGGGCACTGGGGGCACCCAGAGGGGGGCTTCCCCGCCAGGGGACTGGGTGAAGATGGGGACACAAGGAAAAGGTGCCTGCAGCTTCCGGGGGTGGCTGACACCCTCCCTCCATCCACTCCAGCCCAAATGGCCAACCTGCCGCACACCAAACACGACTTCCAGAGCCAGCGCATTTCGGCTAGGAGCTCTGCAACACCCCTACCACGTGCTGGGGATCCCACTGGAAAGTTGAGGCCCACAGGACAGCTGTTTGCTGAAGGCCTGGTCCCATTTCTCCTGGCAGTACCCGCTGCCCCCACCCCTCCACAGTCAGAGCACACCGAAGGGATCCAGGGCACTCCCATATCCCCCATCCCTGAAATAGTACCAGTGAAATCCACCCCCATCTCCAGCAGGCTCAGCCTCCCCCACCCCCAGCCTCCCATCCCCAGGGGCAGAAGGAGGTTCTCCAGCCATCCAGGGACCCAGCTGAACATACCCACGGGACCCCCATCCGGGGGAGGGGTGGGGGGTGGGGGCCGTAACTCTCCCTGGCATCTGGCAGAATCCAGTTCTTTCTGCCGCTGGGTGATGTCACCTATTGTTGAAGGGCTCGGCTTTTTATAGCTTCTGCCGCAGCTAGGGAGGGTGCAGGCGGCAGGGGAGGGCGCTATCGGTTTCCAAGCCTTCTTCCCACATGTGCTCCCGGCCCTTCGCTGGCAGCCAGCAGCCACGCAGAGGGAGAGCTTTTGACATCTCAAGGAGAGGGAGAGAATGATGCCCCGGAGGAGGCAGAAGGAGGAGGCCCCTGTCTCTGGCAGGCCTAGCTCAGCCTCTTCCCTTTGCTTCTATTCAAGCTTCTCCATCCATCTGCCCCTCCCAGAGGGAACCGGCGGTGGGATGGGGCAGGATGTCAGCCCTGCTGGAAGCAGCCAGCAGCCACCCACCACCCCGCCGCCTCCTCCAAGAGCTCCAGAGCCTCTCGGAGCTGGAAGGGAGTGATGCGTTCGTTTTCAGAGAGAAGAGGACTGTTGCTCTGAGAGACCTCTCAGGAAGGCTGCGGAGGAAGTGAGGAAGTGGCAGTGTGGTACAGTGGTGAGGCAGCCAAGCCCAGGCATCCTCAGGCTTCCGTTCAGGTGCCTGGTTCTGCTGGTACCCAGCGCTGTGATCTCGGGCATGTCTCTTTACCTCTCTGGACATCGATTGCCTCTGCTGTAAAGTGGAGTTGTCGTGAGAACTAAATAAATGTAGAAATGTTTCCTATCTGCTAAGAGTCCCATATCCATTAACCTTGCTCCCTTACCCTTATTGAACAAGTGAGAATCAAAGAGTTCAAAGAACTCACCCCAGTGAGGGGTGGCCAGAGAGCTGGAAGTCAGCAACCCGCGCTCTGAGTCCAGTGCTCGTTCCACTGTATCTCACTCTTTGTCCCCCAAATAGGCCCCTCCACCACTGGCTTCTAAAAAGAAAAACACAGCTGAATGCAGGATGGACAGAGCCTCGGAATTCAGGAAAATAATTTCCTTTCTGGAAATCAGGATAAAAGAGGCAATTTCCCAACTGTCCAGCCCACCAGCAGCCAGAGTAAGGACTGCCTGCTTCCCTGGGCTGTAAAACCTGCAATGGTAGGAAGGCTTCTGGGCTTCTAGGTTGCCTCCATTTGTCCATCCACTCAACAAGTAGGTCTTTGGTTCTTACTATGCACCAGACACTACTTCAGGTGCTGGAGATACAGCAGTAACCACAAAGATCCACCCCCTGTATCGTGGCTATCCAAGGAGACACCTGGCACATGTACCCCAAGAGGGTGACTTCTAGATACTTGGAGCCAGAGAGCTGCTCTCTTACCTGGAACAGATAAGCAGAAGGACAGATCTCTCCCTGTTCAGGTTGACGGGTGAGATCTAAGTGGAGAAGGAAGAAATTGGGCAGGGACAGGGGGTAAAAATTCTACCTTTGAGTCTGAAACTCGGCTCTACTGCTTCCTAACTGTGTACCTTGGGCAAATTTCCTCACCTTTCCGTGCCTCATTTCCTTATCAGTATAAGGGCAATTATTAGTAACAATAGTATTATCCTAATCATAATAGATAGTACTTATCTTTAGTGTGTCCAGATTTCCTGAGTTTGGTGTGATTTGTTTCCCATGGAGAAGCAGAATGAGGTCATCAGAAGGCATCAATATTAAGGCAGACTTTGAGATTCTACCTTTTGTTTAAGTGTGTGTCAATAAACTCAATATCTAGTAGTAAACAGAATAATTGACAAGAAATGGGGGAGGTAGGAGTTTGTGCCTTGCTTCGAGAAGGTAGAAACCCTGCCATGCTTTCCTGTTCCTACCCCCACAGAACCCCAAACAGAATTTTTTAGATGCTAAGGGGTTAGAATCCAGATTGCTGCCAGCTTCTTTGCCCCACTGTGAACTTCAGCTCCTTTTCTGAGCTCCTATACCACATGTGCAGGCAAGTACTATTCGTTATAGACACATAACAAAGAGCTCCCTCTAAACTGAGTGTTCTTTCCCTTAGGAACCGTGTTGTCTAGGCCCTGGCCTCCAATCATTAGCATTATGACCCTCAGTGTTTCAGAGAGCGGAGACCCACCCAGACACTTCCACAGTCACACGATCATTTCAAAGAGGAAATCTGTGTTGCATTCTATAAAATGGAGACAAACTTCATACCATATATACTGTCTATAGCCACAAGGTGCACATGAAAAATTTAACTCAAACACATCTAAAATTTATAAAACTGGCATATAATCCTTAATTAACATTAAGTAAGCAATTCTTGCCTGCCTCGGGGTAGACCCCAGTTCGATTCTTGGTCCATGCACTTCCCAAAAACAAACAAAAATTCAACAAATAGTGCTGCAATCACGGGATACTCACATGGAAAAATAATAAAATGCTACCCAACCAAACAGCATACTATATATATATAAAGTTGGCATTATTAAGTATTATTAAGTACTTGATAATCTGCTAATTAGTTTATGTATTTTATCATTATTTAGGCTTCATAACCACTCTGTAGCCTAGCTGTAATAATTCTTATGGATGAGGAGACCGAGGTTCAGAAAGGCTTTAACTTGGCCAAAGTCTCACAGCCAGTAACATCAGAGTCTGGATTTGAACCAAGCTTGTCAGACGGCAACACAAATCTCTGGCTTTGTTGGCCAAGAGCTCACTCCACTGTGCACAAGGACAGTTGGTTTTGTAGCTTTATTAACCATGCATATCCTCTGCCTTGCCTTACCTTGTTGCACCTGTCTGCTGTCTCCCCAACAAGAGCATGAGTATCTGAGGTCCAGAACTGCTCCCCAGTGTCTAATGTGTGTGACTCAGGGGAGGATAATTTGTTGGACTGAAAGTGACTGAGTTAAATGGGGCTCTGGCCTGGGGACCTATGAAGGGACAGTCCCAGGCACAGCTGAATTGCTGGACAGAGTGTGTTTGTCACTTGCCACTCCTTCCTTCCAGAAATCCGGTTTTTGGTGGACCCGGTGGGTTTCCTGTTGAATTAAAGTAACCTCCTAGAGCAACCTCTGGGCAGATCCACGGTTCCCCTTGCATGCCCCATCCACTCTTTGTTTCCAGTAAATCTCTTCAGTACCAAAAGACCCAAATCTCTTTTCTCAGCTACTTTGCCCCACTATGAACTCCAGCTCCTCCTCTGAGCTCCTATAGTACATGATGCCAACTGTTTGCTGTAGATATGGATCAAGCAGAGTCCGGCCTCCTCCCCCCAGCATTGCAGTCACTTACACAAAGGCAGAGAAGATCCAAAAATTAACCAATACAGACACTTCAGTGTGGGGATGAGAAAATAGAGGCCCAAGGAGGGAAGGTGACTGATATCAAATGGGAATAAGGCAAGGTACCTCTCCCTCTCTGTGGGACACTTTCATCCACGTTCCCCAAGCCCTGCCTGGGACTCTACGTCTCACAATTATCAGTGAAAACAGCTTTTTTTGACTGCTACCTGCCACCCTTCACTCCACAGAGCTTGGATCCAGTTCAGGGGCTGGAGCAGAGGCACAAACACAATCTGCCGCCATCCCCTTGGCTTAGCCTCTAGGTTCCTAGGTAGAGCTGTCACTGCAATAAATCAGCTCATGTGGCCAAAAGGCTTTAAACCCACACATCTAAAAGGTGCACATGTCTCTTTTCATTTCCTAAACGGGGAGACTGAACCTCAGAGAGGTTAACTGGCTTGTCCACAGTCACCCAGCTAGTAAGAGCGGACTAGGGTCTGCTGAAGCCTCACTCTACAGCTTCCCATGTGTGTGTCCCTTAATCCAGCACATGGCACAATCCAGGGACACCTCAGTTATCTGGGCTGCTAAGGAAAATTAGGTTGTTCTGGAAAGGGGTTTTTCTGAGACTCTGGGTCCAAGCAAGTCTTCTCTGGGGCTTTGCTGGCAACGCATGACACACACAGCCTCTGGCCTCATCTGCCAACCTGTCCGCCAGCTCCACACCAGCCAGGCTGACCTGTCTGGACTCTCTACCCACTGCTCCCTGCCCACACATCTGATCATTTTTTCTTTCTCCACACTCCACGCCACACATCTAACCTCAACCTGACCTTTCAAACATGGCTCAAGCATCACCTCTTCTAAGGTGTAGTGCTGGAGGTGAAGGTAAAGAAACACTCTCAGACTCTATTTGTGAAAAGTGGGACAGCTTTTGGGGATAATTTTACAGTAGCTATAAAAAATGGAACACTTTTAGGCGTCTGTCCTACAGGAACACGCACACCCATGCACAAAGTTGTATTACAAGGATGTTCATCATGGAATGAACTGGAAAAGTTAAAATAAAAAAGGGGGGGCTGGGTGGGAGGAGCAGAACCCAGATCCCAGGTCTCCGTTACTAGGACTTGGCTAACCACCACGGCACAGTCGTCAATGGGTGTCTCTGCGGCCTCTTTGAAGGCTGAGGTAGAGCTATACATAACGGTAATGGTGTGCAGAGATGTCCACTCTCAGCTTTCGTGTGAGAAGAGCAAGTTGTAGAACGGCAGGTATCACGGCGTTCCTTCTGAGCACAAAGGAGAGAAGTGAGATGGTCTGTGGTGTGTGCGTGTGTTTAACCCAAACGTGAGCTTCCCCCACTTCAAGGGTCACTTTTGTCACTCCCTTTGGGGACCAGAGGAAAATGAGTGTTGTTGGTGACTCCTGGGTCACCTAGTGGGAGCTCGCCCCCAGCCTCCCACCCATCGATTGCCGGGGCTAAGGCAAGAGCATGGGGCTTGCGGGGCCGCGCTTTGTGTCACATCCCTCCCTCTCCCCTCACCCCCCCACCACCATAAGGGCTGCGTGGGTCCTGTTGGGCCCCATGGACGTTACGGTGGCCAAAAAAGACTGTAGTGAGGATGGGAAAACATTTTAACTCCTCCCTGATTGCAAACTTTGTCTCCCGTGGGCATTTGAAGCTGATTTATGGAAACAGAGTGGTGATCAGAAGAGTGGCCCCGAGTCTTTGATTGAACCTTGTCTTTCCTACCCTGAAACCTCCGTGTCTTTGTGTTCCTCAACTGGGTCTTCCAGGGAAATAATCATTTGGACAGCCCAAGAAGAAAGTGCCGAGAAGAAATGCTTTTCAAGGGGATCCCTAGGGTCTTGCCACTTTCTTGCCTTGCTCCCTTGTCCTCAGGACAGCCTTAGGCTTACTTTAAACATATTTTCCATACTTATCCATGGCCTTCAGAATTATGATCGAATGGTTAATATTCCATATTGAGACGACATATTACATTAAATTACTTCCCAAATGTTGAACACTTGGAGTATTTCTCGACTTTCCATGTAATGATGTTTCAGTGAACATCTTCCAGCATGGAGTTTTTGCTTATATTGAATTTTAAGAGTGAAATGACTGAATCAAGGAGTATAAGAGAAATGTCTTTATGGTTCCTGCTTAAAAATGGCCAAATTGCTTCCACAGAATTACTCTGATTGGAAATACTACACGATGATTTAACATATGAGTTCCAGGATAATCTTGCTGACACTGGCTCTTTTTTTTCTTTTTTTTCAGTTGGCTATTTTAGTAGATTATAAATGGTATCTCAAAACTGTTTTTCCTGTTTTCTCCTTACTAGCATGGGTGGGGTTCACATATTCAAAAGGTTTGTTTGAACTGTCCTAAATTGTAGTCCCACGTCCTTTTCCGCTCCTCCCAATTAGAATATAATATATTGATGATAACAGCAAGAATTATAATTCCTTAGGTCTTTAGAACACTCACAGTTACCAAATTTTTACAACCAGCAACTCCTTTTGTCCTTACAGCCGACCAGTGAGTAAAGCAGGCCAAAGATTGTTGTCCCTATTAACAAATGAAACAGCTGAGTCTGGTAAATGGCAGAATCGTAGGCCCACCCGTTACTCTGACGGGTCTTTAATTCCTGGCTGTGGATCTAGCCAAGAGAAGGTGGGGGTGGGTGTAGGATTCATGGTTCAGTTTTACTGTTTGCTCTTGCTCTTTTACAAAGCACTGGTTCTCCAGGCAGCATGTGCTTGGTTTGAGGAACTGAAGCTCTCCAGCGCTAGTGTAAGTAGCCAGGGGCTTATTCCAGGATTGTAAAGAGACTGCGCAGGCTCTTTCTCTCTCTCTGGGGCCACATGGTCTCTCCTCTCTGCTTCTCTCTGCATGTCTGTTCCATCCTCCTCTCTGTGGATCAACTTTTTCTGCTTCTTTACCAGCATCCGCAAGGATGAAAATAGCAGCTGCCGCCTGGCTCTGCCCATCTTTTCAGTTCAGACCCCAACATCGAATTAGAGTTTCCGTGCCTTACTTCATCCTCTCTCAGGGGAGCCTCTGAAACCCCCCCAGCCACCCGCATCGCATCGGTTTCTCTGTGCTCAGGTGTCCACCCTGGTCGGGAATGGAGTGGGGGAGAAGGCCAGGTGGCACAGAGGAGCGGGAGCTGAAGAGAGTAGAAGGAAGGCAGGTTCTCTTAAAAGGGTGTGGGATGGGGAGCCCAGAGACACTTCTTAATCCACCGCTGTCGCCAAAAGCTGCTCAGGGCCTGCTCCCCCCAGCCTGGGTAAACGGTGACAGTAACAACGCGCAATGCCAGAGCTGCAGAGACTCCCCAGGGAAAGCTCCCTGCAAACGCAAAGGGGAGATGGTCTTCCTCCCCTCTCACCTCCCCCTGGAGCCCTCCCCTCTCTTCCTCCCCCCTCTAGCCCCACTCAGCCCATCGCCCTGGACAGATCTCAAAAAGCTTGGGGTCCGCAGCCGCGGGGTCCCCTGGCCCTGCCCACCCAACCGGGGTCCTCCACCCCCTCGCAGGTGCGGATCTGGGAGATTCCGGAGGGCGGGCTGAAGCGGAACATGACGGAGGCCCTCCTGGAGCTGCACGGGCACAGCCGGCGCGTGGGGCTGGTGGAGTGGCACCCCACCACCAACAACATCCTCCTCAGCGCCGGCTACGACTACAAGGTCTGCAGGCCGGGCGGGCAGCTGCGGCCCCGAGAGGACTCAGCGGGCCGGGGTGGGGTCTCTCCAAGGGCTCTCTGGGGGACGCCTAGGGAGCGGTGCTCTTTTCCTAAAGCATGTTCACCGATGTTGTCACATTCTGTTCAGTCACCCATTCGTTCATTCATTCATTCATTCATTCATTCACAATCCACGACGGAGCATCTCCTGGGCACCCCCATTCCTGGGATCCAGCTTTCCAGCCTCCACAGAGGCTGGAGGGAAATGCCGCTTTCCACACCCACACCTCTGCCCAGTCACTCCTTAACCAAGAAGTGCCCTCCTGGTAGGGAAGGGGAGAAATCGGAGTCGCCCTCAAAACTGGTGAACCCTCAAGAGAGGTGTGCCAGCGACCCAGGACCTGGCCAGAAATATTTGTCCTTCTCGCTTGTCATGGAACCTGACCCCAGACGGGCTCTGGGAGCAGCCCAAGCTCATCAGAGGCCCTTGTGACAGGGTCGTAGCGGCCTTTCGTTAAAGGGTCCAGTGGCACGCAGGGATCCTTGGGGGGGGGGGTGCCTACCCCAGGGCTGTCGGGACTGACCCGGCCCCCGTCTGGCTTGCCCGACAGGTCCTCATCTGGAACCTGGACGTGGGCGAGCCGGTGAAGATGATTGACTGCCACACAGACGTGATCCTCTGCATGTCGTTTAACACGGACGGCAGCCTGCTCACCACCACCTGCAAGGACAAGAGGCTGCGGGTGATCGAGCCCCGCTCCGGCCGCGTTCTGCAGGTGGGGACCTCGTGGGGGGTTGGAGGAGGGAGGAAAGGTACTGGGGCCCGGGGCTCGGCTCCCGGCCAGGTCTGGAGGGAAAGGCTGTGCCAGCCCCCTTCGCCCAGGGGCCCCGCCCATGCCTCTGAGTTGACCAGCCCGTCTGTTCTAGGCCCTTCTGGGTTTATAGGAAACCTGCCGCGTTCGAGCTGCGGAAGGACCCAAGTACCTCCCCACCTCTGCCCCCTCCCCCAGATGGGGTTCTTCTGGCCTGTTCTGGGGGCCGAACTGGTAACAGCCTTTAGCCCTGGGATCCCTGGGTGTTAACTGGGCCCAG
Source organism: Tamandua tetradactyla (assembly GCF_023851605.1). Classification (NCBI taxonomy): domain Eukaryota; kingdom Metazoa; phylum Chordata; class Mammalia; order Pilosa; family Myrmecophagidae; genus Tamandua; species Tamandua tetradactyla. Next base: position 86,077,351 of record NC_135340.1, read on the forward strand.
CATGGGCAGGGGAGGAGGGGAACTTAACCTCCCTGCCCTGCCACCTGCGTGGGACGAGCTGCGGAGAAATGGCGCAGGGTACAGTCCCCAGAGATGACCCTGAGTGGGGAAGTTGATGGTAAATTTAATTCCAGGCTTGGTTTTTGAATTTCCTGGGTCTTTGGGGATGAGGAAAGGGTTAGGTGCCCTTGGGAGTATGAAATCAATGTTTCTGGAGCACTTACTGTGTGCGGTCATGGGGCTAGGCAATATGGAAAATTCGGGTCAAATGTGAGGCTTGTTTCCCACACAAAAAAAGACTGATGCTCGACTTGGCTGAATTCAACCTGGAGAAGGGTCTGATATTGCAAGACCAAAAAGTCATCTTCTGCTACTACTAATAATAATCGGCACTATCAGCGTTATGAGTGAGTGACGTTTACTAAGTGTGCTATGGGGCAATCACTGTGCTAGGGGTTCTGCATTGTCATCTCATTTAATCCTCTTCCCAGAGGATTTAACAGAAGGGAACCCAGAGCCTTGCCCCAGACCACACAACTACGGGAGGAGCTAGAATTTAAACCCAGCCAGCTGGACTCCAGAGTCCATCCTGAGCAGAAAAGATGTTAGAGATCAAGGAGGCAGTCCCCTCTCACAGATGCGGACATCGGGGGGCTGTGAGCAGCTTCTCCTGGGCCACACTTTTTTTGGCAGAGCTGGCACTCAAGTCCGGAGCAAGTGACACCTGTCTGCGTCTCTGCACTGCTCCTGCAGCCTCTGTGTTCTGACCCGATGGCTGACTCGCCCTGGGGAGGGGCTGCAGTGTGGTAGGCAAGGAGGAACTAGAGGTGCCATGAGCAGGGGCAGGAAGAGAGGAAGCAGATGAAAGCTCAGTTAAGGGGTGTCCCAATGAAGAGGGCTCTCTAATAGTGAACAAAGGACAGTCCCTTGTCCTCCGGTCCTCCTGAACCTCAGTTTCCTCATCCGCAAAATGGGGAGAATGGCTCCAGGAGGTATCTTTGTGAGGATGGGAAGAGAGGACACTGAGTAAGGGCCTGGCATGGTGCAGCCCCCACCAGGACCTGGCCAGCGACCTCTGCCACCCTTCTGTTGCCCAGTCCCTCTGGGAAGTGGCAGAGGGCCTCGGCTTCCAGCTCCCAGGACCCCCCGTGCTCCAGAGCACTCAGGGCTTTCGGGGCCCTGCCTCACCTGTGCTCTCTGTCCCTGCCAGGAGGCGAACTGCAAAAACCACAGAGTGAACCGGGTGGTGTTCCTGGGAAACATGAAGCGACTTCTCACAACAGGGGTCTCCAGGTGGAACACGAGGCAGATTGCCCTGTGGGACCAGGTCAGCCACGGGGAGCTGGGCGGCAGGCGGGGCGCTCTAGAAGGAAGCTCTGATGCTCCTGGGGTCTCTGCCTCCACAACTTAGCAAGAGCGGGATGAGGCGTGTGGTCTGAGGTCTCTCCTGGTTCCCCAGTGGGATGAGATCCCAGACGGGGGAAGAGCTAAACCGAGGGGGGATGCTGGAAGAGGGCGCCCAGTGATAGTGTCTCAAAAAGACCCCAGCCCGTCCTTCTGCGGAGGGCAGCTAAGCCACATGCCATGCAGGCACATCCAGACACAGACACGCATTTGCACAGGCACCCTTGAGCACAGGGCAGCATTTCTGCCTGGGGTGGTACTGGTTCCAGAGCTCGGCTGTCCAGCCCCAAACCTTCTTCTCCTGTCTGTATGCATCTGCACCTTTGCTGCAGGCAAACGACCTCCGGCCAGGCCTGAGGAACACCTGGCTTGGCCTACACGGTGATGGGGGCCAGTGTCCAGTCCCCTCCCCTATTCTCTCCCCCATTCACCTCCTCATCTGGAGAGGTGGTACAGTGAGCAGGCCCTGGCGGTGGGCAGCTGGTGTGGGAAGAGAGTGCTGAGCTCCCCATGTGACAACAGGCAAGGCCGGTTTCCCTGTCAGTCAAACAAGAGGATCGGATGAGAGGCACTCACTGAGCTCCTTTCCAATGGGAGCTCTTTTTCTGTTGTGGAATGAGCTGCTGAGGATCCTGCAGAACACAAGTGGGTGTGGAGTTGAGGAGGGAGGGCCAGAGAGCTGAGGAGCTGCCTGCTGCATTTTGGCTAAAGGAAAGGAAGCGTCCGTCGGCCTCTGGAGGTCTTTTCTTGTGAAAGTCAGCAGCCAGGGCCCTGGCAGCATCGCCCACAGGACTTGGAGGAGTAACTGAAGCTCCGGGGAAAGAGCTTAGGACAATGCTGAGCTGCTCCCATGAGATGTGACACCTGCTTTTGCCTGAATTGGGAGCTGAGCTCCAGAGAGCTAAAGAGACTTACCTGGGGATACCTAGCAGTAGTGGGCATGGGGAGGGGACATTGAGAACGAGCCCCCCCCGTCTCCTGTTTGCTGGGACCCCGAGCTGCCTCCTCACTGCCCTGAGCTGCTTTCCTCAACAAGAAATTCAGCTTTGCACCCCACCCGTACTTTTTTTAAAATCTGAGCTGTGTTTTCATACAAAGGAGCTTCTGGGGGCTTTGCTGGGATTTGGGAAGATGATGTGTCATCCTGCCTGCCCATAGGCCAATGCCCCTCCCCTCCCCCCTCGCCTCGCCACAGGAGGACCTGTCCATGCCCCTGATCGAGGAAGAAATTGATGGGCTGTCGGGCCTCCTGTTCCCCTTCTATGACGCTGACACACATATGCTCTATCTGGCTGGAAAGGTAGGGGGAGAGAGGGGACCGGGGTGGCCTGTGGGAAACTCCTGCCCCATTTGTGCCTACGCTCTTGTCCACCCCTAGAAAGAGCCAGCCTATCCTCTCTGCCCTTTCTCTGACCCAACCCAGGTTCCCTAGGGCCCCTGCCCCTCTTCCATCTACAGCCACCCTTGAGCTGTCAGTGACTGAGCATCCCTTAAAAGGCGAGTTGGAGCGGAGTTTTGCATTGGAATAAGGCTCAGAGCCTGGCAGGATAGTGAGTAATGCACCTGCTGCCAGGTCTTTGACAAAGATGACCTTGTTTGTCAGAAAGGCTGTCTATACACACGTGTATAGAGACACACTACTCGCATCTATACACACGTGCACACACACTACTCGCATCTATACACGTGCACACACACTACTCACATCTATTCACATGCGTGCACACACTACTCACATCTATACACACGTGCACACACACTACTCGCACCTATACACACATGTACACACACACTACTCACATCTATACACACATGTACACACACTACTCACATCTATACGCACATGTATACACACACTACTCGCATCTATACACACGTGCACACACACTACTCGCATCCATACACCTGTGTACACACACACACTACTAGTAGTCACTCCCCCGTGGCAGGCCCATCAGTGGTCTCTTGACCAGCTCTGCGGCACGGTGGCACTACTCTTCAGCTAAGTAGCTAGGCTGCTTGGCCTTCCCCTCCCCCACCTGCTCCCTCCCCTCCCTCTCTCCTTGCCCCCCAGGGGGATGGAAACATCCGGTACTACGAGATCAGCACCGAGAAGCCCTACTTGAGTTACCTCATGGAGTTCCGCTCCCCGGCTCCACAGAAAGGCCTAGGTAAGGAGGTCCAGGGGCTGCTGCACCCTACCTGTGTTGCCCCAGGGGAGCGCTGCGAGGCCCACCCCCCACTGTGCGGAGCAGCGTGGAAGTGGGACAGGGATGGGGAGGAGCCTCGGTTTTAGGCCCTGCCGTGCCACTCCTCGGCTGGGCGAATTTGGACAAGGGGCTATTCCCTGCGGAGCCTCAGTCTCCTCATCTGTAAAATGGGGAGAATCAGACCTGCCCCACACACCCCTCGCTAGGTTGCAGCGAGGCTCAGGCAACTGGATGGTGGGTCCACAGCTACCGTCTTCCAGGTGAGAAGCTAAGGCCCGGAGTGCGGAAGTGGCTGGCGCAGGGTCGCAGCTAGAGTCTGCGCTGGGACGAGACTCTGCGGCCAGCACTCTCGCCAGCACACCAGACCTCTTGGATCGATGGAACCAAAGGCCTGAGAGGAGGGCCTGGGAGGGAAGAGTTTACCCCTGGGACCATCCACCACCACCCCTCCCCCAGCGCCTAACTCACGGCGGGGGGGCGGGGGGGGCGGGGGGCGTGGCTTCCTCGTCCTCGGATCACATGGGGAGGAGTGAGTCGGTGGGTGTGGAAGTCCTCTGTGAGCTGCTGGGCACAGAGCAGCGCACAGGGTGGTTGTTAAAAATAGTGTGGTCGAGAGCGCAGACTCTGGCTGTGTGACCTTAGGTGAGTCACTTCCTCTCTCGGCGCTTCAGTTTCCTCATCTGCCAAGTGGGGCTAAGAATATTACTCAATTCAAAGGGTTGTGGGAATTAAATGAGTTAATATTTGTAAAGTATTTAGAAAAGTCCTGGGACACAGTAAATGCTACATAAGTATTTACGACAATCAATGAGTTCATCAGTAAAAATACCTAGAAAGGCAGGGGTTTTCAGAGGGAAGTTTCTGAGGCTAAGCGTTGGTGTGACTTTTGAAGTAGAGATTTGCCTCCAGCAGGCAGACGTGCCTGGAAACCCTACCCAAGCTGCCATGTGCTGGCCTTGGCTATTTCCTCTGTCTTCTCCCCAATTATTGATGGCAACTACCATTTATTGAGCTCTTTTTTCTGCCGAACACTGTGCCAAGTGCTCTACATCTTACATAATCCCCCCACGGTTCTATGAGGTGGTCCTTTCTCCCTTTTATGATAAGGAGGCTGAAACTCGGAGAGGTGAAGTAACGAGCTCTGGGTCAGAGCTAGGGGGTGGCAGTCTGTCACTGCAAAGGATCTGACTCCTAAGACCATGCTCTAAATGGATATGCAGTAGAACAAGAGACTGGTCATCTGGCTCATGGGCCACCCGCCTTTGAATGACAGATCAAACACACTCAGAAAGCCATAGCTCATGGACAGGTCAGAATAGAACCTGCAGGCACTGCCCCTTACAAAGGGTAGCTCTCCCTTCTCCAGCCTTCCCGTCATCTCTTCTGTAAAGCAAGGGTAATCAAACCTATCTTGTAGGGCACTGGTAAGCCTTAGAGACCAGGGGTACCAAGCACCTGGCCAAGCCTCTGGCTCTGCTTGCTCCTTCATTTAGTCATTCAACAAACATTTCCTGGGTACCAACTGTATGCTAGACCCTTTGTTAGGTCCCAGGGATACAGTGGTAAATAAAACATAACACAATCTCCACTCCTTTGAGGCTTACATTCCACTGTGGAGAAGACAGGCAAATAAACAAATAAATAAGAAAAATATCAGATAATAGTATGTTCTAGGCAGAGAATCAAAAATAGATGCTGGAACACAGAGTGACTGGGAAGACAGCACCATGGAGGATATTTAAGCTGAGATCTGAAACGCAAGAAAGGGGAAGAGCAATCCCAGCAGGGGCAACAGTTAGTTCTCATCCTGTGGCCAGAATGAGAAGGGAGGTCAGTGTGGCTAGGCCGAGCCTAGTTTCTGTAACATGGTGGGACGTAGGGAGAATGTTAGGAGATGAAGTTGGAGAGGTGAGCAGGGACCGGATCCCATGGGTGCATTAGCCAGGAGGAGAAGTTTAGATTTTATTGAGGAATGATTGGAGGGCTTTCTCTTTTGGGGAGGTAGGCCTTAGGGGCGGTAGGTGGGACAACATGACAACACGGTATGATCTGAAATGTTGTTTAAAGATTGCTCTGGTTTCTATAAGGAGGGTGGATTTTGGAGGGGCAGGATGGAGAGAGGATGGTAATGAGGGGGCACCATGGAGGTGGGAAGAAGAGGATGAATCGAGGAGATGTTTAGCGATTAGAGCCAGGTGGACCCCTAAGGTGTTGGATGGTGGAGGGGGGGTGGATGTCAAGGGGAAGGGAGGAACGAAAGATGACCATCACCCTGTCCACCTCATGGGGAGTGTTACTGAGCACATGAGCCAGGTACCTCTGCCCATCTGCTCACTCAGCCTTCCAACAGATATTGGTGTAGATGGTGTTCAGAACTTATAGATGGGAAAACAAAAGTGCAGAGAGACTAACTCACCCCAAACAGGACACCTAACTGCTAAGTGGCAGAGCCACAATTCACAGCCAAGTCCGTTTGCTCCAAATCCCATTTGGTTAACCATGATGCCATACTTCCCTCGAGCTCTGGGAATTCCTTTATCTGAAGCTCTATTTCACCATCAGGGTCAGAGGAGGAGAGGTAAAGCATTAACTTATAGTTACCTCGAGGGGAAAGAAACTAATGTTCCGTGTCGATGAGCATCTTCATTCTCTGTCCCATGACTGTATCTCGTGAGGCGCTGCTACTAATCTCGTCTAACCTGCTCAGAGAGTTGGAGACTTGCGCAAGGACTCCCAGGCAGAAGGGAGGGCAGAGTTAGGATCCAAACCCCTCTGTGCCTGACTCCAAAAGTGCAGTGCCTGCCCCGAGTAGGGGTCCGGTGGAGGGCAGCAGTTAGGAAAACCATGTGTAGTGCACACACACAACAACACACACGGGCACTCTGGGTGCTGAGAAGACATACAGTAGAACAGCAATCTCGGCCTGCGTTTAAACTTCTGGGTGTGTGGGGAACGGTTTTTCCCACCTCCTTTCTTTCTAAGGACCAGGGAAGCAGATTATGTTGGGACGTGGCCTTGACCTGTGACCTTGGGCAAGTGCCATCTCCCCAACCCCAGGAGTCTCATCTGTAAAAAGAGTGGGCTGCACTCAAATCTAGTCTCCTCCAGTTCTAAAAGGCCCCAGTGTAAAGACTACACCTTGGGAAGGTGGGTCTGACCCAAGGGGCTTGTTTGAGAAGTCACCATGCAAAGACAGAGCCCAACGCCAGGAGCCCTCAGCCTGCCACTGCTGCCTCTGCATGGGCCGTTGTCTCCAAACAGAAGTGCCCACCCCCTCCATCTTCCCCTCGCCGAGAGCATCCACTAGGAGGGACGCTGAGGGGGGGCATCCCCATACCCCATGGGAGCCACATGTGTCTGTCCACAGGGGTCATGCCTAAGCACGGGCTGGACGTGTCGGCCTGCGAGGTGTTCCGCTTCTACAAGTTGGTGACTCTCAAGGGCCTGATTGCACCCATCTCCATGATCGTGCCCCGGAGGGTGAGTGTGGGGTGGGGGGCTGGGCTCTGAAGGGACCACTGCGTGGAATTCCAGTTTGCTGGCGCTGGCTGTAAGCCTGGAGAAGCCCAGAAGAGGGAGGCCTTGTGGATGGGGCTCTTTAGACCCAGTTGGGGGTAGGGGTGGGAGTGGGAGTGAAGGACATTTTGAGATGAGCACAGTTTGGTGTGCTACTCAATGCAGGGTGGGAATTGCAAGCAGGAGACACCATGAGTGCAAAAGCTTGGAAGCAGCAACACAGGTAGCGTGGTTAGAAGAATCCCACTGGAGAGCAGAGATTTTCTCAGCCAGCCATCCCCACTTCCCCCCACTTCATCTGTGTACTCTTCTGTTCCCTCCACTGCAGTCGGATTCCTACCAGGAAGACATTTACCCCATGACGCCAGGAACAGAGCCTGCTCTGACCCCTGATGAATGGCTGGGAGGCATCAACAGAGGTACCGCAAGGGTTAGACTCCACAGAACCTTGGCCTGGGGCAGAGCTCTGCGGGACGGTGCCCGGGCCCTCGCTCAAGTCAGGGCCTCCAGGTTGCCACTGAAAATTTCCTTCCCTATAACCAGCTTGGCACCAGATGTCACTTGGGCAGGTCTCTTCTCTGCCCCAGGACTGAGACTCCCCAAAGACTAGATGACCCCGAATGTCCTCCAGCTTTGCTCTTCTGGGACTCAAGTCCTCCTCTTTGCAGAGCTGGAGCTATCTGTGTCACATGGAGGTCACCCCAGGCCACCATCCTCTTCCCTGCCCTGAGGTTGTCCCTCATATTCCTTTCCCTCTTCCTGGACCCAAAATCCTGAGTCAAACCTTTCTCTTTATTTTCAAATTAAAATGGATTAAAACTGAATTTTTTTTGAAGAAAAAGCATGACCTGCCCCTGGGCTCCAACATTTACCATCTGTAGGACTTTAGCCAAGTTACTGGACCTCACTAATCCACAGTTTCCTTGTCAGTAAAGTGGTATCTTCTTCATAGGATCACAAAGATTAAAGGAGATATTCCATGTAAAGGACAGAGCATCATGCCTGACACATGTTAACTACTCAATATGTTGGCTATTGCTTGGTTATCATCATCATCATCGCCATCAGAGCCAAGAGCATGCTCAAAGATCAACTAAACCCACGGTTCTCAACTTGGGATAGGAGTGGAAGGGAGAAGTAGCAAGTGGGGAGAACTAACTTCAGATGCTATGTCCAGTAGGATTCTTGAGATAGAATTCAACAAAAATTTGGTTTTATAAATTTTGCATGTGGAAGAACAACCCATTGCTTTGGAATAAAAAATATCAAAGGCATGTGATGCGTCACATTAGAGATGAGCAAATTGAATGCCCGAGTTATCCTGATTCCCTGTGTTCACTCAGGGTGTTGGTGGGCAGCCCTGGGTCCTAGCACCTTAGGTTGGTAGACCCTACATTACATTGCTCTGCTCCGACTCAGGCATTGCCCAGCCTTAGCCCCCAAGATTCGGCATATCTTTGATTTTAAGCTGGCCCTGTGTTTTCCTGACTATCAGTAGGGAAACATCAGAACATGTGATGCATTGTTTATAAAGAGAATGTCAGACTCCTGCTCCCCTCTCCTGCCTTCAGGCAGAACAGCTTCTGATCTCTGCTGGAGATAGGAGCAGCTCTGTATTCCCATCCCAGTACCTGAATGGCCTGAGAGTTTCAGGTCCGTGCTTGCAAACTTAATTCTCCATATTAGAACCTTGTCCTTTTTTATAGTGAGCCTTCTCTATTAATAAGGAAGACATGTCCCTCTGTCCCCCCACCCCTCACCTCCACCCCAGATACTGAGAAGATCAGAAAGAGATCATGGGAATTGAAACCAGTGAGGCTTTGAACATAGAAACTGATGGGCCTGGAGATATCTGAATTGGACAAGGAACAATCAACCAAGTTGATGGTCCCAAAAGTGTCTTACCACCATCCCCAAGACCCACATCATCTGTGCCTCTTACCTCTACTCCCAAGAGTCCTGAGATCACATACAGGAGTCAGGCAGCTGTCTGACCTTCAGATCTTGGCAAATTTTATTGACCCTATAGTGCCCATTGGGCATCATGGGAACAAACAAAGCAACATCTCAGAGGCAGCCAAGTAAGAAATGTTTACACATTTCCACATTGACTGGTCTTTCCCAAGGCCAGCCCAATTCAAGCCACCTCATGACACAATACAACACACAGCCATAAAATCATTGTGACCAGGAGAGGTAAGAAGTGGAAGTTATGATCAGAGGTGTTAGTCTCAGGAGTCTTATCAATGATTTATCTTCTTCCAATGGCCTTTGGCATCTACAGCATCCCCACCCCCTGCCAATTAGAACAAGCATCCGGGGCCTCTTGCCATCTTAATACCAAGGAGCCCACCTCCCAGTGCCCAAACACCAAGACTATGGAAATGCAGAGAATCCCGATTCTATCTGGCCACATGTAGTCACAGAAGAGGCCAAGAGACGGTACCTTTGCCTTCACTCTAGCTCACCCCATTTCCCCTTGCCTAGTCTCCTGTTTAAACTTCCCTTCACACTCCTCTCAGACTGTCAAGCACGACGTGAATGAAAGACACCATCACTTGACTAGTCCATCAAACTGTCAATGAGAACATTTCCTTTGCCTTTATTAGATCCAGTGCTGATGTCTTTGAAAGAAGGTTATAAGAAGTCCTCCAAAATGGTATTTAAAGCTCCCATCAAAGAAAAGAAGAGCGTTGTGGTCAACGGAATAGATTTATTAGAAAATGTCCCGCCCAGGACAGAAAATGAGGTAAGGAACGTAAGTTATTACCTCCACAGGCACTGGAAGGGTGAGACCTTTACATTTCAGTTATGGGCTTCAGGATGTTAAGCCAGCTCCTCTCGGAGGCATTTTTCTTTCTGTGGCAAATACCATAAGGAGCCTGCTATTGGCTTCCGTTGCCTCTGACCCCAATAAATAGAGGCTGGGATTATCATAGTGATATTGATGCCCTCCTCACCCCACCCCCAGACCAAAACCTCAACTTCACTAACCCACAGAGCCAGGTGTTCCTTGGGAATCCATTTCAGAACACTGCTGTCATTTGGTGTTAGAGCAGTTATAAATTCCTGCCTAATGGGGGAAGCATGGCCTCGTGCACCACAGCTCTGCCTTCCTCTCTAGCACCGCCCCAGTGGTGGAGTCTGACAATTTCCTGCCTTTGTGGAAGAAGCAGGGTGTTTATGAAAGCACTCGTTGCACTGTTTGGAATGGGAGAAGCTAATTCAAAGGCAACGATAGCTGGGGCTTATCCATGCCTCCTGGAGGCTTCTCCTTCCAACCCACAGCCTCAGTCGTGGTACAAATACAGTTCAGTTCAGCCAGGATTCCCAGAAAACTTACCATGTGGCGGGCACTAGGCTTGATGAAATAGAGATGATGACAAGCCCCACCTCCACATGAATCCTGGTTCTGCCATGTCCAGACTGACTGAGCACATTTCCTGATCTTTCTAAGTCCACTTCCTCCTTGTAAAATAGGGATATGAAATGATGTGAACACTAAGGAGGTAATCCATAAATGTCTAGCACTTTTCCTGGCTCATATTAGGTGTTCAAAGAGGCCAACTGTATTAGCTATCTATTGCTGCGTAACAAATTACCCCAAATTCGTGGCTTAAACCCACAGACACTTATCATCTCACAGTTTCTGTGGGCACCTCTGGCTCAAGTTCTCTTAAAAGGTTGCTCTCAAAACTGTCATTGGGGCTACAGTCACATCTGAAGGCTCCCACAGAGGAAGGATCTGCTTTCAAGCTCAACTCATGTGGTTGTTGGCAGGATTCAATTCCTTGAGGATTGCTGGGCTAAGAGCCTCAGTCCCTCCTGGGCTGTCAGCTGCCTCCAGCTCTTCCCAGGAGGACCTCTCCATAGGGCAGCTCACCATAGCTGGCTTCATCGGAGCAAGAGAGCAAGAGAAGGTGGCCAAGATGGAAAGCACAGTTTTTTTAACCTAATCTTGGAAGTGACTTCTGCCATATCTCAATCATTAGAAGAAAATCACAAGGTCCAGCCCACACTCAAGGGCAAGGTATTACACAAGGATGTGAACACCAGGAGGCAGGGGTCCCTGGGGGCTGCCTGTCATGATTTTTAAAAAAATGTTTTTAACATTTTTTATTGTATAGTGTAACATATACAGAAATTAAAAAGCAATAGTTTTCAAAGCACTCCCAATAAGTGGTTACAGGACAGATTCCAGAGTTTGTCATGGGCTACCATATGATCCTCTCATATTTTTCCTTCTAGCTGAATATAGGAGGCTAGAGGGCATAAATACTTTTTTATCATCACAACCAACTTTTTTTTTTCTCCCTTTTTTGTGAACAATAACATATATACAGAAAAGCTATAAATTTCAAAGTACAGCACCACAATTAGTTGTAGGACATATTTCAGACTTTGTCATGGGCTACCATTTCACAATTTTAGGTTTTTACTTCTAGCTGCTCTAAGATACTGGAGACTAAAAGAGATATCAATTTACTGATTCAGTATTCATATTCATTTGTTAAGTCCTATCTTCTGTGTATAATTCCACCATCACCTTTGATCTTTCCATACCTCTCTTTGGGGTTGTTTGGGCTATGGCAATTCTAAATTTTTGATATTGGAAGGGTCTGTCATTAATATGGGGTAGGAAGATGGAGCTATTTGATGTTCTGGAGAGGCTGGGCTCTCTGGGTTTCAGGACTTATCTGGACCAGGGACCCATTTGGAGGTTGTAGGTTTCTGGAAAGTTACTCTAGTGTATGGAACCCTTGTGGAACCCTATATATTGCCCTAGGTGTTCTTTAGGATTGGCTGGAATGGTCCTGGTTGGGGGTTGGCAGGTTATGATAGGTAGCAAAGTCTACCTGAAGCTTGTGTAAGAGCAACCTCCAGAGTAGCCTCTCGACTCTATCTGAACTCACTCTGCCACTGTTACTTTATTAATTACACTTCTTTTCCCCCTTTTGGTCAGGATATAATTGTTGAACCCACAGTGCCAGATTTGGATTCATCCCTGGGAATCATCTCCCATGTTGCCAGGGTGACTTTCACCCCTGGATGTCATGTCCCATGTAGGGGGGAAGGCAATGATTTTACTTGCAGAGTTGGGCTTAGAAAGACTGAGGCCACACCTGAGCAACAAAAGAGGTCCTCCAGAAGTAACTCTTAGGCATGCCTATAGGTAGTCTAAGCTTCTCCGCTACCTACATAAGCTTCACAAGAGTAAGCCTCATGATCGAGGGCATGGCCTCGTATATTCGATTTGGGTATCCCTAAAGTTTGACACAGTAGCAGGGGATTCCCTGATGGTAAGGTTTAATAGTTCCATAGTCTTTTCCCCCTCTTTCAGGGGACTTTGCCAATACTTTTTGATCATCTGCTTAATATACTCTAGGATGTTTCCGGGCATTACAATAATCTATATAGGATTAAAGGACCTCTTTCTTATTCTGAGCTTCCTGTGTTCCAGTTGTTCAAATGAGCTATACAGATAGGTTGAATTAGATTATGCACTACAGAAAATTTCAGTTCCAGATCAAATAAACCTTTCTTTCATTGGTTTCAAAGAATATGTGTGGTTCTAAAATATAGACACTGTCTTCCTTACCCCTATTGTCGTAACAATTTATGATTATCATTATTATTAATAAAAAGAAAACAATTCTGATCTTTAGGACCTCACAGTCTTAGAGGGAAGATTGGCAGGAAAACTGGGAATTGCCATAAATTCTGTTTGCATGCTGTTATAGGGAATGTTAAGGGTTCCAGGGCTGAATGAAATCCTGGGATGACTACAATTTGCTTCAAAATAATCCCGAAGGAGTGTGGTGCAGGGGAAGTGGATGGGAATAAAAGTGAGCCAGGAAGGCTCATATGGGTACTTGGGGGTTCCTTGTGCTGTTCTTTTACTTTTGTTTATTTTTCACATTTTCCATTTCTTTAAGTGCCCTGAGAAGACAGACATGGGCTGCTGTGTTAGCACCAGCGAGCCTTGTAAGTGGAGAAGGCAAAGTTGAATAGTAGTTAAATAGAGTTCCATTTCGCTGTAGACTTGTCTATATGAATCAGACCTGAGAACCTAGAGGAAATTGTAAAAGAGCCTACCGGCTCTAATTTTACCCACAGTTTTAATCATCTTAGTGATGTGGTTCTGTACCAATTAGAAGGTGGTGGCTTCACACATCTGTCTAAAGTGTGAAGAGGCAAGTGATAGTTTGACACAGGAGAGGAGACCTGTGGTTACATGGCTCTGTAGACTTATGAAAAATCATTGAGTCGATGATCAACTGTGAGTAAAATGGGTGAGTTGTACAGTATGTGAATTATACTTCAATGAAGCAGTTTTGTGTTTTGTTTTGATTTTCAAAAGCGGACCAAAAAAAGAGGCAGAGAAATCCACTTGGGAGGCATAAAGAACGTAGGGTCATTTAGTGTAGGGACATACAGTGTAGTGTCTCTCCAACAAGACGTAACCAAGGATAGGTAATTCGTTGATTAATAACAAACATCAATTAAACGGAGAGAATCATTTTGTAAAATGATGCGTGCATACCTTAAACCTTATTTTTCATTTAAAATGTGAAGCATCCATTCATTCAGCATCTTCTAATGCAGGACCCGGCCTTTTCCTTGAAGATGTCTACCCTGGTGGGTATCTGCCGTGCCTTCCATGCCTCCGCTCCAGTTCCTAGTTTCAGTTTCTTCTAGGTGGAACAAGAACCTAAAATCAATCGTTAGAGCAAACCCTAATTTCTACAATCTTTTTTTTAAGACAGGTTTATTGATGCATAATTTCCATATGATAAAATTCATCTTGGATCATGTGTAGATCCATAAATTTTGATAGACGTATACAGTTGTGTACCCACTACCACACAGTCGAGATGTAGACAATTCCCCCATCACTGATGGTTATATCTACCACACCTAATTCGGCAGTAGTATTTTTTTAGAGAGTCACTTTTATCAAGATTTTCCAAAGTATTCAACTTAGTTTTTACAGAAACAGCAACCCTCTTTTTATACTTAACATTTCATCAGCGTATACCACATTTAACTAAATTATGCAACTATAATGAGTACCCCTCGCACCAGGAAGTTTGAGAACGAATGCAGTGGACTCTTCGAAACACTCAACTCAAGCAGGCAGGCCTCCTCAAGTAGCCTGCTGGCTCCCAGGGCTCGGCTCTCCATGGGCATCTATCAGTATGTTTTAGAGAAAGAATGGAGAAGCCTGGTAACACAGGGAGTCAGCTAAGCAAAGGCCTGCCAAGACACCTAGACTTTTCCATGCCCACCCTAGTAAAAAGGTGGCATTCTTATAGAAGTGCAAAATGTGGTATTCCTGCGGTAGTCCCACTTCATCAGGGAAAAAATGGCAGGTTCTATTTAGCATCCTGAGCCTCATTAAGGATGCAAGACATTTAGAAAGCTTTCCATTCATAGTGGGAAACAAAAATGTTAGGTTTGGATCCCGAAAGGGGTAAGTTGGGATATTTGGACATCGGGCCTGTGGAGTCACTCCTTCCTCAGGTCTGCAGGGGCCGGAGCTTTCTTTTTTCCCTCCTTCCCTGGGGAAAGTGGGGGCCGCGGGCTGAGTCTGGAGAAGCAAGGGTTGCGATGAGCCGCCAGGGATGCTGAAATGGGGCCATCGGTGGAGTCCGGGGAGAGCGGGACAGAGCCTGAAACAGGAGGGCATGGGGGGAGGGTGTCTGGACCCCCACCCTGGAAATCACCTTCTCACCTGCTCTCTCCGCGGCCTTCTCTCCTCCACCCCAGCTCCTCCGAATGTTCTTCCGGCAGCAGGATGAGATTCGGCGGTTGAAAGAGGAGCTGGCGCAGAAGGACATCCGCATTCAGCAGCTGCAGCTGGAACTGAAAAACTTGCGCAACAGCCCCAAGAACCATTAGCTCCCTGGCTGGGCTGTTTTCTAAGCCAGTCTCTCCTTGTTTCTACTCGTCCCTTAATTTCCCCTTTATCCAGTGATCCCAGAGACAGAGCCAGGACTGGAGCCAGGGGCCAGCCTGAGGACCCCGCCCACCACCTCAAGAACTGGAAGCCAACCTTTGACCTCTTGACCTCATGCTAATACAAGACCCCATCTCACAGCTGGTAGCCCCTTTACCTTCCACCCCAGGAGCCTGGGCTTCCTCTCAGCTGGGTGAAGACCACGGACTCCCTGACGGGGTACCCTTAATGGACCAGGGATCCCAGCGAGACTTAAGAACTTGAACTTACCCCCTGCAAAGGGGGCTGACATCTCAGCACTCCTCACGGAAGCTCACAGCGTCCCTGACTTCGCCACAAAGTAAGGGCTGGATTTGTAGGCATCTACTGACTTTCCCCTCTTCTCTCAGCAGCCCTGGAAGCCTGATTAGCCTGACAAAAGGGTTGCCAGCAGCCTGATTCCTTTCTGTCTTTTGTCCCACCTCTCTTGTCTTCAGGGAATTAGAAGGATTGCTCACCAAGGCCATAAAGACCCCCCTGACTTCCCATGACTCATCAGGGCTCCTGCTGCACCCTCTTCCCATTGAATTTGTGAGGCTGGCAGAGTAGGAATTAGCATCCCATTTTACAAATGTCAGAGCTGAGGTTTGCAGTGAGGAAGTGACTTACTAAATCTGACTGCAGGTCAACAGTGGGTCCGGTTCCTGGATGGCCACATCCCAAGACCAGGGCCCTTGTTCCTATATCAGGATGCCAACCCCACGCGGGCTTCTCCAGTGCTCACGTCTCTAATGGAGGATGAGAACTAGAAGCCACTCCTAGCGTCTCCCTGACACCAGGTGTGCCAATGTGCCACACACGGCCCGGCTAAGGCTCCCCACGCTGAGTGCCCCTAGACCCTCCTGGCCCCCACCATCTGCTCTCCCCTTCCCGGGGTCGCCCTCTGAGATGAGCCCCCTTCCTCCTGGAAGCCGAGGCTGAGAAGGGCAGAGCTCAGCCCTGGGGAAGGCAGAGCAGGGGTCTGACCTCTCGCAGGACTCCTCTGTGTGTGTGTCTCTCAACCACTGGCAGCCTTAGACCCACATAGGGTGGCCGCGGCCCTCGCTTTGTATAGCACTTTAAAGTTTACACAGCTGTTCGACACATAGGCTCTCATTTGACCGCCACACCCACCCTTGGAGGTAGGGCACATCCTCTCCGTTTTGCAGATGAGGAAACCGTGAGAAGCGCCCGCCCGAGACCACACGGCTCTTTGAGATGCCGCATTTCATTCGACCGTCAATACATTTCTTTTTTTTATTTCCTTCTTTTCTCCCTTCATTTCCCACTACCCGCACAAGGCCCACGAATAATGTTCTTCTCAGAAAAGAAGTCACAGTTTAAGGATGGGATCTGGCTAGGGGATCAAGAAATGGGTGTCCACTCTTCTTCTCCCCATTACTTAGGCTCTAGTAGTCACATTTTATCCCACACACACCTGCTTTCCCCATAGCCGCCTTGCAGAATATCCCATTCCCAAAAGTCGGGGCTAGCCAAACCCTTCCAGGTGGAGCTGGTGGGGGCTGAGGGGGAACCTCCCTCCCCACCCCCCACCTTGGGCTTTTCCTCTAAGCACCTTCCACCCTGAGACCAGCTAAAGCAGGGTGTCCTCACCCCCACCCCCATGCTAGGCAGTGTCAGCGCTCATCCCCTCCTCCACACGCCTCTTGAGCTTTTTTGTTTCTCCACCCCCAACAGACATTTGTGGTCTTCTATGGTTATTTATGCTGCTTCCCAAGGGTAGAATTAAAATAAAATGTTTTCAACTTATCACACCTGGTCGTGGCCATCTCATTTACCTCTGGGTGCTTCCTGCTCTTGCTCACCATGGTATCTTGCTGGCCAATGCCTCAGCCACAGCTCCTTTGCCTTTTTGGAAGAACAACCCACATCTGCTTTTACAGCCATAATTCCAAGCTTTCATTCAATTACAGCAAGGCTTCTCCACCTCAGTGCTACTGACATTTTGGGCCTATCCTTCTTTTTTGTAGAGGGCCCTCTCTTGTGCTTTACAGTATTTAACAGCATCCCTGGCCTCTGTCCACCAGATACCTATAGCACCCCTCCCCGATTTGACAACCAAAAATTGCCCTCAAACATTGCCCAATGTCTCCTAGGAGTCAAAATCACCCCCAGCTGAAAACCACTGTAACATAATTATTCAATAGGCAATCTGCTCTGTACCCAGCCCAGTGCAGGGGCTATGGGAAACCTTTGCACTGGACTAGTGCTTCCCGGTTTGCAAACAGTAATACCTATGCTTGACTCTTTTGATCTTCACAGTAGCTCTAGGTGGTAGGTTCTATTATTATTCCTGGTTTCAAGGTAACAGTTAAGCCCAGAGGGACATGCTCAAGGTCACTCACCTGGGGTAATGAGGGAGGCACATAGGGACATGGAGCTTTGGAGTCCAGAGCCAGAGGAGTTGCGTGCTCCCAGTCCCCAGCCAGGCTCAGTGCTGGGTGAAGTCTGTTCTGGAGGAGGGTTGGAGCCCAGGATGAGACAAGGGATGTTGAGCAGTGGATGTCAGGCCACTGAGATCTCTTTACTCCACCATCAAGTTAGGGTCATCTTGCAGAAGAGTTTGTGAGGTTGCAAAATGGGCATGGATGTAGTAGTGTAGACGCTACAGGAAACTCAGAAGAGCCAGAGGAAATCAGTAAGAGTGTTTGAAAAGGGAGCTGTGGACAAAAATGATACAGGACTGGGAGCAGTGGACAGGACACATGAGCCCCGGAGTGGGTGACCCAAGCCCAGACTGGCACCTGACAGGCTGTGTGACCTTGGGTGATTCATGTCCCCTCACTAGACCTCATTTTCTACCTCTGTAGGAAGAGGGGGATGGGACTATTTCTATGGTGTCTTCTTGGTCTAACTTCATAGGTTTCCATCATATCAGCATTGGGAGGTTGGGACAAGTCTCCAAGACCACCCATTATCTAGCACAAGTGCTGTTGACAAGAAGTATATGAGGAGAAGGGAAGCAATCGGATGACCTCCTGCGGGGCTTGGGTGCAGAGAAGTACTTAAGCTAAACATGAGTTTTAACAAACACCCTTAGAATTTCTGGTCTAGATCAACTCACAAAGTCTTAGGCTTGAAAGGAAAGCTAAGGTCATTGCAAGTCTGGCCATCCTAACTTACACTGATCTCTCTACCAATTATGGCCTAGTCTACCACATTGCTTTAAATATTGTAATTATGTAGGACAGCAAGTTGCTTGTGGTTCTTTGAATTCATTCCCACTGCTATGCTCCTCACCAGGAATTTGTTCCCTTCTCTTCTCCTGATGAGGAAATGTGAATTTAAACTCAAGGCCCTCCTCCTCTGTGAGGAGGTGCTTGCCATGAATGAGGGCCCTTTGTAGGCATGCCTAGAACTTCTTGTCCCACCCCCTGACACCTAATTGGATTCTCGACTTGATTTATCAGACAGAGAGCCGGACGGACTCAGCACTGGGTGCTGGGGCCTGGAGATGAGAAAGAACCAGGACTGCCTTTGAGGGGCTCCAGCCAGCGGTCCTTCTATGGGCTGCTATGGCACCCATAGGAGCCAGAGCCCATGAAGTCTTCAATGAGCATCACCCTTTGGCTAGATTCGGCTTGGAGTGGGCAGTTGTTTTGGAATTTGCTGACTACCAGGTTTTCTTTCAGCCAGCCTCCTGAGATCCTGAGATGACGGGCTTGGGAATTTTTAGACTCTCTCCTGGCGCTGGGCAAACATCCCAGACTGCCAGTGGACTGTGCAGAACGTGGCTGCTTCTTCATCGTGGGAAGTGACTTCATATGAAAAACGCCATCACCACAAGCCCCCACCCCCACCCCCAGCCTTCCTGCCCTGGCAGGGCTGCAGTGACGAAGCCCGCGGGGAGCAGGAGCACTTACCTTGGCCACGGCAAGCAATACCAGAACCCTTTCCTCCCCGGAGTCTGACAGCCTGGGGGCTGTGGGCCTGTGTCACAGGGAGGGGGAAGAGGCCCCTCTCCGGGATGTTGGCAGGAGCTCCTTGTTCTCTGTGTATTTCTGTTTCCTATTTGGGAACAACCTGCAGCCTGTCTTCTGTTGGAATTTTAATTTGGTAACAAGCACAAATGGGTCAGCCTTAGAGAGAAGGTGAGCAGCAGCACGACTCTGCTGGAGGACGGGGAGCTCTTGTCCCACAGCCCCCGGCAGGTCACACTCTTAGCACACAGGCCCTTTGGGTTAAGTAGTGCCCTCTCCAGAGCCCTCTTCCTAAATCCAAATACCACTGGGGCTTGGATGTAACAGACTGAGTGAAGGGAGAATGGAAACAAAGAAAAAGAGCAGGCCTTAGGTGGGAGAAAGGAGGTCTCTGAGGACAGAGATCTTGGAATCCACAGTTAAAGCAAGATTCGAAGATTAGGAAGAGTTTGCTGGAAACTTGAATCCAGCCAGCAGGTGGCAGATTATGGCCTTCCTACCAAGCCCTTTTTTTTCTGATATGTGTTCCTTCTGCCACCTCCCATCCCTCCCCTGAATTAATGATTCAACCCACAGGCAATCTAGGGCTTTGTAACAAAGCAGGCACACAGAATAGCCAGGATCTAAAATGCCCCTGCCTAGGAGAAGGGAGGCCCAAAAGGAGGCAGCCAGGTCCTCCTGCGCTCAGGAGGTCAACTACTTCCAAGGGGCAGCCAGAGGAGGGTGCTCACCTCACCTCGTTTTTCCCCCAAAGGCAGCAGACAGTGCCCAGCTGGCCACGTTCCCTGAAGAGTTAGAAGGTTTGGTCGGGGTTCTTGACCCAACCCTTGACCTGCTCTGTGACCTTGAGTAGTTTCCCCATGGGAACAATGACAGGGTGGGGCCCTTTGGGCCTGGAGAGTCTGCAATTCAGTGAGGCTTGGGACCGAAGCGGGTGGCAGAAGAAGGAGTCAGAAAGTGAAAGGGAGGAAAAGAGAGGAGCCAGGGTCCAGGCCAGGTCGGGCCTGACTCAACCATGGGGGTGGTCACAGCTCAGCCCAACCCTGGGATTCATGAGCTGCAACCCATGTAGTCTCCAGAAAGTTACAGATGAAAGAAACAGGAGCGTTGGTTTGGGGTGTCTGCTTCTCGGGCAAGGATATAACCTAGGGTGGGTGCAGAGATGACGGGCCAGGGCCCGACCAGGGAGGCCTTAAATCCCTGCCTGGGGAGGCTGGGCTCCACTCAGGGCCGCAAGGCACCAAGGAAGGGCTGGCAATAGGCATTTTATCCCTCTGGCTGCTGTGAGGGCAAAGCATTGGAGGGCAAGCTGAGACGCGGAAACCAGGGGAGGGCTGGAGGGCTCATGGTCAAGATTGGACAGGGGACATGCCTGAACTGAGACAGTGGTCATGGGATGCCCAGAAGAGGGCAAATTTAAGAGCGCTTGCTGAGATAAGGAATTCACACCCTTGAACATGAGATGGGGGCCCAGGGGGGTAGGGAGGTGATGTCAATTGTCCTCCTGAGAATGGAACCAGAGCTGGGCTAGGAAATAACCCACTCCCTGCCATCAGATGGGGTTCTCCACAAAGGTAGGTATGGCATTTTATACCCCTCTTATAAACTACCTTCAACAAGGGCCTAGGACAGTGCTGGCTGCACCCTGCTGAGCAAACACCCTGTAGCTAGTTGGCAAAGGAAGGGCAGATCTGAGAAAACTGGCTGGGTCATTTTATCAGTGAAAGACATGCTCCTTGGGACTTGTGATATGAAGGCTTTCCCACTCCCCCAGGGGTCTCCCACCCTAACTTATCCCTCCCTGCCAGTAGGATACCTGAAATTCACATCTGCCCATCCTTCAGGCTAAGTCACTTGTAAAAATAATGATATTTCTTTTTCTCTGTGTGCCTAGTGGGGAAATTTGAGACAGTTTTCATTAAAAAATTATTTTGTCAAATATTTAACAATGGCCTTTTCTGCAGCACATATTGTGCTAGACACTAGAACTAAAGAAGTGAGATATGGTTCTTGCTCTCAAAGACATTCTCGTCTAATTTATAATTTTTTAAAAATTTTTTCATTCCATCCTTGGTATATAATCAATAGCTCACAATATCATCACACAGTTGTATATTCATCACCATGATCATTTCTTAGAACATTGGCATCAATTCAGAAAAAGAAATAAAAAGAAAAAAAGAAAAAGAACTCATACACACCACACCCCTTACCCCTCCCTCTCATTGGTTGCTAGTATTTCCATTGACCCAGTATATTTTAGTCTTTGTTTCTCCTATTTTTTTCTATACCCCTTATCACTCCCTTTCAATTATCACTAGCATTTCAATCTACTAAGTTTATTTTAATTTTCTTCCCCCTGTTATTTATTTATTTATTCCCCCCATTTATTTATTTATTTTTAATCCAAATGTTTTACTCATCTTTTGATAAGGTAGGTAAAAGGAGCATCAGACACAAGGTTTTCACAGTCACACAATCACTTTGTGAAAGCTATATGATTATACAGTCATCTTCAAGAAACATGGCTACTGGAACACAGCTCTACATTTCCCTCCAGCCTCTCCAATATACCTTAACTAAAAACGTGATATCTATATAATACATAGGAATAACCTCCAGGATAACCTCTCGACTCTGCTTGGACTCTCTCAGCCATTGACACTTTATTTTGTTTTAATTTACTCTTCCCCCTTTTGGTTAAGAAGGTTTTCTCAATCCCTTGATGCTGAATCTCAGCTCATTCTAGGATTTCTGTCCTACGTTGTCAGGAAGGTCCACACCCCTGGGAGTCATGTTCCACGTAGAGGTGGGGAGGGTGGTGAGTTTGCTTGTCGTGTTGACTGAGAGAGAGAGAGGCCACATCTGAGCAACAAAAGAGATTCTCTTGGGGGTGACTCTTAGGCCCAGTTTTAAGTAGGCTTAGCCTATCCTTTGTGGGGTTAAGTTTCATATGAACAAACCCCAAGATTGGGGGCTCAGCCTATTGCTTTGGTTGTCTCCACTGCTTGTGAGAACATCAAGAATTCTCCACTTGGGGAAGTTGAATTTTCCCCTTTTCTCACCATTCCCCCAAGGGGACTTTGCAAATACTTTTTTATTTCCTGTTCAAATCACTCTGGGATTTTTTGGGACATCACTCTGGACAAACCTACAAACTTGCAGGCCCTTCTCAAGTTTCCATGAACTTATGGTGTTCAATTAAACTGTCTACATAAGTTATATTAGGAAATGCACTAGTCAAATTATAAATTTTGTACCAAATAAACATTTTTTTGCTTTAGTCTTACATATAAATTAAAGTTTTAAAATTTGAATTACCATCTATTTTCAACACCCTGCAGTATTGGCATTCCTTTGTTCTTCTTCATGCAAAAACATCTTTTAAATTTCTACATTTGGTCACTATTATTATACACTCTAGGCATTCCTAGATTATACCATCTCAGTCTTTATCGTCTATCTTTTCTTCTGGTTTCATTTGTGCCCCCAGCCCTCCTCCCTCTATCATTCTCACATTCAGCTTCACTCAGTGTTCTAACATTATTGTATTACAGTTAGGTCATATTGGGCTATCCATTTCTGAATTTTTACAATCAGTCCTGTTGTACAATCTGTATCCCTTCAGCTCTAATTACCCAATATCAACCTTATTTCTGTCTCCTCATGGTCTCTGTTCTTGGCTGAAGTTCTCCAAGTTCATTCACTAATGTTAATTCATATCAGTGAGACTGTACAGTATTTGCTAATTTATAATTAAAACTCACATGCAGTGCAAAAGAAAAATGTCTGGAGTGACTGAGATGATTGACAGTGTTTATCTCAGGGGAATGGGATCATATGTTAATTCTATTCTTTTTTAATGGCTGAATTTTTCTACAATAAACATGTTTTTCAATAAAAGAGGAAGGTATTCATAATTTTAAAGACACTTTAAAACCATGTAAAAGTTGAACACTTGCCACCATTTTCCCTTGGGACAAAATCTCAAGCTTCTTGTGAGGCATGCAACTAGGTGAATGAAACTTAATGACAGTGTTGAATAAAATGTCAGAAGCAAAAAGACAAATATTATCATGACTCACTCATATGGATTAACTATAATATACAAACTTAGAGAATTGAAATCAAGAGCATAGGTTATCCAAGAACGGAATGATCATATGATAAAAATGTTTGTGTTTGTGTGTGGTTATGTATCATAAATTAAAAATAAATAAATTTTTTTTAAAAAAAGAAAGGGAGGGGTAAGGGGTATGGTATGTATGAATTTCTTTCTGTTTCTTTTTCTTTCTTTTTCTGAATTGATGCAAGTGTTCCAAGAAATGCTCATGATGATGAATACACAACTATGTGATGATATTGTGAATTACTGATTATACATGTAGAACGGAATGATGATATGTTAAGAATGTTTTTGTTTCTTTGCTGTCATATATTTTTAAGAATTTTTAAATTAATAAAAAAATTTTAAAAAAAGAGAGCATGGGTTATCAGGTTGGGGCCTATTGTAGAGGGTCCTAGACTGTAAGCTCTTACAACGGCACATATATTCAGGAGTTGTAGCTATTATTTCTCAATTCTGAGACACTGAGCTGTTTGTATATACATTGGTCGTTCCCAGAAACTTTGGGTATTGATGTGGCCCCTGAGACTCAGAGTTAGAGCTCTGAAGCTATGAAAGTCAGCAGTACCCCATGTAGGAACTGTTTTAAAAGTTGAAAAAGTGATCCGACTTTGACTAGAGATATGAATGAAGCTGATCTGGATAGGACTAAGGTAAATCAGAATACAGGGTAAAGGATGATATTGTACATATTTTAAAACTTCAACTTCTGTATGAGACCAAAGGGAGAGATGTTTATTTAGTGCAATGTTTATGTTTTGGGTAGCACATTACATAATTTAACTTGTATGGTCAGTTTAGTTGAACACTATAATTACATGGACTCTTGAATAGGGCATGAGATTTTGTTGATTTGTACAGGTTTGTGTGATACCCTGAAATAACCCAGAGTAATTTGGGCAGTGAATAATAAAGTATCTGCAAAGTCCCCTTGGGGGACTGGGGAGAAAGGAAGAAATATTCAGCTTCTCCATCTGATTGATTCCTGATATTCTCACAAGCAGTGGGGACAACCAATTTAATAGGATGAGCCCTCAATATTGGAGCTTGTCCTTATGAAGTTTATTCCTGCAACGGAGACACTAAGCCTACTTATAATTATGCCTAAGTATCACCCCCAGAGAACCTCTTTTGTTGCTCAAATGTGGCCTCCCTCACTACCCTCCCTACTACATGTGACATGACTCCCCAGAGGTATAAATCTCCCTGGCAATGTGGGATGGAACTCCGGGATGAGCCGGAACCCAGCATCAAGGGATTGAGAAAGTCTTTTTAAAAAACAGGAAAAGAGAAATGAGACAAAATAAAGTTTCAGTGGCCAAGAGATTCAAGCAGAATCCAGAGGTTTCCCTGGAGGTTATTCTTATGCCTTATATAGATATCTCCTTTTAGTTTATGGTGTATTGGAGTGGCTGGAGGGAAATTCCTAACTGTTGGGCTGTGTCCCAGTAGCCCTGATTCTTGAAGATGATTGTGTAATGATATAGCTTTTACAAGTGACCGTGTGATTGTGAAAACCTTGTGTCTGATGCTCCTTTTATCTACAGTATGGACAGATGAGTGAAAAAATGACGATAAAAATTAAATTAATAATGGGAGGGATAAAGCGTAAAAAATTGGGTAGATTGAAATACTGGTGGTCAATGACAGGAAAGGGTAAAGAGATGGGATGTATGAGCATATTCTTTTTTCTTTCTTTTTCTGGAGTGATGCAAATGTTCTAAAAATGGTCATGGTAATGAGCACACAACTATGTGATGATATTGTGAGCCACTGATTGTACACTGTGTATGGTTGTATGTGTGAGAAGATTTCTCAATAAAAATATTTTTTAAAACCCTATGTAATGGAGGGATTTTAATTGATGATTATATGGAACTGGGGAACAATACTTTTTTTTTCTTTGCTAACACTATGTTGGGTGTCAGAGATATAAAATTGATTGAGATCCACAGTTATTGGTCTTGGGAGCTTACAGTCTAGAGAGGGAGACAGATAGGTGGAACAGTAATTACCATACCGTGTAATAAGTACTATATTAGAGCCATATATAGGAGCAATGAAAACATAGAAAAATAGAGGGAAGTCCTTCTGGTGATGTGTAATCTGGGTCTTTGAAATGAAAGCAGTTCCCAACATAGAAGAGGGATAAAATCATTTCAGGGAAAGGGAATAGCATGTACAAGGTCACGGAGAAGGAAGACAGCACGTTGCGAGAGGAATCACCAGGGGCCTTGAGTGGCTGAAGCCAAGGCTGGTGAGCGGGCGGTGGGCCTTATCCTTGGACTATTTCTCTGGAATGCACTTTTTTAGGCAACAGAAAGCCTAGGGAGGTTTTCAAGCTTCTGAATGATATGATCAGATGGCGTTTGAGATAGAAGAGTGGGAAGGATGCAGGAGAACAGAGACAGCCTAAGGGCAGGAAGGCTGGTGAGGAGCTGCTAGGGGTGCCGGGGTGAGACACGAAGGAACTGAACTGGAAGCAGTAGGGAAGGAGGTGTGGAAGGTAGGCTGTAGTAGATAATAAAAATTATACTCTGTGTTTCAGGGAAATTCAAGAATAATTTTTCTTAATAGATCGTGAAATCAATTTAGTGGGTCACAACTAGGATTTTTTAAATAGAAAAGAAATATTAGTGTGCATAACAGAAAATAAGGGTAAATATCTCTGTGTGAAATTATTTCAGTATTGTACACGTGCGTATTTCTGTGTATACGTGTGTGTGGTGTGCATACAAGACGTCAAGGTATAATAAGTCTTTCACTTTAGGTAACAGTTAAGGAAGTTTGAAAGCCATTAGTCTAGAACATGCTAATGGCACAAAGCAAAGTCTAATCACCAATGAGATTCCCAGGAGAGAGAGTTTGAATCTGTGTGTGGCTGTCAGGGGTTGTTCCTCAAAGGCCAGGGGTGGGACTGGCCCTAAAGAGGATAGGGTGTTGTTCTAGTTTGCTAGCTGCTGGAATGCAACACACCAGAGACAGATTGGCTTTTAATAAAAGGGGATTTATTTTGTTGGTTCTTCAGAGGAAAGGCAGCTAACTTTCCACTGAGGTTCTTTCTCACGTGGAAGGCACAGGATGGTCTCTGCTGGTCTTCTCTCCAGGCCCCTGGGTTCCAACAACCTTCCCAAGGGTGACTTCTTTCTGCATCTCCAAATGCCTGGGCTGAGCTGCTAGTGCTGAGATGGGGAATGCCGAGCTGCTTGGCTGTGCTACATTGAGTCTCTCATTTAAGCACCAGCCAATTAAGTCAAACGTCACTCATTGCAGCAGACACGCCTCCTAGCCGACTGCAGTTGTAATTGGCAACAGAGGAGGTTCACGTACCGTTGGCTTGTGTCCGCAGCAACACGACTAGGTATGCTCACCGGCCAAGTTGACACCTGAATCTAACTAATACAGGTGTAGACAAGCAGAAAAGAAGGAAAATGTGTCCCATGGCAGAAAGGAGCCTTGAGAGTCCCACAGCTGTCCTGCTGGGTTTGTTAGAGCTCTTCCTAACGGTTCTTGGGGAGATAACATTTCAGTCTTTATCATGACCACTGCATCTGCTGACAGCTAATTCTTATCTCCAGCTTTTTGGTAAAACCTAACTGTGGAATAACCTGTGTCCCCTCTTTTGACCTTCTACACAGGGACACCAAGCTCATTATCAAAACAACTTACTTGACTAACAAATAAGGGGCATTCTGCATTTTCACAAAAACTCCCAGGGTAAAGACTTTAGTAAACTAAGACCTGGGTTCTTGTTCCAGCTTAGAAGTCCATTCATGCAGTCACTGAACATTTCTAAACTCCATTTTGTCCATCCATTAAATGGGGCTAATTAGAACTCCCCAGTCTTTCTCGCAGACTTGGGAGCACCAACTCCAGTGACTAAGTTACCAGGAATGCCCACTGGTTACTCCTTCCATTAGCCTGAAGGCCCAGCTAAAGCGAGATTGCCCCAAGAACAAGCTCAATTTGGCAACCTTGTCTCTGGTGTATCAGATAAGAGATGTTACTATTTTATCAGCTGGCACCAAAGTTCCTTTTCTAGGGAAGGAAGTGTTTTTGTTTAGGAAAATACCTTGATAGATCCCTTGGGGTAGAAGGTGAGGAATTGACTTTCCTCCCTGGGTTGGGAGGAAAAAAATAAAGATACCTAAATAGCTCTGCCTAAAAAATGAACAAGAATTAGGCAATGAAGAAAAAGGAAAGCCAAGCAATGTGGTGAGACGCTAAAGCCTTAGGAGGTGAGAACAGTGGTGAAACAAGGAGATCTAAGATTTAATTTTAAATGATCTGAACTGTGATTCTTAATCCAACCCTTCAATGTAATCCATTCCACAAATGTCCAATAAATGTCTATCACACAAAGGTGCCTTGT
The DNA here is from genome assembly GCF_023851605.1 of Tamandua tetradactyla. Taxonomy (NCBI): domain Eukaryota; kingdom Metazoa; phylum Chordata; class Mammalia; order Pilosa; family Myrmecophagidae; genus Tamandua; species Tamandua tetradactyla. The sequence continues at coordinate 86,104,898 of NC_135340.1, forward strand.
GGGAATAGGGTCAACAGACATCAAAGCGAAAGAACTTTGTTCAACTTTTGGAGCATCTGTGGGATGGAGATAAAGGTGTGGCCACAAGAGACCAAAGAAGGAAATTCAGAGCCAGAGTAGACAAAGAACCATAATTCTGTGAATTCCCAGGAATCCCAGATATCTTGGGAGCAGGCATGGAGATCCCCCCGTTTGTGAGGTGAGGTTCAAACCATCATATGTTTGGTTTTGAATGATTTGCATTCTCTTTCATCCTTCAAGCAATTATTGCTCTGCCTTAAAAGATTTATTTTCATATTTATTGTTATCTCTTTAATGCTGTTATTTAAATTTTCATGCATTAAGGTGTTATATTACCCCATTATAGGATTATTCCAGTAGACATCTGAAACCTTTGACTATACAATTCTTATTATCAGGATAAACATTTTCTTCAAGCTTGTCTCTAGCTGAAGTCAACATTGGCTATTGTTAATTGAACTTCAGCCATAATTAAAGAACCAATTAGACAGGAGAGATTACATCAGCTTTTTTCTTCTTTTTTCTGACTGCATGCTGACTAGCACACACAGGGAAGTTCAACCTAATGCAGACTAGGTAATACCCTTATGATAATAATATGGAATATCTTTTCATAGTATTTAAAGCTTCTTCACTGTTTCTTCTCATTAAACACTGGATCTTCAAAATAACCCTACAAAGTGGGAAAGGCATGGATTATCAATCCCCTGTTACTGATGAGGAACTCAACCCCCAAAGAATTAAAAATTACATTTGGATTGGGCATGAGAAATAATCTTTGATCTTAAGAAATTTATAAACTAGCTAGAGAGATAATATATAGACACATGAAAATTTAAATAACACCATTAAAGAAATAACAATAAATATGAAAATAAATCTTTTAAGGCAGAGCACAATTAATTGCTGGAAGGATGCAAGAGATTGCAAATCATTCAAAATCAGAGTTGAGTGAGCTGTTCCTTCTCACCAGCCTACCGACTTCTCTCCATATTCATGGCACTCCTAAAACCCTCACTGTCTCCACTTGGATTACCACAACAGTCTCCTGCCCATCTCTTGACTCCAGGCTTGCCCCTCTAATCAGTTGTCCCCACAGCCACCAGAGAGACCATCCTAACATAGTCTGATCTTGCCACTCCCCTACTTAAGCCCTCTGTGGCTCCCTACTGCCCTTATCTAAAGTAGATATTCTGTAAACTCTTCTGCAAGTCTTACATGACCTCACCCCTCTTGTCTCTCCAGCTTCATCTCTTGCTATTTGCTGCCTGAAACCTCTACTCCTTACGGACCTACTTTTTGTTTGTTTTTCTGATTTCCTAAACTATTTTCCCAGGCACTCCCTTGCTTCCTGGCCTCTGGATACTCCACACCTGCTGTTTGGATCTCTCCTGCTCACTTGCTTGGTCTAGCTCATTTCTTCTTATCCTTCAAATCTCAAATTCAATGCCACTACTCAAGGGAGGCCCTTCCCAACACTAGAAGAGGGTAGGACCCTACTCCCCCATAGCTCTTTACTTCCCCACCCTAACACTCATCATACTTCACAATCATTACTGAAATAATTGTCTGTTTTCTCCCAGAGTGAGAAGTCAGCTCTGTGGACACTTATTGAGAGACACTTTGTCATCTTGTCCATCATTACATCCAGCATCTGGCATAGTCATAGATACTCAGTATGAGCATACTGAGTTTTTGAAACAAATGAAAAAATGTTGGAATTCAGAAGAAACAAGAGATTGCTACAGGCTGGAGCAGTCAGGAAAGACTCCAGTAGAGGAAGAGGTAGGCCAAATGACAAGTAGAGAAGCTTCCACAGTCACCTAATATATCCGGGACAAGTCACAGTGCCTGGCCTCCAACCCAAGAAGCTGCTAAGATGTGGAGGAAAAAGCAACGAACTGTGAGACAGCAGAGGGTTCTAGTCCTGCCTTTGCACCACACTGTATGACTTAAAGCATTTCATTTAACCTCTCTGATCCTCGCTCTCTTCATTTATAGAATGGGACCTCTGTGCTTTCCCAGAGGGGCTGCTGTGAGGTTTGGTGATGCCCCGAGTGTGGAAGGCCCCAGAACAAAGTAGACTTTGATCAAACACATGTGGATTTGTTTTCAGTCACACAGCCTCCCCGTCCAAGGCTTTCCAAAGCAATGACCTTCCGGGCAGCCTGAGAAAAGCCTGCATCCCTTTAAACCCAAAGCCCTGACCTTGAGCAGACCCTCTGTGCCCAGCTTGATCACTCAATAAAAGCCAGGCCATCGGGCCCATCCACCTGGGCAGATAGTGTCCACAGCCTCCTCCTACCTCAAGAACCAGGCTCCAGAAATGACCAGCCAGAACCAACAACTTGAAGATATTTGCCCACCACAAGGAGCAATCTCTCTTCCTCTATCAATTTTTGGGTAAAAAAGATTATCATTTTCATTAAATTCTCAAGAATTTTAGTTCTTTTTTTTTTTTAATCCCCCATGTCAGATGGCAGGACCCCCAAGTCTCCCCAACAACAGAAATTATTAGTGCCTGTGACGTGTCAGCGCTTCCACTCCTCCAGAAGATTTCAAAGTACTCGGGGAATGTGGTCATCATGTAATGGCTCCCCAACGATGCCCATGCCCTAATCCCTGAGCACTGTGACTATTTTTGTTGTTGTTGTTTCATGGGCAGGCAGCAGGAATCAAATTTGGTTCTCTGGCATGGCAGATGAGAACTCTGCCATTGAGTCACCATGGCCTCCCCAATCCGTGTTGTTTTAAGCTTCTAATTTTGTGGTGACTTGTCACCGCAGCAGTAGAGAACTAATCCAGAGGAAACAGGGCCTGTGTGTTGGGGTCAGGGGTTCCCGAACTCAGCCTCAGCTGTCACAGCTGTAAAATCCAGGAATTTTGAGCATGTCTGAAGGGCCGTGGACAGAAAGAATGAAGGAAGGAGAATCATTTTCCGTGAATCTCTGAAGAGCCTCTCCCAGGAGAGAGAACCAACCCACAAACTTGGTACAAGGACCCAGTACTGGGTGTGAGCTTGTGGGAGCAGAGGATGGAAGGCCCTATCTATGGGACTTCTGGCCAATGACCTTAGGCTCACAGAGGACAAGTGGGGAAAAGAAACATACTGAGTAAGAGCCAGGGAGACTAATTGGAGAGCACACACGAGGTACTGTGTGTCTCACATACACCCCCAGAGATTCTCTGAGCTAGTTGGGACTTAAAGGCTCCAGGATTCCTGCAATTCTGCGGAGAGAGGCTGACTCAGATTGTTTTGTTAGTGTTATTTATGACATAATTATGCTCCCTGTCCCCCAAGCTGGTGTGGCCCAAGACTCTATTAATCCCCAAGGGCAAAGAAAGAGACTTCAAAGAGTCAGGAAGAGGAGGTAGAGGTGAGGCTAGGATGGAAAGGAAGAGGGTTTTGGTCAGTCAGTCACAGCCAGGGCATATGCTTCATCCAGTTGCTTGTGCAAGCTTCCTCGCCTTTTTGACCATTCGCTTCCAAACCTAAAAAACAGTTCACATACGACTTACATCATAGGAGGTCATCAGGAAACAATGACAGGTTATACGTGGCAACTATTACAGTCATCGATCATCACAACTGCATGAGGAAAAGTATATTCCATGTTTCTCCAATTGAAAGACCCATATTTTTCCCATTTTAGCATCTGATTTCAGGATGTGTCTCCTAATCATACTGGCCAGGCTTGAGTCCTGAGGCGATTTCATTACCTGCAATTGCAAAAGCAGTGCCAGTGACTAGGCAGAAAATTCCAAAGACAATGTTGGACTGTCCTTTAAAGAAAAGCTGCTTCTTTAATCCTTGATAGCACAGATGACAACCCTGTGTAGGAAAACAGACACTGATGAGAATGAGCCATGGAGATTTGAGAGTCAAATCAAGAGTCAAACTCTGAATGTGGAGGTTTGGGTAAGTCATCGCCACTTTAGTTTGCTTATATTTTTCTTTTGTGTGTGTGCACACAAGAGGTAAATAATAAAAGAAAATCTTTATCTAAATAAGCCTAAAAGAGCCATTTCTGTAAGTAAAAAATAAAAATAAAATAATGAGTGATAAAATGCAGGAATTCTTTGTTAGGCCCAACTGACTTCGAGGGACATTGAGGCCTACAGAACATTTACAGTGTGATCAAAGCCTTATGGCAGTAAATAACAAAACCAAGAAGTGGAGAAAATAGGTTCAGGTGCTTGCTTGGTGTGGCTGGCCTCCATTAGCTAGAGCCCTGATCCCTCACAGGGAGCATGGAAGAGTGCCCCTTGGCACATCAAAGATTTTGTGTTTCAATTTTGACCAGGGAGTGTGTTTTCACATGCACACACCCAATATTCAAAACAAAGGAACTGGTTGGGAAATACAGAAAACCTGAGGAAAGATAATATTTGGTGGGAAAGAAAATAAAGCCACTTAACAGTTGTACCTGCAGCAAAGGTGGGGCTGGTTTGCTTGCAGACTGTGTGGGTTTGAAAGGATGTATATACCCTAGAAAAGCCATGTTTTAATCCTAATCAATCTTGTGGGAGCAACCATTTCTTTGAATGCCTATTCAATAATGTAAGTTGGAAACTTGATTATGTTATCTCCATGGAGACATGACTCCACCCGTTCCAAGTGAGTCTTGATTAGTTTACCAGAATCCTTTAAAAGAGGAAGCACTTTGGAAAAAGCTGGAGAATGATGAGAGTCACGAGGAGAGCCCATGCAGCCAGAGACCTTTGGAGATGAAAAAGGAAAATGCCCCCGGGGGAATTTCATGAAACAAGAGGCCAGGAGAGAAAGCTAACAGACATTGTCATGTTTGCCATGCACCTTTCCAGCTGACAGAGAAACCCTAAACTTCATCGGGCCCTTCTTAAGTGAAAGTAACCTCTTGTTGGTGCCTAAATTTGGACGTTTTTATAGACTTGCTTTAATTGGAACATTTTCATGGCCCTAGGACTTATTTAATTTCCCTTTTCAAAAGCTGTTCTGTACATGGTATGTTGCATTCTGGCAGCTAGCAAACTAGAACACAAACAATTAGAAAAGATTGAGGTTACCTACACTCAGATTCATCAGCTGCGATGTTAACCCACAGCATCCACCTGGCCTGCCTCAGCACTGCCCCTTTGGGGGCAAGAGGACCCAGTGTGAACATGAAGCTCATGTTGACTGCTGTGCAATGAGTAATAAGGTCATTGTAATAAGGACCCTAATTCCTGGGTTTTCTGTCAACATCCATGAAACTGTGGTGGGTTAGCTTATATGTTTGCTAATATCTCAGAACTTCCATGGTACTGGTTAAATTTGTGAAGCTTTTTTTTTTTACTTTTAATTTTTAAGTAATTTCAAACTTACAGGAACGTTGCAAAACTAATAGAGAAACAACACATAGAATGCCACTGTAACTCCCTCCCAGATACAACAGATTTACCAAATGTTGGCATTTCACTACATTTGTTATATCATTCTTTCAATTTATCCATCTATATCGAATCATCTCTTTTCTAAACATTTGAGAGTAGGTTGCATACATCATATTCCTTTTACACTGAACATTTCTATATACATTTCCTGAGAACAAGGACACTCATTTATGTAACCACCTTAAGTATAGTTGTCAAATTCAAGAAATTTAACACTGATATAAAGCTTTCAGTCTATATTCCATTTTTTTTCAATCATCCCAATGTCTTTTGGGGCATATTCTCATTCATTATTAGATCTAGTCCAGGACCCTGCATTACATTTAGTAGTCGTTGTCCCTTATAGTCTCTTTTTTTTAATTGTGGTGTAACATATATACAGCATAAAATTTCCTATCTCAACCGTTCTCAAGCATAAAATTCACAATGTTGTACTACCATAACTACCATCCTTTACCAAAACTTTTCCTTCACTCCAAACAGAAACCCTGTATCCTTTACGCATTAACTCCCCATTCCTTTTCCCTGCCCCACTCCTGGTAACCTGTACCCTACTTTCTGTCTCTGTGAATTTTCATATTCTCATTATTTCATATAAGTGGAGTCAAACAATATCTGTCCTTTTGTGTCTGGCCTCTTTCAGTCATGCTATCTTTAAGGTTCATCCATGTTATCACATGTATCAGTGCTTCATTCCTCTTTATAGCTGAATAATATTTCATTGTATATATAAGCCATATTATGTTTGCCCAGTCATCTGTTGTTGAGCACGTGGGTTGCTTCAGTCTTTTGGCTATTGTGAATAATGTTGCTATGAACACTGATATACAGATAGTTCTTTGAGTCCCTGCTTTCAAATTTTTGAGTATATATCTAGAAGTGAGATGCTGAATCATATAGTAGTTTTATGTTTAATTTCTTGAGAGGGAACCACCAAATTGTTTTCTATGAGGAAGTTTTTTTTTTTTTGGATTGAAATTGTATATGTACATTTTTTAAATTAAAAAATAAGAGAAACTCAAAATCTGACAACATAGGAGGCTTATTACAGCCAGAATATTGCAAAGAATCAACAATCATTTTCTAATTATGCCTTTTCTGTATTCTGAAGTGTACTGTTTGAAACTGTTTATGTACACCCCCTCAAAGCCATGTTCTTTTTAAAATTTTTTTAATAAAACCAATCAACACACAATATGAACATTCTTTTTTTGTTCCATCACATAGTTGTATATTCATTGTGATCATTTTTTAGTACATTTGCATCAATTCAGGAAAAGAAATAAAAAGAAAACAAAAAAATTCATACATACCATACCCCCTATCCCTCCCTTTCATTGATCACTAGCATTTTCAATCTACTAAATTTATTTTAACATTTGTTCCCCCTGTTATTTATTTATTTTTAATCCATATGTTTTACTCATCTGTCCATAAGGTAGATAAAAGAAGCATCAAGCACAAGGTTTTCACAATCACACAGTCACATTGCAAATGCTATATCATTATGCAATCATCTTCAAGAAACATGGCTACTGGAACACAGGTCTACATTTTTGGCAGTTCCCTCCAACCTCTCTGTTACGACTTAACTGAAAAGGTGATATGTATTTAATGTGTAAGAATAACCTCCAGGATAACCTCTTGACTCTGGAATCTCTCAGCTGTTGACACTTTATTTTGTTTCATTTTGCTCTTCCCCCTTTTGGTGGAGAAGGTTTTCTCAATCCCTTGAGGCTGAGTCCCAGTTCATTCTAGGATTTCTGTCCCACATTGCCAGGAAGGTCCATACCCCTGGGAGTCATATCCACGTAGAGAGGGGGAGGGCAGTGAGTTTGCTTGTTATGTTGGCTGTGAGAGAGGCCATATCTGAGCAATAGAAGAGGGTCTCTTGGGGGTGACTCTTAGGCCTACTTTAAGTAGACTTAGCCTAACCTTTGTGGGGTTAAGTTTCATATTAACAAATCCCAAGATTGGGGGCTCAGCCTATTGCTTTGGTTGTCCCCACTGCTTGTGAGAATATCAAGAATTCTCCACTTGGGGAAATTGAATTTTCCCCCTTTCTATGAGGAAGTTTTATACTTTCATTTGAAAGTAGACTATGATAATGTAAAGATGCATATAGTAAACTCTAGAGCAAATAGTTAAAAATATAGAGATATAGCTAATAAGCAAAAAGTGGAGACAAAACAAAATCATAAAAATATTCAATTACTGCAAAAGAAGGCAGAAAAAATGGAAAAGCGAACAAAGAACTGATGGGACAAATTGAAAACAAATAGCAGCAGGGTAGATTTAAATGCAATCATATTTATAATTAGGTCAAATATGAATGATCTAAACTTTCCAAATAAAAAGCAGAGTTTTTCAGGCTAGATTAAAAAAATCTACAAGAATAAACTAATATAAATTCCTAGATAGGTTAAAATTTAAAGGATGAGAAAAGATATACCAAGAAAACACTAATACAAAAATAAAAGCTGAATGACTGTATCAATATCATTCAAAGTAAACATCTGGACAAGGATAAGAACTGTGAGAAAGAGAGGCATTTCATAATAATAGAAGGGTCGGTTCATCAAGAAGACACAATTCAACATGCACATACCTAATAACGGTATGTCTACAATCATAGCCATAGATTTTAACACTTCTTCCTCACTAACTGAATAGAACAAGTAGATAGAAAATCAGTAATATAAAATACTTGAACAAAGCTAGTAAATACTTTTAATACACATTTATAAAACACTACATTCAATAATGACAGAATGTATATTCTTTTCAAGTTTCTGGAACATTCACGAAATTGTAATATATGCTAGGCTAAAAACAATCACAAATGTATAAGGACTGAAAATATACAAAATATAGTCTCTGAACATGATAGGATTAAATTATAAATAAAAAAGAAAATATTTGGATAATATACAAATTTTTGGAAATTCAACAGTACAATTGAAATCGAGCCAAAGTTTAAAGTATATATTACAAGGAAAAATAGAAAATACTTTGAACTGAATAAAAATGAAAATACAACAAATAAAAATTTATGAAATATATCTAAAGCAGTGCTTAGAGGGAAATTTATAGCTTTAAATGCTTATATTAGAAAAGAAGAAATGTTTAAAAGCAATGTTCTGTACTTTTACCTTAAGATGATAGGAAAAATATATACCCAAGTAAGAACGAAGGAACTTATAAAGAGTAGCATCAGTGAAATAGAAAATGGACAAATAGAGAAAACCAATAAAACTGGTACAAAATTGGTTCTTTAAAAAGATAAAAAAAAATTGATAAAACAACCTGGACTTGGCAAGAAAAAAAGAAGTCTCAAATTAACAATGAAATGGGGAATTAAAAAGGGATCACTGTCACAGATACTATAGCTATAAAAAGGACAATAAGGGAATATTATACACTTATACCTATATATTCTAAAACTTAGATGAAATGAATAAAGTCCTTGAGAGACACATTGTACCAAATCTGTCTCTAGAAGGAATAGAAGACATGAGCAGACCTATATCTATTTAAAACATTGAAACATTGGATTTATATTAAAATATTCCCACCAAGGATACTCAGAATCTTTGGCTTCACAGGTGAATTCTATAAAAAATTTCAGAAAGAAATAATAGCAAATTCTATGAACTTTCTCAGACAATAGAGAAGGGACTACTTCCTAACACATTTTATGAGGTTAGAATTACCCTGATTCCACAACCAAAGGTAACACCAAAAAAAAGAAAGAACATTACACACCAATTTACCTCATGAACATAGATGCAAAAATACTTAATAAAATTTTTACAAACTGAATGCAGCAATATATAAAAGTGATAATACATTATTACCCAGTAGGTTTTGTCCCAGGAATTCAAGGTTAATTTGGTAAAGGAGAAAAATATATGATCATCTCTGTTCTAGTTTGCTAGCTGCTGGAATGCAATGTACCAGAAATGAAATGGCTGTTAAAAAAGGGAATTTAATAAGTTGTTAGTTTACAGTTCTAAGGCCGAGAAAATGTCCCAATGAAAGTAAGTCTATAGAAATGTCCAATCTAAGGCATCCAGGGAAAGATAACCTTGGTTCAAGAAGGCCAATGACGTTCAACGTTTCTCTCTCAGCTGGAAGGACACATGGTGAACATGGCGGTGTCTGCTGGCTTTCTCATGGCTCTTCAAAAGGGACTCTCTCCAAAATGTTTCCCCTTTTCAAGGATTCCAGTAAACTAATCAAGAACCACCTGCAATCCAGTTTAATCCAGTTTAACAACCACTCCTGATTGAATTACATCTCCATGGAGATAATCTAATTAAAGTTTCAAACACACAGTACTGAACAGGGATTAGAAGAAATGACTGCCTTTATAAAATAGGATTAGGATTAAAACATGGCTTTTCTAGGGTACATACATTCTTCCAAACTGGCACAATCTCAAAAACTGTAGACAAAGCATTTGCCAGAATTCAGCACATTCATGATTAAAAACTCTCAGCATCCTAGGAATAGAAGGAAACTTCCTCATTGTGATAAAGGGCATCTTAATGAGGAACGATGAATGCATTCTCCCTAAGATTAGGAACAGAGCAAGGATGTCCATTGTTGCCACTTCTACTCAGAATTAAACTGGAAGTCCTATTCTATTCAATAATTCAAGAAAAAGAAATAAAAGGCATGCAAATTGAAAAGGAATAAATAAAGCTGTCTTTATTTGCAGATATGATAGCACACATAGAAAGGAAATAAAATAAATTTACTAAAAAGCTTCTAGAACTATTAAGTGAGTATATCAAGATTACAGGGTACAAAAGAAGTAAAAGAATATCTAAGATGAATAGATATATCATGTTCATGGATTGGAGATCTCAATAATTATAAGATACCAATCTTCCCCATATTGATTTATAAATTCAGTTCAACCCAGTTCAAATCCTGGGAGGCTTCTTTGAAGAAATCAATAAGATGATTCAAAAAATATATATATGGATATATGAAGGACTAGAATAGACTAAACAATTTTGAAAAAGAACAAAGTACAAGGATTTACTCTGCTGATTTAAAGATTTACTATAAAATTACAGTAAACACAACAGTTGGTATTGGCATAACAGTAGATATATAGAGTAATGGAACTTAATACAGACTCCAGAAATAGATTAGCATATATATGGCTGTATTAGTTAGGATTCTCTAGAGAAACAGAATCAACAGGGAATACTCACAAATATGAAATTTATAAAAGTGTCTCACGTGACTGTGGGAATGCAGAGTCCAAAATCTGTATGGTAGACTGTGAAGCCAATGATTCCGATGGAGGGTCTGGATGAACTCCGCAGGAGAGGCTCACTAGCTGCAGCAGGAAGAGAGGCTGTCTCTTCTGAATCCTCCTTAAAAGGTTTCCAATGATTAGATTAAGCATCACTCATGCAGAAGACACTCCCCTTTGGCTGATTACAAATGCAATCAGCTGTGGATGCAGCTGACGTGATCATGATTTAATTCTATGAAATATCCTCATTGTAACAGACAGGCCAGCACTTGCCCAACCAGACAAACAGGTACCACCATTTGGCCAAATTGACATATGAACCTGACCATGACAATGGCCAACTGATTTTCAACAGAGGTACCAAGGAAACTAATTTAATGATGAAAAGAATAGTCTTTTAAGGGATGATACCACAATAACTGGACATCCATATGTAAAGGAATGAGCCTCAACCCTTACTTTACACTACACACAAAAATTAATTATGAATGGATCATTGCTAAAACTATAAACTTTCTAGAAAGAAATCATAGGAAAAAATCTTTATAACCTTGGGATAGGCAAAGCTTTCTTATGACACCAAAAGCATAAACCATAGGAGAAATTTGATAAATTAGACAAAATTTAAAAACTTCTGCTCTTTGAAAAATACCATTAGGAAAATGGAAAGCAAGCCAAAGATTGGGAGAGAATACACACAATACACATTTAGATGAAATATTTTTGTCTAGAACATATAGAAAATCCTTATAGTTCAATAAGAAGAGAAGCAATCCAATAAAAATGAGCAGAAGATTTAAAGAGATTCTTTACAAAATAAAATGAGTGACAAAATACCACATGAACATATGCTTAGCATCATGAGTCATTAGAGAATGCAAATTAAACCCACAATGAGATACACCCACTTAAAGGATAAAAGTTAAAAGACTGAAAACTACTAAGTGTTGTTGAAAATGCAGAGCATATTAAACTCTTACGCATCGCAGGTAGGAATGTAAAATGGTTCAATTCCTTTGGAAACAGTTTGTCAGTTTCTTATAAAGCTAAACACATGCTCAGCATCCTAAGTATTTACCCAATACAAATGGAAAGGTATATCTATAAAACTCTTGTCCTGTAAGAGTTTATAGCAGCTTTATTCATAATATCCCTAAAATGGAAACAACCCAAATGTCCTCCAACAGTTGAAAAAAATAAACAAATTTTGGTAATCTATAAAGTGGAATAGTATTCAGCAAGAAAAAGGAACAAACTACTAATTTACATCATAGAAACAGGGATGAATCTCAAAAATATGCTGAGTGAAAGAAGCCAGGCACAAAAGAGTGTGTGCTGTATGTTTCCATTCTATGAAATTAATGGAAAGGCAAAGCAAATCTAAAATGTACTATTATTTATTGCAGCATAACAAATCACACAAAAACTTGGTGGTTTAAAGCAACAATAGTTACTGGTTACATTTCATAGTTTCTGTTGCTCATGAATATAGAAGAGGCTCAGTTGGCTGTCTTGGCTTAGGGCGTCCTACGAGGTTACCAGAACGTGTCAGCTGGGGCTGTAATTACTAGAAAGCTTGACTCCAGGGCTGGAGGACCCAAGTCCTAGGTGAGTCACTCACATGCCCAGCAAGTTGGTGCTGGTTATTGGCAGGAGGCCTCAGTTCCTCTCTGTGACCTCTCTATAGGGCTGCTTGAGCATCCTCATGGGAAAGCTACTGCTTCCTCCACCACTAACTATCCAAAAGATCAAGTTGGGAGCCATAGTGCTATTTAAGACCATGCCTTAGAAGTAATGCCTGGATGTATTCTATTGGTCCACACACCAGCCCTGATTCAGTGTGGGGCAGGCCTACGTGGAGAAGGCCTGATTAACAGAAGGTAAGGATCACTGGGGGCCATCATGGAAGCTGCCACCACAAGTAACAAAAAACAGGTCATTATTTGGCGGTGGGGTGGGGTGGGCAGAAGAGCAGTATGTTAAGTGAATTGAGCCAGACACAAAAGGCTACATGCTGTATGATTCTATTTATAGCTTTCTGAAAAACATCAAACTATATGTCCAGAATCCTAATTGCCTCATTGTTACCACAATGATCTAAGCCACCATTATTTCTTGCCGGGGTTACTGCAATAGTTTCCAGACTCTTCTCCCTCTTTCTACCCTTGCCACACTACAGTTTATTCTCAAAATAGCTGCTAAAGTAATCCTTCTAAAGTCTAAATTAGATCATGTTATTCCTCTGCTCAAAACCCTCTTACAGGTTCCCATTTTCCTCAGCGGAAAAACCCAAGTCCTATAAGATCTTATCTAATCAGGACCACATTATCTCTGACTTTGTCTTGTACGACTCGCCCTGTGCCAGTTTGAAGCTATTATGTACCCCCCGAAAAGTCATGTCCTTTAATCCTCATTCAATATTGCTGGGTGGGATCTTTTGATTGTTTCCATGGAGATGTGACCCACCAAATTGTGGGTAGTAACTTTTGATGAGATGGTTTCCACGGAAATGTGTCTCCACCCATTCAAGGTGGGGTTGCTTACTGGAGCCCTTTAAGAGGCAACCATTTTGGGAACAGCTTTAGAACCAACAGAGCTCACACAGCCAGTGACCTTTGGAGATACAGAAGGAACACGCCCCCAGAGAAGCCTTGTGACGTGAGAAGCCAGGACAGAAAGCTAGCAGACATCATCTTGTGCTTTTCCAGCTGACAGAGGTGTTCTGGACCCATCAGTCTTTCTTGAATCAAGGTATCTTTCCCTAGATGCCTTAGTTTGGACATTTACACCACTTTAGAACTGTAAATTTGCAACTTAATAAATTCCCTTTTAAAAAAGCCATTCCATTTCTAGTATATTGCATTCAGGCAGATTTTGTAAACTAAAACACCCCCCTTCAATTACTCTATCTAGCCTTGGGCCTCTTTGCTGTTTCTTGGACACAGCAGACACTTAGGATCTTTGAATTGTACTCTGCCTGGAACTCTCTCCACTTGGGTAATTTCTTCACTGCTTCAAGTTTATACTTAAATCTCACTTTCTCAGTGAGGTCTATCCCATTTAATACTGCAGCCTGCCCACATAACCACCATCCACTGACACCCACATCCTGATACTATCATACTCTGGACCCACTGCATCCACCATTCTCTACTTTTCTGCCCCTACTTTATATCCTCTTTTAAGCTATTATATGATTTATTATGTTGTTTCTTGTCTGTCTCCCTTTATTAGAATACAAGCTTTGCAAATGCAGCATTCTTTGTTTCATTCCCTATGTGCTTGGCACAAAATAATCTATCAATAGATACAATATTTATGGAATGAAAGAATTAGTAGATTAACAAATATTAAAAGAATCCCTACAAATCAGTAAGAACAAATCCTTAAAAGAAAGAATTGCTATAAGAAGTGGACATACTACAGGAAAGAAACAATTAATAAACATATGAAAGAATGCTAAGCTTTATTAGTAATAGAAAAATGTAAATCAATACCTCAATAAGATAGCATTTCATATGCACTAGATTGATAAAACTAATGAATATGAAATACGGTAAAAGATGTGATTCAATTGCAACTCACATAAATTGGTACAACCATTTAGCAAGTAATTAGTCATTTTCATGTAAGGATAAACATTTCAAAACTCTAGGCCAGTGGTTCTCATACTTTGCTGTGATTCAGAATCACCTATGAAACTGGGTTGAAAAAACAAACAAACAAACAAAAACCCTAGAAGCCCAAACCCTATGCCAATTCTCTTAGCCTTGTCCTTTGCATTTCTTCCAGGTGATTCTGAATTACCCCAAAGTTGTTAGCCACCACACTAGGCCCATTCCTCATTGTATAGCCTACGGAACTATTGTACATGTGCCACAGGAAGCATGTACAAGATTGTTCACTGAAGCAGTGTTTCTAATAGAAAAAAACATGCAAACAACCTAAATGTCCGTCAACCAAAGACTGAGCGGTGGAATCATAATGCTGAATTTAAAAACAAGTCTAGTATATCCATATACCATGGGACAGCATTTTTATAGAGCTAATGACAATAGCAAAACATGCTAAACATACTATTTAGCATACATAGATATGGCAAAAACTACATACTAAAAAAGCAAAGAGATTTCTGTAAGATTTAGGATAGTGGGAGAGAGAGGGGTGGAAAGAGGAGAGAAACCCAAAGGAACTCAAAGTTACTAGTAATGCTCTAAATCTTGGCCTGGGTGATGATTTATTTAATGCTTATAAATAATGTGAGATACTTATAACACATACAACTAAAATTAAATAAGAAAAATACATGAAACTTAAGAATGATATTACCTTGGGGGTATGAGTAGGGAGTTGTGTTTCCTGAGTTGCAAACAGGCTTCAATTTTATTGGCCATGCTTTATTTCTTAGGTGATGGGTACATAAATGTTCTCTATTTATAGTTTATATGTTTCCTAAATTTAGCCTTTAGGGAAAAAAGAAAGAGAGAGAGAGATTGATACTGCAAAGCACAGGACAAAAGGCTGACTGCCCTTTGCTGGACCAACCTGAAAACACAATGTGGGGTGAAACCTGCTTTATAATGGTCTTAACACACACTACATGGCCCCATCAAGAGCCTGCCAGAGATGAAACAATAGAGGGGGCTTTAATTGGGACTATAGCTATAAGGTGACTTTCAAGTAACCTGTGACAAGGACAAAATCAAATGTGGAAGTCGTTGGTTCCTGAATTGCTGAGATGCTGAAATCCAGGAAGTGAGGCAATCTAAGAAATTATTAAAGACGGAGTCCAGGAAGTGGCACTTTAGTTCCTGTTTAAAGCAGGGGAGGCAGATGTCCTTATCCGGACCTGCACGGGGAATTTGATATGCAAAGGGCTTGGAGAGAGGTGTACAGCTTTATAGGAGATGCAAGGACTGTGGAGAAAAGAGAAGAAAGACTGGGGAGGAAGTACCCTCTCCCGGGGAGGTGGTAAGCCCTGAGGAGTAAATTTTGGGGCACCCCCTCAATAAGTATATTCTTGAGATGACACAAGACCACAGGGCAATCTTCTTCCAGCCTCCATATTTGCCTCTTTTAGTCACAAGAGAAGAACAGCTAAAAAAAGTACACATTTTGAATACTTCTGTGAAAGTGGAAGAAAATTAGTTGAATAAGGACAATAAAGAGGAAAAATGAAACAAGATACAACTACCAAAGTGTCAGTAGCAAACATCCACCAGTGAGGATGAGCACTGCTGGGAAAGATCTCAAAAGAAAATGGTAAATTCTTTCTCTTTTTGCTATAAAGCCCCTGGATATAGCATAAGCTTAGGAAATCCAGCCATGGGTAGAAACTGCAGATTCTTCTGGCTCCTGAGGAGAAGGGAGTGCACAGGTTTGAGGAACCATTATCAGGTGAACAAGCTTTTCCCAGTCACCTACAAGATAGGAAGGAAGAAGAACAATGGAAAGTTGAGTCTGGATGGGAAAGCAGGGTCCCCAAGTGTGGTGGTTGAAGCTGTATATATTCCAGAAAAACAGGTTCTTAAATCTAATCTATCCCTGTGGATTAGATCCCATTATAATTTGGGCCTTTTGATGAGGCTACTTCAGGATGGGCCTTAATCCTGTTATTGGAGTCAGAGAGAGAGAGAGAGAGAGAGAGAGAGAGAGAGAGGGAGGACCACAGGAAAAGAAGCTGAAAGCAACAAAACCTGGAAGAGAAGAGAGAGACCAACAGATGCCAAGGATCGCCCATTAGCCAATCTTCAGGAAGAAGGCATCACTTTGATAATGGTTTGGATATTCTCATGGCCTCAGATTGTAAACTAATAAATTTCCATTGTATAAAGCCAATCCTTTCCATGGTATCTGTTTTGAGCAGCCTAGGAAACTAAAACACCAAGATGCAGCAAACATCACATTTTAAAGATAAACAGGGAACAAGGAGGCAGAACCAACAGTCTTTCTCCTAAAAATGGTTTCCAGATGCTCCATACTCCAGACAGCTCAGCAGAACTGGAACGGAAATGGCAAGAAATGATGAAGAGTGTTAAGGTGCACAAGCAAGGCAGGCTGAATGTCCTTAAGAAATATGAGAAGGATGATCAAAAGGAGAAAAAAGACTTGAAAAATTAGGATTCCCCAGGCAGGAACTTTATCCAGGGCCTGAGGCTAGAGAGTCTACAACTTCGTCCTTCAGGGGATCAGGTGTACTGAAATGAATGCTTCCTGCAGAGAACCCCAGCAGCACACAAGTTCTTCATTAGAAGATGAAACATTAGCCCCTCTCTTCTCAGTTTTTCTGGTAGAGAGCTGATTCCTGGTAGAGAACTGATTCCTTAGCAATTTCCTTTAAAAGATTCCAAATGACTTTCTCCAAAGTCATCCTTCAGTGATTCTCCTCTTCCTTGAGAGCAGGTCCCTCCTCTCCAGAAGCTATGGAGCTGTTTCTACGTCATCCCCAGGGACTTGCCAAGTGGGTAGGGTAAGGTATATCAACAGTTGGAGGTGGTTTGGTGGAAGACTGCCTCCCTCTGTAGGCACCTGCTCCAGTCCTGAAATCATCAATGTCTTTTTTCTCATCAGTGTATCCAGGCATTCTCTATCCCTTGGCCTAGACTCTGCCTTTCAAAAAAAATGTGTTCTATTTAGGATCATTCATAGCTTGTTTTTCCTGTTGTAAACATCTTAAATTTTACTTTAATTGGCAAGATGAGGAGTCAGTTTTGCAATCTAAAAATATTTGTTCAGAGAGAGATTCAGGTCAGCTTGAGAAGTTTCTAAGGAGTAAAGAAGAACTTAGAAATGGAGGAAACACCCAAAAGTGCTAAAGGAAACTAAACTTTTTTTTATTCAAAGAATGTTAGTATTCGTAAGTGACTTCAGAAGGTGATTGTGCTGAAATGTTTTCCAAGTAATATGATAGTACAAGTCAATGCTATTTATCTCGAAATCTGGGATGATCCTTTCTTAAAAAACTTTAAACACAGGACCCACAGTACCCTTTTATACCCAATCACTTCTTGGTGTTTCTGATGTTGTCGATGTAGGCTTGAAGTAAAATTTTAAGAGTCAGGAACTCAATGTCCATATGATTCCCGTTCTTAAAAAGAGTAGGCTCATTGCAAGACCAACCTAACATAAAAAAGATTCAACTAATTTGAAAGTACACAAAGTGAAGTCTTCTGTCCCCACTGTGCTGGTTTGAAAGTGTTGTGTACCTCAGATAAACCATGTCCTTTAATCTGATTCAATATTGTAGGGTGGAAACATTTGTTTAGTTTGTTTCCATGGATACTGACCCACTCAATTGTGGGTGTGACCCTTTGATTGGATGGAGATGTGACCCCACCCATTTGGGGTGGGTCTTGATTAGTTTACTGAAGTCCTTTAAAAGGGGAGACATTTTGGAGAAAACACAGTTGTTTCACAGCTGACAGAGATACAGACATTTGAGAATGCTTGGCGTGCTGACAGAGAGGGCAGATCCCTAGACACAGACGTTTGGAGATGCAGAGCCCAGCAGACATTGCCATGTGCCTTCCCATGAGATGCTAAAGAAGACAGAACCCAGAGGTATATCCCAGAGGAGCTAAGTGAAGACCCCCATACACTTAGAGAAGAAACCACTGGAATCAGAAGCTGGAAGCAATGGACTCGGGAACAAGGACCAGCAGACACCAGCTATATGCCTTCCCATGTGACAGACATCGGCCTTTCTTGAATCAAGGTATCTTTCCTTGGATGCCTTAGTTTGGACATTTTTATGACCTTAGAACTGTAAATTTGTAACTTAATAAATTCCCTTTACAAAAGCCATTCTATTTCTGGTATATTGCATTCTGGCAGCATTTAATAAACTAAAACACCCACCCTTTTCTTACGTCCAGGGTAATTGCAGTGACTATTCTGGATAGTTTAATTATTCTTCTGGATCTTATAATATAACATCTGATGATGTAGTTGACATATCACATACATACCTATAGTGCTGCACAAGTTACCCTGTAGTCTCCTTTTAAAATTTATTTTATAAAAACAATAAATCATGGACAAACTTCATGTATAAAGATTTACTTCATTCTTTATCATGGTTGCATTGTTTTCCACAGTGTAGATTTATAATAATGTTAACTAACTCACTTTAGGGATTAGAAGAGTTCATATCATTAAGGCACTTAGATTCAATCTGTCTGCCACATCATAAGAGTTATATACCTGTTTGCTATTCTTTGTGAATTGTACTAGTATTTCTAAAGACAACTTTCTAAAAGTCATATTTCTGGGTCAAAGAGTATCTATATTCAAAATAAAATACAATGCCAAAATGCCTTATAAAAAGTCTGACCAGTGTCCCTAGCCACCAGCCCTTTCTGGTGAGAATGCCCTTTCTCCCATACTCTTTTGCTGGGACTCTTCTCACCCAGCTCTCCATTTTCATTCGGCCCATCCTTTTAAACATTGTTGGTTCATGAGTCTGTTAGTTTCACTCAGCCTTGCCTTTTAAAACTTGAGCTTAGAATGTCTGCCAATATTTCAAATACATATACTCCTTGACCAGCCAATGCCAGTTCTAGAACTTTGTCCCGTACATAAGCTAGCAGACTTGCAAAATGAGATGTCTACAAGGCATTGCGGTATTGTTTGTAACGGCAACAGATTGGAAGCTAAAAGGAGAATGTTAAATAATTTATGGCTCATCTACACAATGGATTACTATATAGCCATTAAAAAAAATAGAGAAGCTCTCTTTGTGCCAATACAGAACAATATCCGAGATGTATTTTTAAGTGAAAATAAGAGTGATTACCTAACACAGCCCATGTATCATCCAAGATGTGCATTTTTTTCACTTTGTAACGTTTTGAAATAAGGATGTCTTTTGGTCAAAAGCACACCATCATTTAATTGTAATGCTTTTCTTTCTTACTACATAAAATAATGATATGTCTTACAATTCACAGCATCTTGGAATTGATGAAATATGATAGCACTTACCAAGTGTAAGGCACTGTTCTAAGTTCTATATATAGATTCATTTCAATCTCACCACCCTATGAGGGTAAATACTTTTATTATTGACATTTTACAGATAAGCAAATAGAGGCATAGAAGTTGAGTCATTTTCCCAGGTGCACTCACCAAAAAAATGGTGGGACTGAGGTTCGATCTTGGGCAGCCTGAGCCCAGAGCCTCCAGTCTCAACTCTCAGTACTACCTCCTGTGATCACAGCCCCATATCTGTTCCAGGCCCTGACCTAAGTGCTTTATATATATTAGCTCATTTAATCCTCACAATAATCATATGCACCAGGTGTTATTATTATCCTTATTATACAGATGAGACATTGAGGTCCTGAGAGGTTGTGAAATTTGCCTAAAGATGATGGCTAATGGGTGGGTGAACTGGGATTTGAACATTGGCTGTCTGGTTTCCGAGCCCAGGCTCTTAACGCACTTTATACTTCCTTTTGTGTAAAAGAGACAGAAGGGTTATGATAATATATTCACATTTGCAAAATGGAATCTTAGAAGAAATAAAGAAAAAACAATACAGGTGATACCTATAAGGTAGTGAATGGGAAATGGGGGTGGGGATGAAACTTTTACAGTACACCTTTTTATGTTATTTAGTTTTTGACCCATGTGAATGTATTCCCTATTTAAAACAAAACAAAGAACTAATTTTAACTTTATCTCAAATTAATATGCCAGTGGTATGAAAGACTTGGTCCTAAGTATTCAGTTAATGAGGTTTCTTTTAATATTTTGATATTTATCTTTTAAACCGCAGAAAGATTTCATTTCATTGTTTTTAAAGTAGCAGCGGAATATAGAAAAAAATTTCCATTAATCCTGATTACAAATGACATCTTTCAAGGCTTGAATCTCATCACAAAGCATTATATATGGGTTTGCTAGATCATGTCAATAGAATGGCGGCAACATATAACCCAGGCACAATTCTGCCCCTCTCTCTCTGAAGTTTTTATTTTGGTGAAATGAACAGAACATAAAGTTTATCATTAGTGGTATTTAGCACATTCACAGTGTTGTGCAACCATCACCATTATCTAGTTCCAGAACACTTCATCACCCCAAAAGGAAACCCCATATCCATTCAGCAGTTTTTCCTCCCTCCCTCCAGCCCCTGGCAGCCACTAATCTGTTGTCTTTATGGATTTACTTCTCCTGGGCACTCGCATAAATGGGATCGTACAATATGTGGGCTTTTGTAGCTGCCCTTGTCTTTGACCACTGTGCTGTCTCCGCCTCCAAGGGCGATAGCAGGAGTATTAGTTGTGTCGTATATTGATTTTTTTAAAGCCGTTTAGCTCACTGTGTTGTTCCGCTTAGTAAGGCCATTTACTCTCCCAGCACTTCCTTCCATTACGATTTGTAGGATCGGAATTTCTTGAACATGTGGGTTTCCAAAAAATTCCCTCTTAGAAGGCTGAGACTTGAGCTGTGTAAATTTATATTACGTAGTTGTGGCATCAGCTTTCAAATGAATATGAGAAAGCTAAATCTCTTCCAGTTTTTCAGGAAAAACTATACAATGCCTAATTTTAACTTGTTTTTAGTTGTGAACTTCCCTTGCTGTCACTTTACATGAGAAGGACGTGATGGGATGCATTTCGGTTTTGTTCAATGTTTCATTTGAGTTGGTAGTTCAGCATCCCAGCCTGGGGTGGGTGAGACTTCCAGTGTCCATCCTTCTGGGGTGGATGTCTGTATCAGCACGAGGGGAAAAGAGCTGGATTCTGTTCCACTCCAAATAAAGTTTACCATTAATGAATCAGCTAATACGAAACCAGCCATCCTAGATCAGGGCATACCAAATGGTACGGGCTCAGGCTAACTGCAAACAGATTCTTTGGATTGTCAAAAGACATCCTAACGAATACCATTTTTTAGATTTCCTAGTAAGTTATTAAATGAAGAAATGCCCAAATTGGGCCATAAAAAGTGACATATTTTAAATAAGTACAGTTTTAAATTGCTCATTTTAGTATAAACTCAGACACAATAATAAAATTCATTATATTTGTAATAATTGGAAGACAATTACAGAATTTGTAAAAATATTAATTCACAGCAGTTATTGGCAGTATGTCATAATAATGGGGCAGAAGCTTAAAATTGCTAGAGAAATGTTTATTTCAGTTTAGTTGGTATATACATATAATCTGTGGTTAAACATATAATCTCACTTGGAAATAATATACAATTCTAAATTTAAGACCTTCTGTTAATGTGAAGCCTAGGGGAATTCAACAAAATTCTAGAGCTTGGGGTAAAATTGTCCCAACCAAATAGAGATTAGGAAAAGACCCCTGACAGAAGTTGTGCTCCTGGGTATAAGCTCTGCAGAGAATGGCACAAGCCAACTTTGAATCAGGCATATCAAAGTTACTGGCATTAATCTCTGTATTTTTACTAATTTTTCCTCCTACAAGAAGGAACACAAGTAGTAAAATAAATGAATTCAACCATGCTACTTGGTCTTTGTGCTATTAAGTTTTTCCATTCTGGATAACTAAGTGTTACATACATATTATTTTAAATATAAAGTATTTAACTAGAATTCTTATCATCCGTTTTCTATTTCAAAGACACTGTTTAGAAAATACTGCTCTTGAAAATCTTGAAGGGAATATGATAAAATATAATGTTATATTGTGATTCAATGTTTACAAAACTCACATTTCTCTACAAGGGAAGTTATTCTGATTAATTTAATATTCCTTATATATACATACATATATTAATTTCCTAGAGCTGCTGTAATAAATTATCACAAACAACAGAAATTTATTCTCTGACAGTTCTGGAAGCCAGAAGTCCAAGGTCAATGTCGGCAGGGCCATGCCCCCTCTGGAGGCTCTAGGCGACAGCTGGTCCCCTGCCTCAGCTTCTGGCAGCTCCTTGTATTTCTTGGCTTGTGGACGTATCACTCCAATCTCTGCCTCTGTGCTCATAGGGCCTCTTTCTCTTCTCTGAGTCTGTCTCCCTTGGTATGTTTCCTGCAAGGACATTTGTCATTGGATTTAGGGACTACCCAGATAATCCAAGATGATCTCATCTCAAGATCCTTAGCATAATTCCATCTGCAAATACGCTTTTATCATGTACGATAACATTCAAGGGTTTTGGAGATTGGGATGTGGACATATCTTGTTGGGTGGATGCCATTCAACCCCCTACAAATACCACACAGACATTAGGAATTATCACAGTAGAATACAGTCCTAGATGCATGAAATGATAAAGATGAAGAAGAGTATTTAGGGTATCCTGGTTGAATCTCTTTAGAGATGAGGAAACTGAGGCCCAGGAGGTGAAGTGCCTGCCCAATGGCTGGTATGTGAGACCCTGACTCTCCTCTCCTCCGTGTCCACACTGCTCATGTTTACCTGAAGTGGATTCTTCTGAATATGACTTCAGCGTCTTTCACGAGTTCGAGTTTCTGAAGTTTACAGCATCTCAGTTCTTCGGTGCCATGGGAGGTAAGCACTTTTGTTATTGAGATGCACTGGACTGTGAGCTGTTGAAGCATTTATTTAGGTCACTTACCTTGTGGGTAATGGGAAGTTTACTAAAAGACTGATATCTGATTAGTATTTCCATCACCTCTTTCACAATTTTTAAGAAGCTATGTCAGAAACACTGTTTTCCTAACATCTGGTGGGAATTAAAGTAACACCAAAAGTAAAAATTGTTATAGAGCCATATCCCATTTAATTTTCACATTTCTTTAAAATAAAATAGATGTTGTTGTCCCAACTTTATAAATGGAATTCAAAATGTAGGGAGGTCAGATGTGCTCAAGGTCACAGTAAGAAACAGACTGAGCTGACACAAGACTTGGCTGATGAATGATCAAGGAGAATGAGAGAGAGAACCTAATTGAACAGTATAGAAAATGCCCTATTTCTTAAGTTGGCATGTTCACAGGTGTTTGTTTTATAAATATGGTTCATAACTTACACCAGTGACACATTTTGTATGTTTAATATTTTAATAACTAAATAAGCAAAATGGCCGTGCCAGTTTGAATCTGTTGTGTATCCCCAGAAAAGCCAAGTTTTAAAATCCACATTCAGGGCCACGGTGGCTCAGCAGCAAGAATGCTTGCCTGCCATGCCAGAGGACCCAGGTTCGATTCCTGGTGACTGCCTATGTTAAAAAAAAAAAAAATCCACATTCAATATTGCTGGTTGGGATCTTTTGATTGTTTCCATGGAGATGTGACCCACCCAACTGTGGGTGGCAACTTTTGATTAGATGATTTCCATGGAAATGTGTCTCCACCCATTCCAGTGGGGTTGCATAGTGGAGCCCTTTAAGAGGGGACCATTCTGAGAAAGCATCAGTGCCGACAGAGCCCACACAACCAGAAATCTTTGGAGATGCAGAAGGAAAACACCACTGGGGAAGCCTTATGAAATGAGGAGAGAAAGCTAGCAGACATCTTTCCTTCCCAGCTGAGAGAGAAAACCCAAACTTCATCGGCCCTTTCTTTGGAGTTAAGGTATCTTTCTCTGGATGATTTAATTTGGATATTTTCACAGCCTTAGAACTGTAAACTTGCAACTAAATAAATTCCCTTTTTAAAAGCTGTTCTGTTCCTGGTATACTGCATTCTGGCAGCTTACAAACTAAAACAGCAACATAGGTCATTTCTGTGTCTAATAGACTTTATTGAAAATGTAGGGTGAACATGAATGAAAGAGAGGTTATTTCACAGAAAATTTCACTTTAGAAATTCTTGTTTTTTAGTAGTCCTCCAGCCTCTTCTTCCTTCCCAGTGATTCTTCACCAGCTGCTTTAGTCCACGTGGTCCCCAGCCCTATACCATATCACAGGCTCCCATCCCCCCACTTTCCTTTTCCCTCACTCTCATCCTACCAAATCGCACCTACCCCATTCCCAGACCACCCATCTAGCTCTAAACACTTCGCAGGCAGTTATGCTGAGCCTTCCACCTCCCCCCAGCTCCCATTCTCCAACTCTGATTCAGGCCTTCCTTTGCATACTCAAATCCATCGAGGTATTTAATAGAACAAAAGGCCTTCCTTTTCATAGGATCAACCCTTCTTAGATGGCTGGTATGGTTTTTAAGTACCATTTTTTTCCTTTTGTTATACTTAGAACATTTAGAACACATATAAATATTCAAGCTCACTTTCTCATTTTACACATATGAAAACTGAGGTCCAGAGAGGTGAGGTGACTTGCCCCAGCTCACACAATTATCGGTAGGTCCGGACTGAGACCCAGATCCTCACCACCACCGCCACACCACCAAACAAGAGTATTTTCCATGATATCATAGCTCCAGAAAACCCAAGGAATGGGAGAGTGAGCAGGATAAGGAAGATTACTAGACCACACAGAAATCCAGCCCTCACACCTGGTTAGGGTTTCAAGATTTGTTAGCTGACTCACCCTTCAGTGCTGAATTAAGTAGACTAACATATGACTTACTTTGGCTCAGTTATAACCTGACTTTGGTCTACAAAACTCAGAGGAAAGTATTTTCTTGTATTCTGAAGCTTGGGGTGGTGGATGGGGTCTACTTCTCTTGAGCTACAGCTTTACGGCTACAAATGAACTCATGGTCTTAGAAACTTGGAATTAAGTCATCATCTGGTTGAACAACCTGCCACTGAGTGGGTAAAAATCTATTCCAAACTAAAGATTCATGAAAGTCACTTGATTTCTACATTGCTCAGCTTTTTATTTTGTTCTGCTTATCTTACTTTGACTTCATCTTGTAATGGAGAGAAAATACAAAATTAAATAAACATGTGTTGACAAGGGACTTCTGCTATCACACACCATGACATATCTTAAAGCTACATTAACTAAAACAATACAGTACTAACAAAAAAATTGCAGGCAGATCGGTGAGGCAGAATAGATAGTCAATGAACATCTAAGAACTTAGTCTTTGATAAAGGAAATCTAAAAATTATTGAGGCCCAACAAAATCAATAGGCAAACTAATAGGAGAGTTCAGCAAAGTTGCTGGCTAAAAGGTCAACTTATGAAGACAGTATCTCAATGCCAGCAATAAAAACCTAGGCATATAAAAGAAAAGAAAACACTATTTACAATGCATCAAAAAGAATAAAGTTTTTATTCTAGGAATTAACATAGTATAGAGTAACCATTTAAGAAAAGTTTTAAAACTCTATTAAGGATGTAAAATAACATCTGAATAAATGGAGAAATATTCCATGTTCATAAATGTGATGACTTGATATTATAAAGACGTCAATTCTCTCCAAGTTAATCTATAAATTTAGTGAAATCCCAATCAAAGTGCCAACTTGTTTTTTTTTAGGTATTCAAGAGACTTATTCCAAAATTCATATGGAAGCATCAAGGTTCACAGAAAGTTTACCAACTCTGAGGAGAAAAAAAGACCTAGCAGATATTAAGAACAGTATGAGTGCAGAAACTGATTAAATGGGCCAACAAAGCAGATGTACATGGAAAGTCTTGACAGATGATAAAAGTGAACCATAAAGCAATGGAGAAAAGATAGACTGTTTAAAGGATGTTGTTGGAAAAACCACTCATTATATATAGAATATTGAAACTGGGTTAATATTATAAAGCTAGGTGCATGGGTGGCTCAGTGGTAGAATGTTTGCCTTCCATGCGGGAGACCTGGGTTTGATTCCTAGACCATGTACCTAAACAAACAAACAAACAAACAAATTATAAAGCTAACAAAAGAAAATGTAGGAAAATATGTTTATGTCCTCTGGGTGGGAAGCACTTTCTTAAGAAACTCAAAAAGCAAAACAAATAGTCAAAAAACAAAAACCCAACTCCTAAAACATGGACTTCTCTTCAGCAAAGGACACCAAAGTTAAAATTAACTGACAGATGATAGATTGGGAGAAGATGTTGCAATATATAAAACTATGAGATTTTAATATCAAGACTACAATGGATGCCTACTGTGTTAGTTTGCAAGCTGCTGGAATGTAATATACCAGAACTAGAATAGATTTTATGAAGGGGAATTAAATAAATTACAAGTTTACAGTTCTAAGGTAGTAAAAGTGTCCAAATTAAGGCACCAACAAGAGGTTACCTTCATTCAGGGAAGTCTAATGGGTCTGGAACACCTCTGTCAGCTGGGAAGTCACTTGGCTGGTATTTGCTGGTCTCTTGCTCCTGGGCTCGATTGCTTTCAGTCTCTGTCCATGTGGCGGTTCCTCATTTTGCTTCTCCAGGGCTGACTTTCATCTCTTGGCTTCCCTTGGCTCTCTCCAGATTCTGGCTTGCTTAATATCTCATGGTGATGTCTGCTGGGCTCCAAGCATCCCCAAATATCTGTGCCTCTGTTCTCCACATGTCAGCATCTCTGCCAGCTCTGCTGTGAAGTTCCTGCCAGCTCTGAGGCTTCTGTCATTTCTCTAGGTTCTATCATTTCTACAGTTTCTCCAAAATTTTTCGCCTTTTAAAGACTCCAGTAATCTAATCAAGGCCCACTACAATGGGTGGAGTCACTTCTCCATCTAATGCTCTCTGTAGCTGAAGAATCAGGAAAGAAGAAACCTAGCAAGAGAGAAAACTACCCCACAAGAGCAAATAACAGAAAAAAACTGTGGCCCTACCCTCATTCCTATCAACAGAGGCCAAGTAGGGAGTCTAGACTTTCATACTCACCAGGTTGTACTGAGGCACTCCAGATTTTCCACTAGGATGGTCAAGAGAGAAGGCAAGACTTTCATACTACCAGGAGGTAATCTCATCTCCTTTACCCCCCACCATGTCAGGGGACACCACAAGGCTGGTCTGGGTTTCCAGCCCCATGCAGCAGTGAGTCCCACGCCTGGTCCTCACTCAGGGGGATGTCAGAGGAGACCTAATGGTGAGTCAGGTAACAAGATCTCCCCTCCTTGTGGTGTCAGTGGAGGCCGCATGGTAAGCCAGAGCTCCAAACCTTACCTAACGGTAATGAGGACCCCCACTCTTGTGTGTCAGTGGAGGCCTCAAGGGAAACTTGACCTTCTCCATATATCAAAATTTGCAGGACAGAGCTAAAACAAGTGCTCACAGGGAAATTTTAGTGTTATATAAACACACTAGAAAGAAGGAAAAGTCCCAAATCAACCATCTAAGCTTGTGTCAAGAACTTAGAAAAATAGCAAAATAAACTCAAAGCAAGAAGGAAACAATGAAGGCAAAGAGAGAGGTCAATAAAATTGAAAACAGAAAAACAATAGAGAAAATCAATGAAACAAAGCTGGTAATTGAGAAGAACAATACAATTGATAAAATTCTAACAAGACTGATAAAGGAAAAATGAGAAAAGACACAAATTGCCAATATCAGGAATGAAACTGGGGATATTATGACAGTCCCTGTAGACATTAAAAAGAAAGTAAGGGAATACTATAAATAATTCTATATAAATAAACTTGACAACTAAGATGAAAGAGACCAATTCCTTGAAAAATACAAACTGCCACAGATCACCTAATATGAAATAGATAATTTAAACAGCCCTATGACTATTAAGGAAATTGAATTTATAATTTTAAAACTTCCCAAAAAGAAATCTCCAAGTCCAAATAGTTTCTCTGGTGAATTCTACCAAACTTTTAAAGAATTAACACCAATTCTACACAATATTTTCCAGGAAATAGAAAATGAGAGACACTTCCCAATTCATTTTATGAAGCTAGTATTTCTGTCCACCAAAACCAAAGATAGTACAAAAAAGAATAGTACAGATTAATGTCCCTGTTCTAGTTTGCTAACTGCTGGAATGCAATATGACAAGAAAGGAATGACTTTTTAAAAGGGGAATTTAATAAGTTGCTAGTTTACAGTTCTAAGGCTGAGAGAATGTCCCAATTAAAACAAGTCTATAGAAATGTCCAATTAAAGGCATCCAGAGAAAGATACCTTGGCTCAAGAAGACTGATGAAGTTAAGGGTTTCTCTCTCAGCTGGAAGGGCACATGGCGAACATGGCGTCATCTGCTAGCTTTATCTCCTGGCTTCCTGTTTCATGTAGCTTCCCAGGAGGCCTTTTTCTTCTTCATCTCCAAAATTCGCTGGCTGGTAAATTCTGCTTCTCATGGCTATGTCATTCTCTACTCTCTCTGAATCTCCCATTCTCCAAAATGTTTCCTCTTTAATAGGACTCCAGTAAACTAATCAAGACCCACCCAAATGGGTGGAGACACATCTCCCATAATCCAGTTTAACAACCACTCTTGATTGGGTTACATCTCCGGAAGATGATCTAATTACAGATTCAAACACACACTATTGAATAGGGATTATTCTACCTTTACGAAATGGGATTTTGGTTAAAACCTGGCTTTTCTAGGGTCCATACATGCTTTCAAGCCAGCACAATCCCTCATGAATATGCATCCAAAAATTCTCAACAAAATATTAATGAATAGAATTCAGTGATATATATAAATCTCAAGTCAAGGTGGAGTTTATTCTCAGGACACACGTCTGGTTTAATATTTGAAAGCCAATATATTTACTTCACTATATTAACCTGCAAAAGAAGAAAAATAACGTGATCATATCAATTGATTAGAAAAAACATTCGACAAAATTCAACACCCCTTAATGATAAAAAAAAAAAACCTCCCAGAAAAATAGGGATACAATTTGATACAAAAACCTACAGCTAACTTCATCTTTACTGGTAAAAGACTGAATGCTCTTCACCTAATTTTAGGAACAAGGTAAGGATGTTTGCTCTCACTACCTTATTCAACATAAGATGGTCTCATCAGAGCAAGTAGGCAAGGCAAGGAAATTAAGGGCCTAAAGATTGGAAAAAAGACCTAAAACTGTCAGTATTTGCAGATAACATAATTGTCCATGTCAAAAATCCTAAGGAATTTACAAAATAAAAAAACCAAAAAAACCAAAAAGAAAACTCCTGAAAATAATAAAATAAGGGGCCTCTGTGAAGTTGCAGAATACAAGATAAAGATACAAATATCAATTGTATTTATATATACTAGAAATGAATACATGGGCAGTGAAATTACAATTCCATATCATTTATAATAAACTCAAAAAATGAAATACTTCAGTGTAAATCTAACAAAACATGTACAGGACTTTTATGCTTAAAATTACAAAACACTAATAAAAGAACTTAAAGGAAATATAAATAAATGGAGAGACATACCATGTTAATGGATCACAATACTCAACATAGTAAAGGTGTCAGTTATCACCAAACTGATATTTAGGGTTAATACAGAAATTTTTTTTGTAGATATGGGCAAGATTTTGCTAAAAGGTATATGAAAAGGCAAAAGAACTAGAATAGATAAAAAACAATTTAAAAATAGAATTAGTTTACCCAATTTCAAAATTTATATAGCTACAGGGTTCTAGTCTGCCAAAGCTGCCAGAATGCAACACACCAGAGATAGATTGGCTTTTAATAAAAGAGGATTTATTTAGTTGAAAACATATAGTTCTTCAGAGGAAAGGCAGCTAGCTTTCATCTGAAGTTCTCTCTTACATGGGAAGGGACAGGACGATCTCTGCTGGCCCTTTCTCCAGGCTTCTGGGTTCCAACAGCTCTCCCCGGGGTGATTCCTTTCTGCATCTCCAGAGGTATGGGCAGAGCTGTGAATGCTGAGATGAGGTATGCTTAGCTGCAGACTGTGCTGCATTGAGCTCTCTCTTTCAAGCTCCCCATGAATTAAATTACACATCACTCATTGTGAAAGGCACTCGCCTTAAAGACTGCAGATATAATCAGCCATAGATGAGTTTCACAACTAATGATTCAAATCCACAGCAACAGGACTACGTACAATCACCTGGCCAAGTTGACACATGAACCTAACGACCACATACAGTAATCAAGATTATGTGCTCTTGACAAAGGGATACAAATAGATCAATAGAACAGAATAGAGAACCCAGAAATAGACTCACATATACATACATAACTGATTTTTGACAAAGGTACAAAAAAAATTCAATGGAGGAAAGACAGTCCCTTTGAAGTATGGTGCCAGAGCAATTGGACATCTATAGGCAAAAATATGAACTTCAACCTAAGGCTCATGCTGTATATAAAACTTAACTAAAAATGGATCATGAACTTAATTTTAAAACATAAAACTATAAATGGGAAAAAATATAGGGCTAGGCTAAAGTTCTTAGACATGACATGAAAAGCATGATCCATTAAAGGAAACTGATAAGCTAGACTTCATCAAAATTTAAAAGTTTTGTCCTAGAAAGATCCTGTTAAGAAGATGAAAAGACAAGCTACAGACTAGGAGAAAATATTTAAAAACCACGGAATTGACATAAAGAGCTCTCAAAATTCAATAGTAAAAAAAAAAAGAAGCGAAAATAAGGAATTTATTTATGAAATGGAAAAAAAACATGAAGAGACATTTCACCAAAGAGGATATACCAATGGAAAATAAACACATGAAAAGATGTTCAACCTCAGTTATTGGGGAAATGCAAATTAAATCCACCATGAGATATTAGTACATATCAGAATTTTTGAAATTAAAAATAGTAACAACACCAAAGGCCAATTAGTATGCAGAGAAACTGGATCACATATATTGCTGGTAGAAATGTAAAATGTTATAGCCACTGTGGAAAACAGTTGGCAGTTTGTTGGGAAAACCAAACATACACTACCATATTATCCAGCAATTTCATTCTGGGTCATTTATCCCTGAGAAATGAAGACTTATGTTCTCATGGAAACCTGTCCAATAATGTTTATAAACAGGTTTATTCATGATGGTCAACAACTGGAAACAATCCTGATATTCTTCAATGGGTGAATAAATGATAAATGATACATCTTATTTTGGTTTGCTAAAGCTGCCAGAATGTAATATAACAGAAATGGGCTGGCTTCTTCTATAGAGATTTATTAGGCTACAAATTTATAGTTTTAAGGCTATGAAAATTTCAAATTAAGGCATTAAGAGGAAGATACCTTCTCTGAGGAAAGGCTACTGGCATTCAGGTTTCCTCTGTCACATGATGTGCTGGTTTGAAAGCCATACCATGGAATACTACTCAGCCATAAAAAGTGAGCTATTGATTCATACAATAACTCGGATGAATTTCCAGAGAATTATGCTAAGCGAAAACAACCAATTACATATGATGTGATTCCATTTATATACATTCTTGAAATGACAAAATTGTAGAAATGGAACCAATTAGTGGTTGCCAGAGTTTAAAGAGGGGTTAGATGGGAGGGAAGTGGGTGTGGCCATAAGTAAACAAACTGAGGCGTCCTTGTGGTGAAGGAAATGTTCTGTATCTTAACCGTATCAATATCAATATCAATATCCTGGTTGTGATATTGTGGTACAATTTTGCAAGATCTTAACATTTGGGGGAAAATAGATAAAGGATACATGGAATCTCTCTATATTATTTCTTACACTACATGTGAATATACAATAGTGCAAGCAATGAACCGAGGGAAATATCTGTAGCAAAAATATCAGGCATGGGGTTGATATGCTTATTTTATAAGCTATAACAAATAAATGTAAGAACAGTAAACCCTCCCCCAGAATGATGGAGAAAAAGGATGTGGGCAGATAATTCAGAGAAGAAAATCAAATCATTGATAAGAATTTCTTCATTTTTATTTTTATTCTTATATGCATTTTTTTGGAGTAATGAAAGTGTTCAAAAATCTTTTGTGATGATGAATACACAATTGTATGGTGATACTGGTGAACCACTAATTGCCTGCTTTGGATGATTATACAGTATGTGAATATATCTCAATAAAATTGCATTAAAAGTAAAAGGGAGAAGCAAAGCCTACTTATAATTATGCCTAAAAGTCACTCCCAGAGAACCTCTTTTGTTGCACAGATGTGGCCTCTCTCCAAGCCAACTCAGCAGGTAAACTTACTATCCTCCCTGCTACATGGGACATGACTCCCAGGGGTGTAAATCTCCCTGGCAACATGGGACAATGACTCCCTATGATTAGCCTGGGCATGACATTGTGGCATTGAGAAAGCTTCTTGACCAAAATGGGGAGGAGAATGAAACAAAATAAGGTTTCAATGGCTGAGAGATTTCAAATAGAGTCGAGAGGTCATTCTGGAGGTTATTTTTGTACCTTATATAGATATCCCTTTTTAGTTTTTAGTGGATCAGAATAGCTAGAAGAAAATACCTGAAACTGTTGAACTGTATTCCAGTAGTCTTGATTCTTGAAGATGACTCTATAACTATATAGCTTTTACAGTGTGACCGTGTGATTGTGAAAACCTTGTGGCTGTCACTCCCTTTATCCAGTGTATGGACAGATGAGTAAAAAAATAAGGGCAAAAATAAATAAATAATGGGGGGATTAAGAGCCATGGGATGTTTTGGGTGTTGTTTTTGATTTTTATTTCTAGTCTTTTTTTTTTTTTTGAGTAATGAAAATGTTCAAAAATTGATGTGGTGATGAATGTACAACTATATGATGATACTGTGAACCACTGATTGTACACTTCGGATGATTACACGGCATGAAACCATATCTCAGTAAATTTGCATTCATAAAAAGAGAATGGGAGAAGGTGTCAGAATAATAGGACTTCATTACTGGTTTTGGAAGTTTCCAATCTTAAAACACTGGCCAACTAACTTTTGTTTCTCAGGATCTCAGTTTCCTCATATAGAAAATGAAGGTCTAGAAAATATAGGAGTAGTGAATGGTCTGCCAACCTTACATTAGCCTCAGAACTCTGTGTTCAAGTGGAATATTTCATGAGCTGTCAAGTGTGTCCTAAGTGGAGGGACTGTGGAGAAGAGAGTGTGGGCGTCTTGAATACCGTTGCTACCTGCTTGGCCTTCCCCTTTCCCTCACTGCAGTAGACCCTCAGGGGGCTTCTCAAGGCCCTGCTTAAGATCCACTGACTGAATCTGGTGGTGGAGCATGATTGTGATTAACGGTACAAATATAAGAAAATATTTATAAATTCTTTCATGAACTAGATCAAATGTACAACACTATTACAAAGAATTAATACAGAGGGTTATGTGGGGGGAAATGTATCTACTGCAAACTAAGGACTAGAGTTAACACTAACATTTTAACATCTTTTCATCAACAGTAACAAATGCATCACATCGATACAATGGGAGGGGGTAAGGGGTATGGGAGGATTTGGGTTTTATTTTTTTAAATCCTATTTCTGTTCTGGAGTAATGAAAATGTTCTAAAATCATGGAGAGGTATGCACACTATGTGATGATACTGTTGAGTCACTGATTCTATTCTTTGGGTGGTTTGTAAGTTGTGTGAAGAACATCTATGTTCAATAAAATTGAACAAAAATCATTGGTAAGAATTTGAAAAAAAAAGTTTAACTTCAAAGGAATCAAAGGAATGCAAATTAAAACTATAATATGATTCAACCTTCTCCCTTACCAAATTGGCAAAAAAAAAAAAAATTAATGAGACATTAAGTAAATATCAAAGGTGACCAAGTTGCAGGAAAACAAACTCTTTCATATACTACTTGGGTTATGTAAATTGAAATAACCTTTCTGGAAAACAAGTTGCTAGTATTAAACATTAAAAATGTTCCTGGAAAAAAAATGTTCCTGGTGGGGAGAGGGTAGTTCAATGGTATAATTCTTGCTTGCCACGTAGGAGACCCGGGTTTGATTCCCTGCCCATGTACTTCCCAAATAAACTAACAAACAAAGGAAAAACCAAACGAAACAAAATTAAACAAATGGTGTGATAAGGGGATACTCACATTTGAAAGGAATGAAATGTGACCCCCACCGTACAGTATACAAAGAAAAAAAAATGTTCCTAACCTTTGAACCCAGTAGCCCAACTTCAAGGAATTCATCTTAAGGAAATATCCCAAACCTGGTCAAAGTTGTTTGCACAGTATTGCTCACCCAGATTTTGTCTGCAATTTTTAAAAAACCTGGAAACAATAGGGAGTGATTAACCAATTTATATACAGTACATACATACAATGGAACATACTACTGTCTAAAGATCATGCTTTTGAAAAATGCCTAATGACAGAAGAAAATGTTCAGGACATGATCAGTGAAAAAAGAAATACAGTAATATGTCATAAGTGATCAATTTCTGAGGGTCATGGAATTACAAATTTTAAAAAAATTTTCTACTTCTCTGCATATTACAAATTTTCTATAATGAGATTTTTTTAACTTTGATAATATAAGAATTATGTTAAAATATTTTATTTTAATATAAGATACAAAATTAATGTTTTATGTGATTAAAACATTAGCCATAATCTTAATTCCATATCTTCGTTTTTCATGTTATCATCACACTATTATTTTATTATGAAATTTTTCATCTATACAGAAAACTTGAAAAATTGCAAACTCACATTTACCACCTAGCTTCTATAATTTACATTTTCCTACATTGTTTTATGTTATATCATCAATACTTCTTATTTTTTACACATTTCAAAATAAGTTCCAGAATTCAGTATTTCAGCATGTATATCATTAACTAAAATACAATATTAACTTGGTTAAAATTTACAGACTATGTTTTTTTAGTTAAAACCTATGGACTGTGAAATGCACAAATTTTAAATGTTTGATGAATTTTGATGATGATATGCACATGCTTAATCTATACTCAAATCAAGATATGGAATAATTTCATCCCCCTATACCCAGTTCTCTCATGTTTCTTTCTAGTCCATCCTCATTCCCATTTCCAGAAGCAAACCATTGTTTAACTTCTAATCACTATAGATTAGTTTTGCCTGTTACTATAGTTTATATAAATGGAATTATATGATATGTACTCTTTTATGACTGGCATGATTTTGCTCAACAGAATGTCTTTGAGATTATTTTATGTTGTTGCATGTATCACAAATTAATTTATTGTTATCACTGGGTAGTATAGCTCATATGGCTAGAACACTATTTTTTCATTCACCTGTTGTTGGATGTTTGAGCCGTTTCCAGTTTCTGGCTATTATAAGAAAACTGCTACAAACATTCTTATATAAGTCTTTTGGACTTATTATTCTTAGATAAGTCTTTTGGAGCATATTTTATTTTTGTTGGGTAAATAAATATCTAGAAGCGTGGAATGCTAGGTCAGCAGTAGGTATAAAATTATAAAATTAAAAGAATCTGCCAGAACTTTTTCCAAAGAGGTTGTACCATTTTCTACCCCCATCAATGATAACATGAGAGTTGGGGTTGATCCACATCCTCACCAACTTTTGGGGTTGTCAGCCTTTTTTAATTTTAGCCATTGTGGTGAGTGTGTGATATCTCATTGTGGGTTTAATTTGCACTTTTTCATGCACTCATTGTATCTTCCTTTGTAAAGTGGTCTGTTCAAATATTAAATGAGCAGTTATTAACTATTTAAAAAATTGTTCTTTAATTGTGGAGCATGCTATCTCTTCCTCTGACAATAAACTTGCACATATATCTTTACATCTTGAAACCAGGCAGAAGACAAGTCTTTCTTAGCCTCACCAGGCATCGACTCCTGTGACCTAGTATGGTGTCAGTAACTGCTTCCTTGATATTTTCGGTTTTCTTTCACTAAAGATCGATGTGTGAAGAGAGATTTGACTTCGCAGTGTCAGCAGAACCACTGACCTGCCCTCTTATTTTAGACCCTTTTCTGTAAGGGCTCCATGTTTCTGCTTTCCATTGCCTTGTAGATATTTGAAGGCAACAGCTTGGAGCTGGCTAGGAGCAGCGGGACTGTGGCAAAGAGACCTCTGGAGGCCAGTCAAGGCAGGGAAGAACGTGCACAATCTGAGTTTAAGGAATTAGGTAAAGTCAGGTACTGTGGCCCAGACTGCCAAGAAAGCTGGAATGCACAAAGCACTGGCAGTAGATCTCAAAAACTTCATTTCTCAGGTAGTCCATGAAGTTTCCAGTGTTTGGCATGCCCACAGCCTCTTCTGGGTTCAGAGGCTCAGGCAGCACTCTGCATAGTTGGTAGGGCCTGTAAATTAAAGTAGGCTGACCGATAGGGAGGCTCCTTATTGCTGGTTACTAACAAGCTCAGACAGCTCATTTTTGCCTAGGGAGGGGAAGGTGAGATGTGCAGAGAACAACAGGGTTAACTGTGGCTGAACCTCTGTGTTTGTATTTGAAATAACAAAGGAGGCTTTGCTGCTTTCGCCACTGTTCTGAAAGGGGCTGGGACTCAGAGATGCTGTGGCTGGTGCTTCCTGCTTTCTTCCTTTCCATCTGAATCTTGCAGATGAACATGAAGTTTGGAATACTGGCCCAAGGTATGCCAGTCAGAGGGGATCTAACTTATTCATGTTGTAAGTAGAAGGTGTAAATGCTCGATCAGTGAAATTCTTGCCATTACTGGTCTCAGAGGGTGGGTGGGTCCAAGTCAACAGGGAGAAACTACCACCTCTACTCTACCTGTCTAGAAGGAAGAAGTGAGGGAGGGGAAATGTCACAGGGAGTTGGGCAGCCTCTGAGAGGAGAGACAAGCAAGCTCCAAAGAATCTGAGAAGACAAAACACAAGAGGATCAGCAACTCCTGGGGACATTAAAAAAAAACCAAACAAACAGAGAAGGACCTGACTCTTTTGGTTGTCTTTCTCTATCACTAACTTGAAAATACATGGAAATTATAGAAGGAAAGAACAAGGGTTATTTCCCATCCACTTCCCCTCATCAAACCCTCTGAAACTGGTAAGCAACAATCCCCTCTTCCTATCCGAAGTCTGTACTTTAAATGGGCCTTTCATTCTCTTGCCCTAATTCAAAGCTGTCTCTAATCTGATGACCCCATTTTC
This sequence comes from Tamandua tetradactyla, assembly GCF_023851605.1. Lineage (NCBI taxonomy): Eukaryota > Metazoa > Chordata > Mammalia > Pilosa > Myrmecophagidae > Tamandua > Tamandua tetradactyla. The sequence continues at coordinate 86,142,418 of NC_135340.1, forward strand.
CCTGCAGTCTTCTGACAAGGAGGCCACAAGGGAGCCTTCCTTCCCACCTCATGTGCCCAGAGCCTGGAACTAGAGAATTGCTTTTGTACCCCATTACTGCTTCCATTTCTCCTCCCAACTTCAAACACTCACCTTTATTATTATCTCCCTCCTCATTACTGAAGCCTTTAACAATTGTTTCATTATCTTTTCATTTTTTCTATTATTACTCCTGTTATCATTCTTAGCAACTTCAACAGCTTCAAGAATGAACCGTCCAATTACTTCCCTTTCAGTTCTTCAAACTCCTCACCTCCACTGAAGATCTGTTCCTCCTTCCCACCTCAGACACCCAACCCAGTATGACCCAATGATGAGGTCACATCATTGACCTCTTCTCACCAATAATTCCACCACCTTGGAAATCTCCACTTGAAGGCTCCTACTTTCCAACTGCTGCCTTCTATCCCTTCAGCTCACCTGCTTTGGTACTCTCACCCCAACAGTCCTTCAACTTTGTCAATTCTCTAATCTACTGACCTTCTCCCATTTTCTCATTATCAAGCCTGAACTCATTTCCTGCCTCATCCAACTTAGAATTCATTGTCCCATCATTATACCCTTATAACCACCCTATCTTTCTTGCCCTACTCCTTATTCATTCTAATCATCTGGTCAGTTAAACCCAACTATCTGCCTCCTGATGCCTGCACTCAAGTATCTAAACCATGCTGACTGGTCTCACTTTAAAATCATGGTCACCAGTCTCAAATAAATGGGCATTCAGCCCTATCAGCTTTCCCTAATATGGTTGTTTTCCACTTTCCAGAACTGTCATATATCTTCTGTCTCTCTTCAAACCCTCTGCTTCCCTTCTACTCCCTCTCTGACCCATCCTGCACTGATGACATTGTTTCCCACTTCCTTCAAAAGCAGACAAGAACTCTCCCACCTTCCCTCCACTAAATCTACCAACTTACCTACATCTAAAGGCTATCTCCTTCTTCTCTCCTGTTACAAAGGATGAAGTTGCCTGTTTTAGTTTCTTTGTTGCTAAAGCAAATACCATGCAATGGATTGGCTTAAACAATGGGGATTCATTGGCTTACCATTTTGAGGCTAGAAGTCCAAACCAAGACACATCGAAGCATTTTTTTTCCTTCTTGAAGACTGGCATTCTGGGGCTGGCTGCTGTGATCCTCGGTCCTTGGCTCCTCTGTCACACAGCAATGCACGTGGCAGCCTTTCCTGGTCTCTCCCTTCTCTTCCAGGTCCCATTGACCTTCAGCTTCTTGCTTTCCTTGGCTTTCTCTCTGTCTGAATTTCATTCTGCTTGTAAAAGACAGTAATAGGATTAAGGTCCATCCTGATCGAGATGGGTCACACACACTTAACTGAAGTACCCTCACTCATCAAAAGGTCCTACTCACACTATGAGTTCACATTCAAAGGAATAGATTAAAGAACATGTTTTTCTGGGGTACATAGCTCCGAACCACCACATGGCTTTTCCTCTGTTCATGGTCAAACTTCTGTTTATGTACTAGATCCCATGCCTCTGATTTCTTTCAAGATTCTTCCCTTCTCTCTCAGATCGTTAGTGCAGCCCTCTCTACTGGATCATTCCTGTCAACATACAAACATATTCTGCATCTCCTGACACTTCTGGGAGATAGGACAGAGAGATGACTTGTCTAGGGACACCCAGGTCCCCTTGTAACCGGTGCTCTGCTGGCAATGGTGCCAGCTGAGCCCCGATTCAGGTTTGATTGTCTCAAAACTAAAAGAATTTAGAGATGAGAGGGCCAGTAGGCACAAGTAGTAAAGTTTATTAAAAGAGAAGTTTGATAAAAAGAGAGTACACATTTGAGAGGTTAACGCAGGCAGGCCCAAGTGAGGGACACCCACTGAGTGGAGTGGGCCAGCGTGTTTTATAGGAAAGTTTTACCAGTGGCAGGTTTCTGTAGTAACCTTTGAATACTAGGTCTTTGTTCTAGGAGGAGAGAGCTAGCAGAATTCATGGTTTGTCGTCATATACCTAAAATTTGTCTTTGGACAAATAGTTAACAATATTTATGGCTCTATGCTTCCTTATTAACTAAGAGCTTGCTTTGGATCCAGAAGTTTATAAGCTTTTATGGTTTGGGGAGGTGGGAATGGTTTTGGGAGGTTTGGGGACTTGAGGGAAATTTTTCCAGGAAGTTTGCAGCTTTGTATTGGTTCCTTTGGAGCTAGGTAAGAAACAACGGACTTGGAGTTGTCTGTTAACTCTTCCAGAGCTGAGGACACCCAGACTTACAGTTGTCCTATTTTATCCTGCTTCACCCTGGCTCTAGCCCAGGATGGTACCACCATCTGAGTGCCTCTTTCTGTTTCCTCAGCATTGGAAGGAGCTGTTGTCAAGGCGTCAAAACACCTAGCATCCCTCCCTCCCAAGTAGATTAATTTTCCTTGTTCCTGAAGTTCCAATAATTTTTGTTGCAAAACATCTGTTCCCAGGGATTATGGAGACCAGTTTTGTCATAAGCTTGGAAGTCTGGAAAACTGCAGACTTGAGTGGGAGGGTCATGCTGGGCCTGAGAACTAGATTCTTGAGAAAAGGTGTGAAATCAATCAAGCCAAGATTTGAGTGAAATGAATCTTGCAGTGATTTAGGACACAGCTGCATAATTTAGGCCAGGAAACCTTGAAGGCAGTGCAGTGCAGTGGCAAGACTAAAGCATTCATAGACAGATACAGACTCTAATACCAACTCCAAGCCTTCCTATGTCATCTTGAGCAAATCACAACTTGGCGACCTCAGTTTCCTCATCTACAAAGTAGGGATGATGATAATTGCCTCAAAGAGAATTCTTTGAGAATGAAATTTTATCTCAGGTGCCAAGCTCTGGGCACATAACCAGCACTCAATACAGATTGGTTTTATTTTCCTTTCCTTCTTGGCCCAGATGTACGCCCAGGCAAGTGTAGCTGTGTACTGATCTGGCTATTAGTAAAGGCCATGTCACCAATTCTCTTGCCTTCTCAAGCCTCCTGCCTCAATCGAGAAAAGTTCTTTCTTCCCACATTAACCATTCCGCTGCTCATCACGGAGTTTTGGCAGAGGGCCCCTTACTAAGCTCCATGTCCACAGTAGACCCTACTATAGGCTTCAGGGCAGTGAAGTAAATTATATAACAAATCCCTGACTGAGACTGTGGGCAGTCTTTTAGCTTTTTCTGTAGGACATAGGTGACTTAGTTTCAGAGCTAGGATGAGAATCCAGATTTCCTGACTCCTTCAGAAGGTAGTCAGCAAGATATAGGATACTCCCAGAGGGCAAATACATTTCTTCATTTTTCTTAAAACGTAACAACATACAAACATGACTATTCTTACCATATGATCATTCCATTCTTGGTATATAATCAATAAGTCACAATATCATCACACAGTTGCATATTCATCACCATGATCATTTCTTAGAACATTTGTATCAATTCAGGAAAAGAAATATAAAGGAAAAAAGAAACTCATACATACCATACCCCTTACCCTTCCCTCTCATTGACTGCTAGTATTTCCATCTACCCAATATATTCTAGCCTTCGTTTCCTTTATTTTTTTCTATACCCCTTACCCCTCCCTTTCATTAATCACTAGCATTTCAATCTACTAAATTTTAACATTTGTTCCCATTATTTATTTATTTTTAATTCATATGTTTTACTCATCTGTCCATGCCGTAGATAATAGGAGCATCAAACACAAGGTTTTCACAATCCCCCAGTCAAATGCATTTCTTTTGACCACAAAATCTTTCACTATCATGACCGTGGTCAAGATAGATGAAAAGTTTTTTACCATATGTCAATTTTTAAAGGGGGAAATCCTTTCATGTAGATTATTTTAATTACGACTTGGCTTTAAGGATTTTGTCTTAGAAAAAAATATTTAGGTTATTTGGATGTCTTTTTCATAAAACTAGCATCTTGTTTTTTTTAAATAGTTTTTTTCTTTGCAGTTTATAATGCTCTTTCCCATCTTTTCTATCATCCCAGAGCCTGAATATATGTAGCTACTATCATCTACTTTCTACAAGAAGTATTAGTTATATGGATCCAGGCATGGATCCGTTTTACCTCTCCACCTGTGTGAATTTGGGCAAGTTACTTAACTTCTCTGAGCCTTACTTTCTTCCAACTTTACACAAGTATTGCCAAAACACCTTCCTCATTAGGCTGTTGGCACTAAGGTTAATGCAGAACTTCCCAAATTTCCCCAATGAGAATCCCCTGGGGGCCTTGTTAGAAACACAGATTTCCAGGGCCCCAGTCCAGAGTTACTGAACCAGAACTCCCAGGGTGAGGCCTGGCAGTCTTGGCAAGCCACAGGGTAATATTATTAGTAAAGTTAAGGAAACACTAGGTTGATTTTTTTTAAAAGCATTAGTGTCATTTCTGGTACTAAATATTTACTGAGCACTTATATGCACTTAATCTTCGAAATGGAGATAATGACTACCAGAAAGGGTTACGAAAAACAAGCAAAATCTACTGGTTCCCTCATTTTATTGCATTAGTTGCCATTTTTCAGACTGAAATGCAAACATCCAGAGGACAGTTGTCTGTCTCCATTTCCTGGCTCTGCTTTCTTCTGTGCTGGCATGGTTCTTAGGCAGACTCTCCATTGCATGCATCTTCACAACTCCAGGCCTCCATCCTTCTAGCCCAACTGGAAAAACTTCCCATTTTCTAAATTCCAGGGACCAAGCCTCATTTGACCAATCTGAGTTCCAGGCCCTTCCTTGCACCAGTCACTGTGGCCAAGGTTTGGAACGTGCTGATTAGCTAGACCTGGGTCATTCCTTGCTCCAGTAGCCAGAGGGGTGCAAGTCAACCCCATCTGAACTTCGTGCAGAACGGTTCATATCGACATGAATCTTTCAGATGGTCCTATGTAGTGTTGCTAGACCAAAAGGAACTGATGCTTGCCAGGCAACCCCGTCAACACCTTAAGTTTCCAGATGCCCAGTTGGGTTTAAATCTTTCTCCAATCTCTGTTGGCATGGGAGACTGGTCCTCAGACTCTGAGACTGGTCATCAGAGTCCTCAGTAAGGCTGATCCAGCCTCAGGCCCATTTTACTAACCATCTCCAGTCTTCTCCCTGGCCTGTTCGCCCCTAGGCCCAGCCTGCCAAAGAGGCCTGGCCCCTGTGATCTAGAGACTCATTGTCCAAAGCTGTTTATTAGGGACCCATTGTGGGAACTCTTCCAACCATGAACAATGAATTTCTAAACCAGGATAAAAAAAAGGCTTTGCAATTCAGCAAATGAAACAAAGTCGATAACTCATCCCCCTTCCCTCATTTGCACAGCACTTTTAACACATGTATAAGAACAAGGTCTCTGGTGTCAGTGTGAATGAGGACTGACTCCCACTTAATAGCTGAACTAGTTGTCTCACTTCTCTGGGCCTCAGCCTCTTCACCTGTAAAATCCATGTGAGGATTAAAGGAGGCAATGGATATGAAGTATACGGCACAGAGTAGGAGCTCAAAATCAAAAATCATTATCATGAGAGCATCAGATCGTCTAGACAATAGTCTGCACCAGGAAATGCATATCTCTTTTAGGGGTATAGACATCACTATCAGGTACCCAAATATTAAAAGTATATTATATGGGCTCCGATAAGGATGGCAGAGTGAGATGCTTCAGGGGTCCATCCCTTCATAGAAGCTTTGCACAACCAGCAAAAACTGGCAAACCTCTCTCAAAGCTCCAGAACAGTTACAGGATTGCAGGAACAGGGTGAGCACTGAATCAGGAAAAAGCCCACCTAAAAGTGGTAGCATATTTTGTAGTCTCCTGGCTGACCCCCTTTCCCATCCCTCAATTGTTCAGTGTGGTTAGCCCATGCTCCCAGTATGGATCCTTTGTTCCGGTTCTAGTAGAGTAACCCTTGTACTAGAAGCATGTTTGCCTGGTCCAATCTGTCTGGTGGTGGCCTGAGGGACTCTAAGGGTCCTATGACATTTGCTAGCACACTCAGTGGTAAAACCTGCCTCATCATAGCCTTGATGGTCAATGGTCAATGGTGAAGAAATGCTTCAACACAGCTGGCTCTTACAGGCGGTCGTTGATTAGGAAAGCCTTGGCAGAAAGCTGGTGGCAACTAGCATAAGGGTAAAAGGTTAGGCTCTGAAATCAGACACACCTGGTTTGAATCCTGATGTTGCCCTTTGTCTGGCTGTATGACCTTGGGCAAGTCACTCTGAGCCACTGTATAACAAAGACAATGGCACCTACATAGAACACTGTGAAGATTCAGCAACATTAATAAGATGCTGCATATAAAAGCACAGTGCCTGGCACACAACATGGGCTCAAGAAAGGTCAGCATTTACTTTTATTTCCTCTCTCCCTCCCTCTCTGGCTGGGCTTTCTTTCTTTGACATCTTTGACTAAGTTGGCGAAATGGAAGTAGCCCCAGACAGAACATGGGTTTCACCCTGGCTCCACCTCTTACTCAACTTCCAGGTTACTTAACCTGTTTTTCTCATCTGTAAAGTGAACACAGTAAGACCTGCTTTAACCGTTGTTGGGAGCACCCTGCATGATTGGTACAGAAGGGGCTTTCCTTCCTCAGCCTCATCAGCATCTATTTATTTTATTTTGTAGCATTAATTTTCGTTTCTGAATCTATCCTGAAAGCCCTAATGGAAGGAATCAGGGCCAGAAAATCCTCAGCCCCACCCACCTACTTTCATGTTTTTTCAACAGCTCTGGGAGGCAAAGCCCCAGTTCTTAGCACAGCAGCTGGCCCATTAGGAGACCACCTCTACATATCCTGTGCTAGGAGCCAGAGGATGTGCACCCCAAGATGGGTAGGTGGCAGGGCACATGGGTTACCACTTCATACTTTTGGCGTCACACCCTGATTCTAAGATAGGAAACTAGGATTCACTAGGGTTCAAGGACGTAAGGCTGGGGGATGGATAAAATTCAATACAGTAAATTGATATAACCCTTCTGGAAAGCATAATGGAACCTCACACATGAGCTTTATAAACTTCAAAATCTTTGGCCCAACACCTATACTTCTAAGAGTTTGTAGTAAGAAATCAATTAAAAATATGAGCAATTGCTTATCTGTCTACGATACTGGTCAGTTGGTATTAACCCAAATATACAATTATCTGATTAGAAATAAGCAATCAGAATATAGTTGGACTATTATATAGCCATTTTAAGATACATACTTTTGAAAACTATTCAGGGGTAGAGAAAAAATGATCACAATAAAAAATTAGATATAAAAGGAACAAAATACATGCTGTAGGTAAATCTCTAGATTTGTGAAATAATGTTTTATACATTCCTAAGGTTTTCAAGTATATATTATTTTTACAGTCTAAAAAAATGAAAGAATATTCAAAATAAAATTCCAAGGGCTCAATTTCCACCAGTTTGGGTGGTTATTTCTTAAAGAATATGTTATCTTATATCTCTTTATTCATATTTTAAAAATCAAATTTTTAATGAATATGGCATACCAGACCACCAAGTCTTGCTTAGAGACCACAAGTATGAAAATGTAATGTCAGGTTACACATCCTCTAAGAAAAGCTACTTTTCAGGCAACAAAAATGAAGTCGTCTCCCCCACCCTCCTCAGCTAGGAAGTTTTCTGGAATGTACTTTAGAAAGATCAGTGGTCTCTTGGACTCAAAGAAGTCATCCCCAAAGAAATTGTATAAAAAGATTTATTGAAATCTATCAATGACAAACAGACATAAAACTCAAAGTTTGGCTCTTCTGAGGGGGAAGAGAAAAACTGGTGCAGATGTTCTTTTATACAGATGAAACATGGGCTAGGAAGTAACACATCACTTCTAAAGAAATCCAGAAGAGGGACATGAAAGCAAACCTGTACATTCACTAGGAATTTGCAGTCATTTCAGATTTCCACTAGGTAAGAAAATACAATTTTGCATTAGTTTTTCCGTGCTCGGGTGTATGAAAAAAACAAAAACAACCCAGCCGACATGCAGTTACATCTCCTGTGCTTAGGTCTGTAAAAATGTTCTAAGCACAGAAGTACATGTGGAAGAATCCTCTTGTCATTTTGTAAAACAAAGCATTCTAACATTTTACAGGCCAAGATAGGGCAGTATCTTTTGTTTTGTTTTAAAGAGGCTGAAGTTTGTGGATTTGCATTTCTCTTTTAATTATAATTACCAAATTTATTTTACTCATGACTCACAAGCCTGCCGTTTCCAGCTCTCTGGCTCTTAAGGGTAACATTGGAATCCTTGCTGTCGAGCAAAGCCCACCACCATCTGTGAAGGGGGAAGGGGGACAAGAGATGGGGAATACCCCCAAACCAGTGCCAAAATATACCTTTAGATTGCTATTTACAAACTAGGGCGTTCGATGCCTCTAGCAGGCCCAGGAAATGCAGAAGTCACATGAACCAAAAAAAGATATAGCTGGTGCTCAGCCCCTCCTGGGCTTTGAGTAACCAAACTGAGGTCAGCCATGGCCTTCCAACCAACAAGAGTGGGGAAACACCAGGAAATTTAAGAGACCTCCAAACCATCCTCTTTGAGAGTAAGGAACAAATGCTCACATGGTGTGTACTCAGCTATTGCATTTACAGGGTCAGAATCACACAAAGAAAAAATAGGGGGAAAAAATAAAAGAGTGGCAGTAAAAATAGTATTTTATTCCACCCCCACCCTCCCTCCCCCCGCAACCCCCAGTACACTTTTCCCCTCTCGTTCCCACAGCAACGTTACAATCAGAAAAAAATAAGTTTCGGGGGGGCGGGATTTGGGGCGGGGGAATACGGGTAAAAACAGTCAAATCACAATAGGAATTTTTCAAAATAGGTTATTCCACTTAGTCATCATCTTCTCCCTCATCTTCAGGTTCTCGTTTTCGCTTTTGACCCTTTTCTTCTTCTGGAAGAGTAAGAAAAAGGAAGGCATTTAGATTAGACAATGATCTCATCTCTTAACCCACTGGCTGCAGAGAAACTAAGGGTCACACATCTGGGAAGTTTGAAGCCTGAGACCCATCATCCCTGGCAAACTGAGACAGAGTATCTGCAAAGCCAGGGAGGCACCTGGGGCCTCAGATAGGTGTGCACCACCCATTGCTAGAGTGTTTTGGGCCTGAGGAATTTAGTGCCTACTGAAAGGGCCAGCCAGCTACCAACAGAGAACAAGAATGCCATACCACCAAGATCTTCTTCATCTTCCTCATCATCTACTTCTCCATCATTATAGCCTTCTTCATCCTCCTAGGAGAGAAAATGGACATCAAAACATTAGAAATGCCTGCAGCCTAGGGGTAAGTCAGGACAGCCACTTTCTCTTACAATGAGCTCTAAAAGGTTTTGTCCCCAACCTCTCAGAGCTCCACACCAAGGGCACACCATCTCAGGATGAATCTAAAGCAAAAGTTCTTAACCTATTTTGGATCAATAACCCCTTTGAGAATTTGCAGAAAGCTTCAAATCCCTTCCCCATGTCATATACAATATTTACAACCAATTTTCAGAGAGGTCGTATATTCTACCCCAGGATAAGAATACTTCAGCAATTTCATTCAACAAAGGACCCTGGGTTTATGCTGCTCCTGAAGTCAGATGCCAGTAGAATCTCTGTTCGTTGAATCCTGTTCCTAAAGCATCAGACAGCCCATTTTTAAAAAAGAACATGATGACAGACCAAAAGGGGGGAAAGAAGTGTAACTAATAAAGTATCCGTGGCTAAGATTTCAAATAGAGTCGAGAGGCTACCCTGGAGGTCACTCTTATACAAGGTTTTAGACATTGCTACCTATCATAACTTGGCAAACCCCAATCAAAACCATTCCAGCCAAACCTAAAGAACACCTAGGGTAATTATATAAGATTCTACAAAGGTTCTATGTACTAGGGTAACTTTCCAGAAAACTACAGCCTCCAGACAGGTACCTGGACCAGGTAAATCCTGAAACCTAGCGGGCCCAGCCTCTCTAGAATGGCAGCTACTTCTATCTCCCTATCCCATATTACTGACAGCTTCTTCCAACACGAAAAAGTTAGAACGGCCATAGCCCAAATACCCCTAAAGAGAAGGACAAAGAAAGATCAAAGACGATGGTGGAGTTATACAGAGCAGATATGGTTCAACAAATGAGTATGACTGCTGAATCATTAAATTGATATTTCTTTTAGCCTCCAGCATCTCAGAGCAGCAAGAAGTAAAAACCTAAACTTGTGGAACTATAACCCATACCAAACTCTGAAATCTGTTCTACAACTAATTATTGCGCTGTGCTTTGAAATTTATTGCTTTTTTGTATATATGTTATTTTCCAAAAAAAAGAAAAAACTGTGATTGTGATGATAAAGTAATATTTATTCCTTCTAGCCTCCTATATTCTGAAGCAGCTAGAAGGAAAAATCTGAGAGGACGGTATGGTAGCCCATGACAAACTCTGGGATCTGTCCTATACTATACCTACTTGTTGAAGAGTGCTTTGGAAACTATTGCTTTTTTCTTTCTTTACTTTGTATATCAGTTACACAATACAGAATTAAAAAAAAAATGTGATAACAGACTTCTTTTGTCAAGGGAAATATCCTATATAATGTCACCAAATAGTTCACTAATCAGTCAATATGCCAAAACAAAAACACTTTTATTGGAGGCTGGAAATCTACAGATGGTCACTGAGATTGCAAAACAAAAACAAACCCCTGCACATTGTGGCTCTTATCCCTCTTGAGACACTGTCCTTAAGCATTTACTTACATCTTATTTTATCATATTAACAATGCAGTGAGACAGGTATCACACTCCCTATTTTATAGATGAAGAAATAGGCTCAGAAAGGTCAAGTAATTTGCCCGGGGACATACAGCTAGTGATAGAGCTCGGATTCACCCCAGCAAAGACTGTGCTCTTAACCTCTGTACTATATTACTGCTCACAAACTTTTCACAAACACTGTTAAAAAACTGGGAACCAGCCAATCTGTTAGTATAAAGGTCCACTCCTGATGCACTATTTCTACAGCTCGCAGGTTTCTCTCTGATATAGGACCTGGCAGTGTCTTATTCTCCTACCCGACTATTTGTTCAAGTTAGTGTTGGTCTTTGATTTTCTCTAGCACACTGTTAAGTGCTCATAAATATTCAGTGAATTAACATACAAGTGCAAACAGGTAGGAAATGGGGACATTGATCCCATACTTCAGTAAGAAATAATTTTCACGCACAAATGAAGGCCAGGCTTACCCAGACAGATGACTCTCCTCTTTACATGCCTCCAGAATCCCCTTCTCCCCTTCTAATCCAATCTCCCCAAGACCAGCCCAGGAAAGGGTCCTGAAATGGACTAACTTCCTTGCCCATGAGGGAGGCAACTTCCCCAACAGGGCTCTTGGGCTGCCAAAGGCTGGCCACTGAGGCACTTAGTGGACTGACTCAGGAAAAAGTAACGGGGATTTAGGGGGAAACTACCCTCCACCCAGCCCAGCCCAAGCGCCTTACCTCTTCCTCTCCACTCACATCCTCCTCTTCACCTTCTTCTTCTTCATCTTCATCTTCCTCATCTTCCACTACCTGAGCATCTTCATCATATTCTTCCTCTGTGCAAATGAAATGGGGAAAAATAAAGGAATTGGTGCGGACCTGGCTCCTCCCTCACATCAGCCCATACACCGGGCTAATGGATCTGGCAGGATCTTCAGGGTGGGGCCCATGACCCTCCTATACCCACCCAGCCCCAAAGTCTGAATGCTCTAATGCTCTCAAAAACAGGGTCCATATGTATGACTGAGCATACCCTAAAGTAATATGAAAGCTAAGTACCCTACAGAGATACAAAAGATAAGCCTTATTGGAAAGTTTTACAAAAGTAAAGATTTCTTTTGGAGGCTGACCACAACGAAATTGCTCAATCGAAGGAACAAGGAAGGTACAGGACCTGGGAAAGCTGAAACGTCAATTCATTTAGAAAGAGCATTTAGTTCATCTCTCCTTCACTTTAAAGATGAGAAATAAGAGGTTGAGAGAAGTGACCCATTTAAGGTCACGCAAGGAATTAGTGGCAGAGCTAGGTCTAGAAACCTTGTCCCTTCTGCCATATGACAAGAACCCTGCTAAGACAAACAGGGTATCTGAATACCTTACAAAGTATTATTACCAACCCAACAGAAAAAAAACAAAATCTTCTGCCTGAAATAATGTAAGTGCCCCAATTCTCAATTTTACCCTGGTCATAAGGACCCGTGAGGAAGCTGCACCGTGCTTGTGGCACACAAAGGTATGGAGGGTCTGGGCAGAGATGCTCCCTTCTTTCCTTCCTGAAGGCATGGCTCAGTCCCCACCCCCACCCCCAGCAGCTTCCTTAGCTGCCCCAAGCCCTCAGCTCCTGAGGCCACACCCTCAAGTTCACAGGTCTGCAGCCACAAGGGGGCCCCCATATTCTCCAGCTCATAACCTCACCTCCACTGGATACCTACACAGAAGGGGACACTCAAGCTACATAGCCCAGCCTACTCTATGCCCTCTCTGAGAGTGTCCAGGGTCACACTGCAGACAGACACTGTAGAACTTGACTCCCTCGGGGGCCATGGGATGTGGAAAAATTACAGCGAGAAGGACTTCAGCGAGATGGTTTTCTAAGGAGTTTCTACGCAATTGGAGAAGCTCAGGATGTTCTCATGCCCTGTGAGGCGTCAACCAAGGAGACAGATTACAGAACAGTAAACAAAGCCAAAAGCCCCACTCCTCTGGGCAGCTGTGGAAAGAGGCAGCCGGGCAGCTAGCCCTCAGGGGCCAGGTGGGGGCCTCTCAATATCCAGCTCACCCACTCTATAGAGCTGGGGAGAAACCCACGGGCCTCAGGCCAAGCCCCCGCAACCTGGCCCTTCCTCTCCACACGCACCATCCTCGTCTTCCTCCTCATCGTCCAGGCCCTCCACATAGCCCTCAGCGTCTGAGTCAGGGGCCTCCTTGTCATCCCGGTCGTAGCCATCAAGATACGTGAGTTGTGGTAGGAGCTTGAACACGTTTTCTCGGTAGTCGTTCAGGTTGGTTACCTCACAATTGAAAAGGTCTAAGCTCTTGAGGTTTTCTAACTTCTTCTGCAAGTGGAAAAATGGAGTGGACAGTAAGCAATTAGTGGGAGGTAGGCCGGGGAGGGGAGGTCACAAACAACCCTGGTAAACAGGCAGGGGTGACATGAGATGGTGTGGAGAGCTTAAGACTCGCAGGTGATAAGGAAGCTCTGATTGGCTCTGCTCAGCTGTGGCATATGCCAGACACATCACCCCTGTTGTGGGCCTCAGTTTCTTCATCTGGAAAATGAAGGGTTTGTATAACTTCAGGATTTTTAAAACCTCGCCCATCGCTTATACTTTATTCTGCAATTACAGCTTCTCCCTTAGCAGTGACCAGCTTGAAATGAACTTGGTGTTCTCTTTGATACATGAACCAAGAGCTTTGGTGTAGTTCCTGTCCTTCCCCTAGGGCCAAGCCACAGGGGAACTAAAAAGGGGACATAAATTAATCCTTTCTGCAAATAATAATGATGACAATAACAGTAGCAGCTAACATAGCACTTCATATATGTTAACTCAATTTATCCTCACAACCCCTAGAAGGTAAAAATAAGTATTAGTCTATTTTACAGATGAGGAAATGAAGGGCATGGAGAGGTTAAGAGCTGCCAAGGTCACAGGATTGGATTGAATACGGCAGCCCATCTTCAGACCTGTGTTACTCTCTACAATACTGTCTGCCAGAAAGGACAAGAGAAAAACTGATGGGCAAACCCTTCCACCACCTCAAATAAAACGCTCTTGGAGTGAAAGGGGATTCTGTTTATGGTGGTTAACATGATTTGCTTTGCCAGTGTAGTATAGCCTTATCCCTCCCCGTTTCATGGCTGAGGCGCAGGAAGTGAAAGGGTCACAAAACTGGCAAGAAATAGAGCTGCGTCTTGTCTTTGCCTCACTGTCTTCAAGGTGCCAGGATGGGCCCCTGTTCTGATAGGAGCCAGGTCTAACTGGACAGGAGAACCACTGGCCCTCAGGGTCAACGGGAAGCCAGGTCACTGTCTCTAACCCGGAAAGAGTGCTCAAGGATAGGGAGGGTCTACGCTGTGGTCTGTGAGGGCTGGAGGTGGGGGAAGCCCGGCACACCCTAACAAAAGCAAGTTTTCCACCCACTCCCAGAAGGTAAGCCTGACACATCACACTGATAACCAGGGAAGGGGAAGCCTCTGATGTCTAATGGTGACCAAAACACAGCATTTTTCAAGGACTTTACATGCTCTGTCTCCATAACTCAGCCCCCAAAACACACATAGCAGAACTTCAAAGATTTTTCCTTTCCGAGTGAAATTATGAAATCAAGACATCCTCCAGGGTAAATCAGAATACTTTCGCTTTTCTCCTAGGAGATGAGCAAAAGACCTGAAAAGGTCCGTTTGAAATCTATTCTATTCTAGTTGGCCCCATGTTAACAAATGGACAAGCAAAGTTTGAGCCTGGACAAGAAACACCAACTTCCTGTTCTGTCATCCCTTGATGGCCCTGCCAATCATCCCCTCAAGCTTCCATGGAGTACAAAGAGTAGCTTTGGGACAAAACCCCTGCAAACCCAAACTCAAATTGAGGAAGCACCTGCAACCTCCACCCTGTATACTAAGAAAAGGCAAGCACAGACAGACTTAGCAAAATAACCCTGTGGTCTCTGCCAATTCTAAAATACATAGTTATAAGGTGCTTCTTATATATATATTTAATGCCATAGTATTTCTACGTTTCAAAAAAGCTGCTTATATTAATCAGTGACACACCCTATCACTGATTTCCTTAAAATCAAGGAAATACAGTTCAGATCCCGATAATAGAGAAATTGTTATTCTGGGCAGGATTTATCCCTTTCTAGTTAGTAAATTAGCAAGGTAAGCTTAGCTCTATAAGAACAGTAGAGCTGGAAACCCTAACCCAAGTCTCTGAGATGTTGGTCACAGTTACACCAAGAACCAGTGGCCAGCAGCTGTTCTTCTCCGTGCCATGTAGAGGGAAGTCTGAACAAGGCTCCCACAGCAGACAGTTCTCTGCCACCCCTGCTCCCTGAGAGAACCCAAGCTGCCAGCAGAGCCTCATCATCCAGGGTTTTTGTAACAGGACTAACCGATCTCCCACCATCCAGTCACCAACCTCAGGTTAACGACCCAGGGAAGAAAGGGCACCAGCCTTTGTGATCAGCTTTATTCTTGGATAGTCCCTCCCCCACCTCACCCCCAACAAGGGCACAAGTTATACCATAAGCCTGAAAAAACGGTGGCTCAGGTTTTCAAAGCTAAGTAGAAACTATGAGGGCAAGAGCACTAGACCAATGACTGACAGCAGGGTCCTAACCCCACCTTCACACTGACTGCCTGTTCTGGCTAAGCAAACTTGGTCAAGCTTCTTAACTTACTTTCTTAACTAAACAGAAATAGTTATTCTATCTCATAGCACAGTAAGAAGAATCAAATAAGTACAAAAACAAACAAACAAATAGCAAGTTATATAAATGCAAGGGTAGTATTCCCCAACACCAATTTCTCCCTGCTCCCGCTCAGCCCACCCCAGTGGAGAGGAGAGAGTTCAAATGACTTACCAGTGGCTCTATTGTGCTGAGGTCTCTAATTTTGTTGCCACTTAAATTTAGATGCATGAGGTTCGGACACTTTTCTGCCAATATTTCCAGGCCCCCTGAGATTCTGTTATCACTTAGTTCAAGCTAAACAAGGCAGGGAAAGAAAAAGCAGAAATGGCTCCTAAAACCAAGGCACTCAGTGCAGAGCTGTGTGGATCTCCCCCCATCCAAGAGAAAGGGCAAGTTGTCTCAAGGAATTATCTGGCATGTTGGTGCATGCACCTGGTTTTATACCTGCAATTATGCTCCTGAAACACAAAGTAATCCCTTCCTCCTCCCAACACACACATACTCCCTACACTCTCATATTTACCTTCTTAAGTTTGTTTAACTTTGGTAAGTTTGCGACTGAGGTGAGGCCTACATTGATTGTACTTAAGAACTCCAGTTCTTCAAATTCATCTGTGAGGCCTTCGATTTTGCCTTCATTCGACCGACAGTTGTCCAGGACAAGCTCTTTCACCTGGAAAGGAAAGTTATGCATGAATGGAAGTTAAGGGAAGGCAGAAGTAGTGGAAACGGTGACAGAGAGCCCTCCTTTGTGGGTATGGAGACAGAGCTTTTCTGGTTCTTCTGGATCACTGTTCTGCCAATGATCAAAGGACAGTTCACCTATCCTGGTCTTTCTGCCTTCAGCACTATTGAGGAGAAAAGGAGGGTCGGGTTGCAGAGTTGCCAAACCAGGAAGCCACTTCAGACAGGAGCTTTTGCTGGACTGGAGGAGACAAATCCAACAGGCTCTGTTGCTATGCCCAGGAAGGTGGTTTTATTCCAACCCTAATGCCACATTCTCCCCCAAACCCCATTTAAAACGAAAACACCAGTCCCACAGCTCCCTACCAGGACTGGCCACTATGTTGTTGAGGACCTCTGGGCCTAGGACTCAACACTATCAGATCTCCCCTGACTCCAGTGCCTTTTTTATGACCCCAACCTAACCATCCCAGCTACCTACTTCTGATCCTCACCGCCCCACTTCCTTTTGCCTCCACGAGTCCCTGACCTGCTGCCTGCTGACAGTTTCCCAGATTCACACACATGCTCGCTCTCACCAGCTCCTGACATCAGGCAAAGCCTGCCCACCTGATGCTGGCATTCATCACCAAGGTCACCCATTGGCCTGCTCCACGACGGGCAGCAGACCAGGACTCTTCTTCCTCTCCAGACCAGCACTGTCCAATAGAACATCCAGCAATTTGGGCAATGTTCCTCACTGTCTAAGAGAGTAGCCACTAGCTACATGTGGCTTCTGAGCACTCAAAATGTGGCTAGTGTGACCGATGAACTGAATTTTAAATTCAATTTTAATTAAGTATTAAGAATTATATAGAACAACACAACTTTAATTTTGCTCTTCGGGGTCCTGAGCAAAGAAGTGGGAGGCAAAAATGGAAATCAAGCCACAAACCTAAGGTTGGCCCATGACATGCTGAGGTTGGCAAAGCCTAAAAGGCCTTTGGCAGTACCTCTGACCTCTTATCCCTCTCCAACTCCCTAGAGGTAGTTTTGCCTTATTAGAGTCCTTATGTTCTCCCTTCTCCTCTTACCACAAATTTGAGTCTTAAAACCCTTTATTTCTTGAAGCTGAATGTGAGAATGACAGGCACAAATGAGATCAGAAGGAAAGACAGACGATAAAGACTAAGATGGTATAATCTAGGAATGCCTAGAGTGTACAATGATAGTGACCAAATGTACAAATTATAAAATGTTTTTGCATGAGGAAGAACAAAGGAACGTCAGTATTGCAGGGTGCTGAAAACATGGTAATTCATATTTTAAAAACTTTAATTTATGTGAGACTAAAGCAAAACAATGTTTATTTGGTAAAAAATTTATAATTTGACTAGTGCATTTCCTAATATAAATTGTGTGGACAGTTTAATTGAATACCACAAGTACATGGAACCTTGAGTAGGGCATGAGAGTTTGTAGGTTTGTCCAGAGTGATGCCCCGATGAATCCCAGAGTGATTTGATCAGTGAGTGGAAAAGTATTTGCAAAGTCCCCTTCAGGGAATGGTGAGAATGGGGAGAAATGCAACTTTCCCAAGTTGAATTCTTGATATTCTCACAAGCAGTGTGGACAACCAAAGCTACAGGCTGAGCCCCCAATCTTGGGGTTTGCTCATATGAAACTTAACCCCACAAAGGATAGGTCAAGCCTACTTAAAATTTAGGCCTAAGAGTCACCCCCAAGAGAACCTCTTTTGTTGCTCAGATGTGGCCTCTCTCTCAGTCAGCAGGACAAGCAAACTCACTGCCCCCCCCCCCCCAACGTGGGACATGACTACCAGGGGTGTGGACCTTCCTGGCAATGTGGGACAGAAATCCTAGAATGAGCTGGGACTCAGCATCAAGGGATTGAGAAAACCTTCTTGACCTAAATGGGGAAGAGTGAAATGAGACAAAATAAAGTGTCAATGGCTGAGAGATTTCAAACAGAGTTGAGAGGTTATCCCGGAGGTTGTTCTTACGCATTATTTAGATATCACCTTTTTAGTTATGTTATATTGGAGAGGTTGAAGGGAAGTGCCTGAAAATGCAGAGCTGTGTTCCAGTAGCCATGTTTCTTGAAGATGATTGTATAATGATACAGCTTTCTCAATGTGACTGTGTGATTGTGAAAACCTTGTGTCTCATGCTCCTTTTATCTACGGTATGGACAAATAAGTAAAACATAGGGATTAAAAATAAATAAATAATAGGTGGAACAAATGTTAAATTTAGTAAATTGAACTGCTAGTGATTAATGAAAGGGAATGGTAATGGGAATAGAAAAAAATAGGGGAAACAAAGGCTAAAATATATTGGGTAGATGGAAATATTAGTAGTCCAATGAGAGGGAAAGGTAAAGGGTATGTTATGTATGAGTTTTGTTCTCTTTTCTTTTTCTGAATTAATGCAAATGTTCTAAGAAATGATCACAGTGATGATACTTTGAGTTTTTGACTATATACCAAGAATGGAATGATCATATGCTAATAATGTTCACATTTGTATGTTATGTTTAAAAAAATTAAAAACAAAAACAACTTTTATTTCTAAGGAGACAGAAGGAGGCTTTTAGAAGTAGATTTGTCTTAAATGCAGGAATAGAGTTGCAAGTGAAATTCCAGGCTCTAGTAAAGATGGTAGGAAGATCATCTGAGAGAAAGTAATTAAGTCTCAGGCATGAAATAAACCAGGGCTGAAAAGCTCCTTAAAGGTGATCCCTCAGGGCTGTATCTGATACTCAAAACCCCCTATAATACCCAGCCCAGGATCACAGCCATCCTCACCTTTCTACTACCTGCAGCCTGCCAGGAAACATTTACTGATGTCTCCTGGGACTTCCAGACTTCCATCCACAGGTCCTGATTTTTCACCAATAGCTCACATGGAACAGGTTTGTCCTCAATAGTAGCCCTCCAATTGTCTGAAGTCTTTTCTTCTCTTAGACAGGCAGATGGACATTCAACCCAGCCCTTGTCTAGGGCAGTTCCTTCCCTCCCACCCTCCACAGTGCCCCAGGCTCTGAGCAGGCCAGTTTGTCTAGCTTCCAAAGGGTCCAAGATGACCACAGCTTGTCACAGTCCTCCAGGTGGGGTAGAAAGAATAGTGTCTCCCTCCTACTCAGGCATCTCTGAGCCAAGCGGAAACTTGGAAGAAGAGCTGGGGACAGGATACCCAGCCTCCCCTTGGTCCATCCCTGCCAGCAGGGGACCCCTGAGGGCACACCTGCATCTGAGTCCTGCAGGGGCCCACAGCTACTCTGTTTCCAATTTTTCCTCAGAACAGAGGCAGAGCACCCTGTCTCAGCCAGCAGCAGTTTTTAGGTTTGATCTGGCATAGATCACAGAGGATAAAACCCAGGGAATGGCAGCTCTTTCCCAGAGATACCCTGGCCACCAAGGCCCACCTTTCTGAAATTGGTTCTGAGATGAAATAAGTTAAGTTCCTTTCTTACCCTCCTCAAGCCCCAGGAGAGGCTAGATGGCCAGGTCAAACCACCTTCTCAAAGTTGTTGGCCAAGAGTGCCTGGGAATAAATTCTGTGAGGCCTTCTGCTCTCGGACAGGAAAACAATACAGAGTCAGGAAGCCAGGCTGTAGGAGATCAGAGCGAACATACAGAAATCAACTATATTGAGGGAGGGAGGGGGAACCATCGCTTTCATTTGCAGTAAACACTGGAGTCACAAGGTCTAAAAAAGAAGTTAATAAAGAAGACTAAACAGTCTTCTTTAGTAACTGGCTTCCTTGGAAGGCCCTGGGAATTCTTTTAAGCTCCCACAAAGAAAGACAAATATGAAAAGGGATTCCAGTCCACCCTCAAAGATTTCAGACGTGGTTTTGCTAGATGGGTCAAGGGCTTCTCCTCTTACTGCCATTAACCAAGGAGAGGAGAGCCTCAGAAATGGGGGAAGGGAGTGCTGGGGAGTCAGGGAATTCCTCCTGGAAGTTGGCCTCTTTCCCAGAGAGGCACAATACTGCCTGCCACTCCTGCTGGCAGCCTAGGAATACTACAGACACAGGGCAGGGTTTCAAAGCTCAGACCAGGATACTTCCCAGCTCCCAACACCACACCCAAACTCGGGGACAGTACACAAGCCACTGCCATTACTAACTTTATTACTAATAATCCCAGAATCTTTCTTGAGCCTTTTCAGGCACACTCTAGGTATATCACATGCATTATATTGGGGTAGTCTCCTCATCTTATACTCACAGCAGAACTACCTATCTGAAAGTCCCAATTAATATGGTTGAATGAGACACTTCAGGGCTCTGTTCCCCCACAGAAGCTTTGAACGACCAGCAACAACTGGCAAAAATAATCTTTCTTAAGTTCTAGAAAACAGTTAAACGACTGCAGTAACAGGTCAAGAACCGAACCAAACCAAGAAAAAGACAAATTAAAAGTAACAGGATCTTTCGAAGCTCTGGCTGGTCAACCTGCACTCCCAGTGTGAGCTCTGGGCCTGGTTACAGAAGGAGCAAAGTAACCCTCTTTGACATACGGGGAACATGTATGTCTGGCCTGACCTATCCGGTGGTGACTTGAGGGATTTGCTGTCCCAGAACTTGGCTTGCATGTAGAGGAGGCAGTTCACTGAGGTCTCCTACAAAGCATTGTGGGAGAGCAGTCAAGCCGTGCTGCCTGGAGCAAGGGGTTGCTGGCTGTAGGACAAACAGTACTGTGCCCAGAATGGTGAGAAAACAGTTTTCTAGGGATGAGGGGACACGTGGAACCGCATACATGAGGGAATTTCTAGGGCCGTGAGCACATGCCCAAGGTAAGAGGCCCGTAGGAAAAGATCAAGGAAGCCCCAGGCTTTGGCTTGGAGCTATTCTCCAAATTGACTGTGCAGATAAGCTCTGAAGGGCAGCACTTGCATAGATCAATCTGCTAAGACTGGGAAAGGTGTTTCCTTTTTTACTGTTAATTCCTGGCATTCAAAGAAAGCACTATCAGAATACTAGCTTGATAAAAGCTTAAGGAATTGGGGACTCAAAATCTAAATTTCAAGATAGCACACTAAAATATCAAAATAGCCAGGTTTCACAAAAGACTGTAAAACATACAAAAGATACAGGAAGAGATGGCACAGACAAGAGAGAAAATTAAAGCCTTAGAAACCATCAATGAGGAGAACCAGATCTGAGATGTATCAGTCAGATTTTTAAAAATCAGTCCCAAATATACTCAGGATGCTGAAGGAAAACATGGACAAAGAACTAAGGGAAATCAGGAAAAGGACAGATGAACATAAAGAGAACAGAGAGATGGAAATTATGAAAAGGAACCAAACAGAGCTGAAAAACCATAGTAACAGAAATGTAAGTTCCCAGGAAGGGTTCAACAGCTTATTGGAGCTCGCAGAAGAAAAAATCAGTGGGGCTTGAAGACAACAGAAATCATCCAGTCTGAGGAGGAGAAAAAAGAAAAAAATGAAGAAAAGTGAACAGAGCCTGAAGAACCTGTGGGACATCATCAAGCTTATCACCATTGTGGGGGTCCCAGAAAGAGAGGAAAGGGGCAGAGGGAATATTCAAAGAAATAATGGCTGAAAACTCCCCAAATTAAGCAAACACATGAATATACATATTCAGGATGTTCAATGAACTCCACACAGGATAAAACCAAATAGATCCATGCCTTGCCATGTTATAATCAAACTGCTGACTGCCAAGGATAAAGAGAGGATTCTTAAGACTACAAAAGAGAAGCTAAATGCCACATACAGGGGTGCCTCAATAAGATTCAAGTGCTGGTTTCTCTATGGAAACCAAGGAGGCAGGAAGGCACTGAAGACAGATTTAAAATGCTAAAAGCAAAAAAAAAAAAAAAAATCACCAAGCAAGAATTCTGTATCCAGCAAAACTGTCTTTCAACAATGAAGGAAATGTTGTGATATACTTTGAAATTTATTGCTTTTATGTATATATATGCTATTTAAAGAAGAGACGTATAACAGAGAAGAAAGGATTTAACAAATGAGTATGACTCCTGAATCATTATATTGATATTTCTGTTGGTCTCTAGTGTCTTAAGAGCAGCTACAAGAAAAAAAATAAAATAAAATTGTGGAACCATAACCAATACCAAACATGAAAATTTGTTCTATAAGTACTTGTTAAAATGTACTTGGAAATTTATTGCTTTTTTGTGTGTATGTTATATTTCACAATTTAAAGAAAATATTTAAAAAATGAAGGAGATTACATTTCTGAATACAGTTAAAAAGGGAGAAATTTTAGTTGGTATGTTACTAAAATAAAAAAAAATAAATAAAAAGAGGAAGGAACTAAGACACTCACAGACAAACAAGAACTGAGGGACATTGTAATCAGTTATCTGACCTTATAAGAAATGCTAAAGGGAGTTCTTCAGTTGAAAGGGAGGAACACTAGACACTGATTGAAGCCATAGGAAGAAATAAAGATCTCCAGTAAAGACAGTGAAATGAGTAAATATAAATACCCGCACTATCATATTTTAAATTTGAAACTCCACTTTTTGCTTCCCACAAATAATCAACGGTTTTGGATTTATAACGTATAAATATGTAATCTATGACAAGAATTACACAAAGGTGAGGTGATAGAGGGGTACAGGAACACAGTTTATATATGCTCTTAGAAGTTAAGGTGGTATCAAAGCAAATGAGGCTGCTAAAGATTTAAAATGTTATAAGCCCCATCATAACCACAAAAAAAAATCAGAAAACAGGGTAGAGGTTGTCAGAGGTGGGGAACAGGGGAAATGGGGAGTTAATGTAAAACGAGTGTAGAGTTTCTGTTTGCGGTGGAGGGAAAGTTCTAGTAATGGATGGTGGTGATTAAGTGAATAGTATCCTTGGGAGGGACTGGGATGGATAAATTTATGTTATATATATGTTTTCACATTTAAAAAAGAATTAAAAGCAATGTATGATACTGGATGGGATATAAGAATGGAGGAGAAAAGGTTCAAAAAGACATTATTGGGACACAAGAAAATACGAGAATGTAAAATGTAAGGTATATATCAATATTAAATTTCCTGAACTTGAAAACTGTACTTTGGGTAATTTCATAAATGAATATCCTTGTTTGTAAGAAATGTACATGGAATTATCACATATTTAAGCAGTATGATGTATGCAACCTACTCTCAAATGTTCAGACAACAGCTAGATAGATACAGGCAGACAGACAGGATAAATGGAAGATAGAAGGATATGTCAAAGGTGGCAAGATGTTAAAATGGTAGATCTGGGTATCTGGGGGCGTGGGGGTATGCTGGAGTTTTCTGTATGGGGTCTGTGTTATTTTTGTAACTATACTGTGCGTGAGTCTGATATTATTTTAAAATATGAAGTTTTGGTTGTTTTTTTTTTTTTTTAATAAGGTAGGAGTTGGGGTGAACCACTTATCCTAAAATCTCAGGACTTGACCCTAGAGGGGTACATACTAATCAAGGTGGTCAGTGTTGGCTTTAAAGATGAAATTTATAAAGAGACTGTTCAACTCAACAACAGTAAGACAGCCAACCCAATTACAAAATGGGCAAAAGACTTGAACAAACACTTCTCAGAAGAGGAAATACAAACGGCCAAAAGGCACATGAAGAGATGCTCAACTTCCCTGGCTATTAGAGAAATGCAAATCAAAACCACAATGAGATATCATCTCACACCCACCAGAATGGCCATTATCAATAAAACAGAAAAAAAAAAAAAAAAAAAAAAAAAGATGAAAAGGGCACAAACTCTCCCAGAACATCAACTCAAGTGTAGAAGTTCCCTTAACCACAACTGTTCCCTTTAACCCCTTTTCCAGCTGTCCCATTAGCTGGGTGGGCGCCACTTCTAGCAGTCCCAGATGTTACACAGTCCTTTGGTTACACTTCCTTGGTAACCAAAGGACAAAACCCAGCTGGGCCCTTGCTCAGATGATGCTGCAGTCAGAAAGCAAGAATCTGGAGGGACCCTGAAGCGTCTGGGAACCAAGCTCTCTCCTCCAGGAGCTGAAAAGATGTTCCCATTCACTTGAGAAACCCTATGGTTTCTGAAGGACCAGATGGCTGTTAATAGTCGAGGTAGTAGAGTCTCTGGAATGCCCACTGCATGTGTACTTCCTTCCTGGTAGGGGTTTCAGCACTGTTTGAGGTGAGATCAAAGAGAAAAGGGAGAGGTCAGGACTTTGATTTTGAGGTTGGTGAATATCACCAAAAAGCCTAAAGCCACATGGTGGGGAGCCCACGACTTCTTCTGCAAGGCAAGGCAGGATGGTGTGTTACACTGGGGACAGCAGGATAGGCTGCCTGTGAAGTGTCTAAACAAATCAAACAAGGCAAAGCAAAATCACCAGCTCAACAGTTGACCTGTGAATGTTACTTAGCCCAT
Source organism: Tamandua tetradactyla (assembly GCF_023851605.1). Taxonomy (NCBI): domain Eukaryota; kingdom Metazoa; phylum Chordata; class Mammalia; order Pilosa; family Myrmecophagidae; genus Tamandua; species Tamandua tetradactyla. The sequence goes on from NC_135340.1 coordinate 86,166,962, forward strand.
CCCCCACCTCCATGGAGAGTCTCAGGATAGGCTAACATGTTTCAAAACTTCTGACCCCAGAGATTTAAGATTCTTAACTCCTTCTGTTGCAATTCCAACCCCATTCCTCTCATCTGTACTGGGCAGCCTCTGCTCTAAAAACCTTCAAAATGAAAAGAACATACCTTTCACATCCAGGGTGTGTTCTGTTTAAAAAAGAAAGAAAAGGAAAAAAAAAAAAATTAAGGCCCATTTCCTTTGCCAAGTCCTGGGTGTGAGCTAAGTGCAAAGTTAAAGGAGTTAAAATTAAACTGAAAATTTGTACTTTGGGTTTAGAGTTACAATACTACTGGCCATTTAAAAATATCTGAATGTGGTTACTTTCTCTAGTCCAACAACTGGAATTACTCAGTATAAAGAACTTTCAATCCCCTAAAACAAACCTACACAGGATTGTATGCTTCATTCTTCAAATTTAACACTCAAGAGGACCCCTCATATTCATAATACTCAGTCCCCAAAAGATGTGACTGGGAAGGCAATGAAGATTCCAAAGAAATCAGATTGCGGGAAATGGAGTAGGTGGTAAAATGGCTGAGGGGCTCAGCAATGCCAGGGCCCCTGAATTTCCTGAAAAAACTTGATCCCAAGTAAGGGGACACATCAGTCATTTCTCAACAATGGGAGCTGAAATTCTGATTATAAACATGTATGTGTTACTAACTCTTAAGGAACAACCATTGCTTATTTCAAAACTGTGAAATCTTGTCCTTAAAACTCTTAAATTTGACCTTTCCTCTCCATTCTCAATATTGCAGCCCTGGTCCCTGTCATTTCAAGCCTGTTTTTGCCTCCAAAGCAGGGCTCTGTGACTGGGAGGAAGGAAGTGGTGAGGAGGCAGCCTGGACCACTTGGAAATAAGCTTTGACGTGGAGTCGAAGGACCAACCGGCTCAATGACCTAGCTATATCGCCAAGCACGATATTCTGCCTCTACAGAAAGGAGATAATATCTGTTTAACTTACAAAGTGCAAACTCCAGCCTACAGAAAATATTCCTGGCTTCCCACTGCTCCTGGAAAAAAAATTCAAGTCCCTAAACATAATCTACAAGGCCCCCCATTCTCAACCCCCCAATCCCCATTTCCTCCAATCTCATCACTTCCCACCTCACCCTTGAACTACAACTCTAGTTCAAATCCCCCTCGCCAGGAAGCCTTCCCATCACCCAGCTCTGAGCATCCTGGGGGTGAGGGCAGCCGCCACATGAATCATTTAATTGTCTATTAAGCATTCGATCCTCCTCAGTCAGGGATTGTCCTCTGTAATCAGCCTAATGGGGAGCTGGACACTAAAGCAATCGCTTAACGAATGTCTTCTTTATTGTGCCAGATACAATAAGAGAAGCTGGGAATGAGGTAGTGAGTCAAACCATCATGAAACTTGCATTGTAACTAGGTGAATAAATGTTGAACAAGCATTATTTTTTATAAACAACAATAAAAATGTTTTTTAGGTGTCTATGCCCCCAACTCAAGCATAAGCTCCTGGGAGGCAAGTCAATGGTGCAAGCTCCTCCAGACTTCACCCAGTGCTCGGCACACAGGGCCCCAGCTGTGTGAAACCACTATCCACACAGGGTGCACAGAAATGCTGTTCTCCTGGGCAAAATGCCAACAGGACATGGCGGCTACAGTGAGCCAAGGCTGGAGTCCTTGCCTGTAAGAGGTGCAGTAGAGACCTGGGAGAAGACAAACAGCTATAGTTCAGTGTGCTAGGCAGCAGGACTGATGTTGGGACAGAGTTCATTCTTCAAATGCCTCCACCACAGATAGGATAGGCACACTACATAGACAAAGTAGAGGTAACCAAAAACAGCAAGCAAGGGAATGGAATATATAAAAACCAGGACGAGCTACATAATTTGTAGGGCCCAATACAAAAGGAAAATGTCGCCTGCTCAAGATTAAGAATTTCAAGATGGCAACAACAGAGCATTAAATGAAGCACCCGTCCCTGTGAAGACCTATGATTAAAATGGACAGCTTGGGCCCCAAACAGGGCCCTCTCAAGGATGGGACCAGAGAAAAGGAAGCTCAGAGTGAGAACTGTTTATTATTCCAGCACTTTCTGAGGACAAAAGGCAAGATCTAGAGTCAGGCAGACCTGGTCAAATCCCCACTTGTCTTCCCCTTTACCTATAGCTACTTTTACTGCTATGCCTATAGCCAATGCACATGAATGGGCACGAAAGGCTGGCTAGTAGATCTGAATAGGCCACCTGCAAGCCTTCCTTATGGAAAACACGAGGTCTCAAAACAGTTGGAGAACCAAAATGTCATGCCCAAAACACACTCCTCTTGATTTTCTATCAGCAAAAGGCTGCACATGTATACCGTGTTTACTTGTTTTGTTTTTCTACTAATCTAGAGCCTTGATTTTCTTTTCCTTCAGTGAGCAAGAATTCAATAAATACTTGTAGTTGTGGTTTCAACCTTGTCATCCCTGACCAATTTAATTTTCAGGTTCCAGTTTTTGCACAGAAGAGAAGACTCAAATCAAACTGACCCTGTATTTTTTGGTGCTCATGGGTTTTAAATAGGTCAGCTTTTAAATGGGCCATCCCCTGTTGCAGATCCCATCTCTAGATAGAAGGCCAAACTGTTTGAGACACCATGGCAGAGAGGAAATGGTCTTCACAAAAGTGTTAATAGTGAAAAAAAATTAGCGATTTTGTGATTGTGGCCATAAAATCTAGTTTTCCCTCGATGTTAATAAGGGCACACCCTGCAAACACCTGTCACGTTTCATAGGGGAAAAAGTCAAGGTTCAGGAAAGAAAAACTGGACATTTCAAAAGCAAGAAAGGCCCTAAACTTAGAGCTTTCTGACCACAACCATAGCACTGGCTCAGTGCACATGTTTGTGTGTAAAGATATAAATAACTGAAAACCAAACTTAACTGTTACAATTCTTTTCTATCACATAAAAAAAAAAAGAAATAAAAAAACAACTTTAATATAAAAATTGCAAAATGCTGAACTAGTTTAGCCGTCTTTTCTCAGAGGAAGATGCAATGTTCAGGGTTGGGGCTAGAGCCCAAGAACCTAGGCTGGTCAATCCTTCTGCAGCACCAACCACCACCCTGGGTCAGAAATCACAGTTCCTGATGTAAGACCACGAATTAACAGATCATCTATGTAGCTCTGGAGCTTCTGCTAACAGCAGGCAATTCTGCAAAGTCCACAGTATCTAACACTCATGTCTCCAAACCTCTCAAAGATTTTTTAAAACCCACATTACTTTAAAAACAAATAGATATCTCTCCAAGAAAAAAAAGCTTCTTGCCTCTGAAATTTTTTTTTATACAATACAGTCCTGGAGGCACAGGCGCGGAGCACATGGCCGTGACAAGAAGGGTGATGCCATCTCTTATTATTTTAGGGAATTATGAAGCTGAGGCACACGGCAGTGGTAATTAAGCTGTGGGCCAGGGCCTGGGGTAATAGGCTAAGCCACTCTGCTGGGGGAAGGGCTGGCCAAGAGGCATTAACATAAACCCTGTGACCCGCTCCTGCGCAGCCTGGAACTGGCTTCCTACTTCCTTCCTGCAGCAGATGAGGAAAATGTGGTTTCTGCCTGGGCAAGGCAGAGGAGCTGGTGATTCCACTGCAGATGCTTCCTCAAGCCAGAAGGATAGTAGACAGCGCTTGGTGAATGGGCCTGTTCAGCTGGTGAACCCTAGCAGAGCTGGGCATCTCTTTAAAGCTATGTCTTTGCTTGCTTCCCTTAAACCTCATTCCTCCCTTCCAGTGAATTTAGATCAAGGACTGGTCAATCCCTCCCCCTGCAGGAAGCCTTCACTGATTGCCCAAACCCCTACACTAGCCCTGCCTGATTTTAAGAGTATGTACAGGAAAGGAAATAAGCAGAACTGAAGAAATAGGTCTAGAGGCCTGTTTCGGGGGCCTGGAAGAAGGAGTAGTAGTCTTGGGTCTGACTTCGTTGGAATTTGGAATAGGGAGAGGGGGAGATGAGGGTGACAAGACAGAGTGAAAATCTAAACTCCTTTTCCAAATGGTGTTTCCACCTTATCTCCATTGGGTCTTGGAAGGCCTGGAGAAGCAGAAAGTGGAAGCAGAGTCTAATGACTGCACTAGTCCAAGCAACTGTTATTTGAACAGTAACCAGGAGAACAAAAGGGAGACAAGAAGCACGGAGGCACAGTACAAAGGGGCACATCAGGCAACCTGGGCTCTGGTCCCCACTTTACCTGCTGTGTATCCTTGATAAGTTGCTTCCACTCCTGCAGCTTTTGCCAAGTCCTTTAATCGTACATTGGTCAATGAAGCCTGGACACATTTGAGAGGTCCCTTCTAGTTCCAAACTACCATGGGTCCATATGCTTGTAGTATGAGTGTGCACCCTACATCCAAACTCCATCGCTGCCCCTCAAAAGGAAGGGTGACATTTCATGGGCCAAAGGAGACCAGGCTTCATCATTAAAGGATGCCAGAAAGGAAATCTGGGACACTGGCAATTATCCCGGGTAATTACTGAACTGCAAAAATCAATCATCTGGTCTCTTAAAACACACCATGATCACAAAAACAACCTCTAGAGGCCCAGGATGCTGGGTTCTGAATGTGGGAGTCTGGCATTGTCTCATCTGATGCCTGTCATCTCATCTCACAGGCATCAGGTGGCTTCCAAGCTCCCCCTGACAGCAGGGAGCAGGGACCTCAGTTCATGGGGTCCCATTCCCAGCTTACTAATTATGTGATTCCTAAAAACCACAGCCATCCATGATGATCTTATTAAAAAGTCACAGCACTTGTCCTCATGCAACAGAAAAGCCACTAGAAGACTGAAGAAGACCTAAAGACCAAAGGGATTAATCCTGATATATCTTCCTAAAATACTGCTTTGATCACATCACATCATATCCTGCAACCCCCCTGTTCAAAAGCCTTTAATGGCTATAGGGATCAAATGCAAATCCAGAGTAGGATTTCTAGCCCTTCACCCAACAATGTTCCCCAATGAAAACCCCAGTCCCGTCCCAAGGCAACTTGTCCTTGCCTCACCCCTCAGCTAGCCTTCCTAACTTACAGCAGAAAAAACAGTGACACCACTTGTCATTTTTTCAATGCATTGCACTTTGCAAAGCACTTTCCCAGGCATCATCCTCATTAAATCTGCAAACAGTGGGATCTATTCAGTCCCTTTCAGGGAACCTGCCCTTGTTTACCAGGGCCCTTGGAAAGCTAGTACGAGGCAACAGGACATCTGACAGTGTTTCCTCAGGCCCCTCCCCCAAACATTCTGCCCATACCTGGTTCCCAACCAGAGATGGACTTTCAGTAAATGCTTGCTGCTGGTCAAATGTGAATGAGCCACTCAAGCCAGAGGTAGGGGTAAGGGGTGGGGGTGGGGAATGACTCTGGAAAAATCATCTAGATTCTAGGTTAACCCTTTAAACTTGCTTTCCGGAAAGCCACCCACTAAAACCACTCTGGGACAAAGCACCAAAAATATACCAGAATGACTTCCCTAGGCCCTCTGTCCCAGCTGATACAGTATCCATGAGTGAAAGAAATGCCTCTGAAGCAAAAGTTACCTCATTTCCCCAGTTTTACTCATCATAGATATGTTAAGCTGGCAAATCATAGCTTCTGCCTGGCCCAACCCCAGCATAACTCATTTTAGAAGACTCCCAGCATACAGACTTAGAGGCCGGGGCACTTCCCACAGCCTTTGTGAGGGCATGTGCCCAATCTCCAGTTGGCTATTAAAAGATGCTTCAAGAGTTTAAAGGATCTCATCATTTCAACCTCTGGGAAACAGCTGGATCCAATACAACTCCTCCAGAAACTGACAAAGATAGGTGGGAACCAACTGAGTGAGTCACCCAAGGTCACAAAGTTAGCCCACTGTGGAGTCAAACGTTGGGTGGTTCTCAAGAACTAGTTGGAGGCCACACCCCAAAGCCACAGCCTCTTCATGATTAACTTCTTGAAGCAAGAGGACACAGACATGGAGAATAAAAATAGGTGTCAGGAAAATAACCCCATGTCTCATGCAACAGAATTAAGGCCTGATCCTGGCCCCCTCCCACATATTCATGTACACCCCAGGAGGGCTGGAAGTGCAAGAGACAGGGAAAAGCTAAAAAGCCTCCGAGACGAAACCCTCGACCTTGTCCCTCTTTCCCATCACCTCTACCCAAATAACAGCAGCACTGGCAATGACAGAAGCAAAGCAAAAGCCGTGGCAACCTCCAATCAGAAACTACTGATTTGGGCAGAATCAGGAGCCAATCATACAGAAGAACATAAGATTGGGGTTGTAAGTTTTTTTCTACTTACAACAAATGAACCAAGGGTCAAACCTAAGAAGTGATTTAATCTCAGTTTTTTCTCCCTTAAGAGAAATGTGAAATATGTAACTTGCCTAAATTTGTAAATTAAATACTTAAGGTAAAGGTATTAGTGACTGAAGTGCAAGAGATATTAAGAAATAAATGTTAGTTCCATATTTCTGCTAACTGGAAGGGGAAAAATGAGAAGCAATGAGGTGAGATAGTAGGGAAGAAATGCGAAGGTGAGGAGCTGCTGGGAGGACAGTTGGGAGGGATTTCTGGAACAGAGAAGGGAGGTGGAAAGACAGAAGGTCAGGCACTGAATAAAAGACAGGCAGTTAAAAAGAGAAAAGTTTGTAGATTTTGGGTGACTTCCTGAGTCTGACCCTTTTCACCCAATTTTTGGAGACAGAATTTTACCTGTATTTACTGTTGTTCAAAACAGGACACAAATTAAGAGTAACTGTTCACAGGTCTGCAGCTGCTTTAATCTCAAAATGCTAAAACACAAAACAAAACACAAAAACCTTTAAAATTTATGAATCCTGAAGAGTCAGGAAAAGGTTAGGTGACAGAAAATGTTAAAAGGACCTAATGATTTTACTTTTCATCAGGAGGTCATCAGGAGGCCCCTGTCATGGTACCAACCCAGAAAAGGTCATCCCAGGATGTACTGACAGAAACAAGTGAAATGGACCAAGGTTACTTGGCCAAGGTCCCAAACCACTGCACCAAAGGGACCAAACCTTAAATTCTACTATGTACATTCAAAGCTTGAAGCAAGGCAACCAGGGTGGAGAGGAGTCTGAAAACCATGACATTGTAAGAACCGAAGGAACTAGCTGTGTGTGTATGGGGGGGGGGGGGGGGGGGCTAGTGACCCTATGGAACTGTCTTCAACCGTTTTTAAAAGAGTATCACGTACAAATGGAAACACATTTTTTCTGTATTCTTCAAGAACTAATATCAGTGTGCAGAAATTTCAAAGGCATCTTTTTGTTTGCCTAGTATAGAATGTAAAAGGGTGTTTAAATGCTCTGACTCACAACAAAGAATGGGCTGCTCTGAAAGTTAGTGAGCTTCTTGTCCCTATTAGCATATGAAGGAGAGGCCATTAAATGACAGTCTGGAAAGAGCTGTACACAAAGTCCAACAATTATTAAATAAACGAATTTATTATATATTACAAAGTCCTACAACAAGATGAACCTTGGATTTTTGTTGGTTTTTCCTTAACCTCTTAAAATGCTATGAGATTTGATTCTTGCTTCTTTTAAAGAAATGTTACTTGTTTAAGCCACAGGTTCCAGTTCACTCCAACAACAGTATTTACAGGGTCAGTTACACACTAGGCATGGCACCAGGCTTTCCGGTTGTTTCCAGGAAGAAAGGGGCCTACACTACACCCCTGGAAAATACCCCATGAAAAAATGTTTTGACTGGGTTTGAGCACGTAAGAAGTAGTCAAAAAATCTGGTTTACAAAAAAAATCTGGTTCACAAATCAGTAGGCCAACCCCTTGATCTTGGGGTTCGCCCCTATGAAACTTATCCCTGAAAAGGATAGGCTCAGTCTACTTAAATTTAGGCCTTAGTGTCACCCCCAGAGAACCTCCTATGTTGCTCAGATATGGTCTCTCTCTCTCTAAGCTGACATGGCAGGTGAACTCACTGCCCTCCCCTCTACTTGACTCCCAGGGGTGTAAACCGCCCTGGCAATGTGGGGCAGAAACCCTGGGATGAGCAGGAACCCACAATCAAGGGATTGAGAAAACGTTCTTGACCCAAAGGGGGAAGAGAGAACTGAGACAAAGTAAAGTGCCAGTGGCTGAGAGGTATCAAAGAGTCAAGAGGTTATCCTAGAGGTTATTCTTACATGTTATATAAGATATCCCCTTTTTAGTTTATGGTGTACTGTGGTGGCTAGAGGGAAGTACCCGAAACTGCAGAGCTGTGTTCTAGTAGCCATGTTTCTTGAAGATGATTGTAAAATGATATGGCTTTTACAATGTGACTGTATGATTGTGAAAACCTCATGTCTGATGCTCCTTTATCTAGGGTATGGACAGGTTTGTAAAAAAAATACGGATTAAAAATAAACAAAAATTAGGGGGAACAAAGATTAAAATAAATTGAATAGACTGAAATACTAGTGGTCAATGAGAGGGAGAGATAAGGGGTAAGGTGTGTATGAGTTTTTTCTTTTTTATTTCTTTTGCTGGAGTGATGCAAATGTTCAAAAATACGATCAGGGTGATGAATACACAACTGTGTGATGATATTGTGAACCACTGGTTGTACACCATGTATAGAATATATGTCAAGTATGTTTGTATGTTTGCTTGTTAAGGTTTTACAATAAAAATATTTTTAAAAAAAACTGGTTTAATTGCAGGTTTTACCACTTGGAACTGTGTGATTTTCAAGACTTCATTGTGACTCAGTTTCCTCATCTGTAAAATGGGGAGAAGAATCCCTACAAATCCTACTAGCTTCATGGGATTAAATGAGACAATGGATATGAAAGCACTGTGTAAACTGGGCCATCCCAGAGGTTACTGTAATGAATTTTATGAGCAAATCTCTTACCCAAGGCTTCACATCCCAGAGAACAGATGTATTATTCAACTCTGAATCCTCCACATTGCTACTGCCTTATACTGAGCTTTCCATAAACGTTTGCTGAACTGAAAAGCATTAAAAATAACCTAAGGAAACACTCCGCCATTTTTTATTCCTATTAAACTATAGCACTTTACCAAATGCCCCCAAACAGTCTCTCTTCACTGTAATCCTTCACTTTGAGGGAAGAACCACTGAGTCATACCAGGGTAATGTGTTCAGAGGATAAGTTCCCAGGAATGGGGATGGGTACATAGCCTGATGTCTGCAGAAAGCTCTCTGCCCCACCCCGGTCTTTCTCAAACACCCTAAGCTGATCCAGCTGCAGGCCTACCTCAAAGGCAAGACTTCTGGTGCCTAGTTGGTCCTAGTTGGATCAGAGGGTCAAGGCCAGGCCAGCAATGGAAGGGAGATCACAGACCAATCTAGGACAGGGTCAGGGTCTCCTGGAAAAGGTGAAGAAAGCCAGCAAAGTACACAACATCCCAGTACTGATTAAGAAGCCTTGATCTAGTCCCATCTCCTCACTATACAGATTGGGAGACTAAGCCCAGACAAGTAGAGCATCTTGTCCAGGTCACTTCTATTCCATTTTTCTTTTCCATGTTTGTGAATAAATAACACATTCACTTACATGGTTTAAAAACTAAAAAGTATAAGATAAAGTTAATTCTCCCTTCTACTCATTAAATACATTCCAGAGTTTGTTGATATATATATAAGTAAATTCAGTCTTATTTTTCTCTTTTACCCCAAATGAGCAAACTATTTACTATATTCACCTTGCCTTTTTTTTCATGGGGTTTCTTTAATATAAGTACATAAAAACCACCCTCATTTTTAATTTGCAACTACATAAAGTTCCACTCTGAGGATGTATCATCATTTTTCTTAACCAGTCCTTTACTGATGAATATTTGGATTACTCCCAGTCTCTTGCTATAATAAATAATTTGGCAATAAACAGGTCTGTGCATATGCCACTTTGTATTCAGTCAGCTTATTAACAGAGAGCTGTAGTCAGACCCTACTTCTGACCTAAGGAGAGTGTAATAGACCCTTGGAGTCCCACAGTGTAAACAGGCTCACTTCTATCTACCTGTGTGAACAGTTTACTCAACCTCAACTCGTTCAGTACATTCTACTTAGCCCTACTAAGAGGCAGACTCTGTGCCAAGCTCTGGGGATAGGAAAATAAAGATGTCCTTGCCTTTTGTCCTAGGTGGGTGCAGCCTATAAGGGCCAAACAAGTGAAGGGACTGTTTACAATACTCATGGGGAGTCTCCTTGTTTGGGAATGAGTGGCCAACCTACCCTTCCATTCAACAATTGCTCTTTCTGATGGCAAGGGAAACCAGTGTGTCAGGCAAAACACTGGACATTCACATACCCGCTCAACTACCACCACCACCGTCGTTTCCTTAAGGAAGGTTGGAACATATTGCTACTTATTCTGTGGCAGCAACCTAAGTCTCTAATTAAGTCTTAACCTACTTTCATTGGAAAATGGTTTGGCCTTTTCCCCACCCCCAACTAATCATCCATAGGGAGGCTTTTCAGACTCTCCTGAGTGACTCCAAGGCCCCCCTGGGTATGTTTCTCACCTGTGCGCACAAGCTCTAGTATTTGAAGTATGCCAGAGCCATAAGGCGAAACTCAGACACATTTATCAAGACACTGGCATGTAAAGGAATGGGCAGGCACACGAAAAACTGATTTTACTGGGATTTCCCTGACAGTCTAAAATAATCATTTAAAGGGAGGAAAAAGTAGAAAAAAAATCACTGCTCACACATTTATTGTTTACATTTCTGTGTTCTATTTCACGATAAGACATTAAAGTATCACAAGTTTCAGCATCATCTGTTTGGCTTTCCTAGGGGAGAAGAATGCAGCAGACTTTATGATAAAGAAGAGAAAGGAATGGGAAGTCAGGAGTCCAGAATATTTTCGTATTATCAGCAGTTCTCAAGTGGCTAGAAGGCAGGAGATCAAACCTGAAACTCGAGATTATGTGCACAGCACTCAAGTCCAAGAACAGCCCCTCAGTACTGTATGACCTTGGGCTAGTTACTTAACCTTTCTGAGCCTCAGTTCCTTCATGTTAAGATAGGAATTTGCACTCAATTTGCAGTGTTTCTTTCTGTACCTGGCACATAGGCACTCAAAAAATAGTCAAAAAACACATAAAGATATGAATTTCTCTCAATATTTGGTAAAAAGATGAAAATTTAGTGTCTTTCCTTTAGAAGCTCAAAGCAGAACAGCAGAGGGACTGGAGAAAAATGTATCTGGGCCCTAAATAATGAAAAGTTTGCCAGCAGGAAAAAGGGAAGACAGAGCATGTTGGGTCAGCACAATACAAAGGCACAGGAACAGGCATGGCCTGGTGAGTGGTCAGAGCATCAGGAGGGGCAGTGGGACTCAGTGGGACAAAGGAAGACAGAATTACAATTAGATATAATAATATATTTTTGAGTCTCTTTACCCACATGTTAATACATTGCTATTATATCAGTCTCCTTGGCTCATTTTCCTGAACTTGGGCTGCTACCTTTCTCCATTAAGAACAGATCCAGGGTTTAAAGGAACATACAGGGATAAGGAAGGTTGGTGGCGGGGTTGGTAAGAAAAACTAAAAACTTTATGTGGAAAGCATTACACTATACAGACCCCCTAGAAAATGCTAGGAAGTCATTTTCCCAATGGGCTTACTTCATCCCACACTTCAAATTCATGCAGGATGGCTACTTTTAGATGAAAACTATTATCAGCAAAATACGGCCCAGATTGGACTAGGTCAGTGACTGGGCATGTGACCTCTGATTTAACTATGGGCCTCTCTTCCCTTAAAATAAAACCTGGAGGCCTGAGTCCAGCCTTACCATCTTTGGTCAGAGGAATCAGTAGGGTCCCTCCAGCCCACCCGAAGATGCTTGGACCCCCAAACTAGAGTGGGAAAGCCTGTGTGGTCCAGCTGGAATTCAAAATGTAATAAGAGGCTCTCTAAGAAATACTATTACTTCAGAAAGACCAATGGAAATCCCACTCTGATCTATAATGAGAGCCTGTGGTTACCAAAGTTGGGCAGCATCTCTGCTTTGGCCTGAAAAAAAAATCAACTCCAGGTGGTTAGCACTTGCCTGGAGGCTGACTGTCAGATACAGACGTATTTCATTAATTTCTGACCCCTCCCAAAACACATCACCATAAATGGGAAAATCAACCTACTGTTAATAAATGCAATTTGGAAATACAAATCTTTCAAAGCGTAAGTCCCCAAATAAAAGACATTCTTGGATGAAAAAGTGGGAGGGTCTGCCTGGGAAAATGCCCAAGTATGAGTAGAGAATATCAGCTGGTTGTATTTCGTCCCTCTTTTGTTCATTCAATCTTTCCCATCAGTCACTTCATAAATTTGTATCTTAATCTCACCAGGCCTCAGTTTCCTCATCAGGAAGATAATTCAGATCAGGTATTTTAAGGTTCTGGTTCAAGGGGGTTGAACCCCAGTGTAGATCACTTAAGTGAATATGGAAGTGACACCTCCTCAGAGAGGCCCTCCTGGATCACCCATCGCCTTAACACTACTTTGCCTTCATGGTACTTAGCCATACCTTTCTTTGATGGTTTACTGACTATTTCTCCCAGTGGAATGGAAGCTCCATGTGGGCAGCACAGATGATGTATTGGCAGTTCATTACTGTATCCACACAACCAGAACAGAATCTAGCACACAGTAGGCATTCAATAAATAAATGTGATAGTCATTCTAAGGCTACTCAGCAAGGCAGGGATTTCAATCCTGCACCTCCATTTACCATCTTGAGTGGCTCTGGGCAAGCCATTTAACCCCTCCACAGTATTTCCTATTTGCCTAAATCATCACCATAACTCTGGTTAATATCAGGCACTGGTCAGCTAAGTACTGCCCATCATCAGGGACATCTGTGGCTGTAATGAGTCTCCTGGCACTTACCCAATAAAAGTTTGGTTTCTGATGCTGTGGATTTCTCTCAGACAAGGACCCAGACCTTACTGGAGCCTAGAAGCACATTCTCACTTCCACTCCAACCTTGTTCTGTGGCTGACCGCTCCTGTCAGTGACTATACTGCGGCTGGAATTGGCTGGCAAGGCTCCTAGGTATCCACGGAGGCCAGGTGCCTGCCCTGACCCAAATGCCCCCTCAGCTTTAAGAGGAAAGCATGAAACTGATCTGGACAGGACTAAGGTAAATCAGAACACAGGGTAAAGGATGATATTGTCCATATTTTAAAACTCCAATTTTCCTGAGAGGTTTATTTGGTGCAAAATTTGTATTTTGGGTAGTGCATTTCCTAATTTCACTTGTATGGTCAGCTTACTTGAACATCGTAAATACATGGAATCATGAAAAGGGTGTAAGGCTTTGTTGGTTTGTTCAGGTTGGTATGATACCCTGATACATCTCTAGAGTAATCTGGGAAGTGAATATTTGCAAGGTCCTCTTTGGGCACTGGGGAGAAAGGAGGAAATATTCAACTTCCTCATTTGGAGAATTTCCGTTATTCTTGCAAGCAGCAGAGACAACCAAATCAACAGGCCGAGCCCCTGAATTTGCGATTCACCCCCTATGAAACTTATTCAACCCCATGAAACTTATTCCTGTAAAGGACAGGCTAAACTTAATTAAAATTAGACTGAGGAGTCACCCCCAGAGAACCTCTTTTGTTGCTTAGATGTGGCCTCTCTAACTGATACAGCAAGTGAACCTCACTGCCCTTCCCTCCCACATGTGGGACACGACTCCCTGGGATATAAATCTCGCTGGCAATGTGGGACAGAAATCCGGGATGAGCTGGGACTTGGCATCAAGGGAGTGAGGAAATCTTCTCAACCAAAAGGGGGAAGAGATGAGACAAAATAAACTGCCAGTATCTGAGAGATTTCAAACAGAGTCGAGAAGTTATCTGGAGGTTATTATGCATTATATAGATATTCCCTTTTTAGCATATGGTGTATCGGAGTGACTAGAGGGAAGTACCTGAAACTGTACAGCTGTATTCCTGTAACCATGGTTCTTGAAGATGATTGTATAATAATAGCTTTCACAGTGTTACTATGTGACTGTGAAAACCTTGTGTCTGATGCTCCTTTTATCTAGGGTATGGACAGATGAGTAAAAAATATGGATAAAAAATAAACAATAGGGGGAACAAAGGTTAAAATAAATTGGGTAGACTGAAATACTAGTCATCAGTGAGAGGGAGGGTATGGTATATATGAGTTTTTCCTTTTTTATTTCTTTTGCTGGAGTGATGCAAATGTTCTAAAAAATGATCGTGGTGATCAATACAAAACTATGTGATGATATTGGGAGCCACTGATTGTACACCATGTATGGAATGTTTGTGTGTTAAGATTCATCAATGAAAATATTTAAAAAAAGAGGAAAGTATTCCATTCTAGCCCCTGCCATCCCACCCCTGGCCAGCTCCCAGAGCTGTGCTTCTACTCCTACCCCAAATCACAGCCCCAAGAACTTTCCTCCTACAGAAGCCTTCCTAGACTCACACACTGTGCTTAAATGTAGACATACCAGCACTCTTAAGAAGACACTAAGGCATGTCTCTAACAGAGCAGAAAATCAGATGGGGGCTGAAAGGAGCAGAACCACTGTTATCATGGCTACAGGCCAGCTTGTACAGATTGGCTTCTCCGGGCCAATCGGAGACAGCTGGGGGCTTTACTAAAAGTACATGCCTGCCCATTCTGCCAAGGCCACACCCTGGGCACACCCAAATCTCCACAGGGAACGGGAATCACAGAGAAGAAACTCCCTGGTTGTCTGTGTCCATGTGGACCAGGCCCCCTGTACCAGCACAGAAAGATCCTTCCCATGGGTAGCCAGGTAGGAAGAGAGAACCACATGTGATGTCATTCTAAAGTCTTCCTGAGGTACCCATGTACCTGTGGTAGGCTCTAAAAGCTCTCAACACTGCCATCTGGAAGGAGGTATGGAGAAAGACACTGACCAGACCCAATCAAGAGGGAGCTCCAAAAGCACACCCAACTGAGGCACTACCAGAATTAGCTGAGAAGAGAGTGCTGTGTGCCCTGGAAGTTCTACAGATGTACCTTTATGCCAGATGGGATGGACACAATTTGTTCCCTTTCTTCCAGGAAGTTGAAGCAGACTTTACAGAGATGGTGACTTTTCAGGAGCTTCTGAATGAAAGATGGAAGGACTGGGAGGGCAGACCTGCAGCTAGGATGAAGCTGAGAAGCAGGAAAGGCTGATGCAGACCCAAAAGGCAAGTCGGGCAGAATGGCACTTCGGGAAAGGAAGGCCTTGGGGCAGCTAATACCCACAGCTTGAGTATCGTCACTTCAACCCCACCTTGATAAATAGTTAGGGGCTCTACCCTTCCCCTGGGTCCCTCCTACCTCCAAGGCACATGGGGGGCAAAGACAGCTCTTCCAACAACTGCTCCTACCACACATAAGCTCAGACACCTAATGTTGTTCAGACAGGCTGGCTGCCCCATTCAGATGGCTTGTTCAAGGGCAGGCCAATTAGACTCTACTCACATTCAGGGGCTGCCCATAATATAACTGGCACAGCCCATATTTCTTTCAGTTCTGACAACCCCTGGGAAGCAAGTATTATTTTATTCATCCTTTGTAGATGAGGCAACTGAGGCTCAGAAAGGTGACCTACTGGATATCCTTAAGCAATGGAGCACAGAAGCCCCCAGGCTCTGCCTACTATCCCTAGATATCCCTGAGGTCCCTTTAAGTACCTCTGATCTTAGTTTCCTGCGACTGCTGTGACAAAGTACCACGAACTGGATGGCTTAAAACAACAGAAATTTATTCTCACTGTTCTGGGGGCTAGAAGTCCAAAGGCAAGGAGTCAGCAGAGCCAAGCTTCCTCTGAAGTCTGTAGGAAAAAAGCTGTTTTATGCTTCTCTCCTGGCTTGTGGTGGTGGCCTGCTGGCAAATCATCTGTCTGATAGTCTATGTGCAAATTTCCTCTTCTTATAAGGACATTACTCATACCGGATTAAGGGGTGTGCCCTACTCCAGTATGACCTCATCTTAATTTGCCTAATTCCATCTATAACAACCCTATTTCCAAATAAAGCCACATTCTGAGGTACTGGGATTAGGGCTTCAACATAACTTCTGGAAGACACAATTCAATTCGAGTTGGAAGCCACTTCTCAACTCCCTGGAGAATGTGGATGGGTCAAGTCCAATCTTGCTCACTAACATCCTACTCAACCTCTAGTAGCAGCTTCAAGAGATACAGGTAAGTGAAAAATTACAAGTGTGATGAGCACACATGTGGATTTAAGTGTGCATTCCACATAGCTATGTGGTTTTGGGGAGGGGGACAACAAACCAAAGAGTGGGTTATTGCATCCTAGCAGGTTAATCTTACACCTTCTTTCCTATTTCCCACTTTCTTTGCTCTAATTTTCTCTTTTCTAATATCCATTTAGTTTACTTCTTCCTATCTGCTGTGAAACGCCACACCCTACCTCATTGTGGTAGTTTCCAACTGTGTTTTATAAAGAGTCCCCTTTGGAGTGTTCTAAAAACACACAGATGGGTCACAACCTTCAGATCCTGAGTCAGTAGCTGGGATAAAGCCTGGGAATTTCTTAAAATGCTCCCCAGGTGGTTCTGAGACAAGCTAAGGTAGAAATTTTCTTTACTAAGCACACACCTTGTTTCCTTTCATCTTTATTTCATATGCATTATGTCTTATCTCCATAATTCCACCACAGGATCTAGACAATACCATCTTCCGTAACACACCCCGCCCCCACGCCCATTCACCACCCCTCAACCCAGCTCACCCAGCATACAGCAACTGGAGTCAGTAAACTAAATTTACTATACAAATATTGGATTTTGATAACATTATTCTGGCTGAAGTTTGAGGCCTGGCTTCAAGGGGCCAGACTGATGCAGGGAGAAGAGCTGGCCAGCAGTAGAGGATGGTATTTTGAATAGACAGGACTTGTGATGGATGGAAAGAGGATTGCATATGTGGGGCAGAGAGGGGGGTACAATGCTTATGGATTCCATCTGGATATGGTGGTGTAGGGCCCTTTGGGTACACCCAGGTGGATCCTAAGCCTACATAAGAGACTGGGACTGGAGATGTAATGGCACATCCTGGGCAGCACAAGGTACCTACAGCAGTCAGCGAGTACAACATTTCCTGGGGAGGAAATATGGAATAAAGGCCCCAGGCCTCAAACTTAATGAAGTCCAGTATGTTAAGGATCTATAAAGGAGAGCAAAAATCAGATAAGAGAAACTGAGGAGTCACAAAAATAGTAGGAGAAAATCCAGAGAAAGGGAACCTATGTCATGAAGGTTAAGCATGCTGAATGCCACTGCTCAGTTATGTAAGAGAAGATGGTGTAGGGATTCTTAGAACTGTTTAGGAAACAAATCAGAGTGAAGAGCATTAAGGCATGAAAGCGGTGAGGGAATGGAGAAATGGTTATAGACAATTTGGGAAGAGAGAGCTGGGCAATAGCTACTGCGGGATACAGGGTCAAGGGAAGGTTTTCTATTTGCTTTTTTAAAATGAGAGAAACGTCCTAAGCTTGAGAGGGATCCAAACAAGAGGAATGGCTAGATGCCCAGGAGGAAGAAAGAAAAACCGAAGAGCAGAGACAGAATAAACTCAAAACAGAGCTGAGCAGTTAAGCAGGTTAGGTCTAGGAACTTGTTAGGAAACCAAGAGCTTACAATTTTCTCTGTGAAGGTAAGGCCACTGGCTAGGAGGGAAATGGTGGAGAGTCGGCCAACAATTTGAGGAGTGGAGACTCAAAGCATTGCTGAAGGTAGTAAGAAAGGTGTTGCCTAGTAGGAGTGAGTTGTGACAATCCTCAACCCCAGCAGAAGCTACTTGGAATTCAGCGTGGAGCCTGCTCCATGAAGTTTAGATACTACAGCTATATTCATATCTAGAAACAATATATTTACTATTAAGTTTCTTGCAAGAAAAATAACTCTTCTGCCAAGTTTGAAACTCTAGTTTTTAACTTCTTTTTCCATTGAAACAAAAGTTATCTTTTTTGTTTGTTTAATTTAGTTGCATGGGTAGCACCAGCAATTGAACCCAGGTCTCCGGCATGGCAGGCGAGAACTCTGCCTGATGAGCCAAAAAGTTATCTTTTAATATTTTTGACAACATAAGATTGTTTTCATAAGCGAATGCCATGTGGTGTTCTAGTGAAAAGACCGTAACAACTAACATTTACTAATTGTTCACTGTACCCACAACTGTGTGATGGGGACTCTGAGATACTCATTTTATAGAGACAAAAAGAAAGACACTGTGAGGCAGAGGTGTGTACAAGATACAAACCTAAAGTGGAAGAGAAAGGATGTGCACCCAAGCAGTCTGGGGAGGCAAAAGCCCAGTGCTTAAAGGGGACACTCGTCTCTCCACAACTTTTTCTGTCTCAGTGCTAGAAAATGTGGAAGTCCCAAAGGCACTTTCCATAGGTGTACTATTCTGGAGTGTTAAGAGTACAAAGAAGGGGGTGGGGGGACATGGTTGGCCAAGGGTCACTGGCACAACCAATAATCTTGGAAAATATCTATCCAGGAAAGGAATTTTGGATAATGATTCCTAAAGGTCATCATTAGGAGGTTTGGGGTAGGAAACGGCTAGAAGTAATGAGACCAGTTTGAGAATCCAGAGAAAGGCTAGTTTAAAAAAGCAGGAGAAATAACTTAATGTCCTTCAGTGGAAAGACTTTACAAAGCTAGAAAGGCATTTTCTTACTCCCCAAAATCAAACCACAAAATACCTGATCATGAAGGAACTTTAACAGTCATCTTTTTATTAACAATTAATGAAATCAATTTATGAGTCAAAGCCAAATAGAAATTTGTTATTTACAATTTTCTAGTATTGTTATAGAAATTATTATTTACACATAATAAGTTTTATGAAACTTTTGGTTGTTTTTTCTAAAACATGCATGCATATGCTGGGTAGTGGTATAATTCTTACCATTAGGAACAAAGAGTTTGAATGCCACTGATTTAATTCAACACCCCCATTTTAGAGTGGAGAAAACAAAGGCTAGAGAAGCCAAATAACTTGTCAATGTTAGTTAATAACAAAGCTAGACCAGAACCCAAGTTTCTAGGAATTCTCTGGTCATTTCCTCACCAAACTAGAATCACCAAATGCCAATAACTCTGGGAATGACAACTGCTGACTTTAATCCCCATCACGGTAACTAATAGTAGAGTAAATTAACTGATCTCTTAAATCTGCTGCCTTCTGCAAGTTTTGGTGAAGGAGAGGGTAGATAAGTATGCCAGGGCAGCTGAGAAGATATAGTAATTTGAATGAAAACACTGGGGTTGCAGGTCGTAGCCCAGCAAGCATAAGATAGGACTTAGTGTACTAAAATAAAGACATTTTATCTCACTTACAGACTTTGTATTAACAGATATCAGGACGATAGTTCAGTACAATGAGGTTGTTTCCATGGCGAGGAACGTGGCCCAGAGCCACTTTGCTCATCTGGTTAGAACAAATTTTATTAAATAAGTTCTGAATAACAGATGCCTTCACAAGTCTCCATACCTGCCAGAGTGCATCTCTTTAATGAACACATCACTGTTGGATATTTATATTTGCAGCATAATGACCTTCCAATGTAATACAAATTTAGAGTCAAATCCATGTTTCTATACTTGTTTGTGGGAGGAAGACAGAGGTGAGAAGAGATCTGTATAGGGTACTTCCTAGGAGACTTAAGGTAACTAGATAGAAAGAGGGCGGACAAGTGAAAATGGCATGGGGAGCGACAGCACATATCTGTAAGGAGCCTTCTGCCCTCCGGCAGAGCACTGAACTTCTTAAATCCAATCAGAATTCAAACACTTGGGCCAAGTTCGTCCACGAGGGCTCAATTTCTATAAAAGATCACCAATAGCCCCAAGTTTTTTATTTCAATGTAGTATGATTAATTTAGAGTCAAGTTCTGGGATGATCAGCCCCAAAGGCTCAATCAGGTGTCTTTCCTGATGGCACTGCAAATGAGGATGACAGAGTATGTAGGTCCAGAGAAGTCATCTTGAGAAGCTGGTGGTACAACAGAGAAGGAAATGGGTCTGGAGGTTGCTGTCCTTTGAAGTACAGGCCTGCAGTTATGGGGAATGTAATTCATCCTCTTGGATTTATCACCTCCTCCCCTCAGCCTGGCCTATCTTACATCCATTCTTTCTGCTCATCTGCTCAGGCACAAGAGGCTGGAGAGGTAGAAATAAGGGCTCTGAAACTCAAAGCCACTTTGCTGCTGGTTTGTTCCCCAGGAAACACACATGGCGGACAAGCGGCAGACCAAAATTAGAGATTCCAGGATTATCTGTGGTTTTCAATTATCTGTGCTCTGAGGAACCAATGACAGCGACCGGGTACACACAGCTGCTGCACCTTCTGCAGGCCTTAAAGCTACAACCGTTGCAGTTCAAAGCTTCTCTCTTGTTCTGAGAAGACATCTAAAATCTAACACTATTCTACTACACCATACGCAAAAATCTTTTGAAATAATTCTGAGTATGCAACATAAAGAATTTCAGTTGACTGCACAGAATTGGTTAAAGGGGTACTCAATACTGAACTGGTAACAGGGACCATTTCTCTTCTTATTGAGGTTCTTAGAATGAGGCTGATTTCCGCTAGACATCAACCAGTTACAAGGGCACACACAAGAGGACTTGGAAAGACCCCTAAAGCATCACCCAAATGTATGGCCTGCCACATGCCTTAAAATGTAGAGAGATTCTAGCTTCTTAGCCCCTTAATCTGTTAAATCAGGGGTTAGCAAACTTTTCCTACAAAGGGCCAGACAATATATTTTGCCAGGGGCAAAAGTGAAGGTATTCCACAGGTACTTACATAAAACAAGGGAAAAGAAATTACTACCAAGTTTTCATTGATAAAATTCAAACTATAATAATTGAGCATAATTAAAAAAATACAAATCAGCTAATTCAACAAATGGAATTTCTGGGGAAGAGATAACATTTTGCTTAATTGGGTTCAAAGCTAGTGTTTGTTATAAAATCAGTTGCAATGATCATCTGTACAAACTATTCTTAGGCCATACATAGGTGGATGAACCAAGCTCGAGAAGTGGAGCCCAAGAATGTGTAGTTCACAAGTTCCCCAGGTTATTCTGATGACATGCCATGGTTGGGACCCAATGAACTACACAGCCCTCTAAGTTCCTACTGTTCACCAGAGGAGCCTCTGGTTTTACAGTAGGAGAACCCAGCTCTGCTGCCTACTGGTTGTTTCACTGTCTTTCAAAACTCAGAAGATATTCTCACAACAGGAATGACATCACACTGCTTAGCCAACTGTTAAGGAGTTGTTCGGAGAATTAAATGAGACGATCCATGAACTTTTGCTTGTAAGAAACCAAGTCCCAGATACCAAGGACACGCCAAATCCATTTAGTTTTTTGGCTGCAGAGAGAGACTAATAAAAATGGAAAATGCATTACATGAAAGATCCCATATAAGCCACTGTTTAAGAGGAACTCCTGCTTGTCCTTCTCTTTATCCAAAATGCGCTAGGTGTTTTCCAACACCTAAAAGACCACTGTTGCAGTCTAACCAGGTGTAATATTCTAAACCACACTCCGAAAGCATATGGCTTCCCCCCTTAAAACGATAATCCATCTACCCTCTGATACTGAACCCTCCAGCTCCCACCCCAGTATCTTCAACCAGGACGCTATCCAGTCTACAAGTGGATATCTTCAATGACAGGAAACTCTCTCCCTCATAAGGTGGCACCATTCCAAAGCTGCAAACAAGAAAGCTTTTCCCTATTGTCTTACTCAAAAGGGCACTTCAAGGAGTACCGTAGTAAAGAGAATGAGTATGCAGAGGTTTGAATCTTAGTTCTGCCATTTACTAGTCATATTACAACCTCATTTGCCTCAATTTCCTTACGTGTATAATAAGGATAATAATAGCAACTGCCTCACAGGGTTGTTACGGAGATTAAATTAGTTAATATGTATGATCCATTTAGAACTGTCCTGACAGCACGGGTGCTCTGCATTAACTATTATTTTTGTTGTTGATGACATTCTAAACCACGGAGATGGCGAAAGTCATCTCTCATCTCACTCTGCTATCTGAGAAAAACACTGTCACACACTGAGCACTTACTGAGGACCAGATCAAACCAGTTCTGTCACTTACTGATTAAACAGTATTATTGTTCCCATTTTACAGGTAAGGAAAGCAAGGTTCAACAAGGCAGGGTAAGTTGACCTGGTCAGGGGGCTAATAAACAGCAAGGGAGACTCAAACCTAGGATTGTGTAGTTCCAGGACTCAGGTACAAGGTGGAGTCCCAGACCCAAAACTATCACCATCAGCAGCAAGAATACACAGCTGACCCAGTTCACCCTCAATTTTCTGCCTGTGGATTCTTGGTCAGCCTGCATAAAATGGAGTTAATATTCGGCTACTTGAACCCCATTAGGCAGTAGTCAGCCTGGAAAACAGTATGTCATGTATTCCAAGGTCAAAGTTAACTTGGCTTCCTAGGCCGCCCTTGCTGGGCACTGCCATGAAAGAGTCTCCAAGCAGCCACCAGAGTTCAACCATCGAGATGTTTGACCAACACTGATGTAGCCTTTTAAAAAGTCCCAGAGATGCCATCATCTGGAGGGCGCAAAGCCACGCCTTGCCTGGCTCTGTAGTCAATAGCAGAAAGACATCATTTACTTTTTCTAAAGGCAAATATTATTTCCTCTCTTTTGGTTTAAGGTCACATTTACTACTATAGCTGTCTTGCCCTGGGCAAAATCAAATTGGGAGTGGGCAGGAGAAGTGCAAGGGGGACTCAGAACGCTGCAACATCCACCAGAAACGAGCACGACCTACCTTCCTGGAGAGCCCAGCCCTGGAGGGCGTTTCCCCAACGAACCGACAACTCGTCCCTCCCGGGTACGCGGCTGCTGTCCTTGGCTTCAATCAGGGCCGCCAAAATCACGTGCGCGACACCTCCCCTCCTCCCAAAAAAGAAACCTCATGTTTAATTTCTCCTCTCCACCCTCCTATCAATTCTGCCGAAAGAACAAATACTAGGTTTGTCTTTGAGACCACCTTTAACTACAACTAAAAAGCCTGCAGGAGGAAGCACGAAACACTGGAGAGAGATGGGGTGGAAGTAGGGTGAGCGACGGGGATGGGGGGTGGTATTTGCAGTGAGGATCCTCGCCCTCCCAGTACAACCTCCAATGCGACGCTCCTGCAGAATAGAGCCTCAGGCCACTGGCACCAGGAAACCCCACCCCCCTGTAGCGACCCCGAGCACAACTGGGGGAGGGGGTATCTCTGGAGCCAGTTCCCCACCCCGCCTCCACGCCAGGGGCCGTCGGGGCGGTGGCGCAAGACTCCGCACCCCCCCCCCCACAGCGACAACAGCCACGGTGACAAAATGGCAGCTCGGCGCCCGGCAGTCGTGCCAAAGGAGCGCTAGGCCTTGGCTGCTGTACCCGCTCCCCAATAATGCCTCGGCGCCCCTCGGGCTCAGCGCCCGACAGACCTAGCCGTTATAAACAAAAAGATAATAATAATCAAAACACCTTGAGCTCGAAACCACCTCGGGAAGTCAAAAGGCCAGTCGGGCGACCGAGCCCCGCGCGCCCGCGCTCTACTCCGCGCGCACGGCGTCCGGGCTTCCGCCGGCCCGCGCCCCGCGCCCCGCATGCAGCCGGGCGCCCGCGTTCGGAGCCCCGCGCTCAGCGCCGGCAGCGCCATGGGGGAGGGGCGGGGCGGGCCGCGAGAGACCCGGGGAAACATGGCTGCTCGTCCTATTTCGGCATCGCGGCGTGGCCACCAACCCCCGGAACAGAGTTGGGAGAGGCTCCGAAGGTGGGTGCGTGGGGGCCCTGGGGAGATGAGCGACGGGGAGGGGTGCAGGGGGCGCTCTCCGGGAGCTATTTGCATTAAGGAACATTGAAAAAAATTCATTCTCCTCCCCCACCCCTTTTGTCCCTCGTTAGCTTGCCTTCTCCTCCCCCAAATGCAGAAAGTGCCCCCTCCACCCCCATCTGCGCCCCACCTAGCCCCAAGGCAGGGGGCAGGCATGTGGGCCGGGAGACTAGGAGGCGAGGGGGCGAAGCGTGAGAAATCTCTCCCAGTTCGGCGCGTCAGCTCCCCTCCCCCCTCCCCCCTCCCCCCCACCTCCGCCCCACACATACACACACTCGGTGAAGTTTAAAGAGCCGGTTCGACCCGCTTTCGAGCTGGCTCCCAGTTTGGCCAACAATGTTTTTATGGGGCTTGCCGGACAAACCGCGCCTCCACACCCACCAGCCGCGACCCCAGCCCCCCTAGTTGGCGCCTTTCCCCCTCCGCCGAGGGGGCTTCCGGAAAGTACGCGGGAAGCCCTCGGGCCCTCGGCCCCCTCCCCCATCAGCACACCTAGCCCCCAAATCCTTCGGCCCGGGATCCAAACTGGGATGATTCTGGCCAGTGAAAGGAAAACCGTCCGCAAATCGTTCGCGGAAACTCCGGCCTTCTCCGGCGGGCAATCCCTCCCCTCCTCAGCCACCCTGCCCCCGCCCTGCGCGCCATAAGGCGCTCTCACGTCTACAGTCCACAGCTGCGTTCTGGTTGGGGCGGGGGGTGGGGGGGTGTCACAAAAAGATCTTGTTTTCAAAAGTCTCACTCAGGTTCGAAGGCGGAACCAGGGTAAAGGAGAAGCAAGGCCTGCCTTCGCCAGGGATTCAGGTTTTTAACGGGCTGGAGGGGCGAAAGGTCAGCACGCAGTACTACCCAAATTCCCAACTCTGCGGAACCCCAGCAGGAGGGGGTCCTCCCAGTCCGCGCGCCCCGGGTGCCCCCGCGGGGCCACGAGGGGAGTCGGTCAGCGTCGCCGCCCTAAACCCGAGGGTCTCCTTCGCTGAGCTGCCAACTCGCATAAAACCTGCGAGGGGGAGACAAAAACGGGCGTCCAAGTCACCCACCCTCATCTTCCCCTCCCCTTGGCGGGGTGGGCTTTTGCCAGAGCCTCCCTGGCCCCATCTGTGTTAAGTTTCCTCCGGCCGTACTCCCGCCGCTGCCCAGTCCTTAACGGCGAAGAGAAGGCAAACTCCCATGCCGGAGCTGCGTGTTTTCTGTGCCCGCATAAACCCGGACCCAGCCAATACCCTCCACGGGCACCAGCTCCGGGCAGCTCACGTCCTGACAAAGTTTCCCGTGCCCGTTTACTAGCCAGCCACTGAATGGCTGCCGAAGGGCCCACCGCGGAGAAAGATGGGCCGGGGGACGGTGTGAGGAGAGCGGGAGTCGAGGCTCAAAGGCTGGCATTTTAGGGAGGCCGGAAGAGGCTGGGGCGACGGGGGACCGGGACGTAGCCTTTGGGTAACTTGCAATAGCGGTCGCCCGAGGTGGCGAGGAGCGGGGAATTATCTGGGCTTTTGCACGTTCGAAAATCCCTCCCCCGCCCTTCTTCTAATTTATCCCCCCCCCCCCCCCCACGGAAGAAAAAGGAAGAAACATCAGCATCTGGCCCGAAGGTGGGGTGGAAAGAGTGAGGGAGAAAGAGGAGGAGAGGAAGGGAGGCAGAGAAAGGGAGGGAGGGAGGGAGAGAAAGGGCGCGTTCACGAACACTACAAAGTTACAAATATGGCTCCCCCGTCTCTCGCCTCATCACTGCAAAGAAACGAAGACGCACTTTAAACTCAAGCCGTTCCCAACTCCACTGCAGCCCCCTCCCCACGCGCTCTCCTCGGGGGCCTCGGCCCACATTTATCAGAAACTAAACCGGACTCGCGAAGCCCAAAACTTATTGTGTGTGTGCGTGAGAGAGAGCGAGAGAGGGAGCGAGAGAGGGAGCGAAAGGGAGGGGAGAAGTGGCGGGGGGGGGGGCGGAAAGGGGAATACATTTAAAAAATATAATTCCCCCCCTTTTCGTTGTTAAATCCAGGAGGCAGCCCCTTTCCTCCCCTTCCCTCGTTAATCTTTCCCCCAGAAGGAGTCACGGGAGCAGCGAGCTCAAAGGGTTATTTTCCCTCATTCTCTCCGACCCAAACGCGTGCGCCCGCCGGCCCCCGATGGGTGCACACTCGCACGAACACTCTCGCACCCTCACTCGCACACTCGGACGCGCACAAGCAGGAACACACGCACAGGTAGTCACACACCAAGGGCAGCGGTGGCAGCGGCCGGAACATGCTCCGATGGCATTGCAACCCCCCAACCTTGCAATTCATTTGCATTTAGACCCCGAAACCCACACCTCCCGGGCGACCCTCCTCAAGAAAAAAGTGCCTCCCCCCAACACACACACACAAAGTAGGAGAATGGACCGACAGGGATATTTTTGGCAAATGCTCACATCAGAGGGCGTCCTGTTCCGCAGCTCTAAATGAATCCGTTTGTCCATTTCCATCTCTCGCTCGCTCGCTCGCTCTCTCTCTCTCTCTCTCTCTCTGCAGAGGCTCCCGCGCCGGCGGAATTCAATCAATAAACCCCGAACCCACGGCCGCGCGTTTTAGGACTTTGAAGGCTCAACCAGCTCCGCTCGGTTCTCGAGCCCCCAGCACCCGCCGCGCACACTAACCTGATCACGGTGGAGGCGGGATCTCTGGCCCTACGGACGAGCGGCAGTAGGTTGAGCCAATCTCCGCCGAGGGTCTCCCGGCAACAGCCAATGGCGGCGGCGGCGGCGGGGAGGGGGAAGGGACCAATGCGCGGGCTGCGCAGCCGGCCAGGGAGGCTCAGCCATTTGGTTGTGGTGCTCGAGACGGACCCTTTTAGGTTTCGGGGCGGCTGAGAAGCGCGGCGGCTGCTCCGTGGCTGAGCGAGGGGGGTGGGCGGAATGGCGGGGAAAGGGAAGGCAACCGCCAGGCCTCGCCAGCCCGCCGCCGACTCGGCGTTTGGCCGGGGGCGGGGCCGCAGGTGCGTTATTCGAAGGGGAGGGGCGCGGCCGAAGGAGTAGGGTCGGGGTCTCAGCCGGGCGGAGAGGTCTGCTGGGCCGCTCCCGGCCTGCTAGCTCCGCTCGACGGGATTGCGGAAGGAGACTGGCGGCGCGAGGTCTGGGGACCGTGAGCTGCTGGGCAGGCGGGGGGGTGGGGCGGGGGAAGGTCCCCGGGGGTGGTCAAGGGTGCAGTGGGGGAGGGGCAGACCATTTTCTGGGTCCGGCGGGCAAAGCTGTAGGAGCGTGGTTGCCCCCCACTTCCGCCGCGGCCACCCACCTCGGAGCTCTAGCTCAGCCCAGCTTGCCCTTCCCCTCCGGCCGTAGCCATCGCAGCCCTTCGAATAAATAAGTAAACAAAAGCAAGATACTTCCAGCTTTGGATGACTTACTGCGTAGTGTCGACCCCTCTCCGTAGAGACATTTTCGTTTTGTTGTCCGGTCCGGTCTGCTTGGGAGGGTTAATCACCGAAAGGCACCCAGGATCTTGCTTAGGTAATAAATGAATGAAGATCGTGGATTTGGGATAAGAACTGTTGATAAATGCATACACTATTAAAACGTGGAAAAGGAAGATGCTAATAACTCCTGGATTTCTGGGACAAAGATAATATATGAACTTTATAGACCTAGGTCAAGAAAACGGTGCAGTTTATTCTAATCGTTCACCTGAGTCATTTCGTTCGATTTCGGTTGCCAAGGAGGATGTACTTGGACCACTTTCTCGAGGTTTTTTGGTTTGTTTGATTTGGATTTTTTGGATGACGTTGGTTTTGGGAGACCTTTAAGCCATAATTCCCACTAGGTTACCAACTCTTCATGGCCAGGCCCAGGATCTTGTCGTGTACTTTAGCTCCCTATAGCTGTTAATAAATGGGATTTGATGTTAACTTAAGAATAGATACAAGGGACATCCTCATCTTTAGTATTTCCATCCACACAACTGTTTTGCAGTGTCTCCATTTCTGCACGTCTACATGCTTCCCCACACATCCCAAGGTGATTTTTTTCTTTTTTGATATACTGTGCTTATTTTTCAGGGACTTGGGTTCGAGGGAGAGATAAACCAGTATGTATGTTGCAAAGTTGGAATATTGTTACATAACACCAATACAGTTTCATTCTTGAGCTCTTAAGGTTTAGGAGGAAATAAAAAGTGACAGAATGTAAATAAAATGCACATGTAGAATGCTTAGACTGGGGAAGAAGCTATAGTAACTTTATTATTGTAACCTGATGGATTGCAAACGAAAGGTCCTGAAAGTAAGCATTTTACTCTCTAAATTCTTTCAGATAGAATAATAAGTGGAAATAAAGTAATATTTACAGTTTGAGAAGCTGGAGAATCCAAAATAAAAGTTGAGAGCCATTGTTTCATTCTGTCTGGGTATAAGTGGTATAGAATAATTTATTTAACTTGCTGATTTAGCTGACATCCTGTCATCTTCAATTTTCCTAATCTTATTGAAGGCTGTTTGTCTATTTGGAGTTCATTCCTTTTTAGTGGCGTTGGTTTCTTTTTAAAACATGAGGAAGGGACCCGCAATTACTTCTCTTTACCATTGAATCAGATATTTCTGGATTTGGTATTTAAGGTTGTTTCAAAACGGCTTTGAAAAACTGCATCACAAACATTGAGTAACTATGGTGTGTGGAACCTATGTACACAAGTGCCCTGAAGTTTTATGTTCTCTTTGATGGTAAATACTCATCTTCCATTTAAAATTGTAACCACAGAAGACCACACTGCTTGCAGTGTGATATGAGACAGTGCTTTGCAGAGGAGGAATCCCTGAAAGCTTACCAATCAGATACATAGATGTGCTCTATCCACCTCTTCTAAACAGAAGCAAACAACTCACTTTAGAATTCATGGACTGGAAAAATTGACTTGGAACTGCAAACCATCGGGAAAAAAAAGTGTACATGAACAAATTAAAATGTGGATGAGTCCATCCTTGGAGATGAGTAGTAGAGTTTAGAATTGGAAAAATGCCGTTATCGCTAAATTAAAATATTAAATGTAACATTTTAATAACAGCTGTTGTATTAGTGTTAGAAAATTGAAGGACTGCTTCCCTGGATGTCAGTCCTGTTAAAAATGTCTAACAATTTTTTATCCCATTTTCCAACACACTTTGAAAAGAAAAGATTTCCTCTACTTTCACAAACAGAACTTACTGTTTGTAACTTATTTCCAAGGAAATTTTAATGTGAGTTTAATTTGTAAATAGCGAAAGGATGGTGATGATGATGATAGCCCAACATAAATGTAATCAGTGCCTCTGAATTGCACACTTAAGATAGCTAAAATAGCAAATTTCGTTATATACGTGTGACCACAATAAAAATATAAAAAAATTTTTTTTAATAGAAATAAAGTTAAGGAAAACAGTCATTTGCCCTGTGCTGCATGATCAAATATCAGAAAGTGTCTGCTCTTAGTATTCCTTATTTTACAGGGTTTCTTAAATACATCTTAATGCATATTATAGTAGTAAATAAATGCTCTGAATGGCTCTGCATATCAAAAGATACAGTAAGAGAAGAAAGGAAAGTGGTAATAACGCCTAAATTTCTGGGACAAAGAAATGGGCTTTACAGACCTTGTTCAATTTGGGTAGCCAAGGAGGCTCTACTTGGCTCAGTTTCTCCTAGTTTTTTTGGTTTGCTTGATTTGGGTTTTTTGAATGATACTAGTTTTAAGAGCCCATAAAGCCTTAAGTCCCACTGGGTTATCCCACTGGAATCTTGGCTAATTTTGATATGGAATGCAAACAGATTGAGTTCCTAGCTGCTGAGTGATTCTACAAAAGGAGTTAGCTTATGAAAAGTACGAATCTGTAAACTGTGGGACTGGGTTTGCTTCACACTGAGAAGAATAAATGAGATATAGTTTAAAGTGTTGCACCTCATGGAAAAAAGATAGTCTTCAAGTAGGGAAAGGTATCTTCTTGCCTTCCCGACAGTTTTCCAATAAATACTCCATACAAATGAGCGGCCTGTTATACTTCACAACGAAGTATGAGGAATAGATGTCTTAGGAAAGGTATCTCTAGAAATGTGTTAGAAAGTACTGTTTTATATATATCCACATCATTGCTGCTACCATTTTAGCTCATTTGCCCTTGTTTGGTCTGTAAAGATGGAGACCCTCAGGTTAGCATCCTTTTTATGAGTCAAGGCAATGCTTTCCCAGTTCAACTTTTTGTTCTCAAGGTTGAATCACATACTGGAACCCGGCCATAGTACTCTTTCACCTATGTAGTAGTTCTGCTTGGACCCCAAGCAGATATGGAAAGACTCCAGATTAGTTATGTTCTCTTTTGTCTTTCTATATAAATAACTTTTAGAAATGTAGATTATTTTTTGAAATCCATGGTAACAAATGTGAAGTCTCCTGCATTTTGATTTGAAAAGCAAAGGAATATTGAGGCCCTGGATCTAAAGAGTTTACTATTCTTATTTTACTTTAGCTTAGTAAAGCATTAGATGATATTTTAAAAAAATACTTGAATAACGACCCTATCAAGAAGTTGGTCATGGAGAAAGAGCACTGTTAAATGAAAACAGTCATTATGTTGTATGTGATTTTTTTTTTTTGCATGTGGTTTTTAAAATAAATTAATAGTAGGTATCTCAAAAGCAGCTTAAAGATGGTTTATTTTGAAAAAGCTATTAAACCTACAGGTTTGTTAGATTACTAGAAATTTTGTGAAAGTTTCTTAAATATGTTTATTAAGCATAATTTGAGAGTAGCAATAAGAGGAAAATTTGTTCACTATTCCCCAGAAAGAAGACCAGAGCTGTAAGTCTTATTTTTACTATTAAATTTGATTATAAAAACCAAATAATGGAATGAGAAGCCATAGAAAAAGGCTGACTAAAAGCAATACAGGTTGAAAATTAGAAATGCATTCATTTAGTGTTTGCTAATTTATTTTAATCCATCTGGGGTTGAAGTTTGCCTCTATGAAGAAAACTACTAAAATCTATTAAGATACAGAGTAGAGCACAAAATTTCTAAGAACTTTTAATATATTTATCATTTGCAAGTGGTATTTCTAATTATTAGAATAGAAAATTGTCTTCTCATATTATCTACTTGGTAATGACAGTTATTATTTGTACCTGTAAGTAATGAACTCTTTTTAAAATGTATATTCTGCAGCTCCTCTTGAATTAGAAATCAATTTAATGCAGTCTGAGAAATTAGTAAAATTTTAAAATGTATTTCTAATTGAAATAGTGGGTCCTTTCAGAACAGTAGTATATACTTCTACCCTACACTTCTATGGAAATTCTGAATCCTAGCAAAGTGTGTACAAAAATTTTGAGTTAATTTGAGCATGACCGAATGAACTGGCCATGTTAGGTGCTTGAGGACCTCTTCAACAGGGAAACAAATGTTTCACTCTTGCTGGACTGATGTTTTGATCGAAAAATGCAAGTGAAATCATTTTATATCTGTCTAGTATGTGAAAATTATACCATTTCCACCTATATATTCAAAGACAACAGAAGTATGGCAAACACTTTTCACTGGGCGGGATCAGTTTATTATGGCTATGTTTATGTGGAGAAACAGTGCCGTAGAGAAGGTAAAATAGGCAAATTCAGAATGTAAGTGTGCAAATATGTGTTAACAAGCATGTTGATCACAGCATCATAACACTTTTTATAATAGAGAAAAAAGGAAGGGAGAGTAGTCATATGCCCAGGAAAAAAAGTATGAAAGGTTATACGCCAAAATGTTAAAAAAAGGGGCGGGGAGGGGAGGGAGTGAGTAGGAGTTGAAGGAGATGTCTCTGTTGGTGATAGTTTTTTTCTTTTTCTTTTTGCTTGTCTATATTATGTTTTTCAGTTAAAATTTAATTTTTTAAATAAGCAAAACTGAGTTATCTTAATGGAAATATAGCTGATATTTTGGATACATGTGCTAGTCAGAAATCTTGGTTACAGACAACAGAAGCATACACTGACCAACACAAGTTGAAAACAATTTCTTTTGAGACTATCACAGATCCAAAGAAGAATGAGGTCCAAAAAATGGGGAAACTAGGCTGCCTCAAACACAGCCAAGATGATGCTTCAGGAAGAGTTTGCAGAAGACCCCCAGCCTCCAAAAGTCATCTCTGCGCTGTGGATTCTGGGCTCTATCATTGTTGCAAATGATCTTCCAGGATTCTGCATTTTTACAGAATTCCCTCAAGGTTCAAAACCCTGACTAGGAGCATTTACAGATGCCACCTCTATTAGGGAAAAAGATTATCTGCCCTCCTCAACCCTCCTTAGCTTCCTCAGTGGGATGAGTGACCCTGCCTCCTACCTATTTTAGGATTCTGCCCACATAAAGAGTGCTCTAATCCTTCGTAACCACAAACAGAAATCCACTTAACAATACTATGAAGGTGGTGTGCTGGTTTAAAAAGATGTATGTACCCTAGAAAAGCCATGTTTTAATCCTAATCTGTTCTAATCCCTATTTCATATTGCATGTTTGAAACTAATTAGATCATCTCCCTGGAGATGTGATTTAATCAAGAAAGGTTGTTAAACTGGATTGAGGCGTGTCTCCACCCATTTGTGTGAGACTTGATTAGTTTCTGAAGTCCTATAAAAGAGGAAACATTTTGGAGAATGAGAGATTCAGAGAGAGCAGAGCAGAACAACATAGTCACGAGAAGCAGAGTCCACCAGCCAGTGACCTTTGGAGATGAAGAAGGAAAATGTCTCCTGGGGAGCTTCATGAAACAGGAAGCCAGGAAAATAAGCTAGCAGATGATGCTGTGTTCGCCATGTGCCCTTCCAGATGAGAGAGGAACCCTGGCCATGTTCATCATGTGCCTTTCCAGATGAGAGAGAAACTGACTGTGTTCGCCATGTGCCTTCTCACTTGAGAGACAAACCCTGAACTTCATCGGACTTCTTGAACCAAGTTATCTTTCTCTGGATGCCTTAGATTGGACATTTCTATAGACTGTTTTAACTGGGGCATTTTCTTGGCCTGAAAACTGTAAACTAGCGACTTATTAAATTCCCCTTTTTAAAAGCCATTCTGTTTCTGGTATATTGCATTCTAGCAGTTAGCAAACTAGAACAGTTGATTTCCTAGCTTAGATCCAAATTATCCCCAGCCTAGCTCCTCTCCTGTTCCTTACTACTTACCAAGAATAGATTGCCTCACCTATGTTTAATATCAACCTAAAGCAGGGTTAATATCTTTCATACTTATTGTTTTGGAAAGGGCTTTTTTAAAGAAAATTATGTTATTGTTGATGTCAATAACGTATTTTACAGAGCAGAGCTAGTGATAAGACTTTGAGAGGGGGATCCCAAGTAGAGATGAATAAGGTTAAATTAGAAATAATTTAGTCCTAAGGGGTAAGATAAAGATAATAATCTACATTTTATATTTCATGACTGAACGCAGAGATCTTTAGATACCAAGTGATAGAAGATCTTGAGTATTGATGGATTACTGTTAATGGATTTCTGCCTGCTACTCTGAGCACATGTTCAGGATCAAGGGCAGAACTAAGATGAAGGGTATGAGATTTGTAGAATAAGCTTACTGGAAGTAGGCAAGCAGTCACAGGCTAAGTAAAGGTTCATAGCAGGATGCGCTCACTTTAAGCACAATTTTAAACATAAAATGCTGATGGTGAAAGAAATACAAAAACTACAAACACATCAAAGAGGCCCATATTTCTAGGAACAAAGAGGAAGGTCATAAAGAATCTTCTTAAGGAAAGCATGGTAATACTGGGATATTGTCCTCTTTCCTCTTGACCCCCATCATTTCAGGTCAATTAGCTTAGATTGCTTTTCAGGTGGAAAAAGCAAATGATACCCTTGCAAAGATACTGAATAATGTTGTAGGAGTTCAACTGTTCCTAATTTTATTTTTACTACCATTAAAGCATGGTTTAACTGTTACGTGAATGGAAGTTCCTTATAAATGGCAATAACTTCTTTCTAGAGAAGCAGTAGTAAAGATTCTATTAATGGATGCACATAATTCTCTTTCTGATCAAGTGTTTTATTTTAGAATTTAACTTTTTCTCAAATGATTTAATGCAAATTGTGATAGACTGCTAATTGCTCAACAAAATCCATTTCCTCTTTTTCCTGGATATAAAGCTTGACTGTGCTTCCTAGATGCTCTTGCAGTTAGTTGGGGCCCCACGAATGAGGTCTAACCAGTGAAATGTGAGTGGAAGTAATGTTTGCCACTTAAAGGCCTGAAGTCTCCAGTGCATGCTAAGATGGAGGTGACACGGTGACCTGAGAAGCCATGTATGCATGAGGGTAGAACCTCCCTCATCCTGGGTCCCTAAGAAGAACTGTTCCACCAACCTGTTCATTTGTGCATCAAGAAATAAACTGACCAAGATAGAAACTTTTATTATAATGTCGTTACATATGTGAGTCCATTTGTTACTGCAGTTTAGCCCATACTAACTAATACACTAATAGTTTTTTTCTTAGTTTTATTTTCATTTATTATCTTGTATACCAACTTTAATTTTTAAATAGTTATGCTATATTTGTAATACATTTTTGAATTACATGTTCCTAGAAGGCATCATAAAAAAGAGATGAAAAATACTGTATTAAATAACTTCTTAAAGAAAAAGAAAAGATGGCTACAAGTAAGTCTATAGAAGATAAACAGAAATATATATCATTCCCCCATAGTGCTGGCTCATAGTAGGTGTAAAATAAATCTCTGTGATCTCTTATCAATAAATTGAGCTCCAGACTCTCCTTCATATGCCCATTGGACATTCCCAAACAGTTATCCTGTAGGAACATCCACGTAACATTTCCAAAACTGAAATCATCCTCCCTGCCAGTCTTTGCCTACCCTCCCTCCACCAAACTACCATCATCTTGATGCTTGTTTTTATTTACGGCACATTGGAATTATCCTGTTGACTCCTTTTCTATTTTGCTAGCTGCTGGAATGCAATGTACCAGAAACAGAATGGCTTTTAAAAGGTGAAATTTATTAAGTTGCAAGTTTACAGTTCTAAGGCTTTGAAAATGTCCCAATTAAAGCAAATCTATAAAAACATCCAAATTAAGGCACCAACAAGCAGTTACCTTCACTCAGGAAAGGCTGATGAAGTTCAGGGTTTCTCAACTGGTAAGGCACATGGCGAACATAGCAACATCTACTAGCCTTCTCTCCAGGCTTCTTGTTTCATGAAGTTCCCCCAGGGGTCTTTACTTTCTCTAAAGGTCTCTGGCTCCGTGGGCTTTTGTGGTTCTTGTGGCTGTGCTCATGGCTCTTGTCATTCTGAAGCTTTCTCCAAAATGCTTCCTCTTCTAAAGGATTCCAGTAAACTAATCAAGACCCACCTGGGGAATGACTGGAATTACATCTCCCTCAAATTAATACCCACAATTGGGAGAGCTACATCTCTGTGGAGATAATCTAATCAAGAATCCAATTTAAAATGCTGGACAGGGATTAAGACAAGTTTTCTCCCACAAGATTGGATCTGAATTAAAATGTGGCTTTTCTAGGGTACATAATCCTTTCAAATCAGCATAGCTCCCATAGACGAATTGTTGCCTCATCCTCTAAATTTTATTTCCCAAATATCTTTTCTTCTACTCCACTTTTACCACGCGAATCCAAGAGTGCTTGCACTAGCTCTACTTTCTCTCATGCCTTAATTGATCCCTT
Organism: Tamandua tetradactyla; assembly: GCF_023851605.1. Lineage (NCBI taxonomy): Eukaryota > Metazoa > Chordata > Mammalia > Pilosa > Myrmecophagidae > Tamandua > Tamandua tetradactyla. The sequence goes on from NC_135340.1 coordinate 86,202,602, forward strand.
ATCCCAGTTCCCAGGTTTCTGGTTTTCAGACGATTAACATTTCAAAAAAGTGTTTTAAGGCCTCACATAGAATTGCCAACTTGTAATTTTGCCAGATAAAAACATTCTTAAATCTCCTATCTGTCATTTATTTTTCAATAGACTGTTTTGAAAATGGTCATGTAGAGAAGACCCAACCTCAGGATGTAGGGTAGTCCTTCACATTAAATAAATTTAATGTTGTGAAAACTCACTACATTCTGCTAGTTTTTCTCCTCTGGTAGTTGTAAACTCTTTTATGGACCAGTCCTAGTCCTGATGTCCTTTCATGGCCAGTTGAATCATTTCCAAAGGAGAGTTCCAGTGACAGTGCAACTCCAACCAATCAACAGCCTTTCTGGCTTCATGTGTATTCCTGAGAATACTCCTCCACTTGGCATTTCAGCTTCCTCAAAGAGACCCCCACAGTATTCTTTCAGCTTTATTTCTAATTTTCAGGCAAATTAGATCCTCTGCTATTCTCTTTTCTTTTCTGTGTTTGACTTTACAATTCTTCTGTTTTGCACATCCTTTCCTTTTTTTTCTACACCAGTCAAAATCCTACCCAAAATTTAAGACCAAATTTGATGCCAGTGCCTCCTTGACACATTTTATGATCCATTCTACCCACCCAAAGAAATAACATCTTTCCTTTCCTTGAACTTTCATTGCACTATAAAGGGTAACAAATGGCCACTTTAACTTCCACATAGTTTATTTATTTACCCCTCCTACAAAATTATAATTCCTTGAAGATAAGAACAATGTTTGAGCAATTTTTGTTAACTTTCCATTGTTTAAACATTAAATATTCCATATTTATTTAATGACTACATAGATGCTCGGAACATAGTAGGCGCTCTTCTTTTAAAAGTCCCTTTGAAACATTTAAAAACTTTAATCTTTAATGTTAAGTAAACATCAACAGGGGTGTTTGCTAAGTATCTTCTTTATTCTTTCATGCATGAGGGAAACAAAAATAAATTCTGGTTTCTATGACCATACCACAAGCTTTTCTACTATAAAAGTTTTATTTTAAGCTCCTACCCAGAAATTGTCTTCCTTTTATTTTAGGCTCCTACCCAGGAACTGAATTGTCTTGAAAGGCAATTTGTAGAGGAAATGGGAATTACAGAGCTCCTTAACTCTAATTTTGTCTCTTTGCCAGCTTAAGTTAAGGTATGCAACTTCTATTCCTTTAGGTTTTACATTTATCAGAAAGCAAGAAGAAATGGAATGACAAAACTCATGTATTTCACTTTTATTTAACAATTAAAGGAAATCTGACCACTTTCACTTCCTCGTTCTATTTTTGGCCTTAAAAATCTATTTTTTGTAATGAGTTTATTGATATGAAAATCAATATGTAAACTACTTTATCTGTGTTCCAATTATATGAAAGCTTATCAAAGATTAGATTGACTATATTTTATCAAGCTTTAAAATATTTTATGGAAGACATGAAAATAAAAGACAGAACCCTATAAAAATATAGGACATTCAATCTGAAGTGAGAATTTGAATGAGAGCATTTGGTAAAAGGCTCTTCATGTTTGGCCTTGCACTACAGCTGGAGATGAGAAAAACATACTGGTTTCTTAAATTCAGTCCTTTTAACAAATAAATCAGTTCTGGCTATGATTGGCCAGTTGGCATTGGACTTACCATCCTGCTGTAAACAACTACAAAAAAGCTAGACATATTATATAAAACAAAAATTTGCAGACACTGGACAGCAACCAAAGCAAGATTGTTATCCTTCAGAAAAGGGAAATATATGAGATAAGACTCACATTTATCCCAGCACAGGAATATAGAACCCAAGCAGAAAGCAGAGTATCTGTAAGCAGCAGAGGAAACAAATTGATTTAAGGGCTGCTAACATGGCTGAGTTTGGAAAGTAGGGCCCCTTAGAAGAGGTAGCTACAGAAAAGGAGCCCTCCAAAATTTAAAAGTCCTCTGTAGGTGTTGTTAAGATGTGTTTTGCAGGGAAAGACTCCAGGATGCCTAGGACTGTTGCTGGGAGGCTGAGGGCTGAACGGAGATTTCAGAAGTTGCACATTAATGGGGAAACATGAGAGGTTAGGCACAGGGAGAATGACAAAAACTTCATAAACCCAAGAAAGCCCACATCCAAGGATTAAAAATTATGGCCTAGTAGCACTACCCAAAAGGAGTAAGGTCTAAACTTAGACACTTGCTCCCAGAACAAGATTCAACATTCAGAAGAAGGTAATGTAATCTAGTTTCTTTACTGTATTAACCACCATAACCCACATACACCAAAATTACTGGACATGCAAAAAAAAATTTTTTTAATGATCATTCACCATGACATAAAACTGAAAAAGAGATGATTCAGATAATGGAATTATCAGGCAAGGAGTTCAAAATAACCATAATATTAATATGTTAAAGAATTGAGATGAAAAGAGAGAATACTTCAACAGGATTTGAATATATGAAAAAGAATCAAATGGTCATTATAGAAATGCAAGATGCAATATTTGAATTTCAGAACTGTTTGAATTATTTCAGTACTAATCTAAAATCAAAGTTAGTAATAGAGAATTTTTAAATTGAAGTACAGAATGAAAAAAGAGTAGGAGAGAGAGCAAACTATGAGAGAGATGAGGGGCACAAAGGGTACAACAGGCATGTAATTGGAGTCTCGAAAGGAAGGGAAAGAAAGTGTAGGACATAAGCGATATTTGAAGAAATAATGGCTGAGAATTTTCCAAATCTAATGAAGGATAAAGCTCACAGATTCAAGAAGCCTTACAAACCACAAGCAAGATAATATGAAGAAAACCACACTTAAGCACATCATTGTCAAACTTCTGTAAACCTAAGATAAAGAGAAAATCTTAAAAGCAGCCAGACAACATGGGACAGAAATCCCAGAGGAGCTGGGACCTGGCATCAAGGAATTGAAAAAACCTTCTTGATCAAGAGGGAGAAATGAGAGAAAATAAAGCGTCATTGACTGAGAGATTTCAAACAGAGTCAAGAGGTTATCCTGGAGTTTACTCTTACACATTACATAGATATCTCTTTTCAGTTTATGGTGTATTTGAGTGGCTAAAGGGAAGTTCCTGAAACTGTAGAGCTGTGTTACGGTAGACTTGTTTCTCAGACAGTTGTTTGAAGAGAGAACATTTATGTTGTGATAGTGTGATTTGAAAACCTTGTGTCTGATGCTCCTTTTATCTAGGGTATGGACAGATGAGTAAAAAATATGCAAAGAAAATAATAGGGAGAACAAAGGTTAAAATAAATTGAGTAGATTGAAATACTAGTGGTCAATGAGAAGAACGGGTAAGGGGTATGGTATGTATGAGTTTCTCCTTTGTTCTTTATTTTGCTGGAATGATGCAAATATTCAAAAACATGATCATGGTGATGAATACACAACTATGTGATGATATTGTGAGCCATTGATTGTACACCATGTATGGAATGTTTTTATGTCAAGAATGTTTGTATGTTAAATTTTTACAATAAAAATATTAAAAAAGAAAAAAGCAGCCAGAGAAAAAAAGATACATATTTTCAGGGGAACAACAATAAGGATGATGGTTGATTTCTTAACAAAATTTATAGAAGATGGAATACCATGGGATGACATCTTTAAAATGGTGAAAGAAAAAAAAAAAATCCTGCCAATGTGAAATTCTATACCAAAAAGAAAAACAAGACTTCATATATGAAAGTGAAGAAAAAAAAGAAACCAAACAAATAACAGCTGGTAGCTTTCATCCCCTGCAGACTAACTTAATAAGAAATCCTAAGGAATTCAGTGAGTTTGAAGGAGAATGAAATCAGATCATCACAATGGGTAAATATAAAAGACAACTGAAAAAAAAAAAAAAACGACTAGTGACTATTAAAGCAACAATCAACCTGGATAGGGAATAAAATGCATACAAGCAGTAAAAAAAGTCGGTAGGGTTAAATAGAGATAAATTTTTGTAAGGTACTTTCATTATTTGTAGCATACAGATACACAATAATAAGTTAAAAATACGTATTTTAATTTCCAGAATTAACTGCTAAAAGTCTGATAGTAGAAGGAAAAACAAAACTGGTAATAGAATAATAAAAACTTGATTAATAAAAAGAATGCATGCACACCAATGTTCATTGTGACATTATGCAGAATTGCCAAAAGATGGAAACAACCCGAGTGTCCAAGAACCAATGAATGGATGAATAAGATGTGGTGTATTCATACAGTGAAATATTATCCAGCCATAAAAAGGAATGAAGTTAGGGCGGTACGACAGTGGTTCAGTGCCAGAATTCTCGCCTGCTATGCCGGAGACCCAGGTTTGATTCCTGGTGCCTGCCCATGTTAAAAAAAAAAGGAAATGAAATTCTGATACATGTGACTACCTGGATGAACCTTGAAGCCATCATGTTGGTAAAATAAGCCAGACACAAAAGGACAGATATTGTATGACCTTACTGATATGAAATAATTATGATAAGCAAAACCATAAATCAAAATCTGGTGTATAGATTACCAGGGGATAGGGTAAAGTTTTGGTAATGAGTGGTGGTGATGGTAGCACAACTTTGTGAATTTAATTAACAGCAGTGAATTATATATGTGAATGTGGTTAAAAGGCAAAATTTTAGGTTGTATTATGTTACTAGAATAAAATGTTTTTAAAAAACATAGAGCTGTACAAACAGTGGGCTCTTGTAAATGGTGTACTATATTTAATAATATGATTATAAAAATAGTCTTTCATGAATTGTAACAAACATACCACATTAATGCAAGGTGTTAATAATAGGGTGGTAAATGGGAACTCTCCTTTATGCATGATTTTTCTGTAAATCTACACAACCTCTCTAATAAAAAAAATGAAAAAAGAATGCATGAAATGTGAAAGAAAATGAATGGATGGGAAAAATAAATAAAATAGCAATATTTTATTTTGCTATTTTATTTCTTAATTCTCTATAATTATAGTACATGTAAATGAACTAAACATTCAATGTAAAAACAGATCATTAGAAGATTAAAAAAAATACACCTAATCATACGCTGCTTACAAGAGAAACACTAAAATATTAAAACAATAAATTTGGTGTAAAAAAATGGATCAAATATGTCATGCAAACTAACCTAAGAAAACGTATATTACTATATTAAAAGACAAAATAAACTTTGAGGCAAGAAGTATTGCTCAAAATAAAGAGTGAAGTTCTATGCCAATAAAAGGATCAATTCAACAGAAAGCAACAACTGTGCTAAAATTGGATGCACCTTAGAACATAGCTCCAAAATACTTTAAGCAGCCATTGACAGAATAAAAGAAGAGACAAATCCACATTCATATTTGTAGATTTCAAATCAGCTTTTCCAATAAATTAAATATATAAAACAATCAGACCATAAAATGAAAATAGTTAAGCACTATCAACCAATTTTACCTAATTAGTATTTATAGAATATTATACCCCAAAAGTGCAGAATACACAGTCTCTTTGAGTGCACATGTAACATTTATCAAATAAAACATAAGTCCAAAAACCAAGTCGCAAGAAATTGCAGAGGATTAAAATGATAGAGCATATGGTTTGATAAGCATAAAATTATAACTCAAAAACAGAAATGTGTCTTAAAAATCTCAAAATATTTAGAGATTAAGGGACAAAATTCAAAATACTCCATGGGTCAAATAAGTAATTAGAATGGAAATCATAAAATACCTTGTGCTGACTGATAATGAAAATACAACATATCAAAACTTGTGAGAAAATAAATAAAAACAAAAAAAAGAAAAAGAAAAAAAACTTGTGAGATGCAGCTAAAGCAGTATTTAGAAATAAATTTATAAATCTAAATGCATATATTAGAAAAGAACAGTTGAAAAATCATTGATCTATTCTTCTAGTGCAAGAAGTTAGAAAAAGTACATTAAATAAAACCCAAAGCAAGCAGAAAGGAGAGCATAATAAAAATAAGAGCAAAAATCAATAAAATGGAATATAGAATTATAATAGAATATACTAACAAAGCCCAAAATTGTGGAGTTTTTTGAAAGAAATTAATAAAATTGAAAAACTATTGTTGGGGATTGAATCATGTCCCCACAAAAGGCATGTTTAAGTCCCAACCCCTGGTCCTGTGAGTGAAACCATTTGTTAATAGGAGCTTTGAAGACGTTCTTAGTTATGGTGTGCCCAAACTAAATGAGGCTGGACCTTAATCCATTATGGCTGAAGTCCTTATAAGCAAAGAAAATTAAGCACAGAAAGCAAAGCCACAGGGAGCAGCCAGATGCTGCAAGTCAATGAAATCTAGGAGAGAAAGGAGAAGATCCATGGCTATGTGAAAGAAAAGTCAAGGACCAAAACTCATTGGCAGCCAGCCCAAGAATGCCAAAGTCTTTTGGGAGAAAGCGTTGCCTTGCTGATACCTTGATTTGGACTTTTCCTAGCCTAAAAACTGTGAGCCTAAAAATTCCCACTGTTTAAGCCAATCCATTATATGGCTTTTGTCTTAACAGCCTGGAAACTAAAACACCTACCAAGACTGAATAAGAAAATAGTGAACATAAATATCAATATCAAGAATGAGAAAAGGGAGATAAGTAGATATTCTAAAAACATTTAAAAAATAAATGATATGTAAGACTTTATGACAACAAATTTGAATATTTAGATGAATGGATGAATTTCCTTGAAAAGCAGTTTACCAAAACAGAATCAAGAAGAAATAGGAAATCTGAATCGTCTTATATCATTACATAAATTGAGACTCTAATAACAAACCTTTTTTAAAAACTAAACTCAAAGGGCAAATAGTTTCACTAATGACTACTATCAGATCTTTAACAAAGAAAAGTAACCAATTTTACAAAGTTTTTTCAGTAAAGAGAGGAAAGGGAATATTTACGAATGCATTGTATGAGGTCAGCATATCAAAACCTAACAAGAAGTTACAAGAAATAAAAATTACATAGCTTTCAAGAATGTAGGAAAAATAATCCTAAACAAAATTTAGCAAAAGGGATTTCTTCCAGGTTGGCAAGGGTAATTTAACATTGCAAAATCAATCGTTGTAATTTGCTACAATCATAGAGTAAAGGAGAAATTCCATATCATCATCCCAATAGATTCAGTAAAGGCATTTGAAGAAGTGAACATTCATTCATAATTACGACAAATGTTAGTTTATAAAATAAACTGGAGATGGAAAGGGGATTCCTTAATCTAATAAAGGGCATCTAAGAAAATCCTACTGCTAGCATCATATTTAGTGGTAAAATATTAAATGATATTCCCCTAAGATCAGGGAAAAGACAAAGTTATTCTTGTCACCACTTCTATTCAACATTGGATTGGAAGTTGTAGCCAGTGAGATAAAATAAATAAATGTTATTCAGATTCAAAAGGATGAAATAAAAGCTGTCTTCACAAGCCATGCCCTTTGGTCCTCATTTAATATTCCTGGGTGGGAGCATTTTGATTGTTTCCATGAGGATGTGACCCACCCAATTGTGGGTGGTAACTTTTGATTAGATGATTTCCACGGAGGTGTGTGTCCACCCACTGAAGGTGGAGTTGCTTGCTGGAATGCTTTAAAAGAGGAAACATTTTGGAGAGACTCCCTTTTTGGTAGAGCCACAAGAAAGCCACCAGATCGCCGCCACGTTCACCACGTGCCCTTCCAGCTGAGAGAGAGAAGTTGAATGTGTTGGCCTTCTTGAACCGAGGTATCTTTCCCTGGATGCCTTTGATTGGACATTTCTATAGACTTGTTTTAATTGGCCATTTTCTCTGTCTTAGAACTGTGAACTACCAACTCATTAAATTTCCCTTTTAAAAGCAAAAAAAAACAACAACAAAAAAGCTGTCTTCACTTGCAAGCAACATGATTATTTACATAAAAAATCTTAATCTACGAAAAACACTAGAACTGAAAAATGAATTTAAGAACATTGCAGATTCAAGGTCAATATACAAAAATTCAATTGTATTTCTAAATGCTAGCACAAACAATTGGATTTCAAGGAATTCTATTTACAATAGCATCCAAAAACATAAAATATTGGGAATAAATTTTATTAAGGATTTGTAAGATTTTTACACTGAAAACTATTTTAAAATGTGAAAAAAAATTATCAAAGACCCTAATAAATGGAGATATATAATGTGCATGAAATAGTAAACTTGATGTTAAGGTAATAATTTCCTCCAATTTGATGGGAACATTTCTTTTCTTATAAATCAACAAGTTAAGACTAAGATTTAAATGGAAATTCAAAGTCCACAGTGAAAACAATCTTGAAAAAGAAGAACAAATTTGTGAATTTTACAAATTACAATTCTGTAGAAATCAAGTACAATTAAATATTGGCATATCAATAGACTATAGATCAATGAAACAATAGAAAGTCCAAAAATAAATCCACACATATATCTTTGTGGATCTTTCATAAAAGATCTAGGCCATTCATGAGGTAGTGAAGATCTTTTTCAGCAAATGGTGTTGTCACAAATGGATATCTCTGTATGGAAAAAAATAACCTTGATTGCTACATCACAGCATACACAAAAATTAACTTGAGGTGGATCATAGACCTAAACATGAATTCCAAACTTTAAAGAAAATGAAGAAGAATGTCTTCATGAATTTGGAGTAGGCAGATATTTCTTAGATGGACACAAGAAACAAGTGTGTAACATTTAAATTAAAAACTCATAAATTGAACTTCATAAAAAGTAGAGATATTTGCTCATCAACACCATTAGAAAAATAAATATAAATAAAATATAAATTAATAAAAAGGCAAATCACAGTGTGATTGGAAATACTCTCAATATATATAGTAAGAGGACCTGAATGTAGAATATGTGGAGAACTCCTACAAATCAATAAGACAAAGAAAAGTAACTTTATAAATGGACAAAAAACTCAAGCAGACATTTGACAAAAGATGTATGTATGGCCAATAAGCCCATACAAGTTGCTCTACATCATTAATCATCAGGACGTGCTATTTAAAAACATAATGAGATCTTAAGTTGTACCGTTTAGCATAACTTAACATTTGCAGGAGTGACCCTTTTCCTCATTCCCTAACTACTTCCATTCCGAAACTATTCAATCCTAAAGCCATTATGTTGGGCAAAGCAAGGTAGGAGCTACATGATGAGGCTTTGGTGAGGCTGAGGCAGCCATTGTTAGGTTCTGGTGTCAACTAGGCCAAGTCATAATACCCAGTTGTCTGGTAAGGCAGGCACTGGCCTGACCATTGCTGCAAGGATATATCATGGCTGTCTGATAAACTGGAAAGCTAGTGTATCAAATCATCAGTCGATTTATTGCTTCTTGTGGCTGTTTACATCTGGATCAACTAAGGCATGTCTCCCACAATGAAATAATCCAATCAGTTGAAGGCTTTTAAGGGAAAAGAGAGACTCTTTCACTGCTTCTTTAGACAACAAGAAGTGGAGTTTGTCCAGACCCTTCATTGGAGCTGCCAGTTTTACAGCTTGCCTTATGGATTTGGTCTCTTTCATTTCCTCGGTGACATGAGACATCTTTATAAATCTCATATTTGCAGGTCTCTCCTGTTGGTTCTGTTTCTATAGAGAACCCTGACTAACCCACATGGTGAGTTAGAACAGTGTATCAGAGTCTGAGCTGGGAGAGGAAGGCATCCACACAGTGAAAAGTCCTGGCATGGGTGTCAGAGCCTAAATAGGGTAAGAGGGACATTCCCATAAGAGTGGGGGAGGCTGAGCCCAGAACAGGGTATTGGAGCCCAAGCAGGTTAAAGAGAACATCCATGTGGAAAACAGCTTGGCATAGGCAGAACCCTAGCAGGGTGAGGGGGACACCAGGTCAGGGGAGTGGGCCAGCATGGCATATTACAGGGCAAGATGAGTGTCCCAATAGGGGATAGGCCAGTGTGAGATGTCAGAGCCTGACTAGGGAGAGCAGAAAGAGTCTATACTTGAGGTAGCCCAACATGAGGAGTTAGAGCCCGAGCCAGATGAGAAAGGTGTCCATAAAGATGGCCCAGCATGAGGAGTCAAAGCCTAAGTAGTATAAAGAAGGTGTCCACTTGGAGAGAAGGTCCAATGCAGAATTTCAGAGCTAGAGCAGGGTCTGGAGTGTGACCTGGTAGAGGGGTAATCTGTAGTGGAGTAGCGAAGAAATGAGTATGGTGAAGAATGCAATCACTATGGGGAGGGGATGGCCTTGGACATGGGAGATTGGACACATTCAAAGTATTTATCAAATAAACTAGTTTAATAAGGATAACACATGCCAAAGGAAGGAGCTACAAATATATAAAGTGAACCCTATCATGCTGAATTGGAATTGGAAATACGGATGTAAAATCATGGTTTCCAATACACATAAATGGTATAAAAATAGCATAGATATAAATGTATGTGTGTTTAATGTATGTGTGTTTCATCCATGTATTCCCTAGGTCTGTCCTGAGAGAGGCACTGGGAGCAGTGATATTCCAATAACAAAGAGCACACCAAGTTTTTAGAATCTTGGGTTCTAAAAACCATTGTCCACAAAAAGCTGATTCCAGGACTTTTTGTGGACAATAAAAAAAAGTCCACAAAAAAAAGTACTAGGTGATCCTGTATAGTCTTGCGGACACCCCTTAGTTCATTGTAGATGTAGTCAGCTACAGATGCAATCATCTGCTGATGATTTAATCAACCAGCCTTGAAATATCCTTGCAGCAATGGTTAGGCCAGTGCCTGCCTGACAACCGGGCATGATCATTTGCCCAAGTTGACACCAGAACCTAACCAACACAGTCCAGTGACTCCTTGTCAACTTGGCAGCTATACACATCACCTTGAAATATACTTAATTCCCAAATAGATAACAATAACAGACATGATCCTTGCCTACTATATAGAAAACCATAAAGAGTGTTGTGGGATCTGTATAAATGGAACCACTGCCAATCTGGACTAAAAGGCTCAGCAAATGGGCAAAGTGAAGGTAAAATGTCTTCAGAGGTAAACCATGGAAACTATGGTCCCAAGTACTTGGAGAGGGTGAGTTTGCCTAGAAGGCAGAGGGTGCGCCTTCCACCTCCTTGCAGTGGAAGAGTTGTGCTGCCTCAGGCCTTGGAGAGGGTGGAGCACATTCCTTGGGGATTGGGGAGAGCCTGGCTGCCACCTCATTGTTTTGGAGGAGTTGAGCATGTGCCTGGGAGAGGGTGGAGAGCCCAGATGTGACCCCAATGCTTGGAGAGGGTGGAGCTGAGAAAAAGATGGTCTCTTCAGTGTCTCCCAAGGTTGTATTCAGAGAGACGTGAGCCACTTTGTAGGCCCTTGGAAAGGGTGGGACGGCGGCTTTCTAAAGCCCTGAAGATAAATGACTTCTAAGACTTTGGAATCTAATGGACTTTGCCCTGCAGATTTTTAAAGACTGCTTGGGTCTGCTGACCCATGTATTCCTTCCAGTTTCTCCCTATGGAAGTGGAATATCTGTCCTATGACTGTTCCTCTTTGTATGTTGGCAGCAAATAACTTATTCTCAGTTTTACAGGTCCAGAGTCAGAGGAGATTTTGACTTAGGACAGAGGATGCCTGTAGATCACTTGATGAGATTTTGTACTGTTTCTGACTTTGTATTGTATTTATATTGTTACTGAAACAGTTTAGGACTTTCTGATATTGTTAAGGAATGAATGTGTTTTGCATTTGGAAAGAACATATCTTTTGGGGGTCCAAAGGGTGGACTGTGCTAGTTTTCTGGCTTGTGCCAGAAAAGCCAAGTTCTTTAATCCTCATTCAGTACTTCTGGATGGAAACTTTTTTATTGTGTCCATGGAGATATGACCCACCCAATTGTGGGTGGTAACTTTTGATTGGATAGTTTCCATGGAGATGTATATCCACCCATTCAAGGTAGGGTTGCTTACTGGAGCCCTTTAATCAGGAACCATTTTGGAAAAAGCTGTAGAGCCATGAGAGCCACCAGCATCAACAGAGCAACAGCACAGGCAGAGCACCAGGGAAGCCATTGAAGAAGCCTAGAGAGCAAGATAGCAGATACCACCATATGCCTGTCCAGCTGAGAGAGAAACCCTGAATGTCATTGTTCTTCTTGAACCAAGATATCTTTGCCTTTGATTGGACATTTTTGTAGCCTTGCTTTAATATGGACATTTTCACAGCCTTAGAACTATAAACTTGCAACTTAACAAATTCCCCTCCCCCGCTTTTTTACATGGGTAGGCACTGGGAATTGAACCTGGACCATGGCAGACAAATTCCCTTTTTAAAAGCCATTCCATTTCTGGTTTATTGCATTCCAGCAGCTTACTAACTAGAACACTTGGCTATGGGAGAAATAGCACCATAGAGTGGATGCTGATTCAGAGCATACACAACCTCCTGGAGAACATTGCGGCAGCCCTGCAAGGTATTACCACCTCATTGGCACTGTAATTGAATCTTAAAAAGGCTATTCCACTACTCTGTCAAACCAGCGCTCTCTGGATGTTGGAGAACATGGTAAGACCACAGAATTCCATGAGTATGTGCCCATTCCTGACTGTCATTTGCTGTGAAGTGGGTCTCTTGATCAGAATCAATGCTGTGTGGAATACCATGATGGTGGATAAAGGCATTCTGTATGTCCACATATGGTAGTTTTTGCAGAAGCATTGCGTGCAAAGAATGCAGATCCATATCTAGAGTATGTGTCTATTCCAGTTAGAACCAATTGCTGCCCCTTCTATGATGGCAATGGTCCAGTGTAATCACCCTTACACCAGATAGCAGGCTGATCACCTCAGGGAATGGCGCCATATTGGCAATTGAGTGTGGGTCTCTGCTGGCAGATTAGGCACCCAGCAGTGGCCATGGCCAGGTCGGCCTTGGTGAGTGGAAGTCCATGTTGTTGAGCCCATGCATAACCTCCATCCTTGTTACCATGCCCACTTTGTTTATGAGCCAATTGGGCAATGGTGGGAGTGGCTAAGGAAAGAGGATGACTTATATCCACGGGATGGGTCAACATACCCACTTCATTATTAAAACCGTCCTCTGCTGATGTCACCCTCTGGTGAGCATTCACATGGGACACAAGTATCTTCAAGTTCTTTGCCCACTCAGAAAGGTCTATCCACATACCTCTTCCCCAGATCTCTTTATCATCAATTTTCCAATCATGCTCCTTCTAAGTCCCTGACCATCCAGCCAAACCATTAGCAACAGCCCATTGGCCAGTATACAAATGCACCTCTGGCCAGTTCTCCTTCCAAGCTAAATGAATAACCAGGTGTACTGCTTGAAGTTCCACCTACTGGGAGGGTTTCCCCTCACCACTGTCTTTTAAGAACAGAATGGGGTTGTAGTGCTGCAGCTGTCCACTTTAGGGTGGCCTCCTCTGAGGAGACTGGAGGTCTGGAAGCTCTTTCCTCAGGGCAGTCCATTACAGATCAATCTAGCACAGGCTCAACAGATTCCAGGGATCCTGTTTCCCCATCTCCATCATTATCAAGCCATACATCACCATCCCACATTTCAGGATCCCATTCTTTTCTAATCAAAGATTTTACTTTAACAGCAGATACCCTGTAAGGTTGAGATTTTAGTTCACATTGTCAATCTGCTAGTCATGCAATGAAGTTTTGCGTCTGGTTTTCAGAGATATCAAGTCTGCTACCGCAGGAAATAAGATTTTCTTTCAGGGCACACATGAAAACTTTAAACATCATTCATAGGGCATGGAAGTTTCAAATTTGAAGGCTTCAGCTCATCCCTTTCCCTCATGACTGTATCCAGCATATCTAACAACAACCAGCCAACATCATTATACCTCTTAATTCCACAACATTCCATAAAGCTGTCAAGCACATTATCATCCAGAGTGTTGCCTCATATAAGCACACAATTAGCAGAACTAATGGTGATATTTTAAGTATTTCTTTTGCCAACTCACCCACGGACTGTTTATTCCATTTTGATTATTGGAAACAGTCATTACTGCTTCTGAATCTAGAGTAGAAAACCAATTGTAAAAACCCATTTTTAAGATTCTTTTTCTTAAGAACCACTTCTGGTACCAAGCTGTGTGTGTCAGGCTTTTCTAGAGAAACAGAACCAACAGGAGAGATCTGTAAATATGAGATTTATAAAGTTGTCTCAAGCAACCGTGGGAAAGGAAGAGTCCAAAATCCATAGGCCAGGCTGTGAGGCTGGCAGATCTGACCAAGGGTCTGGACAAACTCCAAGGGAGGAGCTCACTGGCTGAAGAAGCAATGAAAGAGTCTTCCTCTGTAGAAGCCTTCAAAATGATTGGATTATCTCATTGTTAGGAACTCTGAAAGAATGTAGTGATGGATTTTACTACATAAATATGTTAAAATAAATAATAAAATAAAAATTAAATGCAACAGGAAATTGAGCGGAAATTTATAAAAGCATCTTATTTGGGTAGGGAGTTCCAGGAAGGTGGTGGAATAGGATAGGTGGAATTCACCCCTGCTCCAAGAAACAGCTAAAGAAGAGATGGAAAGGTGACTGAGATGGTGATTCCAGGGTATAAGTGACCTGGAAGGGTCTTCTAAACCATTTAGGGAGGCTCTGGTTGCAAAAGCTGAAGAATTGAGATGCAGAGAATATGAGAATGGCCAGCTAGTGCAAATAGCCTAACGCATCCCATTCCAAATGGAAATCCAGAGCCCTCAGAAATGCACAAACAGGGAGATGGAGACTATGAAGTTAGCCAAGCCACGTTCCTGGAACATGCTACCCTCATGTGTGCAGCCCTGTGAGCCGTGACTCACCCCACATCCCACACACCTGAACTCAGTCACCTATCCCCCTCTCCAACACACCCTGTGCTCCAAGCACCCCTGACCTGACCTATGCACGTGAGTACCTGCCCCTCACCCCCACCCCAAGTGTGCACACATCTGCTCCAGCCTAACTCACCTCTCCTGCACAAGCACACAGTCTCGCCCCACCCTTGCTTGCACCCACCCACGCCCAGCCCCTGGACACCTACCAACCGCTCACTTCTCCCTGCAGGTGGTCACTGGTGCATTAAGGCTGCAAGCCCTTACCTTCACACCCAGGCTATACCCGCCCTCAGCCCATACAGTTGCACTCGCCCCCTGCCCCCCAGCTCTGCTCACTTGTACATCAGTTTACCGCCATCCCAGATGTGTGCATGCACACTGGCCTTGTCATACCCACCAGCCCTGGGCAAGTTCTGACCTGCACATCAGGGCCACCCCCACCCCCAACCCATGTAGCACAACCCTGGCACCCTGCCCCGAGCTCCGAGCATGTGCACACCAGGGCATCACCCCTCAGAGTCACACACCACACAAACACATCCTCCTCACTGCTGGGAACCCACACATTAGTGTACTGTCTTTTTGACTCCTGCGCTGCAACCCTCTGCCCAGCATATGTGCATCTTTGCCCCACCCCCTGGCACAAGTGCCTTGGTCCCACACCTCGCATGTGCTCATGTGCACATTAGTGCTAATAGCCCCTGCCCTGTACATGCATGCACACCTGTTCCACCACCTCGACAACTGCACAGCCATGGCAGGGCCCTGCCCACCTGACATCACCCCCCCAACCCATGTCCTACAACCTCCATGATCTGTGTTCCACCTCTACACATTCCCAGATCTGCATCTGGGCCCCCCTGGAACTCTCTGCCTGTGCAAGGACACACCGCACCCTGCCCCCCACTGCCCCAATCTGTGTCACCTCCCAGCACACTGATACCCACATCCTACATGCATTCCAGCCCCTGTGCATCCACATAGACCCCCATTTGCCTCCTATGTGTCCTACCTCTATGTCCCCTACACTGCACCCTACTCCTGCACATCAAGGTCTGACTTAGCTCCACGCAGTTCCCACAGCACCAGCACTGCATGTACACAACATGCATTCTGCACCCCATGCTCACAGGCACCAGCATAGAATCCTCAACCTGTGTTTAAACCTGCACTACAGCCCATCACTGCACTTTTGTGTTCCATCCTGTACCGCACATCCTACTCCACATCCATGCTGCAAATACAAAGCTTTAGACTATTGATGGAAGCCAACTTCCAAAGCAACCCTATCAAGATATTTACATGCCTCAAAGACAACAGAAAATAATTAAGCATATCAAGATACAGTCAGACATAGCCCAGCATAATGACCAAATTAGAACACCCGAGGAGACACAGACTTTGGAAAAACTTATTAAAGGTGTTCATATAACTACTAAATAAAATAAATGGGATGGATAATGACATAAAGGAGATCAAGAAGATACTAGAAGAGCATAAAGAGGAGTCTGAAAGAGTGAATAGAAAAATAGCAGCTATCACAGAGATTAAAGGTGCTGTAGACCAAATAAAAAATATACTAGAGGCACACATCAGCAGACTTGAAGAGGCAGAAGAGAGAATAAGTGAACTAGAGGACAGGACAACTGATTTTGAACACTCAAAACAGCAAATGACAAAAAAGATGGAAAAAATTGAATTGGATCTCAGGGAAATGATGGACAAAACAAAGTGCACAAATATGAATCATTGGTGTCCCAGAAAGAGAAGAGAGGAGTAAACAGCTAGGAAGATTGATGAAGGATATAATGGGGGAAAACTTCCAATAATCTATTTGGAAATAGAATAAATCCAAAAAGACACATGCTAATTAATCTGCCAAATGTTGAAGAGAAGCAGAAAATCTTAAAAATGGCAAGAGAAAAACAATCTGCTTTATATAAGGGAAACCACATAAGACTGAGTTCAAACTATTCAACTGGCACTATGAAGGTGAGAAAGCAATGGCATGATATGTTTAAGATCCTGAAAGAGAAAGAATTGCATCCAAGAATTCTGTACCCAGCCAAACTATCCTCCAAAACTGAGGGAGAGATTAAAATTTTCACAGACAAACAAATGCTGAAAGAATTTATCAACAAGAGACCAGACCTACAAGAAATACTAAAGGGAGCACTGCTGGCTGAAAAAACAGACAGGTGAGGGAGGTCTGGAAGAGGGCACAAAATCGATGAGTATCAGTAAGTGTAACTTAAAGGATAAAAGAGAAAGAGGGAAAAGAATATCCATATCTAACAAGTAAAATCCAAAAGATGAGATGGTGGATACAAGAAACACCTTTTCAAATGATGGTGTATATATATGATCGAATATTGTGCTGCTACATAAAGGAACAAAGTTGTTAGACATACAATGATGTGAATGAACCTATGGGACATTTGGTAAGGCAAAATAAGCCAGACACAAAAGAATAATTATTGTATGGCCTCCTTTAGAAAATGTTTATAAGAAAACAGGGACCTATATTGTAAGCTCTTATAGCAGACATATTTCGTCTGGAGTGGTAATTATTATTTCTTATTTTAATAATAATTAAAATAAAACAGTGTGGATTTTGAGAGACTGTTTTAGATTTCTATAACCTGCTATTTAGAAATAAGAATGAAGCCTGTCAGATAGGGATTAAGGCAATTCAGAACACAGGGGTAAGTAAGGCATTGTCTGTATTTTAGAGATGCACTTACTCTCTGACACCAAAGGAAGAAAGGTGTTTGTTTGTTTGTTTTGTCCAGAACCTACATTTTTTGTAGCATAGAATCTAACTCAACCTGTCTGGATAGCTCATTTGAACAAGTGAAATACAGGGAGCCCAGAATAAGAACGAGGGTCTTTAATCCTGTACAGTTTAATGTAATACCTGGATATATCCTGGAATATATTAAATAGATAATCAAAAAGTAATGGCAAATATTTTTCACAAAAAAGAAAAAAAAGTCAGTTGTGATGATAAAAAAGTATTTACTCCTAGCATCCAATGTTCTGGAGCAGCTAGAAGGAAAAATCTGAGATGATGGTATGGTAGTCCATGACAAACTCTGGGATCTGTCCTGCAACTACTTTTTTTTTTTTTTTTTTTTTTTAAAGAGAGAGGGAGGAAGGGAAGGAAAGACAGAGAGAGAAGGAAGGAAGGAAGGAAGAAAGGGAAACATCTTTAAACATTTTCTTGTTTTATTGTTTGTTTGTTTGTTTTTTTTTTACATGGGCTGGGGCCGGGAATCGAACCGAGGTCCTCCGGCATGGCAGGCAAGCACTTTGCCCGCTGAGCCACCGCGGCCCGCCCCTGCAACTACTTTTTGAAGAGTGCTTTGAAAACTATTGCTTTTTCCATTCTTTACTTTGTATATATGTTTTATTATGCAATTAAGAAGGTTAAAAAAAAGTAATGGCAAAGTCCCTAGAAGGATGGGAGAAAAAATGTGGAACTATTAAACTTTACCAACAGGGAATCCCCTAATACTGTATCAAGCATTAAGAACACCCAAATCAATAGGCAACCCCCTTGAACTTGAGCTTTACTCTTGTGAAACTTATGTAGGTAGTGGAGAAGCTTAGCCTACTGATAGGTAAGCCTAAGAGGTACTTCTGGAGGGACTCTTTTTTTGCCCAAATGTGGCCTCAGTCTCTCTAAGCTCAGCTCATTAAGTGAAATCATTGCCCTCTCCCCTATGTGGGACATGATATCCAGGGGTAAAAGTCTTCCCTGGCAGCGTGGGAGATGACTCCCAGGGATGAGTCTGGCCCTGGTATCATGGGATCAACAAATCCATCCTGCCGAAAAGGGGGAAAATAAGTAATTACTAAAGTATCAGTGGCTGACTGATGCTTCAAATAGAGTTGAAAGACTACTCTGGAGGTCACTCTTATGCAAGCTTCAGTTAGACATTGCTACCTATCATAACTTGCCAACCCCCAACCAAAACCATTCCAGCCAATCCTAAAGAACATGTAGGGCAAAATATAAGATTCTACAAAGGTTCCATGCACTAGGTTAACTTTCCAGAAACCTACAACCTCTGGATGGGTTCCTGGACCAGATAAGTCCAGAAACCTAGAAGCCCTGGCCTTTCCAGAACACCAACTAGTTCCATCTCTCCACCCCATATTATTGATGGCCCCTTCCAACATGAAAACGTTAAAATGGCCATAGCCAAAATACCCCTAAAGACTAGGTTAGAAAGATCAAAGGTGATGGTGGAGTTATACAAAGAAGGTGGTGTTTAATAAAGAAGTATGATTATTAAATTGATATTTCTTTTAGTTTTCAGGATCTTAGAGCAGCTAGAAGTAAAAACCTAAAATTGTGGAATTGTAACCCATACCAAACTCTGAAATCTGTTCTACAACTAAATGTGGTGCTGTGCTTTTAAATTTATTGCTTTTTGTGTGTATATATTCTTTTTCAGAAAAAAGAAAAAGTTGATTGTGATGATAAAAAAATACATTCCTTCTAGCCTCCTATATTCTGGAGCACCTAGAAGGAAAAATGCAAGAAGATGGTATGGTAGTTCATGGCAAAGTCTGGGATCTGTCCTGTAACTGCTTGTTGAAGAGTGCTTTGAAAACTATTGCTTTTTTAAAATTATTATTCCTTTGTATATATGATATTTTATACAATAAGAAAACTAAAAACAAAACAAATTGGAAAAAAGAGAAATGCTTTTTCAATAATAACTTTGTTTAACAGACTAAACTTACCAATTAAAAGATGCAGATTGACAGAATGGATCAGGAAATATAATCCAGCTATATGCTGCTTACAAGAGAATTATCTTAGACACAAAGATACAAATAGATTGAAAGTGAAAGGATGGAAACAGATATTCCACGCAATTTGTAACCAAAAGAAAGCAGGAGTAGGTATACCAATACTGGACAAAATAGACTTTAAATGTAAAGGCATCACAAGAGACAAAGAAGGACACTATGCAGTAATAAAAGGGACAATTCATCAAGAAGAAATAACAATCATAAATGCTTGTGCTCCTAATCAAGGAGCTCCAGGTACATGGGATAGACCTTGGCAAAACTGAAAGGAGTGATAGATGTTTCAACAATAAGAGTAGCAAACTTCAATACACCACTTTCCTCTATAGAACAACCAGACAGAGGATCAAGCAAGGAAATAGAGAAGTTAACCAACTTGATAAATGAATTAGATATAACAGACATATATAGGTCATTACATTCCAAAACACCGGGAAATACATTCTTCTCTAGTGCTCATGAAACATTCTCCAGGATAGATCATATGCTGGGGTACAAAACTGGTCTTTATAAATTGAAAAACATTGAATTTTTCAAAGTTCTTTCTCTAATCACAATGGAATGAAGCTGGGTATCAATAACCACCAAAGAATGAGAATTTTCATAAATATATGGAAATTAAATAAAAGACTCTTAAAAAAACAGTGGGTCAAAGAAGAAACTGCTAGAGAAATCAGTAGCTATCTGGAGACAAATGAAAATGAGCATACAACATATCAGAACTTATGGAATGCAGCAAAGGCTCTGCTGAGAGGGATATTTATTGCCCTAAATGCCTATATTAAAACCAAGCAACAGCAAAAATCAAGGACTTAACTGCTTACCTGGAGGAACTGAGAAAGTATAGCAAACTAACCCCAAAGCAAATAGAATAAGAGAAATAACAAAGATTAAAGTAGAGTTTAAATGGATGGGAGAACAAAAGAAAAATAGAAAGAATCAATAAAAGCAAAAGTTGGCTCTTTGAGAAAATTGGTAAAATCAATGGGCCACTAACAAGGCTGACAAAGAAAAAAAGAGAAAGGATCCAAATAAAATCAGAAATGAGAGGGGGTTGTTACCACAGACTCTAATAAAATAAAAGATATCTGTTCTAGTTTGCAAGCTGCTGGAATGCAATATACCAGAAACAGAATGGCTTTTAAAAAGGGGAATTTAATGAGTTGCTAGTTTACAGTTCTAAGGCTGAGAAAATGTCCCAATTAAAACAAGTCTAAGGAAATGTCCAATCAAAGGCATCTAGGGAAAGATACCTTGGTTCAAGAAGGCCGATGAAGTTCAGGGTTTCTCTCTCAAGTGAGAAGGCACATGGCGAACATGGCGTCATCTGCTAGCTTTCTCTCCTGGCTTCCTATTTCGTGAAGCTCCCCAGGAGGCGTTTTCCTTCTTCATCTCCAAAGGTTGCTGGCTCGTGGACTCTCTGCATCTCATGGCTTCATCGTTCTGCTCTCTCTGAATCTCTCTGAATCTCTCTGAATTGCTCATTCTCCAAAATATTTCCTCTTTTATAGGACTCCAATAAACCAATCAAGATCCACTCAAATGGGTGGAGACATGTCATCCCCTAATCCAGTTTAACAACCACTCTTAACTAAATCACATCAACCAGGGAGATGATCTCATTACAGTTTCAAATACACAGTATTGAATAGGGATTATTCTACCTTTAAGAAATGGGATTTATATTAAAACTTGGCTTTTCTTAGGGGGCATACATCCTTTCAAACCAGCACAATATTGTAAGAGGATACTATGAACAACTATATGCCAACAAACTAGACAACTTAGGTGAAATGGACAAATTCCTGTAAACACACAAACAAGCTATACTGACTCAGGAAGAAATAGAAGAGCTCAACAAACCAGTCACAAGTAGAGATTCAATCAATCATCAAAGATATTCCTACAAAGAAAAGTCCAGGGTCAGAAGGCTTCACAGGGAAATTTTATCAAACATTCCAAAAAGGACTAACACTAATCTTGCTCAAACTTTTTGAAAAAAAATTGAGGAAAAAGGAATACTACCTAAGTCATTTTTATGTAACTAACATCACTTTAATACCCAAAACCGGGTAAAGATGCTATCAGAAAGGAAAACTACAGGCCAATCTCCCTAATGATCGTAGATGCAAAACTTCTCAACAAAATGCTAGCAAATTGAATCCAACAATACATTAAAAGAATTATATACCACGACCAAGTGGGCTTTATACCAGGAATGCAAGGATGGTTCAACACAGAAAATCAATTAATGTAATATAGCACATTAATAAAAGGGAAAAATCACATGATCATCTCACTTGATGCAGTAAAAGCATGTGACAAAATTCAACATCCTTTTCTGATAAAAACATTTCAAAAGGTAGGGGTCAAAGCTAACTTCCTGTTCTAGATTGAAAGCTGCTGGAACGTGATATACCAGAAACAGAGTGGTTTTCAAAAGGGAGAATTTGTTAAGTTGCAAGTTGTACTGGTGTGAATCTGTGGTGGACCCCAGAAAAGCCATGCCCTTTTATCCTCATTCAATATTGCTGGGTGGGAGCATTTTGATCATTTCCATGAAGATGTGACCCACCCAATTGTGGGTGGTAGCTTTTGATTAGATGATTTCCAT
Organism: Tamandua tetradactyla; assembly: GCF_023851605.1. Lineage (NCBI taxonomy): Eukaryota > Metazoa > Chordata > Mammalia > Pilosa > Myrmecophagidae > Tamandua > Tamandua tetradactyla. Next base: position 86,224,877 of record NC_135340.1, read on the forward strand.
GGAGGTGTGTCTCCACCCACTGAAGGTGGAGTTGCTTGCTGGAATCCTTTAAAAGAGGAAACATTTTGGAGAGAGTCCCTTTTGGTAGAACCACGTGAAAGCCAGCAGACACTGCTGTGTTCACCATGTGCCCTTCCAGCTGAGAGAGAAACGTTGAACATCACTGGCCTTCTTGAACCAAGGTATCTTTCCCCAGATGCCTTAAATTGGACATTTCAATAGGCTTGTTTTAATTGGGACATTTTCTCAGCCTTAGAACTGTAAACTAACAACTCATTAAATTCCCCCTTTTAAAAGCCATTCCATTTCTGGTATATTGCATTCTGGCAGCTAGCAAGCTAGAACACAAGTTTACACCTCTAAGGCCTTTAAAATGTCCAAATTAAGGCAAGGCTATGAAAATGTCCAAATTATGGCACCAACAAGAAGTCACCTTCACTGAAGTAAGCCAATTAAGTTCAGGGTTTCTCTCTCAGCTGGAAGGGCCCATGGCAAAGTCTGCTAGCTTTCTCTCCTGGCTTCTTGTTTCATGAAGCTCTCCAAGGGGCATTTTTCTTCTTTATCTTCAAAGATCTCTGACTTCATGGGCTCTAAAGCTTTTTCCAAAATGGTTCCCTCTTAAAGGGTTCCAATAAGCAAACCCCACCTTGAATGGGCAGAGACATATCTCCATGGAAACCATCTAATCAAACATTACCACCCACAGTTGGGTGGGCCACATCTCCATGGAAACAAACAAAAAGCTCCCACCTAGTAAACTGAACAAGGATTAAAGGACTTGACTTTTCTGGGGTTCACAACAGATTCAAACCATCATATTCCACCCTTTAGATCCCAAAAGACATGTACTTTCCAAATGCAAAATACTTTCACTCCATAACAATATCAGAAAGCCTTAAACAATTTCAGTAACAGTACAAATGCAATACAAAGTTAGAACAGTACAAAATCTCATCAAAGTCAGCTACAGCCATGGTCTGTCCTAAGACAAAATTATCCTCTGGCTCTGGACCTATAAAACTCAGAACAGGTTATTTGCTGCCAACTACCAAGGAGAGACAAGTCATAAGATACATATTCCCATTTCCATAGAGAGAAATTGGAAGGAACACAGGGGTCACCAGACCCAAGCAGTTTTGAGAACCTGCAAGGCAAAGTCCATTAGATTTCAAAGTCAGACAGTTATTTATCTTTGGGGCTTTAGAAAGTGGCAGTCCCATCTTTTCCAAAGGCCTATGCAGCGGTGGGTCTCTCCCTGAAAGCAACTTTAAGGACATTGGGGAGACCAAACATTTCTTGGCCCCACCTTCTCCAAGAATCAGGGCTGCACCTGGTCTCTCTGCCATCTCTGGGGCACATGTTCAACCCCTCCATTTGGTGGCAGCCAGGCTCCCCCCAATCCCCAAGGAATGTGTTCCACCCTTTACAAGGCTTCAAGGAGGTGGAAGGCTTACCCTCTGCCTTTGGGGCAAACTCACCCTCTCCAAGTGCTTGGGTAGGTCTGTTCTCCAGGTCTGAGGTCTCTTGACTTAGACTTTAGATTCCATAGTTCTGCCTTTGAAGTTATATACCTTCACTTTGTCCCTTTTGTGAGATTTTTAGTCCAGACTGGCAGCAGTTGCATTTTTACAGATCCCACAGAACTCTTTTATTTGTTTATTTTTATTTTGCATGGGCAGGCACCGGGAATTGAACCCCCGGGTCTCCTGCACCTGACCTAACTGAGAAGTCATTCAAGGAAAATATTCCATTCAAAATAGCAGGTAAAAGAATCAAGTACTTAGGAATGAACTTAACTAGAGACATAAAGGACTTGTACATAGAAAACTATATAACATTGCTGAAAGAAATCAAAAATCTAAATAGGAGGAAAGACATTCCCTGCTCATGGATAGGAAGGTTAAATATAGTTAAGATGTCAATTCTACCTAAATTGATTTACAGATATAATGCAGTACCATTCAAAATTCCAATAACCTACTTTGAAGACTTGGAAAAGCTAGTTACCAAATTCATCTGGAAGGGAAAGAGACCTGAAATAGCTAAAAGCATCCAAAAAGAGAATAATGAAGTGGGAAGATGAACACGTCCTGATTTTAAAACTTATAAAGCTACAGTGGTCAAAACAGCATGGCACTGGCACAAAGATAGGAGTATTAATCAGTGGAATTGAATTGAGAGTGCAGAAATAGACAACCAAATCTATGGTCAACTGATTTTTTTTCTATAACAAAAATTTCAAATTCAAATTATCAAACAATACTCATATTGAGACAAAAGTTAAGATAAGCTATCCAAGGGGAGAACATTAGCCTATTCTCGAGTTATCCCAACAGAGATCTTAATGAGATTTACTTATATCTAATAGGATCTTTGAGAATTTATTGGTCAACTGATTTTTTAATGTTTTCTTTTTAACTTTTTTATTGTATAGTATAACATACATACAAAGCAAAGAAAAAAAAAAGCAATAGTTTCAAAGCACTCTTCAACAAATAGTTACAAGACAGATCCAAGAGTTTGTCATGGGCTACCATGTGATCCTTTCATATTTTTCCTTCTAGCTGCTCCAGAATATAGGAGATTAGAGGGCTTAAATTTTTTTTTATCATCACAATTGAAAATTTTTTCCTTTTTTGTGTGAAAAATAACATATATACACAAAAGCTATAAATTTCAAAGCACAGCACCACAATTAGTTGTAGAATATATTTCAGACTTTGATATGCGTTGCACTTTTTTGTGCAAACAATTTTGGGTTTTTACTTCTAGCTGCTCTAAAATATTGGAGACTAAAAGAGATATCAATTTAATGATTCAACATTCATATTTATTTGTTAAATCCTATCTTCTCTGTATATCGCCACATCACCTTTAATCTTTCCATCCCTCTCTTTAGGGGTGTTTGGGCTATGGCCATTCTAAATTTTTGATATTGGAAGGGTCTGTCACTAATACGGGGTAGGGAGATGGAACTATCTGATGTTCTGGAGAGGCTGGGCTAGGTTTCAGGATTTATCTGGACCAGGGACCCATCTGGAGGTTGTAGGTTTCTGGAAAGTTACTCTAGTGCCTGGAACCCTTGTGGAATCTTATATATTGCCCTAGGTATTCTTTAGGATTGGCTGTAATGATCCTGTTTGGGGGTTGGCAGATTATGATAGGTAGCAAGGTTTAACTGCAGCTTGCATAAGAGCAACCTCCAGAGTAGTCTCTCGACTCTATTGGAACTCTCTCTGCCATTGATACTTTATTAATTACACTGCTTTTCCCCCCTTTTGGTCAGGATCTAATTGTTGATCCCACAGTGCCCAGCTGGATTCATCCCCTCCTCTCCTACATTGCCAGGGAGACGTTTACCCCTGGATGTCATGTCCCATGTAGGGGGAACGGCAATGATTTCACTTGCAGAGCTGGGCTTAGAGAGACTGAGGCCACATCTGAGCAACAACAGAGGTCCTCCAAAAGTAACTCTTAGGCATGCCTATAGGTAGTCTAAACTTCTCTGCTACCTACATAAGCTTCACAAGAGTAAACTGCAGGATCAAGGGCATGGCCTATTGATTTGGGTGTCCCTAAAGTTTGACACAGTATCAGGGGATCCCTTGATGGTAAGATTTAATAGTTCCATATTCTTTCTCCCATCCCTCAGGGGACTTTGCCAATACTTTTTTATTGTCAGTTTAATATACTCTAGGATGTATCCAGGCATAGCAATAATCTATACAGGATTAAAGGACCTCTTTCTTATTCTGTGCTTCCTGTGTTTCAGTTGTTCAAATGAACCATACAGATAGGTTGAATTAGGTTATGCACTACAGAAAATTTTAGCAATCTTATGTACTTAAAGTCCTTTACATCCCTAGTTAAGTTCATTCCTAAGTACTTGATTCTTTTAGTTGCTATTTTCAGTTCCAGACCAAATAAACCTGTCTTCCATTGGCCTCAAAGAGTATGTGTGGTTTTAAAATATAGACACTGTCTTCCTTGCCCCTATGTTCTGAATTACTTTAACCACAACCTGATGGGCTTCAATCTTTTCTCTAACTATCAGGTTATATATATATAAAACAGCCTCTCAAAATCCAGAGATAATAATCACCACTCTGAACTTAATGTGTCTGCTCTAAAAGCTTACAATCTAGGCCCCTGTTTTCTTATAAGCATTTTCTAAAGGTGACCATAACATTCTTGTTCTTTTGTTTCTGGCTTACTTTGTCTCACCAAATGTCCCACATGTTCATTCATGTCGTTGCATGCCTCATGACTTTGTTCCTTTTTTTTTAACAGCACAACCTTCATTAATAAGTATACACCATTGTTCGTCAATCTATTTCTCCCTCAGTGCATCCTTCAGCCACCTGCATTCATCAGGCATCATGTATAGTACCCAAAGTCCACAGTCCCTCAACATTCTCAAATTTAGATAATTCCATTGTTCCCAAGAGAAAGAAAAGCAATAAACCCACCCTCACTAAATAGGAAATCTAAACTTCCTCTTAACTCTTGTCCCTCCCCCCATTATTTACCTCTGCTGTTGCTGTGGTGGTGCTGATGGTTTCCTTTTGAACAGAATTCATAGCATGCAATAGCAGTATTCCCCCATACCCTGGACTTAAACACTCTTTGTACAAGATCTTATCTTTGAAGTAATTCCTGTAAGAACTAATTCATATTTCTAGTGTTTATCAGTGGGACACGTAGGTCTATATAAATGCTTTCAATGTTGTTCATCTTCAATATAATAATATTACTTATAGACCCACTAGAGAACCACCTTCACTCCTATTTATTCCCTTACATTGGAGTTCAACCTCATTAGCTAAGAGTTCACTCATCTCTAGCTTCTATGGATCTCTAAGTCCCCTATATTCTGTATTATAAGCCTCTGACTGTACCTTTATGCCTGTCATAAAAATAGAATCATACAGTATCTATCATTTTGTGTCTAGCTAATTTCACTCAGCCTTATGTCCTCAAGGCTCATCCATCTTGTCATGTGGCTCAGGACATCATTTTGTCTTACTGCTGCATAATATTCCATCATATGTATATACCACATCTTGTTGATCCACTCATCTGTTGGTGGGCATTTGGTTTGTTTCCATCCTTTGGCAATTGTGCATAATGCTGCTATGAACATCAGTATGCAAATGTCTGTTTGTGTCATTGCTTTCAGCTTTTTTGGTTATATACCACGTAGTGCTATCACTGGGTCATAGGGCAACTTGATATTTAGTTTCCTAAGGAACTGCCAAGCAGTCTTACATAGTGGTTGCACATTATACATTCCCACTAGCAGTGCATAAATGCCCCAGTTTCTCCTCATCTTCTTCAACATTTATAGTTTCCTGTTTGTTTAATAGCAGCCACTCTTATAGATGTGAGATGGTATCTCATTGTAGTCTTGATCTGCATTTCCCGTATAGCCAAGGAAAACAAGCATCTCTTTATGTTCTTTTGAGCCATCTGTATTTGCTCTTCAGAAAAATGCCTATTCATATCTTTAGCCTATTTTATAACTGGATTGTTTGTTCTTTTGTTGTTGAGTTGTATGATTTCTTTGTATATACAGGAAATCAAACCTTTGTCCAATATGTGATTTCCAAGTATTTTCTCCCATTGAGTTGGCTGCCTCTTCACCTTTTTGACAAAGTCTTTTGAGGTGCAGAAGCACTTGATTTTGAGGAGTTCCCATTTATCTATTTTGTTGTTGTTGTTGCTTGTGCTGTTTTTCTTTTGTTTGCTTGTGCTTGTGCTTTGTAGGTTAGGACAGCCAACTCAATGGGAGAAAATATTTGAAATCACATATTGGACAAAGGTTTGATGTCCTGTATACATAAAACAAATCACACAACTCAACAACAAAAGAACAAACAACTCAATTATAAAATGGGCTAAATTAATGAACAGGCATTTTTCTGAAGAGCAAATACAGATGGCTCAAAAGCATTTGAAGAGATGCTCATTTTCGTTAGCTATAAGGAAAATGGTGATAGACTACAATTAGATACAACCTCCCACCTATTAGAATGGCTGCTATTAAACAAACAGGAAACTATATATTTGGAGAGGATGTGGAGAAATTAGGACACTTATGCACTGCTGGTGGGAATGTATAATAGTGCATCAACTATGGAAAACTGTTTGATAGTTCCTTAGGAAACTAAATATTGAGTTGCCCTGTGACCTGGCAATAGCACTACTCGATATATATCTAGAAGAGATGAAAGCAACAACATAAACAGAAATTTGTATACTGATGTTCATAGCAGCATTATTCATGTTCTCCAAAAGATGGAAACAATCCAAATGCCCATCAACAAACGAGTGAATTAACAAAATGTCATATATACATACAATGGAATATTATGCAGCAGTAGGAAGAAAGGATGTCCTGAAGCACGGGACAAGATGGATGAGCCTTGAGGACACAATGCTGGGTGAAATAAGGCAGACATAAAAGGATAGATACTGATTGAGTACACTTTTATGACCATGTAAAGGTAAAACCAGAGGCTTATAATACAGAATATACAGGACCTAGGGTTTCATGGAAGCTAGAGATGGGTGGACGGTTAGCTAATGCGATTGAACTCAAATGTAAGGGAATAGATAGAAGTGAAGGTGGTTCACTAGTGGGTCCATAATAATATTATCATGTTGAAGATGAACATGATTGAAAGGGGTTATATAGACCCATGTGTGCCACTGATTAGCACTACAAATATAAGTAAATTCTTGCATGAACTACTCCAAAGGTATGATTCTTGTGCAGAGACTGTATAAATTCAGGGTTCGGGGGAAAACTGCTATTGCATGCTATGGGCTGTGTTTAACAGGAGGGAATCAGTAGTACCACAGCGACACCAAGGTGAATGATGGGGGGAAGGTCAAGAGCTGAGGGGCATTTGGATTTTCTATTTGGTGAGAGTGTGTTTATTGATTATCTTTCTCTTTGGGAACAATTAAATTTCCTAGGGTTGAGAGTGTTGATGGACTGTTGAATTTGGACATTGTGCACGATGCCTAATGAATGCAGGTGACTGAAGGATATACCGATTGAGAGGTGGATTGATGAGCAGTGATGTGGGCAAATGGTTGAATATTGTGCTGCTGCAGGGAAGAGTGAAATGGTGCAGCATGAGGTGCTGTGGGTGAAACTGTGGGACATTTGGTGAAGCCAAAAACAAAAGAACAATTATTGTATAGTCTCCTTTAGAAAATGCTTATAGGAGAAAAGGGGCCTAGATTGTAAGTTCTTATAGCAGTCACATTTAGTCTGGAATGGTAATTATTATTTCTGGATTTTGAGAGGCTCTTTTATATATCTATCTATAACCTAGTGTTTAGAGATGATATCCAAGCCAATCAATATTAAGGTAGTTCAGAACACAGGGGTAAGGAAGACATTTTCTGTATTTTGGAACTTCACCTATTCTTTGAGACCAAAGAAAGAAAGATTTATTTTGCCCAGAACCTAAGTTTTCTACAGTATGTAATCTAACTCAACCTGTCTGGATAGATCATTTAAACAATCCAAACACAGTGAGCCCAGAATAAGAATAAGGGCCTTTAATCTTGTATAGTTTAATATAATGCCTGGATACATCCCAGAGTATATTAAGCAGATAATCAAAAAGTATTTGTGGGTTCCCTTGAAGGATGGGAGAAAAAATATGGAACTGTTGAACTTTGCCACCAGGGAAACCCCTGATGCTGTGTCAGGCATTGGGGACACCCAGGTCAATGGGCCAAGTCCTTGATCTTGAGGCATGCTCTTGTGAAGCTAATGTATATAGTGGAGAAGTTTGGCCTATGTGTGGGTGTGCCTGGGAGTTACTTCTAGAGGACCTCTTTGGTTGTTCAGATGTGGCCTCACTCTCTCTAAACCCAACTCTGCAAGTGAAATCATTGCCTCCCCCACCCAACCCCACGTGGGACATTGCATCCAGTAGTGAAAGTCTCTCTGGCAGTATGGGAGATGACTCCCAGGGATGGTGATGGGTGCACACAGGTGTGCAGTTAGGAATGTGATCATTTTGTAGGCTATGAGAAGAACTCACAGGAAGAAAACAGCTTATGCAAGCCATACCCTTTCTCCCTCCTTCTCCTTCACCACTTCAATGCTCATGCTAAGGTCTAGGAAACCACCTCCTATTATAAGATTTATATTTCTCTACATTTTCTTCTAACAGTTTTATGGTCTTATATCTAATGTTTAGATCTTTGAGTTAATTTTTGTATAAGGTATGAGATATGGATCCTCTTTCATTCTTTTGCATACAGATGTCCAGTTCTCTGGACAACATTTCTTGAAGAGACTGTTCTGTCCCAGGTGAGTTGGATTGACTGCCTTATCAAAGATCAATTATCCATAGATGACAAGCCTACATCTGAATAATATTTTCAATTCCATTAGTCATTATATCTGTCTTTATGCTAGTACCATGATGTTTTGACCACTGTAGCTTTGTAATACTCCTTCAAGTCAGGTAGCATGAGGTCTCCGACTTCATTTTTCTTTCTCAGGATACTTTTAGGTACCCTGCTCTTCCAGATAAGTTTAGCTATTGGTTTTTCTATTTCTGAAAAGTAAGTTTTTGTGATTTTAATTGGTATTGCATTGAATCTATAAATCAATTTAGGTAGAATTGCATCTTAACTATATTTAGTCTTACAATCCATAAATATGGTATGCCCTTACATTTATTTAGGTCTTCTGTGATTTCTTTTAATAATTTCTTGTAGTTTTCTTTGTATAGATCTGTTGCCTCTTTAGTTAAATTTATTCCTAATTTTTTAATTCTTTTGGTTGCATTTGTAAATGGATTTTTTTCTTGATTTCCTCCTCAGATTGTTCATTACTAGTGTATAGAAACATTAAAGATTTTTGAATGTTGATCTTGTAATCTGCCACTTTGCTGTACTCATTTATTAGCTCTAGTAGTTTTGCTGTGGATTTTTTTGGGTTTTTGATATATAGTATCATATCATCTGCAAACAGTGAGAGTTTTACTTCTTCCTTTCCAATTTTGATGCCTTGTATTTCTTTTCCTTGTCTAATGATTCTGGCTAGAACTTTCAACATAATGTTGAATAACAGTGGTGATAGTGGACATCCTTGTCTTGTTCCTGATCTTATGGGAAAAGTTTTCAGTTTTTCCCCATTGAGTATAATGTTAGCTATGGGTTTTTCATATATTCCCTTTATCATATTGAGAAAGTTCCCTTCTATTCCTATTCTTTGAAGTGTTTTCAACAAGAAAGAATGTTGAATTTTGTCAAATGCCTTTTCTGCATCAGTCAAGATGATCATGTGGTTTCTGCTTTGATTTGTTGATGTGTATTACATTAATTGATTTTCTTACATTGAACCATCCTTGCATACCTGGTACAAATCCTATGGGGAGCTTTCTTATGTGAAAACTTGGCAAGAGAAGTTTAAAAACTTGAGAATTCTCCTCTTGGAGAAGCTTTATGATCAGGTCAGACACGATCCATTCACCACCTGGGCACTGTGGTCAGAAGTCAAAGTATGGCTCAAGTGTGAGTGGTTGTTCTTTTGTGACATTTCCAGCAGCAGATAGCATAAAAAAAGAGATTTTTCCTCATTATGAGGCAATTCCATTCAGTTCTTCCATGACTGAACCTGCTCTCACTGATATTACTGATCATATTGCCATAAGGACCTGATCCCAAGCTTGAAGAAAGTTCTAAAAAGAAGAAATATTACATGTGAGGAATTAAGCAATAAGAACAGAGAGTCATATGAAGTAACTAACAGAAAAGACTGACTCTTCAGTCAGGCCTATGCAGGAAAGAATGCCAAAAAAAAGAAGTCAAAGTAAACAAATATGGAGATACTTGAGATGAGTGACACATTACATCATTGGACCAACTGAAGGTGTTTCAATATCCAGCTTTACCTAGATGGTCATGAATATCTGCGTGCTTTGAGTTCAGCAGCGGTCTTCCAAAACACATTTAAAACTAAAACCTGGGTTTTTGTGGTTTGGCTTATTATGATGCCTTTTAAAACCACAGAGTTCTATGTTAATATTTTGAAAATGTACTTGACTTTGGGGAACTATATGAATGGTGGTGTCATATCATGATAGTATTTAGTTTTGTGAGATTGTTTTAAACATTATAGGGCAAAGATACTCCTATAAAACTATCAGATTGTAATGCTTTAGAATCTTCCTGTATGAGACTATGTGATATCCTCATGTTGAATTGGGGGAGAGGGAAGCAAGTATAATTTTTTTTTTTCGCATGGGCAGGCACCAGGAATTGAACCTGGGTCTCAGGTATGGCAGGCGAGAACTCTGCCTACTCAGCCACCGTGGCTCGCCCTGCAAGTATGATTTTAAGTGTTAAACTTCATACCAAAAAATTATGAAAAGGCTTTGCCCAGTGTTTGCTGTAGTAGCTTAATGTTTATGATAAATAAAATGTAAAGGAAGCTAAAAAAAAAGTAAACTTGAATTTTTATCAACCAAATTAGCAAACATGATAGCATTTGATACAATCATGAACTGGCAAGACAAATTTATATTCACTACATATAGGAATGTAAATGACCATATTTCTGTAAACCAATCTAGCAATATGTATCAGTAATTTTTAATATGTTTATAATCTTTGAACCTCAAATACCACTCATTGGACTCTGTCTAAAGGAAATAATCACAAAAGTCACTCTTTTCAGGATTACTCATAATAGCCAAAGTAATTTTTAAAATCCTAATTGTCAATATTATGGGAGTAATTTATTAATTATGGTGTATCCATTCCTCGGATTATTCTACCATTAAATGGCATTTATATGATTTTTTAATGATGTGTTTCCCTTTTCTTTCTTTCTTCTTCTTCTTCTTTTTTTTAATGCTCAGGATGATTTAAGGATAGCCAGGCAGTGTGGCTGCTGGAACAGAAACTTCAGGGTAGTGAAAAAACACTGTGCTTTTTGACAAACAACACTTTTTCCCCTTCTTCATTGTATTTTAAATACAGTGAGATGTGAAATAGCACCCCCACCCCACCCTAGCTTATCAAATAAATGTGTGCACTTCGGGATTTGTTTAGGAAAACAGAAGCCACTCTATGTGTTCTGATTATAAAGGGTTTAATATAGAATTAGACACTTGCACAACTGCTGGAAGAGCAGAGGGAGAGCAGCTCAAGGCAGCGGTGAAGGTGGAAGAAGTGGGCATGGAAGGTCATAGAATGAAGCCGATGCTTCTTGAAAGCTTACTGGGAAGCCTCGGGGAATCTCACATCTGTTCAGCATCCGTTGTCACCACCTTTGGAGAATAATAGCTTCGGTGTCCCATCGCCTTCCAATTTCCCCCCAAGTTCCTCTCACTGGCCTAATCTGGAAAAGGGGTAGTTTCAAACTACCTGGGAATGTAGTTTCCTGCTGCTCAGAAAGCGCAGTCATGAGAGTGATGCTGAGCTCTACAGGCTATCCAAACGATAGGCTGGGTCTGAGTCTCACCCTACCTGTCAGAGCCAGGCAAGTAGTCAAGAGCTGTTTCAGTTCAGTAGCAAAATTTTCTGGGTTATAGATAACAAAGGCTGTACTATGTATTTCATTGCTAAAATAGTTTCATTTTTCATGTCTGTGAAAACTGCAGCTTATGTCAATACAAATTTGAAAATCAGAACAAAACAGAAGGCTATATAATTTGAATCGAGTTATATAATCTTTTTAGAAAGTTAAGAAAATAGCAACATTCAAAAATCGTTCACTTGAACAAAACAGCAGTGTATTCCCACTTATGTGTTGCTGGTGGGAATGTAAAATGGTGCATTCGGTGTGGAAAACAGTTTGGCAGCTCCTCAAAAAGTTAAAACATAGAGTTACCGTATGACCCAGCAATTCCACTCTTAGCTACATACCCTCCAAATTAAAAGCATATGTTCACGCAGAAACTTATACATGAAGGCAGCATTATTCACAATCACCAAAAATTGGAAACAACCCAAATGTCATTTTGATGAATGGATAGACAAAATGTAGTCCATACAATGAAATACAATTTGCAATAAAAAAGCATGTACTGATTCATACTATGACATGGATGAACCTTGGGGACATTATAAGAGGTAAAAGACACAAAAGGCCACAGATCATGGGATTCCATTTATATGGAATGTCCAGAATAGGCAAAGAGAGGCAGAAAATAGATCAGTAGTTGCCAGAGGCTGGGGAGAGGAGGAAATGGGAAGTGAATGCTAATAGGTACAGATTTTTATTTGGGGTGAGAAAATGTTCCGGAATTAGGTAATTGGTTGCAAAACTCTGTGAACATACTAAAGACCATGGAATTGCACACTTAAAAAGGGTGAAGTGTTTTGTTTTCTGTTTGTATAATTGAATTATATTTCAATTTTTTTTAAAAAAAACTGTTATTGAAAGATCCTAGTAGTACTGAGTTCAACTAGTGTCCAGATCATGGCTTTTAAATTTATTTCTTCACTAAATCGGACCCAGTCTGAAGCAGAGAAAGTACATGGTGAGCCCAGGACAGTTCATTGTGCCTGAAAGCAAGGAAGTTCCCAAAGAATGATGGGAGATATCTAAAGGACACTGGCCAAATTTGGGACACCTTGAACATCAAAAAGAATAGTTACTGTAATTGATTGTAATATACTAAATAACTTAAAATCCATAAATAAGAGAGAAAAAAGTAATTCTTTAGAGAAGAATGCCAGCTAATAGATGTAAAAGGAGTTGCAGAATTAGAAAATCACTGTTTTGCAACTCCTAATGAGATAATTGATTCAGGCAAAGCTTGGCAATAGATGCTATAGTCATTAGGTGAAAAATTATTAGGAAACTAAATATTCCCCAAACGGATTACTTATTAATTTAATTGCAAATGGAAAAATTTGTCTTTGCAATGGAGAAGTCTGGCAATCACCACTTTAAAGCGGTGATCAAATTTGGCATCATTGATTATGGAAAAACTTGATATTGTGCTTCCTAATGTGATGCAGTATGAAGTACACAATTTTTTTTTTTTTTTATAGGGGCGGCCACCAGGAATCAAACCCGGGCCTCTGGCATGGCAGGCGAGAACTCTGCCTGCTGAGCCACCATGGCCTGCCCTAAAGCACACAATTTTATTAAGTGTTCTTACTAAATGAACATTCTGAAGATAATCAAGCTTCTCTAGACTCGCTCTGCATTTTACAGAAATTCAGGACAAGCTAAAGGACTTCGTGTGTAGTATTTTACAAGGCAATTGGCCTAAAATCTTCAAAAAGTCAATGTCATGGAAAAAAAGAATCATCAGCTGTAAGGGGAGTGCTGAAGATTAAAAGACAGTTAAACAGCAGCAATAAAACACAACACCTGTTCAGTAAGCACCTATTGCTAGTTGCATTTAGATTTTGTAAACCAATGCTAAAATGATACAGGCACATTAATATATCATGCTTTAGTGATAATCTAAAATATTTATTAAAACTTTTTAATAAATGGAAAATTTTATTGCAATTCCTTGTTGTATTCCCTCCCCTCTAGGGAAAGAAATGATAATCACATAAATGCCTATCTTTGAAAGCAGATAATATGGCTTGTGCTTCAAGATATTCAAATGACTTACACTTAAGCACAGATTCAGCCCATAGAAAATAGAAATGCATGGAACAACTTTTCCTTTCATTGGGCATGCAAAATCTTTCCACCAGTTAAAATCATTAACTATAATATGGGCCACATCATAAGATATTTCTGGTCAAAATGCAGCGTTTAGAATAGCACTCCCAATAGAAATAATAGGGTCAGCCATAAATGTGAGTCTCAGAAGTAATTTCAAATTTTCTAATAGCTATCTTGAAAAAGCAAAAATAGAAAGATAAAGTTAATTTAGTTGTATATTTTAGTTCATCCAGTATATCTGAAACATTATTTCAACAAATAATCAATATTAAAAATTATTAAAGAGGTATTTTACATCCTTTTTTTTCTATTAAGGCTTTGAAATTCACTATATATTTTACATTTTGAGCACATCTCAATTTGAACTAGCCACATTTCAAATACTTCATAGTGGCTTAAATACTGGACAGCATTAGTCTAGAATATAAATGTTGGCTCAAAATAGAATTGGTTTAAGTGCCACAGATGAACAGTAGCAAATACAAAAATTTTAAAAGTGAACTTTTAGAATTCATATTGTATTGTATCAGGTATTTTTGTTCTACTTTTGCTCTGGAATTTTTTTTAGGAAAGAGAAAATAAGCCAAAAATTTTTGTTTGTGTATCAACTAGTGACTAACATGGTTGTATTTAGGATAAAAAAGTGGAGATAGCCAGAAGAAAAGACTTCCAATTTTATACATGTGTTCAAAATCATTAAACACTAATTAGCTCTTAGTAGTTATAGTTTGCTATCAGTGTCTGAATTCAAGGGACATAAAGTTTCCACATCCTGTCAATCATCCCTTCAAACCAGACTTTGCATTTTTCTTTTTAGATTCCCATAGCCCAGACTTTAACCCAAAACCCCTTTCAAACCCACTGGGTGGTAGAGCATGCTTCTCCTTGGTCTCTCTGCTCCCAAGTTCTCCAACCCCACCTCACAGATACCACCAGATTTGTCCTTTCCCCCACCCTGTCTCTGCCTCCCCCAGACCCTCACACTGGCTGCAACTCCAACCATTCATTGTGCCCCTGCCGTCCTGTCCTCTTCCTGTCATTCTACATTGAATGCCATTTACTTTCCCCCAGCAACTCGGGCACACACCCTGATTCTGAACTTTTTATCATGCTAATTCCACAGCTAATACATTCTCCCCTTCCGCTCTCTGGCTATTTAAGTCCTACCCACCTTTCCCTGTTTGGAGTAAATGTTCTCTCCTTTCAGGGGCTGTCTTCTCTGCAGGCTGTTCACATTTCCTCTGGCCCCCATTGGGTCATATGCCAGTCACTGCCATTCACTGTCTAATGACTGTCCCCATGGGTATTTTCTACCTGCAGTCTGCAGGGCCAGGTTACTCATTCCTGCACATCCTCAGCACCCCACCCTGTGCTGAGCATGCAGAAGGCACTAGGTAGGTACTTACTGAACTACATCCCCAAGACTTCTCCATGGTTTATAGAGGAGATGTCTAGAAAGTCAAAAGGCACATGCATAATACTTGTTTTCTTTTTTTTTTTATAATACTTGTTTTTGTGTGAAACTCATGGCGGCTTTCATTCAGGGGATAGATCAAGACATTGGAAGACATTGTGTTATATCAACTGCAAACATGTCCTCAATTCTTCACCCTCTCCTGGACCCATGCCCATCGCAATGTGGTTTGTAGCTCCTCCCCCAAAGAGGTAGAGTCCATTTCTCCAGCCTTGAATCTCGGCTGGCTTTGTGACTAGCTTTGGCCCTTAAAATGAGAGAGAAGATAAAAAAAACTGCCAGTTCTGAGACTAGACTTCCAGGTGCCAGTTGTGATCAGTGTGGACACTGATCCAATCTTGCTCTACAGGTAACCAACAAGTGACCTTGAGCAGACACTTCACCTCTTGGGTTTTTCCTCATCTATGAAATGAAGAGATTCAGCCAGGAAAATCCTCATGACTCTTCTACATCTTTATCATTTTTCATGTACCATTGTCTCATTTAATTCTCACAACAACCATGGAGGATAGATATTAATTCCTCTTTACAGTTGGAGAAACAAACCCATGTAGGTTATACAGCCTCCCCTAGGTCGCACAGTTAGTGAATCTGTCAGAACCTTCTCATCTCTGTTTCTTTGGGACAGTTCTCCCAGTTAGGGTCTGTCCTGGCCAGCAGCTCACATTTCACAGGACAACATTTGCATTTCGAATGTGGCTGTTATAGCTGTCTGAGATTCCCTCTCTATTCCCAAGTTACACTGAAAAGTGTGGAAAGAAAAAGATGCCCTTCTTATAACTTGAAACTTGTGGCCCGCTACTGGACACCACTGCTGATAGGGCACTATGAAATGATATGATTATGATTCTTATAAGTATCAACTCTGACTAGCACAGTGTAAAGAATTGTATATGTTTTGTATTGTAGAAAGGTCAATTTATGAAATGTAAACATTTAAAATATGTTCTGATTTTTGTAACACTGGTTTGAAATTACTAAATTTTACAGTGCATTAGAGGACTTGACAAATGGAAAAAATAGGCTGATCTGCTAAAGAAAGCATTTCCACTCTTATCTGAACCCTTCAGGTACAGAGGACCCAGCTTTTATAGGATGGCTGATTTTGTGTTAGCTAAGTCTAGAAGCCTCTTTCTAGACAGGAACAGAATACAGCTAATTTTCTCTTGTACTTAAATAGACAATTACTCTAAAAGGATAGTTGTCTATACGCGCTTCAATTCTACTCTCCGCCCAGAAATCAGGTGGTGAACCTATTGACTTACTAACTTAAAGAAACATTTCATCAAAAACTAAACAAAACTCAAATATAGACTTCTAGCTGTGACATGGTATCTCATATCAGATTTATTCTCCCACTAGGAACCATTATGAAAACATTTATAATGTTATAAAAACGTTACGTATTTTAAAAACTGTTTCATGAAAGCTGTTTGGAAGTATTGGAGAGTAAGCAAGACAGCTAAGACTTGAAGGAAATGCATTGAAATGTGCTCAGAATGCATACTAAGCCAAGGAAGCAAAAATTGGAGTTCAGGGCTACATAGGTGGTCAGAATCTGAGGGGTTAAGATCCCAGAGGAAAAAAAGGCAACTGTAAAGAAGTGAGCCTGAAATTCTACTTATAATCCCTTATCAGACTTTTGCTGACTCTTAAATTGAGCTCATGAGACTCCAAGAAAACAAACAGGAAGTTCCTAAGGAGCTAAAAAAAAAAAAAAGATAAGCCGAGATTTTGGCAGTCTCACATTTATGAAGAGACCAATATTCGAGCTCAGAATTCACTAAGGGTGAAGGGATCTGGTCAAACCCTAACCCTTCAGTTGAGACTGTGAACAGACCATGTCCTAGGACTAAAGGCAAAGTGTACGTAGACCAGCCTTAACTGAACTGAAGTCATCTGTCTTAATTTCTCTGCCAGTGTAAGGAGGCATCCACGAGAGAGAGTGGTTAGGGGCATGTGTCAGAACTCAAACAGCATGGGAAGAGTATTGCATCACAGAGTGAGGGCGGTGTCCAGAGTAAGGAGAGCATTTCCAGGGAGAGAGCAGAGGGAGTACACCCAAAGTCAGGTGGCTCATCCTAGGGATTTGGAAGCAAAACAGGATGAGGGGGTTCAATCCCCCTGTGGGGGAATTGGGCTGCTGTGGGGTGTCAGAGTCTGAGCAAGATGAGAAAAACATCCAATTGGGGGGGGGGGGTTGTGAAGCCTAGGGTGGGGTCAGACCCCAAGCGGGGCAAGGAGAGCATGTACGTAGAAGGGCATCCTGGCATCTGGTGGTGCCCATGCAGGGTGAAGAGGGTTTTCATGCAGCAAGCCGATGTGAGAAGTCGAAGTCTGAATGGGAGTTTGTGCGAGGAAGGGGTTGGTGGCAGTGATGCGGAATTGGTTAGAAATCAAATAAATAACATATTTTAAGGCTGATTAGAGCTAGGCTTCTTAGTAGCAGAGAGGGAGGTACAAAAATGGAAAGGGATAAAACTAGAATGAACCCTGTGATGTTGGACTAGAATTCAAGGTATCAATATGAGCTCAGAGTTTTCAATACATAGAGATAGAAATATAGGTATAGACATATATGTACACGTCTGAGCATATACCATATGCATATATGTGCATTATACTATATGTACATGTATATACACACACACACACACACACATATGCACATAGTACCTTGATCTGTCTACTGTAAGGGTCTGGGAGAAGAACATCCCAACAGCGAAGAGTACAGGGTAAGCTTGGGACATCTGTTGTGCCAAAAAGCCAGGAAATGCCCAAAACTGATAGGGGGCGTGTCGAAAGGACATAGAACCCAACTTGAAGGGACTTTCCAATGGCCACACTTTAGGGATGGGCAGAGAGTTTGACCAGAAAGGGGCAGCATGAGGGAATATTTTCTGATATGATGGGACTGTTCTGTATCTTGATTGGCGTTGGTGGTAAAGGAGAGAATTTTTCTGTAAATCACTTTAAAATGTAAGTTAAAAAAATTAAAAGGAAAAACTTTCCTTCAGTGGAAATGCCTGACAGATACCACCTTAATCAAACATTCAAGTGAACATCACAATATTGGGACAAACTGAAACCAAGTGCTAGCTGAGAGCATGCAATGGAAATGCAGCATCACTTTTGTGATATTCCTGCTAAAGATACATAACCTGAATATAATCATGAGGAAACATCAGTCAAACCCAACTGACTTTCTACAAAATACCTTCCCTGTAATATTTTAAGTTGTCAAAACCATACGAGTCAAGAATGTGAGAAACCATATCGTAATTTTCAGCACACAGATCCTGTACATATTTTCTTAGACTTATATGTAGGTATTTCATTTGGTGGGGAACAATTGTGAATGATATTGTGTTTGCAATTTTGGTTTCTACATGTTTGTTTCTTATATATAGAAGTACATATATCCATGTGGGTTTGGGTTGTTTCTTTTCTTTTGGTGGATTCCATGAGCATTTCTACGTGGACAATCAAATGACCTACAAATAGGGACAATTTCTTCCTTTCCAATCTGTATACCTTTTATTTATTTATTTATTTTTTTTTTATTTTGCCTAATTGCTCTGCCTAGAATTTCCAGTACTATGATGAATAAGAGTGGTGAGAGTGGGCATCCTTGCTTTGTTCCTGATCTTAAGGGGAAGCATTTTGTCTTTCACTGATAAGTATAATGTTGTGTTGGTTTTCTGTAGATGTTCTTTATGTAGTTGAGAAAAGTTCCCAGTTATTCCTAGTTAGGTAACAGTTTATATCATGATGGATGTTGAATTAAAAAAAAAATGTATTATGATAACATACATATAAAATACAAGAATTCCCCTTTCAACCACTTTCATGTGTATAATTCAGTGATATTATTTAAATTTACAATATTGTGCTACCATCTTCACCATCCATTAAAAAAAAGTTTCACCACCTCTAAGGTATCAAACAAGACCAAACTGAAGAACATTCTACCAAATACCTGACCAGTATTCCTCAAAATTTTCATGATCATAAAAATCAAGGAAAAGATGGAGACACTGTCACAGACTAGAGGAGACTAACAAGACACATGGTTAAATGTAAAAAACAGAACAATAATGGAAAAACTGTTGACATATGAATAAATTCCAGAGTTTAGTGGATAATAATGTACCAAGATTGGCTTTTTATTTTTGCCAAATGCACCATGGTAATTTAAGATTATAATATTAGGAGAAACTGACACTGCATAAACAAGGAACTCTTTATATTTACAACTTTTCTGCAAATTTAAAATTTTTCCAAAATAAGATCTTATTTTAAAAAGTCACCTCCCCATATACCACACCCTCTGAAAAGCCCACAAGATCAAACATCTCTGTTGAATATGTTGGGGAAGTCATGTCACACTTAATGACTTTCTCCCAGCCCTTGTCTGCTCTGCTCATTTTCTCCTCTTGCTTGTTTCTGTGCAGGTGTTCACCATGTTTCCATTTTGCAAGAGACTACAAGCAGCCCAAGGGAGACATTTAAATGCAAACAGTCCCAGCTGTTTGTCAAAAGTTGCTTGATAAATGCCTTTTGCTCCTTGGTAGGGCCTCTTCCTCAGGGGGTATATAAAAATCCAACACTTGGGCAGTACAAGTGTCCCTCATCTTGATGTTCATGACCTGAGAATTTGACCTCCCCAGGGGACTGGCCATGATAGGATCTCTTCCCCAACTCTTTTGGACTCTTTCTGCTGTATAAGTAATAAAGCAGTCATTTTATGAAAGTTTCTGTAGTATCTGAGCTTGTGTTCCATAAGGTACCATATAGGAACTTGCTCCATAGGATACAGATGGAATCCAGTTGGATAGTCTGTTGTAGAATTGAACAAAATAAGTGAACAAAGCAAAGTCATTTATTTTTATTTTATACTGATTATAATGATCTGTGGCAGAGAATGCCAATTACCTGTCCATATTCATTCTTTACTAACAGTGCTCCATTTTTAGTGGGCACATTGCTACCTAGCTAAATGACTACATTTACCAAACTCCCTTGCCAATAGGGATGACCCTATAACTGAGTTCTGGTTGATGCAAATGGAAACAGAAGTGTATGACATTTCCTTCCATTTAAGTAGATGGGTATGTACTCCTTTCCTTCTTCCTTCCTGCTGACTGGTATGAGAATATGTCACTGAGGCTGACAGAGAAACAAGAAAGCATGAGCCTAGGTTTTTGAGGAAGTTTTATAACTGTCACACCTAATTTTATCTGATACATGATCATACACACATTTTTTTCCTAATTAGGAAAATTCAGAAAAATATATAGATGCATGTGGAAGAAAATTAAAACTACCTTATTCCCACCACCTAGAAAGTGCTTGTTTTGACATGTCTACTATCACTTATGAGATAAATAGATACATATTAGATTGAAAAAAAATAATTCTTATAATCCTATACATTGGGTGTGGTATCTTACTTTTAAAAAGTTGATATTAAATGAACATTGTGCCAATTTGAAAGTATTATGTACCCCAGAAAAGCCACGTTTTAATCCTGATCCAATCTTGTGGGAGCAGCCATTTATTTTCATCTTGATTCATACTGTAGGTTGGAATCTTTTGAGTAGATTATTTCTATAGAGATATTACATGTCCAATTGTGAGTGTGATCTTTTGATTAGATGGAGACATGGCCCCACCCATTCAAGGTGGGTCTTGATTAGTTTACGGGATCCTTTAAAAAAAGGAAACATTTTTGAGAGAGTTAGAAACAACAGAAGCCACAGAGTTGACAGAGGGAACAGATACATGGATGTCTGGAAATGATCGGAGCCCAGCAGATGTTGCCATGAAATGTTAAGTCAATGTTAACTCTGAAATGTTTCCTCAGAGACAAAAAATAAATTAGAGGTTATAGGGGGAGGGAAAATGGGGGTAGAGGGATAGGGGGAGTGTATATTTGGTTGATATGGAATATGGACAAATAGAAGGGAAAAAAAGAAATAGGAACCACATGAATATTAGAATGGAAGGAATTTAATGCAGGGCTTGATTACAAAGCTGATAGGAAAGCTTAGAAACAAAACAGGAGTCATTTAAACAACTCAAAGGTTAGCCATAGCAACAAAGTATTACCACCATTAGGCAGAGAAGAGAGGTGTAATAAGAGCCTAGGGCCAGGAAAACTAGAGTCATGGCAGACCTTTCCTGTGGGAGCTAGAACCATGGAGGAAAATCAGCTACTTCTGGAGATGTCTCCTGAGGTAAAGGGGTTGGGGGTGGGAATTAGCTGGATTCTCCCTTCCTCCCAAATTGTAACCTCTCTCAAGAACCTCCCATTGGCCCAAACCATTCAGGAACCTGGGTAATGGATTCTTTAGAGAGCAGCCTCCCCAAGTGTTCTAGTTTGCTAGCTGCTGGACTGCAACATACCAGAGATGGACTGGTTTTTAATAAAAGGGGATTTATTTCATTAGTTCTTCAGAGGAAAGGCAGCTAACTTTCAACTGAGGTTCCTTCTTATGTGGGAAGGCACAGGATGATCTCTGCTGGCCTCTCCAGGCCTCTGGGTTCCAACAACTTTCCCTTGGGTGATTTCTTTCTATATCTCCAAAGGCTTGGACTGAGCTGTGAGTGCTGAGATGAGGTATGCTGAGCTGCTTGGGCTGTGCTACATTGAGTCTCTCATTTAAGCACCAGCCAATTAAATCAAACATCATTCATTGCAGCAGGCATGCCTCCTAGCCGATTGCAGATGTAATCAACAACAGATGAGGTTCACATGCCATTGGCTCATGTTCACAGCAATAGAACTAAGCATCTTCACCTAGCCAAGTTGACACTGGAATTTAACTACCATACCAAAATATAGAAAAGAGCGGGGGAAAAGTAAGGAATGAATCTGATGGAAACAGCCCCAGGGTTGGCATAGTCCACCCCTTTTACTATTTAGCATTCATTCGCCACCAATAGTTAATCCCTTCAAACATGTGACAACTTTCTGTCCCACACGTGAAGGTGTCTTCTCCTTCATCAATAAGGAGGAACAAATCCCATCAGATATCATATCCATCTCAGGTCCAAGATCTCCAGGTGAATTTCGGTCCTACCCATTAAGTTTGGATGTTGCTTCTTGGTCAAGTGACCTTGTTGCAAGATTAAGTACCAGCAGCACATATATAAAATACCAGGGGAAGAGAAGGGGAAAAAAGATATCAATGGTTAATATGTATATAAATATATATATAACTCTTACAGTTCTCATTTCTAAAACTGGTCACAAGACCATAATTAATAATTATCACTTATTTCTTCTACTTACCTGGGGCCTCAGCCAGCACCTAGGCTGGTCAGAATTATTTACTTAATAAAAAACATTTCATATCTGAATGGTCTGTATTTAGTGCTCCATGGTTTATTGCTTTAGTCTTTAATTGGTATTTAATATTGGACAGTTTTCCTCTGATAATTAATACCAATCATCCCATATAGGGATCCCATATAGGAAATTTATTCTTTCTGAGCCTGTCAATTCAGTAGCATGAGGAATCCTAAATGGTAAGGTGGCAGATTCAACTTCCCACTTAATTGGACCATTTTAATAGCTCCTGAAAGAATAATCCCTCCCTTGAGAACCTTGACATAAAATCCAGGAAAGCCCAAGGTTTGCAGATGGTAAACAAGAGTTTTTCCAGTGATATATCAGGTGTAACAATGAGAAGCGCCACTCGCAATTTTAACCCTTGGCTCCTGGACCCATGTGTTCTGGCTAAGAGAGGATTAATATCATATAGTGGCTGCTGGTTCAAAGCATAGAAATGTATCCTTTTGGGAAGTACTTCAATTTGCTGTTGTCATCTCCCAGTAGATGCCACAAAAAAGTCTTCAGCTAGTCATTCTCTTTTCTATTGACTTTCCTGCTTCTGAGCAATATGGTATGTAAGGCCAGTGAATTCCATGGGCAGGAGCCCATTGCTGTATTTTAATTGCTATGAAGCTAGTACTTTGGTCAAAAATGTACTTTATGGATCATGATGGTAAACAAGTTTTTCTCTAACTCCACAGGTGGTTTACTGGCAGAAGCATGGTGGGCAGAGAAGACAAACAAATACTCCCAAATAAGTGATTATTCAATTAAGACGATTTGATGAGTCCAATGTATTAATGTTGCTAGTGGGTGGTTGGCTGACTCTCTTGAGAAATGGTACTATATTGGATCATCAGTCTTGGTTTCTGCTGTTAGCTGCTTTAATCTAGATTCATAATTGCATTTGGTTAATGTGGCCATTTTATTTGTAAGAGCCTCCTCTGCTGTGGATGTCCTCTGGTGAGCATTCACACAAGACAATTTTTACCCAGATTATCTTATCACCAATCTTACAATCTTGTTCTTTCCAAGTCCCTAACCAGCTGGCAAAATAGCTAGCTAACAGTTTGGTTCAAAAACTCAGTGTGGGTACGTTCCTCTGGCCATATCTCCTTTCATGCATAGTGGGAAACCAAATTAATTACTCCAAGTTCTGGTCACTGATTGGAGCTTTCTTTACCTCTGTTTTCAGAGCCAATCCTAACTAGGGCCATAATGTGGCAGCAATCCTCTTTTAGCTAGAGATACCATGTCACACAGACCGTCTGTAAACCAGATCTAAATTCTTTCTTTCTCCACAAACTGGGCAATGAGAACTCCTAATAAGGGGTACAGGTATGCAGCTGGAGGTGGTAGATGAGACGTACTGGTGCCTGCGAGGCATATGTGAACCAAACTATATTAGAGTTCTCTAGAGAAACAGAGTCGGCAGGAGATACCCATAGATATTAAATTTATAACAGTGTCTCATGTAACCAGGGTAATGTAGAGTCCAAGGCCTGTAGGGCAAGCCACAAGCTGGAAATTCTGGTGAAGGTCCTCAATGAATTCTCAAAAGAGGCTGCCGGGGGAACCATGGGAATGTAAGGGTCCAAAGTCTGTAGGGCAAGCTGCAAGCTGGTAACTCCAGTGAAGGTCCTCAGTGAACTCTCAGGAGAGGCTCGCTGGACAACCGTGGGAATGGAAGAGTCCAAAATCCATAGAGCAGGCTGTGAAGCTGGAAGCTCCGATGAAGGATCTGGATGAACTCCACAGGAGAGGCTAGCTGGCTGAAGTAGGAAGAGTGACTGTTTCTTCTGAATCTTCCTTAAGAGCTGTCCAATTATCAGATTAAGCATCGCTCATTGCAGAAGACACTCCCCTTAGCTGATTACAAATGCAATCAGCTGTGGATACAGCCAGCATGATCATAAATTTAAGTCCATGAAATGTCCTCATAGCAACAGACTGGCCAGCGCTTCCCCAACCAGACAACTGGGCACCATCACCTGGCCAAGTTGACACATGAACCTGACAATGACACCAACTCACAAATACCACTTCCATTTGATAAGACATTGTTTCTGCACACACAAAACTTCATGGATTAGTATCTGAGAGTATACAATTAATGATGGGAAATCATCCACCTAGTCACTCAGAGTCTCATGGTGTAGAGGATACCATGACACCCTGCCCATAGCCCCTAATCCAGGACTGGGACACTCGTTCTTCACTTCCAGGATCATGATCACAGCTGAGTCCCTCTGGAAAGTTTCCTAAGCCTGTGGGAGCAGCCCCACCAACGATTATGCCCCCTCCCTGGGCAAAGCCTGTATCTGCCACCTGGTTGATGTGGTAGTACAAAATCATGGCCCCCTTTACTCAAGGGAGAGTAACTCTACTCAAGGAAGGGCAACACTAAAGGGACAATGCAACTCCAGAGCTCCCTGTGGAGCAGCTCAGCCCTCTGTTACAGCTATGTCATAGTTCAACTTTTACCTTTTGACTAGTGCTTTCCTCTCTCATACCCTTAATGGTTGTTGTCATGGTCAGGGACATGTGTCAACTTGGCCAAGTTGTGGTACCTGTTTATCTGGTTGGGCAAGTGCTGGCCTATCTGTTGCAATGAGGACATGTCATAGAATTAGATCATGATCACATCGGCTGCATCCACAGCTGATTCCATTTGTAATCAACCAAAGAGGAGTGTCTTCTACAATGAGTGATGCTTAATCTAATCATGGGATGCCTTTTAAGGAGGATTCAGAGGAGACAGGTTCCATTCCTGCTTCAGCTGGTGAGACTCTCCTGTGGAGTTTATCCAGATCCTCCATCGGAGTCATCGGCTTCACAGCCTGCCCTGCAGATTTTGTACTCTGCCTTCCTGCGGTCACGTGAGACACTTTTATAAATTTTATATTTGCAAGTGTTCCCTGTTGCTTCTGTTTCTCTAGAGAACCCTAACTAATACAGTTGTTGTTCCCAAGCAGTCCCCAATAAGCTCCTGCACATCAATCTCCATCCTGATACATAAGTCAAATGTCCAGGCTCTCCAAAGTCCTTGGGCAGGATAGGGTCTTCTTCTCAAAGAAGAGTTGCCAGGCCAGGAAAGCATAGCTTTGCTCCAAAACCTTATGAGAGAGAGGCAAGGGAGGTGTAGAATTTAATTAGTCCTCTGGAGCAGCTGGTAAATAGCCTAGAAACTGTCTGAAACAACTGTTTGGGGGACATCCATGTGGACACATATTGTACCCCAGTCTGGAATGGGTGGAAGGGCTGAGATCATAGCACAGAACTGTAAGTAAAGCCCCCAGATTCCAGAGTCTGGTGCCCCTCCTCCCACTGTCATGGCAAGCTAAGTTCAGAGCCACTTGTCCATGGGAAAAAGAAGCCCTCTTTACTAGGATCAAGGGAAGGCAGCTCAACCAAGCTCTAATTGCAGTTTTTTTTTTCAGGTGCATGGTCTGGGAATTGAACCTGGGTCTCCTGCATGGAAGGCGAGCATTCTACTACTGAACCACTAATCGCAGTTTTAATTAACGAATTTTGACTGCTGTATACAAGCTCTAAGTACAGATAAACCCAGAGAAAGCAGGAAAGTAACCTTGGCAGAGATAATATGGGGCTGACCAAGAAAAAAACAAACAAGCAAACAAAAAAATGGAGGTGGCCAAGCTCAGAATACTGGAAATTGGCTGTGACCCAAAATAAAGGACATATAGAACCATGTACCAACTGCAGCTTTTTTTTTTTTAGCTATCTGCATGGTTCTCTTCCTCATCTCCTTTAAGTCTTAGTTTAAATATCATCTTCTTTCTAAGGCTTTTTTTTAAAAATATTTTTTATTTAGAAATATCCACACAGATACAGTTTAACCATATTATATAATCACTGGCTCACAATATCATCACATAGTTGTGTATTCTTCACTATGATCATTTTTAGATCATTTGCATCACTCTAGAAAAAGAAATAAAAAGAAAATAAAAGAACCCATGTGTGATAGAGTCAGTTGCCAACTTGGTCAGGTGAAGGCACCTAGTTCTGTTGCTGTGGACAGGAACCAATGGTATGTGAACCTCATCTGTTGCTGATTACATCTGTAGTCAGCTAGGAGACGTGCCTGCTGCAGTGAATGATGTTTGGCTGAATTGACTGGTGCTTAAATGAGAGAGTGCAATGTAGCACAGCCCAAGCAGCTCAGCATACCTCATCTCAGCATTTGCAGCTCAGCCCAGGCCTTTGGAGATGCAGAAAGGAATCATCCCGGGGAAAGTTGTTGGAACCCAGAGGCCTGGAGAGAAGGCCAGCAGAGATCACCCTGTGCCTTCCCACATAAGAAAGAACCGCAGTTGAAAGTTAGCTGCCTTTCCTCCGAAGAACTAACGAAATAAATCCCCTTTTATTAAAAACCAATCCATCTCTGGTGTGTCGCAGTCCAGCAGCTAGCAAACTAGAATACCATGCATCCCATACCTTTCGCCCCTTCTTCTCATTGATCCATAGTATTTTAATCTACCTATTTTTTATTCTTTATTTCCCCCATTATTTGTTTATTCTGTATCCTTATTTCTTTTTTTTACTCATCTGTTTATACCCTGGATAAAAGGAGCATCAGACACAAGGTTTTCACGATCATAGTCACATTATAAAAGCTATGGTGTTATATAATCATCTTCAAGAATCAAGACTTCTGAAGCACAGTTCAACAGTTTCAGATGTTTTCCTCTACCTACTCCAATACACATAAGCTAAAAAGGGATAGGTATATAATGCTTAAGAATAACCTCTAGGATAACCTCTCGAATTTATTTGAAATCTTTCTCTCTCTCTTTTTTTTTGTTTCATTTCTCTCTTCTCCCTTTTGGTCAAGAAGTCTTTCTCATTGCCAAGTTGCTAGGTCCTGGCTCACCCCCTAGATACAGCTCCCATGTTGGCAGGGAGATTTACACCCCTGGGAGCCATGTCCCACATAGGAGGGAGGGCAGTGAGTTCACCTGCCAAGTTGGCTTAGAGAGAGAGGCTACATCTGAGCAATAAAAGAGGTTCTCTGGGAGTAATTCATAGGCACAATTATCAGTAGGCTTAGCTTCTCCCTTGCAGGAATAAGCTTCATAGGGGCAAGCCCCAAGATTGAGGGCTCAGTCTATTGAATTGGTTGAGAATTCACACTGCTTGTGGGAATATCAGGAATTTCCCAGTTGGGGAAGTTGAATATTTCCTCCTTTCTCCCCAGTCTGCCAAGGGGACTTTGCAACTACTTCTTTGTTCACTGCTTAAGTTACTCTGGGATATATTGCGGCCTTATACAAACTAACAAGATCTCACACTCTATTTAAGATTACATGTATTGATGGTCCAATTGAAACTTTTGACTGGCAAAACTTGGGGACTGGCAACTGGCTCTGAAAAGGGATTTTATTTAATTTTACTTTTTCTTTCTCACATTTTTTTTTCTTTTTTAAAAAAGTATTCTAAGAAGTTCATTAGAAAAAGCCTTAGGCATTTTCAATTGTTAGCACTGACCCAAGCAAGGGCAGATTTAAGATCAGCCTGAGAGACAAAGTAACAAGTCAAATGAAGGAGATAATTCCCCAAAAGGCTTATTTTTACCAAGAAAAGGAGGTTGGGGCCCAGCTCAAGTTCTGGCCCTCCTTTTAAAAGCATTCAGATCCCAGGGGATGGGAACCAGAAAGAGCTTGAGCTTGCCTTCCACCTCAGCTTCTGTCTCAACCAAGCCCCTTGCAGGCTGAGAATTAAAGGATCCACATCACTTTACACCAGTGGGGAGCTGTTGGCTGATAAGCACCCCTGCTGGGTAGGATAGGAAAAGTAGAGAGTCCAGAGACTCCACGCGAAAGTCAGACAACCTGATGGATCTCAACCTCAGGGAAATTTCATAGTATTTACACCCTCTTCTTTAAACCTGGGCCTGCCTTGTCTGGGAAAATCTGATCGGGGTTGATCATGTCTTGGGAGACACTTTTCAAAAAAATTTCCATATAGGCAGAGCAAGACCCAGAAAAACAAGAGCTGAAAAATTCTGACCAGTAAAACAGAGACTATGTCAGAGGTCTAGAATAAGTTGAACTGAATGCCAAAAGAACAGATAGAGAACAAAGCCAACTAACAAGAAAATCCAGGTAAAAGAGTGAAAATGACCTCAAGAATAAACTAATCAAGGAAATCAGATGCCTAGACACCAGCAAAAAAAACTATGTCATACTAGGGAAAATAAAGATATTCCCCAGTCAAAGGAAAAAGCTAACACTTTGAATGAGATATAGGAGTTGAAACAACTAATTAATGTTCAATCAAACATGCTAAATCAAGCCAAGAATCAAATCAATAAGTTGAGGAAAAATAGGCAGAGAGATGAAAGATAGAAAGAAGACATTGGGTGAACATAAAGAAGAAATTGAAAGATTGAAAAAACAAATGGCAGAACTTATAGGAAAGAAAGGCACAATAGAAAAGATGAAAAACACAATGGAGACCTTCAACAGCAGATTTGAAGAAGTAGAAGAAAAGATTGTGAGCTAGAGGACAGGATATCTGAAATCCTACACACAAAAAAACAGATAAGAAAAAAAAAGGAAAAATATGAGCAGAGTCTCAGGGAATGAACGACAACATGAAGCACATGAATATGTGTTATGGGTGTCCCAGAAGAAGAAGAGAAGGGAAAAAGGGTTGAAAGAATAATGGAGGAAATTATTACTGAAACTTTCCCAACTCTTATGAAAGACATAAAATTATAGATCCAAGAAGCACAGCATATCCCCAAAAAAATACATCTGAATGGACCTACTTAAAGACACTAATCAGATTATCAAGTGCCAAAGACAAAGTGAGAATTCTGAGAGCAGCAAGAGAAAAGCAATCCATCACATACAAGGGAGGTTCGATGAGACTATGTGCAGATTTCTCAGCAGAAACCATGGAGTGAGAAGACAGTAGTATGATATATTTAAAATACTGAAAGAGAAAAACTGCCAACCAAGAATTCTATATCCAGCAAAACTGTCCTTTGAAAATGAGGGAGAGTTTAAAATATTTTCAGACAAACACATACTGAGAGAGTTTGTGAACAGGAGATCTGCTCTACAAGAAGTAGTAAAGAAGGCACTACAGGCAAATAGACAAAGACAGGAGAGAGAGGTCTGGAGAAGAGTGTAGAAATGAAGACTATCAGTTAGAATAAAAAGAGAGAGAGAGAAAAAGATATGTGTGCTGGTTTGAAAGGATGTATGTTCCCTAGAAAAGCCATGTTTTAATCTAAATTCCATTTTGTAAAGGCAGAATCATCCCTATCCAATACTGTATGTTTGAAACTGTAATCAGAGCATCTCCTGGGAGATGTGATTTAATCAAGAGTAGTTGTTAAACTAGATTAGGTGACAACATGTCTCCACCCATGTGGGTGGGTCTTGAGAAGTTTCTGGAGTCCTATAAAAGAGGAAACATTTTGGAGAATGGAAGAGATTCGGAGAGAGCAGAGAATGCTGAAGCACCACGAAGGTGAGAGCCCACAAGCCAGTGACCTTTGGAGATAAAGAAGGTAAATGCCTCCCCGGGAGCTTCATGAAACAGGAAGCCAGGAGAAGAAGCTAGCAGATGATGCTGTGCTCACCGTGTGCCCTTCCAGATGAGAGAGGAACCCTGACTGTGTTAACTGTGTGTCTTTCCAGATGAAAAAGAAACTGACTGTGTTCGCCATGTGCCCTTCTACTTGAAAGAGAAACTGTGAACTTCATCAGCCTTCTTGAACGAAAGTATCTTTCCCTGGATGCCTTAGACTGGACATTTCTATAGACTTGTTTTAATTAAGACATTTTCTCGGCCTTAGAACTGTAAACTAGCAACTCATTAAATTCTCCCCTTTAAAAGCCATTCCATTTCTGGTATATTGCATTCTAGCAGCTAGCAAACTAGAACAATATGACATATCAGAATAAAGTCATGCAACAATGTGAATGAACCTTGAGGATATTGTGTTGAGTGAAAATATCCAGAAACAAAAGGATAAATACTGTATGGTCTCACTCAATATGAACTAACATTAATAGTGAACATTCAGAGTTAAATCTATGAACACAGGTTATCAGGAGATTGGAGGCTGAAGGAGTACAGAATGTTCAACAGAATTGATTGTAAAGATCCAAAAAGAATAACACTAAAGTGATAGCACAATAGTGTAAGCACACTGAACAAAGTTGAATGTGAGCATGGTTTAAAGAGGAAGGCTAGGGGCACATATGACACCAGAAGGAAAAATAGAAGATAAAGCTAGGGATTGTATAATTTAGCGAAACCTTAGAGTGGACAAAGATGGTAATTAAATGTACAAATATAAGGAAGTTCTTACAAGAGGGAGAACAAATGAAAGTCAGAAGTGCAAGGTGTTGGAAAGGGGATGGTATATGGAAAAAATACAACCAATTTTACAGTAACATTGTAATATACTTCCATTAAATGTAACAAAGGCAAAAATCAAAGCTAAATTCAATAAGGGGGGATATAAGGAAGGAGTATGAGATTCTTGGTGGTGTTTCTCCCTTTTATTTTTTATAGTTCATTTTCCCCTCTTCTTTTTTTTTTATGAAAGAAATGGAAATGTCCTCATATAGATTGTGGTGGGGAATGTGTAATTATGTGATTATACCTGGGACCATTGATTGTTCACTTCGAATGGATGTATGGTATGTGATAAAATTGTTTAAAAATAAACAGAAAAATGCAAGTGTTGGAGAAAACATGGAGAGAGAGATGTAACTATTCACTGTTGATAGGGAAGTAGAAGGCTTCGGCCCTTCTGGAGGGCAGTGTGGTGGTTCCCCAGGAAGAAGTATAGGGTTGCTATATGATACTGCAACCCTGTTATTAGGTATAAACTTGGAAGAACTGAACGCAGGGACATGAATGGACATTTGTACGTTGGTTTTTATGGTGGCAGTATTCAAGATTTACAATGGATGGAGGTGGCCTAAGGGTATATCGACTGATGACCGGAAGAGTGAACTGTGTTTTGTACATACAATGGAGTACTGGGCACCTGGAAGAAGGAATGAAGTTGTGAGGAATGCAACTAGGTGAATGAACCTTGAGGACAGTATGTTGAGTGAAATAAGACAGAAATTAAGACAGATATTATAATGCTTCACTAATATGGATTAACTATAATGTACAAACTCTGAGAATTGAATTTGAGAGCATAGGTTATCAGAGGAAGGCTTATTGTAATGTTTCCTAGATTATAAGCTCTAATAGTGGTCACGTCTATTCCTGAGCTGGAGCTGTTATTTTTAAATGCTGAGATGTTGAGCTCTCTGTGTATAACCTAGTCATTTCCTGGAACTTTGGGTATCTGTGTGACATCTGAGACTCAGAGCTAGAGTTCTGCAGCTATGAGAGGCAGCATTACTCCATACAATGACTGTTACAAAAACTGAAAAAGTGATCAGACTTCAATTAGAGATATGAATGAAGCTGATCTGGTTAGGACTAAGGTAAATCAGACTAAAGCGTAAAGGATAATATTGACTATATTTTAAAACCTCAACTTCTATGTGAGCCCAAAGAAAGTAATGCTTATTTGGTGCAAAGTTTATATTTTCTGTGACACACTATCTAATTTAACTTGTATGGTCACTTTATTTGAACACCATAATTACATGGAATCTTGAATAGGGAGTGAGATCTTATTGGTTTGTACATGTTAGTGTGATGCCCTGATACATTCCAGAGTAATCTGGACAGAAGATAAAAAAGTATTTGCAAAGCCCCTTTGAGGGGCTGGAGAAAATGTGGAAATATTAAATTTTCCCACCTGGGGAAGACCTGATATTCTCGCAAGCACTGGGGACTATTAATTAATAGGGCAAGCCCTTGATCTTGGAGTGTGCCCTTATGAAACATTCCTGCAAAGATAGACTAAGCCTACTTATAATTATGCCTAAAAGTCACCCCCAGAGAACCCCTTTGTTGTTCAGATGTGGCCTCTTTCTCTAAGCCAACTCCTCAAGTAAACTCACTGCCCTCTACCCTATGTGGGACATGATTCCCAGGGGCATAAGTCTCCCTGGCAATGTGGAAGCTGACTCCAGAGGGTGAGCCTGGCCCTGGCATCATGGGAGTGAGACAGCTTTTTTGACCAAAAGGGGGAAGAGAATAGACACAAAATAGTTTCAGTGACTGAAAAAGTTCAACTAGATTCAAGAGGTCACTCTAGGGGTTGTTCTTATGCAATATATAGATATTCCTTTTCAGTTTTTGGTGTATTGAAGTAGCTAGAAGGAAATACCTGAAACTGTTGAACTGTAGTCCAGAAGCCTTGATTTGTGAAGATGATTGTATAACCAAATAGCTTTTACGGTGTGACAGTGTGATTGTTGAAAACCTTGTGACTGACATTCCCTATATTTAGTGTATGGACAGATGAGTAAGAAAATAAAGACAAAAATAAATAAATAAATAATAGGGTACAGAGAGGATATGGGAAGTTTGGGGTATCATTTTTTATTTTTATTTTATTCTTATTCTCATCATTTTTGGAGTAACGAAAATATTCAAAAATTGACTGTGATGATGAATTCACAATTGTGTGATGATGCTATAAATCATTGATTGCATACTTTGGTATGTGAATATAATTCAATAACATTGCATTTAAAAAATTAAAAAAGAAGTCAACAAGGGCTGGAGGGAGGAGATTATTGCTTGATGGGTACAGGGTTTTGCTTTGGGTTGGGGAAGTTTTGGTGATGGGTAGAGGAGTGGTTTGCACAATATTGTGAGTGTGATTATTGTGTACTGCTATATACATTTAAAAATGGTTAGAATGAGAAATCTTTTGTTATATATGTGTTATCACAATAATCATTTTTATAAAAACAAACAAAAAAACCTGAGAAGACTATGCCATGAGTCTCGTTGGGACTTGCCTGTCATTACAATCTCCTTATTTACCATGCAACTCTGGACATCACTGGACCTGGCCACCACAGGTACAGGTACCTGCATCACAGCCTGGACCCTCTACAGAGTCTGCTTTTGCTCCTTGCTCCACTTAACACTCACAGCTTTATAGGACACTTGGCAGATGAGTTGGAGCATGATATCCAAAGCGGGGGTGGTCTATAGCTTCTGAAACCCAAAGAAGCTCAGGCATGGTACAGACTGTTCAATAAAGGACACTAATTTTACAAATGCTTATTGATGTCTCCTGTATAGCAGACACTCTGGAAAGTGTAGGAAAAATGGAAAATGGACTTATCCTTTGCAGAATTCAGTCTGGTCTTTTACTCATAAAAAAAAACAGAGCCAGTGCTATAAGACACTTAACGTCTGCAGTGGTATTGGAGCACAAGGAGTAGGGCTTGTTCCTACTCCAGCAGGATGAAGGGGAGGAGGGCGATACTGATTATATGAAACTCTGAGCTGGTCAGCTTAGCGAACAACACACTTTACTCAGACCAAATACAAAAGGTGTCAAAATAGTTCATGACTCTGCCATTTAAGCAGTTTCCCCGTAGATAGTTTATCTACCAGCTAGATTTTTTTCTGCGTTTGTGTCCTGAAAATTGTAACAGAACGACTTTCTGCTCACTATAAAAGGAGAATTTTTAAAAGTAGTCCAGGGTGGTGCGACAGTGGCTCAGTAGCGGAAATCTCGCCTGCCATCCTGGAGACCCGGGTTCGAATTCCTGCCCATTAAAAAAAAAAAAAAAAGCCCAGGCAATCCCTGACTGCTCTTCAGAATTTTGACTGCCAGTATGATCCTCACCTCTGTTCACTTTCTGTTCATGGCCTAGCATTACAAACGGCGAATAGCTACACAACTATAAATTATAAATTATGTGCTAAATAGGGTGTGCTAAGTCTATTATTGGACATAATATGTTGACATCAAATTTTGAGAGCTGAGCACAGTCTTCCTTTAGTCATTTATTGCTGATTCAGATAGAAAATACTAAGAATACCCCAACATTAATTCTGTTCCTATTTCTGCTGAATGTTCTCTTTTGTTTAGCTTTAACTAGGATGCCTTCTTGGAAATAAAGTAGGGGAATGTTTAGCAGTTTGGGAGAACAATATTTAGACAATGTCTTGGGTACTCTTAGGCCAAAGTTGATCAAGACTGAATAATTTATATTTTCCTATTGACAGTAAAGATGATTTTGGACTTTATGAAAAAGAAATTCTTCTGATGACTCCTTCCTAAACTAACACAGCTTTTTAAATGTCTTGCCTAATACTCTCTTATCTTAAGGCTTAAGATATGTACTTGAAGTAATGTTGATGGTTAACAATAGTGAATGTAAACATATACCTCCAGTAATCTTGATGATTTCAAGTCTTTTAAGATGACTTCCTGTCCGACCTGATTATTTGCTCATCCCTGTTTTTAACCTTATAAATTAGCAGGAGATGTATCGGCTTGCATGATCTAGAGGAGAGGAAATCTTGAGAGGGCTGCTGTCAGCATGTCCAGCCTATGGATTCCCTCAGTTTCTTTTGGCTCCTTGGGCTGCCCAGGGGTAATGTGTGGCTATAAATGTTGGGGCGAGCATAGTAGTGTCAATCTGATTATTGCAAAACCATGCATGGGTGGAAATCCTTTCAAACTGCAAGATAGGCCAATAGATTTTAACTTATCAGTTTATGAAAAGTTTCTTGATAAGGTTTCAGATTCTAAAAAAAATGTTCCACAATGATCTAAAAAGGCTATTAAAACATTCCTCCCTTTTCCAATTACGTATCTGCATGAGGTCAGAATATCTTCATTTACTCCTACCAAACATATTACATCAGATTAAATGCCAAAGTGAATATGAGAATCTGGCTGCGTTTTATTAAGCCAGACATGAAGAAAATTTGAGAAAACAAAGTAATGTTTTTTTTCTTGTTTAATTTCTGTTTTAGAAATTAGTTATTTTTCATAAAAATGTGCTATTTATGTTCACATGCAACAAGCAAATATTTTAAAGGGAATTAATACAGATTTTTAAAAGGTTTTCAGATATAATTTCTAATACAGCATGTATAAACACATATAATCTTTGTAAATAAAAATCCCTAAGGTTCCAGAGACCAAAAAGCAGAGAGAATGAAGGTACACAGTGTCTCAATGACATGGATAAATTTTATTAACATAATATGGAGCTAAAAAAGGTTTTGGAAATCTATGATGATGCTGTTTCTTAAAGTTTCAAAAATAAAATATCATATAGATGTATTTGTGTGATAAACTACTAAAAATATGAGAGGGATGACAAATATAAAATTCAGAATTGTGGTTACCTGGTGTGCGAGTTTGAAATAATTATGTCCCCTAGA
Organism: Tamandua tetradactyla; assembly: GCF_023851605.1. Taxonomy (NCBI): domain Eukaryota; kingdom Metazoa; phylum Chordata; class Mammalia; order Pilosa; family Myrmecophagidae; genus Tamandua; species Tamandua tetradactyla. Next base: position 86,260,688 of record NC_135340.1, read on the forward strand.
AAAGCCATGTTTTAATCCTGACCCATCTTGTGGAGGCAGCTGTTTCTTTTAATCCCTATTCAAAATTGTAGGTTGGAAACTTGATTAGATTATCTCCACAGAGATGTGATCACCCAATTGGGGGTATTAACTTTTAATTAGAGGGAGATGTGACTCTACCCATTCCAGAACCTTTACTTGGAATCCTTTGCTGGATTAGTTTACTGGAATCCTTTAAAAGAGGAAACATTTTGAAAAAAGCAAAGAGCCATGAGAACCACGAGATCCTACACAGCCAGAGACCTTTGAGGATGAAGAAGGAAAATGCCCCTGGGGGAGCTTCATGAAACAAGAGGCCTGGAGAGAAAGCTAGCAGACATCACCAAGTTTGCCTTTCCAGTTGAGAGAGAAACACCGAACTTCATCGGCCTTTCTTGAGTAAGGTAACCTCTTGTAGGTGCCTTAATTTGGACATTTTTATTGACTTGCTTTAATTGGGACATTTTCTTGGCCTTAGAACTGTAAACTTGCAACTTAATAAATTTCCCTTTTTGGAAGCCGTTCTGTTTCTGGTGTATTGCATTCCAGCAGCTAGCAAATTACGACATCTGGGTTGGGGGCAGAAGGAGGGGTCACTCAGGGAGGAGCATATAGGTAGCTGTAAGGTACTGATGAAGTTCTAGTTACTTTACAAAGGAATGAATGAATAAAATAAAAGGGGGCCATGCATGGACTGATGGTGTTGGTGTAATATGATCTATTACTTTGAATCTAATTTTGTACATCTGAGATTGGACAGAAAAAGGGAAAAAATGAATTTAGGACATAGTGGGGTAGGTGAAATCTGAGGGCAAAGGTTTATCAGCAATATCTACAGATGGGCTGTGTTGTATTCTATCACAGATGGAGTGTTTGCATTGTCAGAGGATGCAAGCTTCAGGACTGGTGAGTCAGGCCAGGGCTGTTCCAGGAAGGGTAGCCCTTGTTGTGTCTCCTCTAAAGGGTAAACTGAGGTATCTCAGTGCTGGCATAAATGAGTGAGCCCCTGAGACTGGGCCACTGGAAGATTGTTCTGAGATTGAGTGGGCTGGAGTCTCCTGAAATATGCCCCCTCCCCACTTTCTCTCTTGCTCTGTTTTCCTTACTACCATTGTGGCCTCAGTTCCTTGGCCTTTTCTTTCCATTTATTTTCCCATATTTAAATGTTTATGACTAGGTGTTACAATTACCTATTTCAGAATTCAAAACCAGCAAAAGGGAAAACTCTCCCCTTCCATCTGGCCCCTGTCAGTTCTCTCTAATGTGAGATGATTGTGATTATTTCAGAGATTTTATATGCTGGTTTGTGTGTGTATCTCTCTTTTCCTGTCCTTGTACATGGAGGGTATGTACACATGGCTTCATACTTTTTCACCTAACAGTTTACCTTGGAGATGCTTCCATATGCGTATATAAAGAGCTTTGTTGCTATTTTTTGACAATTGTATGATTTTCCAGGTAGGTGTGTCTCAATTTATTTAACCTGCTACCTTTCAATAGATATTTGGATTGGCTTCCAATCTTTTGAAATTACAAACAAGGTTGCTTGGAAAACCTAGTATCATGCAATTCACACCTATGAGAATATTTTTTAGGATTAACTCCAGGAAGAGAGAAATCCTAGGTCAAAAGCTATGTACATATGTGATTTTGATAGATTCTCAAAATCAACCGCCACAGCAGTTGTAACAACTTTTAGACCCACAAGGACTGTGTAAAAGGCTATGTTTTCCTTAATTTTTGCCATCCTGATGTGTTAGAATCTTTCTGATTTTTTGCCACTCTGTAGATTAAAAATGATGTCTTGCTTTCTCAACCAAAAGAGGGAAGAGCGAAATGAGACAAAATAAAGTGTCAATGGATGAGAGATTCCAAACAGAGTTGAGAGGTTATCCTGGAGGTTATTCTTGCACATTAGATAGATATCACCTTTTTAGTTAAAGTGTAATGGAGAGGCTGGAGGGAACTGCCTGAAAATGTAGAGCTGTGTTCCAGTAGCCATGTTTCTTGAGGATGATTGAATAATGATACAGCTGTCACAATGTGACTGTGTGATTGTGAAAACCTTGTGTCTGATGCTCCTTTTATCTACCTTATCGACAGATGAGTAAAACACATGAATTAAAAATAAATAGGGTGTAGGGTGCACGGGTAGTTCAGTGGTTAGAATGCCCGCTTTCCATGTGGGAGACCCGGGTTCGATTCCCGGACCATGCACCCAAAAAAAAAAAAAAAAAATAGGGTGGGCCACAGTGGCTCAGCAAGCAGAGTTCTTGCCTGCCATGCCGAAGACCCAGGTTCTATTCCTGGTGCCTGCCCATACAAAAATAAATAAACAAACAGACAAACAAACAAACAAATAAATAATGGGGGTACAAATGTTAAAATAAATTTAGTAGATTGAACAAAAACGATATCTTGGTGGGTGTTCTAATTTACTAGCTGCTGGAATGCAATATACCAGAAACAGAATGGCTTTTAAAAAGGGGGATTTAATAAGTTGCTAATTTACAGTTCTAAGGCCAAGAAAATGTCCCAATTAAAACAAGTCTATAGAAATGTCCAATCAATGTCATCCAGGGAAAGATAGCTCGGTTCAAGAAGGCCAATGAAATTCAGAGTTTCTCTCTCATCTTTTAAAGGCACATGGCGAACATGGCATCATCTGCTAGCTTTTTCTCTTGCCTTCCTGTTTCATGAAGCTGCCCGGGAGGTGTTTTCCTTCTTCATCTCCAAAGGTCACTGGCTACTGGACTCTCTGCTTCTCATGGCTATGTCATTCTTCTCTGGCTCTCTCGGAATCTCCTATTCTCCAAAATGTTTCCTCTTTCATAGGACTTCAGAAACTAATCAAGATGGGTGGAGACATGTCGTCACCTAATCCAGTTTAACAACCACTCTCGATTACATCACATCTCCAGGGAGATGATCTAATTATAGTTTCAAACATACAGTACTGAATAGGAATTAGAAGAAACGGCGGTCTTTACAAAATGGGATTAAGATTAAAACATGGCTTTTCTAGGGGACATACATCCTTTCAAACCAGCACAGTGGGGTTTTAATTTTTTAATTTGTATTTCCTTAATAGAAGTAAAGTAAGCATGTTTTCACATGTTTAAGATGCAGTTCTATTTATTTTCTGTGAATAGTCTTTTCAAATACTTTACCACTTTTCTGTTCAGTTATTGATTTGTAGGCCCTTTTGGGATGCACTTTGAGTTTTTTTGAATTTGTCTTTTTTTTTTACTTTTTTCTCATGGTATTGTTTTTTTTGGTGTGTGTGTATCTGTAGTCAAATTTGTAATTTATGTATGATATATATACCCGTACATATATGTACATATTTTTTTGCATGGCTTCTGGATTTTTTTGGTCATAGTTCAAAAGGGCTTTGGTCTTATATTAAAATTTTTTCTATATTTTTGTGGTTTCTTAGAATTATTACATATAAATTATGATCTACTTGGCATTTGTCCTAATGTAAATTGTAAGCATGGGTGTTACTTCATTGCACCCAAATGCTTGACCAGATGGCCCAACACCATTTATCAAATAATCCATCTTTCCCTCCTGATTTGAAATACCACCTTTTACCCCTACCATACACATATTTTTTTATTGTGAAAAATAACATATATACAAAAAAGCAATAAATTTCAAAGCACATTGCAACAATTAGTTGTAGAACAGATAACCCTACCATATTTTGATGGTATTTGTATCTATTTATATTTTTGTATCTACTATTAATTTCCATTGATTTCTCTATCCTACTAAGTACCGCATTTTTATGATTGTAGTTAAATAATGTTTTAATGCCTGATAGGACTGTGGTTCTTCATTATTTTTATCAGAATTCTGAATATTACTGCTTATTTCTTTTACTGTTAGAAAAATTAGAACCAGCCTGTATAGATACAAATGTGCAGACAAAAACCTGTTGACCTGGGGACAATGGACACCTCTGACACGTTGATTGATCTTTCCTATAACGTGGTGTAAACTTCCATGGGTTTAGGTACTTTTTTGAGTGTCCCCCAGGAATCAAGTTCTCTTTCCATAGACCTTGGCCTGGAATTCAGGTCTGCCATCTGGTGGCCACTGCGGGACTTCTCCAGACGGGATCCCCCACCCCCACCCCCCGAGGGACCACATTTTTATTTCATTAAAAAAAAAAGCAACTTTATTGAGGTGTAATTTACATACAGTGAAATGTATCCTCCTCATCAATTTCGACTCAAAAAATAAAATATATCAAAACCCCGCAGCTTTTTTTTTTTTTTTCCGCGTGGGCAGGCACGGGGAGTCTAACCGAGACTCTGTCATGGCAGGTGAGAAACTCTGCCTGCTGAACCAGCGTGGCCCGCCCCAAACCCCATAGCTTTTGTTTCAGAAAATTCAACACACCGACACTAAAAAAGGTGGGTGCTCAGCAGGCTTTCTCAAGCGCGTTTCTTTGCAGCTCCATCAAGGACCTCTTCATACAGTTCCGGCTGCAGTTGCCTGCCTCCAGTTCCAAACAGGTCATCTCTAACCCCTCTCCCCCGCCTTTTTTTTGGAATCTGTGATCCCACAGCATAATGGGTTGTTGGAGCTGCAAGAAGCCCCTTGGAGAACGGCGAGCCCAGGTGGCCAGTTCAGGGTGGTGCAGGAGAAAGGATGCTGCATTCAGGGAAAGGCGGCCGGGCATCTTCACCTTGACCCATTCAGTATTCAGCGAACTGGCTCAATCTTTTATCTTTTATGAGACTCAGCTTCTGCATCTGGGACTAGTGGATAGTAACACCTGTTTGGTCTACCTCTAGGACTGTTATGAGGGTGAAATGAAATAGAGGATGTGAAAGGTTTCAGTAAAGTCAAAAACTAATGAAAATATAGGAAATTATTATTAAACATATCAGGTAAATGAAATGTAGAGATACCAAAGCCCCCTGTATCTGAAGTTGCCTTCTTTTTCATTTGGTGTCACCAATCAAAAGAGCCCCGGACCATCCAACAAACTCTACAGAGTTTACTCTCTGTGCCAAACATTGTGTAAAGATGCAAACAATAAAAGATATGGTGGTTTCTGTCTTAAAGAAATTCATCATCTAGTGGGGAAATAAATTTGTTTTTCAGAAGTAAAATAGAGTCTTTGGTCCTGGTTACATGGGTGTGATCAGTTTGAAAATGTTGAGATGTACAAAGAAGATTAGTGTAGTTTTTTAGAGGCATGTTAGGTTCAGTAAAGTGTTAACAAAAAGGTAAACTGGATTCATTTTAACCTTTTTTTTTTCTTTGCATGGGCAGGCATCGGGAATCGAACCCGGGCCTCCAGCATGGCAGGTGAGAACTCTGCCTGCTGAGCCATCATGGCCCACCCAGATTCATTTTCACTTTGTGTGTGTAGGATGCATTCACAAGTTTGAATGTAGCATAGCATTTCAGCATATGTATGCACCACAATTTACTTGTCCATTCTACTAGCACTGGACATTTGGGTTGTTTTGTGTTTGGAGAAGTTGCAGGTGATGCTGCTCTGAATATCCTTGTAGATATACCCATGTATTCTGGGTCACATGTGCACACGTTTCTTTATGAGTAGAACAGCTGGGCACTAGCTACGGGTGGTATCTTCAAATGTACTAATGATTCTAAACTGTTTTTTGAAGCACTTATTCCAGTTCTCCTTCCCAGCCACAGTGGATGAGATTACTCCATATTATCACTGATACTTGGTATTGACAGGCATAGACGTTTCTGCCAGGCTGGCAAGTGTGTTGTGATATCTCATTGTGGTTTAACTTTTATTTTCTGGATGTTGAGCCCCTTTGGATGTGTTTATTAGCCTTTTGAGTTTCCTCATTCATGAAGTGCTTTCTCAAGAGTTTTGTCCATCTCTCTGTTGGGTTTTCCTTTCCTTATTGATTTGGGTTGAGGATTAGTTAAAGAATTCCGGGTCACTGCTAAGTGAACAGATACCTGGGGACTACCCAATGTGGTCCAAAGGGAAGAAGTTATAGCTTTGACGTCTTCCAGGTAACCAGCTAGGCTTCTTTTCTCAACGTGTCCCAGGGAAGAATGGATTTGCTAATTACATTTTTAAATTGATTTCTATCTTAATTGCATTATAGTAAATTCTTTGAAATTTGTTGAGATTTCATTTATGGCCTAGTGTATGCACAATTTTTGTAAAAACTGCATGTGTGTTTGTAAAGCATGTATACTTCACAGATGTCCTTTTCATTCTTTCAAGTGCGTTGCTCATGCTGCTTAAATCCGTATCTGTTATTGGTTTTGTTGTCAGCTTTTTCTACTAGCATGGAGAGCAGTATGCTAAAATCTACCATTGTATTATGGATTTATCTATTTAGTCTTGCTATTCTGTTCATTTTTTGCTTTACGTACTACAAGATCATGTTATTCATCCAGCTTGCTATCCCAGGAAGCGGAAAGATCCGTATCTTTCTGATAATATGCCCACAGCCCAGGTTCCTTTAAGTCTTCCCTTTTATAATCTGGCTTCTGTCACTTTACAAAAGAAAAGCACCTTATTCACCCATTTTATATCTTATTGTTGCTTTGACCTGGGGTGTAAAAGTCCTCAGGAATGGCCAAATGAAAGAGATGCTGAAATATTAATTATCAGTATTAATCAAGCCACCATAGCTTTGTGTTTTTAATTGTATTGTGTTAAGGGCTCATGGCATTAGATCATTATGGGATTTTTGGCATGTAACTCAGAAGAAGATTAAAAAAAATTGAATGATTTTGAATAACGAAACTCCTTTCATTTCCATCCACCGATATATGGAAACATGTTTTCTAAGTACTTACATATATAGAAATAAAAACAGGAATAGAATTTATACTGAACCCTGATTCATTCTAATAATTAGTAATATTTACCAAAGAAACATTGAAAAACAAAAGCCCAGTCATCTCATTTTGAACTATATCTTATAATTTAAATAGAATATTGAATATATTTCAACCTTTTATGTTTAATAAATTAAGCCTTATAATTATGTTTTAATTACTTTTATGCCAATAATTAGTGTCATGTTTTTATATGAACTTTTAAGTTCAAGGAGAAAAAGGAATGATGTCAAATTTCTGACTGTTAAAGATGAGTTGTTCATATATGTTTTAAATGTACAACAGTGGGAATCAAATTGCTTAGTATTTATTTCCCATTGTATACATTTAAAAGACCAATGTAGCAGTTTCCTTTAAAGATGCCAATCCCTATGAAATGCAAGAAGGAATTCATAATGAAAAGTTTTAGAGGTCGCCTTTTAGAAATTGTCAAATTGTTTGAGGGGACGTTTGAGTGGAACAACTTGAAGACCTGTGTCCTGGGGCCATCCTAGTCCACCTCCTGCCCTTGTGGCTTTAAACCTAGCTGGACCCTTGATGAAATACAAATTTCCTGGGAAGAAATTTCCTCCGAAAAAAATGCTTCAGTATCCTAGAATGCTGACCATCCGGGAAGACTTCCAAATACTCATTTTCTTTGCACTAGCTGCCCTTGTTGCCCAGTAAGGAAACAGGTGGTAGTTGTAGCAGTGACTGCCCCAGAGCTGAAAGATTCAGAAGATGAAAGATGGACTGTGGTCCCTCTCAGAGCTAATAACTTCTTGTGAACACCCACCTTGTTCCAGCTGGAAAGAATGAAGGAGGGAGGACAGAGAGACAGACACGCTTATTTACGATGTGCCTATTGAGTTCAGGTTTTTTTTTTTTTTTTTGAGTTCGGGTTTTTTACTTAGCTGCTTTCACATATGTTGTTTAATTTCCCCACAATCTATCTAATGGATGAGAAAATGGAGACTTAGGAAGATCACATGGTTTGCACAACTTTGTATGGCTTCTCAGTGGTGTAGCTGGGATTTGATCCCAGGTCTGTCCAACCTCCCTGTGTCCATGACCTCAGAATCAGACGGTGGTGTGCCCTTAGGCAAATTACTTAACCTCTCTGAGCTCTAATTTCCTCTGTACGACAAAATAGTAATGGCTGTCTTGCAGAGTCGTGGTTATAATCTATTGGGTTGAAGTATGGGGTCCGGCACACAGAAGCCCTGAAATGAGAGCTGAGTTTTCTGACACATTAATTCTGCCAGCAAAATGATAGCTGGTGTCTGGGACACAGATATACGGGTGCACAGCTGTTACCTGAAAGTCATGAATTGAGCACTGACTTGCCTTAAACTTTGAGATTGAGCAGCTAAGACTGAAGGCAGGGTAAGTGGTGGTTGCTTCTCCGACCAGTACTAAATGATGTGACCCTAGCTTTTGTCCACTACATCTACTCTTAGCCAAGAATTTCTCACCATCCGCCATCCATGAGTTTTAACATGAAACAATTTGGCCCACAGAGCCCAATTTAGAGTTCTGCAGTAGGGGGCTAAAAACATGTGTTGTCTCACTTACGTGGAGCAGCACCCATAGAAAACACCCTGCCTCTGCTATTCACATCCAGTGTTTTATATGACGCACCAGTTTCAGCCCAAGACCATTCGCTACCTCACTGCAGATGGTAAGCAGCAATAGGAAAGAGCAAGTGGGAAAATTCTGTCTAGACATTCTGATCTGTGGAAAATGTCACTTGCAGAATGTGGGCTATTTTGTTATTTTTGAATTACTATTCATAAAACCATCATCATCTTTTCTGCATCTGTTATTCAAAGCACTACTCTGTTTGCGTGTGTGTGTGTATGTGTGTGCACGCGTGTCCTTCAAAAGCAAAACAAGAAAGACAGCCCGTGTGTGTAAAGTTTTCACTGAGTAGTTGAACCTGTCAATGAAGGAAACGCCTCTGATAAAATAGCTTTCTGAAGCCATAGTTGTTATTTGGGCGCCCCCTCGTGGCCAGTAATTTTTTTGTCATCCGTTTCTTCACGCTGGTTGCACATTGGCAAAACCTGATGGTATTATACAAATAAACAAACCCAGAGCTCCAAAGGTGGTTTTAATATGCAGCCAGGCTTGCGAACCGCTGTGCTACGAAGATTTCATTTAGACTTACTGATTACTTTTATTGATTCATTTCACAAATACTTGAGTTTCTACTATGTGCTAAGCACTCTGACAGGAGCTGATTAGCAAAAATGACCAGTCCCCATCCTCATGTAGATTAGCACATGTATTTATTATTACAACAATCACACAATTCTCTAATAATTATTAGAACTAGGAATAGGGCAACATGAGTTCATGAATTAACTTTCGAAGTACGATCTGTAGACCGAGTTGGAGTTAACTAGGCCGGACGATGTACTGAACTGGCCAACTGATGGCTCCGGCTATCCTTGTTCTTGCTGGAGAAGGGGCCCCTGGAAGTGGAGCCAGACCTTCCCTGACATGCCACTGATTTCTTCCCCACACAGCAAGCATATCCCAGGCTGACCGTAGATGAGTACCTACTCATTCCACTGAGTTAACGTGAGAAAACGTTACAACAAGGAAGCGTGGGCTCTAGGGACAGTCAAAGGTGGGTGGAGGAGGAAGACAAAATAGAGCCCCCAAAAATCAAAGAAAGGTAGATTAAAATAAGAAGGTAACATGTTTTTTTTTTTGGTAACATGTTTTTAACCAAGAGGATTGGCAATGGCAGGTAATATGCAGTGCCGGGGACTCTGACCCAGCAAATTCACTCTTAGGAAGTTACCCTAGAGAATTATGGGCGCAGACATGTGGAGGGTCAAGGAGAGAAAGGCAACGAGCTTAAACGATAGGATCACAGCCCCTTTGGGAGGAGAGTTTTCTTTTTGAGAGAGGAGGAGGAAGCATTGTGTGCGAGTTGTCTCAGTGACTGCATTACTACTGATCACTCCAGGTGGGATTACGTAAAAGCAGATTCATGGGTAGGAAACTTTCTGTATAACACCTCTTCTATCCGTTTAATTTCAGTTGAATTTAGCACACTTATTGAGCATTTGCTGATGCCAAGTGTTGGTAGGGAGGAGGATTGCATTATAAGTGAGGGTTAGAACCTGGCTCCTGCCCTCCGGGAATGTAGTCTCAGGAGGAAGGTGGACACCTGAGAACTTCAAATACAGTGATTATCATGAAATAAATGCTATTATATTAGATATAAGAAAATATTAAAAGAAGAAAAGAAAAGCACAATATTTGAAGTTGAAGATGTATGTATGAGGGAGATGCCCAGAGGACGTAAATTTGAACAAAGTTTTGAAGAATTAATTGAGTTTTTGATAGATTCGTGGTATGGGTGGGGAAAAGGCCCTTCTGCTTTAAGGAAAGAATAGCATGAGGTTTTATTTATTAAGCCTATACTGAGCACCTACCCAGCTCATGTTAGATGCTATGTGGGTTACGGAAGGATGAGAACTTTCCTCTGTGAAAAGGAAACAAAACACACCCAAAGGAGAAAAATTTACATGCTAAATTACATTGTGTAACCAGCTACCAAAATTGTCATCAGGAGCCAGAGAGGAGCCAGAAGTGCCACCCAAAATATTTGCAGCATATTAGCTAGTAGAAAAGAGCCTGGTAATGGCAAAGGGAGAAAAGGAGAGGTACGTTCCTATCTCCACCTGTTCTTAGGCTTGTGGATTAAAAATTATTACTGTTTCTTTATGTTATATGAACCACGTCTGAAAACACTTTGGCAAAAAACTCAAGTATAAAGCGTAAAAAAAAAGAAATCAAAGACTGCCTTTACCATCCCCAACTCCCCTCCAATCTCATATCCTCCCCAGACATAACCATTCCCTGAGAGCCTCCTAGAACTTTATGCATTTACATACAAATATATACATACAGAATATATAGTATTCTGGTTGTTGTTTCTGTCTTCTTTTTTATTTGTATGCTGTATGGCGGGGTCACATTTCATTCTTTTTCCGTGTGAGTATCCCCTTATTGCAGCACCACTTGTTGAATTTGTGTTTGTTTGGGAAGTGCACGTGTTGGGAATTGAACCCAATCTCCCCCATGACAGGCGAGAATTCTACCACTGAACTACCTTTGCACCCCCCTATCTCTACACGTCTTTTACATATTTGGTAACATTCTGAAGAGTTCCTTCAACTTATTTTTTTAACTCCAATATATTGAGGGATTTTTGCATGTTATACATCTAGATACATCTCATTGTTTTCACTAGTATTCGATGGTATGGTTGCATCTTAGCTATTTAATGATGCCCATATGACTAACAAAATGGGTACTAAGGTTCTACTTGAGTTTTACCCCCACAACTATAATAACCACTCTGGATTTAGCAAATGGAGACCAGCCTTGAGCCACCACTCTAAAGAGACGCATGGCCAATTCCAGGAGGTCTGAGTCACTTCACAGATCCAGAAAAAAGGGGTAGCTGGGAACCCTTGAAGAAGAACCCAGTAATGGCACTGCAAGGATGACCTGAGACTCTTACTTCAAGCCTTCTAAAGGGTCTGGTGGTTACTGGTGAAGTAACTATATACCAAGTAAAAGTAAATATCAAAACCTTTGAGGGTTACTGGGTTATGTCTCTGAAAGCCACTGTAGTCCATTAATGAGAGTGGGGCTTCTACTGGGCAGGAGAATAAATGGTGCTTTGATTTGAACCAACCTTACTGTGGGCTCATTGTGATGGAATGGGGAAGAGGGGGCTAGATAGAACCCTTTGTATCACTACAAATTAAGGATATAAAGTTTAAAAGAAGATGCCTATTTTACCAAGCTGTTTGGTAAATCAACACATTGTTGATGGGACGGAAACTAGTGCTTTCCTTTTGATCCAGCAATCCTACTGTAGGGATTATCCCAAGAATTACTCTTACAGTATGTAGAGAGAGGAGCAGAGAATGAGTGAAGCTGGTAAACTTCTATTTTATTTAAATAATGGAATTATAGAGGCCCCTAGCATAAGATGTTTTGATCCCATCCCATATTCTTGTTGGATTAGATATACTTTAAAACTAGCAGAATCACGCATTGGCCCTCATGAATGGAGTATGACCTATTATGATGGAAAGGACCTGAACTTCCCCTTTATACCAAATCAAAATGCATACTGCCTTTCTGGGAAAATCGCACACATTACTGCCACCATCAAAAATGTGAAAGATTCAGGAGTGATAATTTCTTTCATATCCAAAGTTAATCTGACAATATCACTGATGTACAATGTACAAGAGTTGGAGGACAGGACTTTAATTGCATCTGTTTTTATAGGAGTTGTCTCTCTTCATAGCCCCTGATATGTCATTATCAATTTGTCAAGTGCTTTCTCCCCCCTCCATTCCTAGAAACGGTGACACCAGAAGCAGTGTGCATTCTTCAGTCCCTGAAGCTTTTGCCATCTTGCCTTAGGCTTATATCAGCTCCATGATTCTGTGCTCCACTTTAGTACTTAGGAAACTTGACCATCTCACAACCCCGCAGAACAGGGGCTGGTCCCCTGCCCTAATGGTTACCCTAATGTCACCGTGAAGAAGACCTGATGAGAAGGGAGGGTCAGGTACCGAAGCTGACTTGATAAAGCACACGCATGCTGAGGAGGGGTGGGGGTTGGGAGGAGATGTATCACAAGAAAATTCAAGGGGCTACTGCATCAGTGAAGTTCCTGGGGTCCAGTCGTTTGGTCTATGCTGGGCACTTGTACCAAATGAAACATGAGTTGCTTCATCTGTTTGCTCCTACACTCTAGACAGAAATGCAGTGCTTTACAGGGCATCTTTGGAGAAGCAAATGCTTGCCAAGTTTGAGTGATCCAAGAGGAAAAATAAACATTTCTTGAATTACATGACGCAGCAGTGAAAACGACCTGCCACCTGGCCTTTCTTTTTTCTTTTTAACATGGGCAGGCACCGGGAATCGAACCCAGGTCCTCTGGCATGGCAGGCAAGCATTCTTGCCTGCTAAGCCACAATGGCCTGCCCCTGGCCTTTCTTAAAAACTGTAGCAACACATATATGTAAGATAAAATTTGCCATTTTAACCATTTCAATTACTTTCACAATGCGGTGCTACCATCATCACCTTCCAATACTACCTTTTCCATCACCCAAAACACCAATTAAGCAATAACTCCCCATTTCCTCTACCCCTAGACCCTGCTAACCTCTAATTTGCTTTCTGTGTCTATGGTTTTGCTTATTCTAGATATTTCCTGTAAGTGGAATCGTACAATATTTTTGCTCTTTTGTTTCTGGCTTATTTCACTCAACATGATGTCATCAAGTTTTGTCCATGTTGTAGCATGTTTCAGAACTTCAGTCCTTCTTATGGTTCAATAGTATACTTTAGAACAGATATATCACGTTTTGTTTATCTATTCATCCATTGTTTCCCCCTTTTGGCTACTGTGAAAAATGCTGCTATAAACATTGATGTGCAAATATCTTTCTTGAGTCTGCTTTCCTTTTTTTTTTTTGATATATATCTAAGAGTGGAATTGCTGGGTTACATGGTAATTCTATGTTTAACTTTTTGAGAAAACACAAACAGTGTTCAAAGTTGCTGCACCATTTTATATTCCCTCCAGCAGTGCACAAGACTTCCAATTTCTCCACATCCTTGTCAATGCTCATTATATTCAGTTTTTAAAAAAATAATAGCCAGCCTTGTGGGTATAATTAGCCATCAATGAGGTTTTGATTTGCACTTCCCTAATGGCATCTACCCTTTTTGGACCCAGTATATCCAATGTCTGAGGGACATGGGCTGTAGCAAGCTCTAATATGAGAAACAGAATGAAGGATACTATATACATGACATAATATACATGTTTCCATTAATGTACTTTTGTGACCATGCTTTTAAATTTTTATCTTTATAGTATCTTTTACTCTCTAAAAAGTTAAGTCTTTACCTGTTGCTTTTAAAAGAAATCTCTTGGGCACTCTTATACATTTGATTTGCAGTAGAGTTTTTGTGTAAGTTTATCAAATTTAATAAAAACCTCAGGTGGAATTTTTGTTGCTATTATATTGACTCATCATGGCCAAGGTGTGACATTTTCAGCATCAGAAAAATATTATAGTTTACTGAAAGTTATAACTTTTTTTTGCAAAGTCTTGAGATTCTTATGATACCAAATGAAGAATTTCTTTTATTTTCAAATAAATAATACTAAACTCAGTTTAATTGTATTCAGGTGAGAAAAATTTTTGTTTAAGTTTAATTGTAAATATATTTGGAGCTGTTTTAATTATACCCATACAGAAAGAAAAGACTCTTCCCCTGAAATCTTAATGGTCCTGCTCATGAGAATTTCTCCTCCTCCAACCTCCAGTGTCAGTGAAAGGATAAGTCCAAGGAGGGTCATTTAACCTAAATGCCTATGTGTTAGCCATGTTATACCATAAAACAAAGTGGTGTTCTCCCAGTTTCACCCATTGCATGTCTCCCGGCCACATGGTAAACTTTTATGGACCCTCACAAACACCGGAACTCAGTGTGGTTTGTGGACTCTGTGTAGCATGGGCGTCTGCGTAGCGTAGGAGCCCTAAGTTATAAAATGTCGTAATTGAACCCTCTTTGATGATAAATGTGCATCTTTGGGTACACTTTTTAAATCACAGCTAAGACAGTGCAGTTTGTAATGTGATGTGGGATAGTACTTAGTACCCTTTTCCCGGAAGAGGAATCTGGTTCATGTATGATGTGTCCCACTGAACTCGTCTAAGCAGAGCTCAACGACTTACTTTATATAGGATGAGAATCAGAGAAGGTGACCTAGGAGCCCAAACTCCTTTGCAGATCGTAAATGAGGACAACGGAAAATATGAACAGAGACTGTCTATAGATCGAGTGGTAGAGCTTGTTGGAGAAAAATTCTTGGACTGGTAACTGGATCAAAATCCCTGTGTCTTACCGTTCTGTTTTTAGAAGCCTCCCAGCGTCACCCATTTTGACGATGGCTCTTTCACGTGGTATAGAAAATGGAAAGACTTCTCTGGATATCTTTCTAAATGTACCAAACTTGAATCAACCACTTTGTAAGTTGAAATATTAAAAAAGTATATATAAGCAACTAAATGCTTAACATTAAAAAAAAATTTCACCATTCTTTATAAAAAAGCACAAATAGAACTTTTGTTTATAGTTTATTTCTAAGGTAATTTTTATCTGATATATTAAAAGGAAACAGAGTTAAAGCAGACATAAAAAAGCTGAGTGCTTTGCCAGTGTTACTTAGTTAGCATCACTAAGGATGGACAACCAGTTATCTTGTGCCTTCTGATGTGGGGCAAAAGGAAGTACACAGGGTGCGCAGGTGGTTCAGTGGTTAGAATGCCCACCTTCCATGTGG
Organism: Tamandua tetradactyla; assembly: GCF_023851605.1. NCBI lineage: Eukaryota > Metazoa > Chordata > Mammalia > Pilosa > Myrmecophagidae > Tamandua > Tamandua tetradactyla. The sequence continues at coordinate 86,275,956 of NC_135340.1, forward strand.
AAGACCTGGGTTCGATTCCCGGACTGTGCACCTGAGAAAAAAAGGAAGTATACAGCACCATATATTCTTAAATTTAAAGAGTTAAGGCTCAACTTTATCAATCAGTGGATCCAATAACATTTGAACAATATCACAAGGATACACTCAGCCTGATGATACTACTGGTTCAAAGAATATCACCATTCTTCAAATTATTGATATATGTGACTGAACACATTTCAGAAAATTAACATTTCTATATTCAACAACAGTGCACAACAATTCAGCTTATTGTACTTTGACTAGAATTACTTACTATAATCAATTTTAAATAGTCTGCACCATTTGAAATAGATAAAATATTTGTTATTGCATTAATTTGAGTACGATTGACGTTAAACATTTTTTTGCCTAACTTGTTATTTTCCTTTCATATTTTGTTAATTAATATCATTTGATTTTCATGATTAACAATAAATTTTGGTTTCTGTTTGTATGCACTCTTCTAAAAATAGGAATGTTAATCTCTTAAATTACTTTAAGTGAGATACTGAATGGTACTAGATTAAAAATGCATTCCCTTTAGGTGGTTCAAAATTAGGAAAAAGTATCAATTTGCAAACAAAGAAAATAAAATACCAAAATAAACAACAAAACATTTAACCTCAATCGTATGGAAATTAATGCAATAACAAATATTTTGTCTATCTCAAATGGTGCAGACTATTTAAAATTGATTATAGTGAGTAAATATATTAAATTATGCCAAGTTTATATGTGCCTTAGGCAGCCATTCCTGCTTATCAGAATTGGGCAAGTAGCCTAGGAGGCCACAGCATTAGGATTGAGTAGAAAAATAAGCTGGAGTGAAAATAGTGGGGTTGTGCTAATAATTGAATTATTAATACATTATTAAAACATTCCACTTTTCACATTGGACATTTTGAGTTCATACTTCTATAAATTAGTAAACAAATAAACAGATTGTTCAAGGAAAGCTCTGCAACCTTTTCAGAGGTAAGAAAAGAAACTGCTCAGTAATTACTCATTGTGGGCCCACTGCTATTAGACCAGAATGTGTGAAATTAAAACTAAACATGCACCCGAGTTTACCATGCTCTATTATAAATATAAAGTGTTTGTATTGAAATTTTATTTTCTATTCCCTGCCCTCTGGGGGTGATAAAACAAAATATAAATGCCTGTCCTTGAAAGCAGAGAGTTGTAACGTGCTTCACGATACTGGTATGAATTGTCTCTAAAGGGTAGAGTTTGCCTGTGAAGAAAACAGGAAGGTTTGAAATAACCTATACCTACATTTGACATATAAAACACAACCCACGGGTTCGATTCCCAGTGCCTGCCCATGCAAAAAAAACAACAACAAAAAACAACAAAAAAACATAGCCCGTTATTGTCATTAACAGCACAATGGACAACTCTTGGACAATACTGTGGCCTATATAAATATCGGACCTACATGGAATTGGGCCTACAGATGTGCAGTATCAGTACAAAATGTTCAGGTGTCTGCATTGGGTCTCTTATCCTATCCCTTGTAGCTAAATCTTGGGATTTTTTTCCCATGTCCACAGGCCTGCAGGGACTGAGCACTAGGTCCTGAAGTTTCCTGCTTCTGCTCTAACTTCCCAAAAAGGCCCTCAGATATTGCCATTGAAGAGCCTTCCACAGGGACCTCACAGTTTATACAGGAGCTGTCTGGAGGGCCTCAGACATTAATATATACTTGGAAGGAAAAAAAGAAAACATTTGGGAGAGCTACTTCTGTGCAAAATAAATTTTTTGCACATGAAAGACATTTTGACTTTTAAATAATAAATTCTTTGCTTCCAAGTTGCAGCTGAACTTGTAGACCCAAGTCTTTCAAAGTTTGAGTTAAATTAGGAAGCAAAGCAAGAACAGATGGTGAGAGATGGCTTTGAGGCGGTGAAAAGTATCACCATCTGAGTTAGAGAAACAAAGTTTAAGTTTCAGCACAGTTAATTTCTAACTGTGTGACCTTGGGCAAATCACTTGACCTCTCTGTGCCTCAAATTCCATCTGTAAAATGGCAGAGCTTGCATCTGTGTCACACTGCTGTTATAAGAATGAGATGAGTCAAAAACCTTAGAAACAGAATAGGAAAAAGTTTTTTTCTGCAACTGTCAGGTTATCTTCTTATCACATCCCCGACCAGACTTGGGGGTAGGCAGTATTTTCCAAAGAGAGTCTTTAAAATGAGAAAATAGGAATGGGAACACGAGTTAGACATCATTTTTATTTGCGTCATCTCGTGCCCGTGACACAAGCAATTGAGTCGCTCAGACAGCACATTGCACTTTGAATCCCGGTGAGAGGATTCCTAGGGCTGTGGGTCTCTGAAGCGGTGTGTAAAGAGAGGAGAGATCAGTTTGGATGGTCATGGATATTCATTTCCTGCCCTTTCTGTAGCTTAACAAGGAACAAGAGCTCTACAGTTCTGAGTTAGCTCCAAGGAAGAGCTCCAGGGAAAAACAGGCTGAGCCCACTCATTGACTCTGGAAGGCTCCACCCCTTGCTAACACAGCCTCCTCCTCAACCCGGCAACTTCTGCAGTGCCATAGAGACATGGATGTTACCTGTCGCCTTGCCCCCTCTGGGCAGGTGAAGGGTTATGAGGACAGGGTCCCTCATTTCTAAGAGGCTGGCTATACAGTGTTCAATTCAGCTAGATGACTCCAAGACAGTCGCTCATGCAATCATGAGGGCTCAAGGGATTGGGAATCTTGGGGACCTGTCCACATCTAAGACTTCTCTCTACAAACTCTTTTACATTTGTATCACCTGATGCTAATTGTGTGCCCGTCCAGATACCAAACTCTATTCTGAAGACTTTCATGCCCAAGCAAAAGTTATCAGAGTGGTGGGTGGGCTGGGATTAGTGGACTGAGAAGTCTGTCTTTCCAAATTCCATCTGACTCTGCCAGTAAGGGTAAGCAGTGAGATGATTTTTGGCAGGCACTTCGCCTCCTGGGACTTGGTTTCCTCCTCTGCTAAACAAAGATGTTCATCTAAGGTACTCTTGAAGACCCTTCCATTGCTGTAGCACGCAAGGCTCTTCCATTTGTCTTCTAATATAGCTGAGTGTGTGCGGTATACATGGCAATTCTCTCCCAACCAGAATGCCAATTTACGGGAACATTTTCATTCCCAGTCACTGTGGAGAAATGGCAGGGCCATGGTCCGTGTGTATAGAATTTTGGGCACTTAAAAATACATTTTATTATTGAAAAATGCAAGTATATACAATGTAGACAGGGTCGTATGATGCAATGTTCCTCAAAGGGTTGTTTGTTGATCCCTGCCCATCCAGGGAAGTGGTTAAGTACCAAATTAAAAGTGAGGGTGGGTAAAGGGTACATGGTGGTTCGGTGGTAGAATGCTCGCTTCCATGTGGGGTTTGATTCCAAACCATGCACTGCCTCCCCCCCCACCCCCCAAATATATATATATTAGCTAAAAGTGCGGGTGGGTGAAGAGGTGCAGGGGCCCTCTGCGGTGCTGGCAGCCTGTTTTAGGTTGGTGGCTCTGCCTGGGTCACAGGGAGGTGCTTTCTCACATTCCTGCCCCTTCCCCAGGGCAGTCAAAGTCCGCCTTGTATCTGTGGTTGATCTTGGGTGGGAGGGCGTTTCCCTCCCCCAGGGGAGGGGCTTCTGCGGGTACTAGTGGAGAGTCCCTGGCAGGCGTAGAAGGTTTCCTGCCCTTCACCCAAACATAGAGGATTTTTTACTCCTCCAGCTGCAAGGGGCCTTGCCTGTGTCCAAGGACGACAGAGTTTGCAGCTCCCCCGCCACGGTCCCATCTAGCAACGTTAAGGCTTTTGCTTCCCAGGAGATGACTGCGAAAGGGGGGTGGCAAGGCTGCTCCCCTTTCCGGAGCTGCCGCCCACCTCCTGCAGACCCGCGCCGCCCGAGGGCCTCGCCAGCCCCCTCCCCGCCCTCAATCTTTCTTAGGGCAGTTGAATAGGTGGCTAAAATTTTAGCTGATTTGTTCTCGTCTGCTTCCGCGGCAGCCACCACTTCACAGCCCTGTGCCTTGTCCCTGACTCCTAGGGGGCCTGTCCCTCTCTGGAATTCAGTTTAATTCAGCTCTCTGATGATGCAATCAAGGAAAGATATGATTTTATACTTTATCTACCTTTTTCTCACCTTAGGGTAGGAAATACATGATTTCCATTTTTTCGCATCCTAAGTGGTAGCTGGAAAACCCAATTTTTTTTTTTTTTGGTATAATATTTAAAAATGAATGTTCTGAGCTTGCTGAAATTGTTTTAGAACAATTTCCATTCAGCATAACATGCCTCTGTGACTCTGGGTCCTCTAAAATGAGTGTTATTAAAAGCAAACATAAAAACAGTTTGTGTATATATTATCCCCTGCGAATAAAGTTGCCAATAATTCAGTTTGGATTGGATAAGTTTATAAGCAAAAAACAAGCTCGTTTCTCACATAAAAAACTTTACATATTAATATCCACAGGGTTCGTTGAAAACATCCTTATAGGTGGTTAATATGGGGAACTTTTATTTCTCATAAATTTTTGTAGTTTCAATGGTGAAATGACAAAAATTGAGTCTAATAATCTCTATATTAATTGTTCATATATATATACCTTTAATGAACAATATGTTCAATTTTATAATCATTTCCTTTTTCACGTGTTTGTTTTGATTATGTTTATTAAAATACAAATTTCTCTGTTCAGTTTAACAATAAAAATTGGAGACTGTATTTTGCATGTCTCTTTTCCTTTTTTTTTAAAAGTTAATTTCAGAATAGTTTTAGATTTACGAAAAGTTGCATAGAAAGTACAGAGAGTCCCATATACCCCTCACTCGGTTTCCCCTATTATTAAGCTCTTATATTAGTATGGTACGTTTGTCACAATTAATGAACCAATACTGATATGTACTTGTGCTGATTTGAATCTGTGGTGGACCCCAGGAAAGCCATGTCCTTTAATCCTCATTCAATATTGCTGGCTGGGAGCGTTTTGATTTTCCCATGGAGATGTGACCCACCCAATTCTGGGTGATAACTTTTGAGCTTCCATGGAGTTGTGACTCCACCCAGTAATCCTTTAAAAGAGGAAACGTTTTGGAGAGGGAACCTTTTGGAGCCACGAGAAAGCCACAGAAGAAAAAAGCAGAGCCACGAGGCCAAGAGAACCAGAGTCTGCCAGCCAGCGACCTTTGGAGATGAAGAAGAAAGAGAACACTCCCATGGGAACTTCATGAAACAAGGAGCCAGGAGAGAAAGCTAGCGGACTGTCCCCTGTTTGCCACGTGCCTGAACCCATCAGCCTTTCTTGAATGAAAGTAGCCTCTTCTTGGTGCTTTAGACATTTTTATATCCTTGTTTTAATTGGGACATTTTCTTGGCCACAGAACTGTAAACTAGCAACTTATTAAATTCTCCTTTTTAAAAGTCCTTTTTAAAATACGACTTTTAAAAAGGTATATTGCATTCTGGCAGCTAGCAAACTAGAACAATGCTTAACTCAGATTTCCTTAGTTTTTATCTAATACACTTTTTCTGTTACAGAATCCCATTGAGGGCACCGTATCACTTTTAGTCAACATGTCTCCATAGGCTCCTCTCAGCTGTGACAGTTTCTCAGACTTTTACTTGCCTTTGATGACTTCAACAGTTTTGAGGAGTACTGGTCAGGTAATATGTCCCTCTCTTGGGATTTGTCTGATTTTTTTTCATGAGTAGACTGGGGTTATGGGTTTGGAGGAGGAAGAGCACAGAGGTGAAGTGTCCTTCTCATCATATCATTTCGAGAGTACACACCACCAACAGTGTGTTTTATCACTGTGATTTATCACTGTTGATGTGACCTGGGCCCCCTGGTTGAGTTAGGATTTGCCAGGTTTCTCCACTGTAAGTTATTCTTTTCTCCTTTCCTTTCCATGCTGTACTCTTTGGAAGGAAGTCACACTGAGCAGCCCATACTTAAGGAATGAAAATGGTTGCTTTACCTCCTTGATGTGGGAGGATCTATATAAATTATATGAAATTCTCCTGCATGACAGATTTGTCTCTTTTCTTCTGTTTATTTATTATTCAATCATTTGTTTATACTAGTGTGCCAGTTTGAAGCTATTATGTACCCCAGAAAAGCCATGTCCTTTAATCCTCATTCAGTATTTCTGGATGGGATCTTTCTGATTGTTTCCAAGGAGATGTGACTCACCTAATTGTGGGTGGTAACTTTTGATTAGATGGTTTCCATGGAGCTGTGTCACCATCCACTCTAGGCGGGGTTGCTTACTGGAGTCTTTTAACAGGAAACCAGTTGGAAAGAGCCACTAGAATCAATAGAGTTCACACAGCCAGAGACTTTTGGCAATGAAGAAGGAAAATGTCCCTGGGGGGAATTTCATGAAACAAGAAGCCAGTAGAGAAAGCTAGCAGACGTTGCCATGTTCGCCATGTGCCTTTCCAGCTGACAGAGGTGTTCTGGATCCATCAGCCTTTCTTGAGTCAAGGTATCTTTTCCTGGATGCCTTAATTTGCACACTTTTATAGCCTTGCCTTAATTGGACATTTTCACTGCCTTAGAACTGTAAACTTGCAATTTAATAAATTGTCCTTTTTAAAAGCTATTCCAGTTCTGGTACATTGCAATTCAGCAGCTTGCAGACTAACACAGCCAGGACGGACTCATGAACACTTGTTTATTTTTTGGGTTATAATCCAACACCACTTTCTTTCTTTTGTTGCTTACATTGTTCCATCTTTGGCCAGTGGGCACTCTTTCTGTTGACTCCTGTGAATCTTTGATACACCCCATCATTGTGAGGTTTTCATTTTGTTTTGTTTTGTTTGAGAATTTTCCTACTTTCTGATTTCTTTGATTTTTAAAAGGTCAATTAATGTATTTTTAAAAACTTTTCTATTGTTTAATATGACATATATACAAAACAAAGAAAGAAAAAAGCAATAGTTTTCAAAGCACTCTTCAACAGTTACAGGACAGATCCAAGAGTTTGTCATGAGATACCTACCATGCCATGATCTCAGGTTTTTCTTTCTAGCTGCTCCAGAATATATGAAGTTAGAAGGAATAAATATTTTTTAATATCACAAATGACTTTTTTTCTTTTTTGTGAAAAATAATATATATATACAAAAAAGCAATAAATTTGAAAGTACATTGCAACAATTAGTTGTAGAACAGATTTCAGAGTTTGATATGGGTTACAGTTCCACAATTGGAGGTTTTACTTCTAGCTACTCTAAGATACTGGAGACTAAAAGAAATAGCAATTTACCTTCTCCGTATAGCTCCACCATCACCTTTGATCTTTCTATCTGTCTCTTTAGGGGTATTTGGGCTATGGCCATTCTTACTTTTTCATGTTGGAAGGGTCTTTCAATAATATGGGGTAGGAGATGGAGCTGGCTGATGTTCTGGAGAGGCTGGGCCCTTTGGTTTCAGGAGTTATCTGGTCCAGGGACCCATCCGGAGGTTGCAGGTTTCTGGAAAGTTACCCTAGTGCATGGAACCTTTGTAAAATCTTATATATTGCCTTAGGTGTTCCTTAGGATTGGCTGGAATGGTTTTGGTTGGGATTTGTCAAGTTATGATAGGTAGCAATGTCTAATGGAAATTTATGTGAGTGAACTCCAGAGTAGCCTCTCGACTCTATTTGAAATCTCTCAGCCACTGATACTTTATTTGTTACGCTTGTTTTCCCCCTTTTGGTCAGGATGGATTTGTTGCTCCTACGGTGCCAGGGCTGGACTCATCCTTGGGAGTCATCTCCCACGCGGTCAGGGAGACTTTCACCCCTGGTTGTCATGTCCTATGTAGTGGGGGAGGGCAATGATTTCACTTGTTGAGCTGGGCTGAGAGAGAGTGAGGTCACATATAAGCAACAAAAGAGGTCCTCCAGAAGTAACTCTTAGACATACCTATAGGTAAGCTAAGCTTCTCTGCTACCTACATAAGCTTCACAAGAGTAAACCTCAAGATCAAGGGCTTGGCCTATTGACTTGGGTGATCCTTAAGTTTGACACAGTATCAGGGGTTTCCCTGATGGTAAAGTTTAATAATTCCATATTTTTTTCTCCCATCCCTCAAGGGACTTTGCCAATACTTTTTTCTTTTTTATGCACCCTTTAGTTAACAGAAAAATGTTTTAGTATCAGAATTTTCAGTTTTCCCTCTTATTTTTTAATTCCACATATTCAATCAACCGCATATCAATTCCTTGTTTGCATGTCTTTTCCATATTGTCTCTCATCTCTCCTTCTGGAACCCTCAATAAATTTATTTGACCTGCCAATATTTTAACCTGACTTTCATTTTTCCCACATATTTACCTCTCTTAGCTGCCTTCTGAGTGATTTTTCCAGGCCAGGTCTGTCTCTCAGTTCATTCATTTTCTCTTCAGCTGTGTCTAATCTGTGTGGAGTAGTGTTTTGTTGTTGTTTTCATTTTCATTGCTAGAAGGTATATTTGGTTATTTTTCATTTCTTCCTGGCCAATTCTACTAGTTTCTCCTTCCTTATTGATTACCTTTCATATTTGTTAGATTCACTAAATTTATGGTCTGATCATTCCAACACCTCAAGTCTTTACAAGCCTGCTCCTACTGTTTGTAGCTTCTACTGACTGTCACTCCAGCCAATACTTTTTTTAAAATTACCTGCTTAATATATTCTAGGATGTATCCAGTTATTGCATTAACCTGTGCAGGATTAAAGGCCCTCATTCTTATTCCGGGCTCCCTGTGTTTCAGTTGTTCAAATGAGCTATAGGTTGAGTTAGATTATGTGTTACACAAAATATAGGTTCTGGACAAAAAAAACTTTTCTTCCTTTGGTCTGAGAAGTAGATGTGGTTTTAAAATATAGGTAATGTCTTCCTTACATTCCTGTTTTGAATTACCTTAATCCTGACCTGATCAGCTTCATTCTTATCTCTAAATACCAGGTTATAGATACGTAAAACATCCTCTCAAAATCCAGAAATAATAATTACCACTCTGGACTAAATGTGTCTGCTATGAGAGCTTATAATCTAGGCCCTGTTTTCTTACAAGCATTTTGTAAAGGTGACCATACAATAATTACTCTTTCACTTTTGGCTTATTTTGCATCACCAAATGTCCCACAGGTTCATTCATATCATTTCATGTCTCAGAACTTCATTCCTTTTTATAGCAGCACGGTGTTCAGTCACACGTATACACCATTGTTTACCAATCTACGTCTCAGTCAGTGCATCCTCTTGTTGTAATAATTGCCTTATAGACTTTCATGTCTTTTAAAGAAGACAAGAAATAAGAAAAATATAACCAAAGAGTCTGTGGTTTTTAACCCACATAGTTATCATTTCTGTGCACTTTCATTTCTTTCTAAAGATTTGAGTCACAGACTGGGATAAACAATTTGATAAATGAATTAAACCTAACAGATATATATAGGTCATTACACCCCAAAACCCCAGGATATACATTCTTCTCTAGCTTTCACGGGACATTCTCCAGGATAGATCATATCCTGGGGTACAAAACAGGTCTTTATAAATTTAAAAACATTAAAATTATTCAAACCATTTTCTCTGATCACGATGGAATGAAGCCGGAAATCAATAGCCATCAAAGAATTAGAACTCTCCCAAATATATGGAGATTAAATAACACAGTCTTTTAAAAATATTTTTATTGACAAATCTTCATAAATTAGTCCATCCACAGTACACAGTCATGGATCACAATTTTTCACATCGTTGTGCACTCATCACCACAATCATTTTTTAGAACACTTGCATCACTCCAGAAAACAAATAAAAAGAAAAAAGAAAAAGCTCATATGTACCATGTCCCTTGCTCATTGACCACTAGTATTTCCATCTATGCAATTTATTTTACCGCTTATTCCTCCTATTATTTAATTATTTTTTTTATCCATAGTTTTACTCATCTGTCCATATCCTGGGATAAAAAGAGCATCAGACACAAAGTTTTCACAATCACACAGTCACATTGTAAAAGTTGTATGTTTATATAGTCATCTTCAAGACTTAAGACTACTGGAACACAGTTCAACAGTTTCAGACAGTTCCCTCCAGCCACTCCAAATACACCATAAACTAAAAAGGGATATTTATATAATGCATAAGAATAACCTCTAGGAGAACATTTCAACTCTATTTTGAAATCTCTCAGCCACTGAAACTTTATTTTGTCTCATTTCTCTCTTCTACTTTTTAGTCAAGAAAGTTTTCTCAATCCCTTGATGCCAGGTCCCAAGTCATCCTAGGAGTTCTGTCCTATGTTGCCAGGTAGATTTACACCCTTGGGAGTCATGCCCCACGTAGAAGTGGAGAGCAGTGAGTTCACCAGCCAAGTTGGCTTAGAGGCCAAATCTGAGCAACAAAAGAGGTTCTCTGGGGGGGTGACTCTTACGGTTAAAATTAAGTAGGCTTAGCCTATCCTTTGCAGGAATAAGTTTCATAGGGGTGAATTCCAAGATCAAGGGCTCAGCTTATTGATTTGTTTGTCCCCACTGCTTGCAAGAATATCAGAAATTTTCCAAATGGGGAAGTTGAATATTTCCTCCTTTCTCCCCAGTCCCCCAAGGGGACTTTGCAAATATTATCAACAGCCCCTTCCAACATGAAAAAGTTAGAATGACATAGCCTGAAGTGTGGGAAAAAGATCAAGGGCCACCTGTCTCTGTCTTCTCCACCCAATCAGTATTCAGCTCCCCCAGCCTGTCCTTAGAGTGAAATTTGAAGGCTGCCTGTGATTTCTGCTGACTCACCATCCTGTTCCTCTGCCCACAGGTCAAGTGCAAGGACTGTGGGGCCTTTGGGCACACAGTAAGAAGCACGAGGTGCCCCATGAAGCACTGGGCTCAGACCCTCAACCTCCAGCCTTTGCAGTCAGCTAAGAAAGACAAGGAGAACTGGGATCCATGCAAGGCCCCACAATTTCAGACCCCAGCTTCCATGAACGAGCCTGCCAGAGAGGACAGACAGAGACAGAGGTGTGGCATGGGGAGGGTTGAGACCCATCCTTGGGCTTTGAAACATTCAGGAGGTGGAGAGTGCCCACCTGTGTGCCTGCGTATCCATCTTCAGGCATGGGTGGGGAAACTGGGGAGATATAGGCAAGGGTTTCTACGTTACCCCAGGGCCTACACCCAGGAGCTGCTTTCATTTCTCACAGCCACCAGAGTGGAGGCACAGGGCCCATCTGGGATCTCTGCATGTGGCAGCAGGCAGCAATGCAATTGAGTCCAAGTTAGGCTGAGTGTGCAAAACCCCCAAGGCTGCCTGCAGTTGAGGATGGGTCACAGTGTCAGGAAGAAGAGTCTGTGCCATGTTGACAGGGCCTTCAATAGCTCCCTCAACCCCAAACATGGAAGGGGACAAGGTAAGGGATTTGCTTCCCAAGTAGGGCAGAGAGTAGGGGCCAGACCACCTCACCTTGTTTTGCAGGGAGGAAGAGGAGCAGAGGAATGTTCTCCTGTCGAAATGTCCCAGGGGACCCCAGGGGAAGCAGCAACAAAGTTGGGAGAAATGGACAGAAACCCTTCACTGTGTCAGGGTATGTCAGAACTCCTCACTGGTTCCCATCTCAGCGTCTCTTCAGGATACCCTGATTTGCTCCACTCCCATACCTGTTCATTTGATGACTTGCTAAAATTCAACTTTGGTGGGTGGAAATCCCGTTCCTCTGAGTACTTTGCCGACACCACCCTGGCCTGTGAGGCTTGGCTTGTGTGTGGTTAATAACAACATGTTGGCAGGGGCATTCTGATGCACGGGTGGGTGTGGTTCAACCGGGTATGTCTTCCTGAAGCGAGACTGCTATGTGGAAGACCACGCATCTTTGAATTTGGGACACAGATGCAGAAGCTGAGATGCAAAAATCATTAGGCAGGCAGAGTATGTCAAAGAGAGGAGGAAGGGGGCTTGTGCTTTGCTTCATTGAATGAGAGGCATTATGAAGAAACGATGCATTTTCTCACCCGACAGAAAAATCATATCAGGGTGATAAGAAGCTCTAACTTTCTGACCTCCATGCCTTTTGATGGGGTGATTTTCATTCTGCCTGATGGAGAGGAGATCCTGATATGTCTGTCGCGCACTCTCATGTCTTCCCAACAGTCTCCATGCAGGTTGATACCTCCCCACAAAACCCACAAGAAACCTCCACCGGTTCCCCCTCCTACCACATATTGGCTTCCCCTGGAGGGGCCTGTCATGAGATCCATGGGCCCTGACCTGTCTCCCACTCAAAGACCAGGACGGAGCATCTTCTCACATCCTGGATGAGGTGAAGCAGAGGAAGTTTATATCCCTTATCCCCACCAGCTGATCTCTCAGCACTTGAGGCTGCACCTTGCTGTCACTGAGCAGCTGACAGACAAGGGGCCAGTAGCTTATCTGTGACCTCCATCAATTGGACTGTGAAACTCTTAGCTGGAGCCACTGCTTCAACCTCCAGGCACCAGCCAAGCGTCCTGATGGGAACTCAAATTGTAGCCCACAGACTGCCACACAGAGTTTGGAGAATGACTCTAGTGTCAGCATCTGGGCACCAGGCAAGAAGTCAGCCCAGAAACCCATCCAGGCTTACCAGAATCCCCCAAAGAAACTGAGACCCAGCCTCTTCCAGCCACGGAGGCAAGGTACTCAGAGACATGATCAGGGGGTTGCCCACACCCTCCTGGCTCCTCCCGGTGCAACTGGGCTTGAACCCAAAGAGGCACCGGTCAGGAGCACACCCATGCAGGTGGCAGGCAGAGACCTCCTGGATCCAAATGACAGTGCTCACCTGAGTTTTGTCTGCACCACATCCTATTCATCACCATTGAGCCAAGGTCCAGCCCAGTGCCTCAGAATGGTCTTCACCAGATTGGAGAATGGGTGGTGGAGCTCCAGGTTTAGAACCTCCCCCAATCCCAGCCCCCGGGGAAAACTAGACATCCTGGGCAGAGTCCTCAGGCCTCAGGGCAGGCACAGGCACAACGTCCACAGGACCCACTGATGTCCCTCTATGAGGATCTTCTGGTCTCCTCCTCTGAGGACAGTGACTGGGGTTGAGACCCCACATGGCAGTGAAAGACCCTGCCCCCTTACCTCATGGGACTTGGAGGTGACTGAGAGGCAGAAGAGGGGATGGATTCAGGGAGCAGCTGTGTCTACTCCAGCTCTTATGAATGTGTACTCTGTGCGACCCCAGGTAAAGTAGGGGAGGGACACCCAGATACTGCCTCATTTAATTGGGTGATGGGAAGTAGTGGCTTCACAGGTGCTGCAGAAACTGTGTTTTGCAACTTATCGCAGCAGAAACTCTATTGCCAACCAGAAGATATGAAATGGATTGCCACTTGCTGGGCAGTTGATTGAATTTTGTCTGGAGGCACAGTCTCACCCTGTGGGAGCTACAGCTACTAGCATCTCTGCCCTGAGAAAAGCGATTCTGTGCCAGCTACAATGGGCAAGATTCTCTTGGCCGCTGAGTGTTCACTGTCATTGTAAATAGCTATTGAGCATTGCGTTCAACTGTAATAGTTTTGTTTGGTTTTCTTTCTTCCCCATTAGGCCCCGTGTGCAGCTGTTTTGAATTCAAAATATGGGGAGTGAAATTAAAAACTGTTCATCAGATAGTAATGAATACTGGGGAGTCAAGAGGAGATTGGTAACACACTGGTGTGTGTCAAGAGCCCCATGGCCTTTTAGATATACAGACCCTCAAGGGGAAAACCCAGCCCCACTCCATCAAATAGGCGGATAGGCAGGAAGCTCCAATGCTTCTTTATGCAGACAAAAGCAGGATAAGTCACACGTTGGATTGTTTCTCTCTTCAGCTCACCCTGGAAACAGCTGGTGGGCTTGAAGACATGTGGAAGCTGTCATCTGCCCTGCAGAGGTTCAACGTGCATTAGGGGGTGGGGGAGAGTCTGGGCCTCAGGGGATGGTCTGCCACACTCTGGAGAACTCTATCAGGCAGGAAAGTGAGAGAACCACCTCAGGTGCAGGGTTACTTTGCTTTGCTTGCTCTCCATATTCTCTAACATTTAAAGCTGATGACTGGCATCAGTCAAACTTTGGTGGGGGTGGGTGTAGGATTTGTAAGTATGCCACCAATGGATAGCCATGCATTGGGTGGCTTAAGAGGACCTCAGTGTATCTCTTGAGGTTCTGGAGGCCAGCAGCATGAAATGAAGGTGTCAGCCCATCTATGCTTCCTCTGCAGGCTCTAGGAGCACAGGCCTCCGCTTCTTTGCCTGCTTTTGGGGTTCCCAGGCCTTTCTGGGCTTGTCAGTAGCCCGAGGCCAATCCCTACTTCCTTCTTCATGTGAACATCTTTTCCCGTGCAGACGTCTTCTCTGTCATACTCAAAGCACAGCTTTGTCCAGTGTGCCCTCTTCTTGACTCTCCTTTGTTAAAACTATCAAAAAGTGCATGTGCCACAGACATGGTGGCCTCCTTAGACAGCATCAGCCATTCCCCAAGGTGATGATCTCGCACCACCATTCGCTACTTTCTTCTCACAGCAATAAGTGTATGCGCTCCTAAACCTCCCAGACGCCAGCGTTGCTGGAAGAGAAATATCGGAAATGACAGAACTGTCATGGGAAAAGATCAGTGTTTCAGGAAAGAAACCGAAGGAAACCCCAAAACACGGTAAGCAAGTGTGAAGCTGAATGAGCTAAGCAACAGATGCCCTCAGGCAGATCATGCAGGGACACACATTGGAGTCCAAAGGCCAGGTGCAGAAGAATACAGGGAGTATACATCTATCTGTAGGCGTTTTTGATTCCCTTCCTAAAATCTGTATTGTTAAAATCCACAGGTGTTTGTGCACCAAAAATGCTTAAATGCCTGGCTGGGGCAGGGAAATTCCCAGTATGATGTGTCAGGGCCTGATGACATCAAAGCTGAGTGGATTGGTTGGATTGGATTAGAGAGCAGCTGATCACATGACAGCTGTGAGCATAAGGTTGGCCGGAGAAGGAAACCGCCACCACTGACTTGTCCACCAGAATGGTGGGAGCAGCATTGCTTCCCCGAGGGTTTGCCCTGCACCTACCTGCAAGCGATCTACTTGCAGACAGCAGGAACGCAGCTGGATTTCAGGTTGGTTTGCATTTGGGTCTTCGCTAGGACCCTCGGTGAATTAGTTCAGTGGGAGAAATTCGTAATGGGGGACAGAGGTGGAGACACTACTTTAGGTGTTGGATTGAGGATCCCTTAACTTTTTCAAAGTATTCCTCAGAGGGATCAAAAGGACCATTCTAAGTTCGATGCCAAATAACCCATGAAGCTTGAAATTCCAAGACATCTACCTTGGAAACAAGGTTTGGTCCAAAGGGCTTTCGGGATCTAAGCTTGATTTCTGCCTCCTTAGCTCAGGGATATTCATGTCATGCATATTAGAAAGTATATCAAATGCACGGTGCTGGGTGGGGGTGGGGGTGGGGGTGCACGGGGTGGCAGGAAGGAAGGAAAAGCGGTCGTGGCAAGAGTTCAGACCTTCGGTGGGGAAGTTACCAGTCTGGCAGCAGAGAGAAGTTTCCTATGATATCGTCAGAAGGGTCTCCTCTCAAGAGGAATGTGTTAATGTGAGTTTAGTGGAGTAGAGCATTCTTTCTTGTCGACTTCTGACTGTGCTAGCCACTTGGTTAATGGGTAGCAGTCCCAGAGTTCCCTATATTTTCAAACTCGGGAGAAATGTTGCCTTTCCTCTTACTGATACTGTCTATAAAAGTAGACCATCACAGAGTCTGACATAGCAGGTATTGAAGGGTGCTAATCTCAGTCCAACATCTGTAAGATGAAAGTTTTGTCTGACACAGGATAGACGTACAAGGGGAAGTCATTGTGGTAGAGGATGGTCAATGTCTCAGAAGGATCCACCACTTCATGGAAAGAGCAGAACGAAGGCTGTGTTACCTCTCCCACCCTCTGCCATTTGGGTAAGTGAGGGTCTCCTTTCTGTATGCACATGAAATATATCTTTCCATTCTTGTGAAAGGGGAATTGCAACATTGGGTATCTGTGGAACTGTGACCTGAAGCCCAAAGAGATGAAGACCAGAAGATGAGGCACTGACAGAAGGGGCCAGTGGGGCAGAGGGCTCCTCCAACAGAGGAGGAGAATGCAAGGGTAAGTGGAGGCTTTGACCTTGCACACCGGGGTTCCAAGAGTGTGAGTTTGAACATAGGAAAGTTCTGTGCCTGGAATTCCCTTTCCGCTCCCCATTCTTGCCTGGTCTGGCTTTTGAACCACACCAGGTAGACATGGTGAGGGTCTCTCTCCAACATTGGCTGTTGGCATGAACCATAGATCTTGAAATGCCTTACACCTAAAGTGCCACCTGTCCCTGTCCTCTCCACTCAATCATTATTCAGCTCCCCCAGCCTGTCCTTCGAGTGAAATTTGAAGGTTGCCTGTAATTTCTGCTGACTCACCCTTCCCTTCTTCTGCCCACAGGTAAAGTGCAAGGATTGTGGGGCCTCAGGGCACATGGCAAGAAGTACGAGGTGCCCCAAGAAGCGCTGGGCTCAGACCCTCAACTTCCAGCATTTACAGTCAGCTAAGAAAGACAAGGAGAACCAAGATCCACATAATGCACTGCAACTCGAGATCCCTGCTTCCTTGAACAAGCCTTCCAGAGAGGACAGACAGAGACAGAGGTGCGGCATGGGGAGGGTTAGTGTTGGGTAGCTGATGGCTGGTTAGTTGATGGCTGGGGGTAAGTTGCCATACTCAGTCAGTCACACAGACAGAGAGCACACAGCACATGACTCAGGAGATAACACTCAGGGGAGAGTGGAAGGCGTTATTCAGGAAGTGCACAGGCTTATATAGGCTAGGAAGCATGCAGGGACACGTGTCGGGTTGGGATTGGTCACTGTTGTTGCTAGGGTGGAGGGCAGATTTCTGGGATTGGTCACCAATGTTGTAGGACGGAGGTCAGATTTCTGGTATTGGTCACCATTGTTGCTAGGGCGGAGGGCAGATTCCAGGTCAGCCATTTTGTGTTTTCTGGCATGAGCAATGGCAGCGATGTTAGTGATATTTCATGGGTTCTCGAACAGGTTGGGACTCATCTTTGGGCTTTGAAGCATTCAGGAGATGGAGAGCACCCACCTCTGTGCGTGTGCATCCATCTTCAGGCATGGGCGGGGAAATCGGAGAGACATACGCAAGGATCACTAGGTCATCTCAGGGTCTACCCTCAGGAGCTACATTTACTCATCGCAGCCAATAAAGGTGGGCACAGGGCACATCTTGAAAGCTTACAAGTGGCAGCAGGCAGCAGGTAGCAATGCTATCGAGTCCAGGTTAGGCTAAGTGTTGCAAAGCTCAGAAGGTTGCCAGCCGTTGGAGATGCATCCGGGTGTCAGAAAGAACGGTCTGTGCCACGTTGACAGGGTCTTCAATAGCTCACTCAAGCCCAAACCTGGAAGTGGACGGGATAAGGGATTTGCTTCCCAAATGGGGTAGAGTGTAGGGAGCAGACCACCTCACGCAGGGTTTTTATTTTCTTATGTATTTATTTTCTGAAGCATTTATTTATTTACTTATTTGTTTGTTTGATTGTTTGTTTATTTTGGCAGGGAGGAAGAGGAGCAGAGGAATGCTCTACTGCCAAAACTTCCCAGGTGAACCCATTGGAAGCAGCAGCAAGACTGGAGAGAAATGCCTCTCTACATCGGGGTAAGTCTCGTCCCTGGCTCCCACCTCAATGCCTCGTCAGGGTACCCTGGTTTGCTCCACTCCCATACCCGTTCAGTTGAGGGTGTGCTAAAAGTCCATTCCGGAGAATGGGAATCCCGTTCATCTGAGGCCTTTGCGACACCAGCCTTGCCCGTGAGGCTTGAGTTGTGGGCGGTTAACAACAACACGCTAGCGGGGGCATTCTGATGCACGGGCAGGTGGGGTTCAATCTGGTGTGTCTTCCCAAAGCTAGAACGCTATATGGAAAACCACACATCTTTGAATTGGGGATACGGATGCTCAGATGCAAAGATCATTAGGCAGGCAGAGTGTGGAGAAGAGGGTAGGAAAAGGGATTGTGTTTTCCTTCGCTTCATGAGAGGCAATGTTAAGAAATGATGCACTTTCGAGCCCGATAGAAATATCATATGAAGGCGATAATAAGCTTTACTTATCCATCCTCCGTGCCTTTTGATGGGGGTGATTTTAAATCCACTTGATTGAGAGGAAATCCTGACATGGCTATCGTATGCTCTCGTGTCTTGCCGACAGCGTCCATGCCGGCCGATGCCTCTCCACGCAACCTCCAAGGGACCGCCATCGGTCCCTCCACCCACGTGTCCGCCTCCCCCAGAGGGGCCTGTCATGAGATCCATGGACCCTGCCTTGTCCCTGACTCGAAAACCAGGACTGAGCGTCTTCTGGCCCCCTGGACGGGATGAAGCAGAGGAAGTGGATAGCCCTGCGGCCCCCCAGCCGGCTTCCCAGCACTTAAGAATGGACTTCGCGGTCACTGATCAGCTGGCAGTACAGGGGCCTGCTGCTTGCTCCCGTCACCTCCGCCGACCGGCCCGTGAAAGACCTAGCCAGGGCCATGGCCTCAACTTCCAGGCACCAGCCAAGGGTCCTGCTGTGAACTCAAATTGCAGCCCACAGCCTGTCACAGAGAGATCCGAGAAGGACTCGAGCATCAGCATCCGGGCACGAGGCAAGAGGTCTGCTCAGAGACCCACCCAGCCTTGCCAGAATCCCCCCAAGAAACCGAGACCCAGCCCCTTCCAGCCACTGAGGCAGGGTACTCAGAGTCCTCATCAGGGGGTTGCGCACATCCCCCAGGCTCTTCCCAGTGCAACTGCACTTGGACCCAAAGAGGTACCCCTGTACAGGCGGCAAGTGGTCAGGAGCACACCGGTACAGGTGGCAAGCAGAGACCTCGACGACCCAAAGGACAGAACTCAACTGAGTTTTGTCCGAGCTTGCACCACGTCCCACCCTCCACCATCGAGCCAGAGTCCAGCCCAGTGCCTCAGAATGGTCTTCTCCAGACTGGGGAATGGGTGGTGGAGCTCCAAGTTCTGTTCCTCCCTCGCCTCCCCATCCCCTGAGAAAAGTAGAGATCCCAGACAGAGCCCTCAGGGCTCAGAGCAGGTGCAGGCACAATGCCCACGGGATCCAGTGACGTCCCTCTATGAGGATCTTCTGGTTTCCTCCTTTGAGGACAGTGACTGGGATTGAGACCCCACATGGCAGTCAAAGACCCTGCCTCTGGACCTCATGTGACATGGAAGAGAACGAGAGACAGAGGAGGGGAAGGATGCAGGAAGCAGCTGTGTCTCCCCCAGCTCTGGTTGATGTGGGACTGTGTCTCCCCCAGCACTTCGTGGGACCCCAGATCTAGTTGGGGTGGGGGTGGGGGGACACCCAGACACTGCCTCTTTCAATTGGGTGGTGGGAAGGAGTGGCTTAACAGGTGCTGCAGAAACTGTGTTTTGCAACTTAGCGCAGCAGAAACTCTATTGCCACCCAGAAGATATGAAACGGATCGCCACTTGCTGTGCAGTTGACTGAATTTTGCATGACAGGGGGCACAGCCTCACCCTTTGGGAGCTACGGCTACTAGCATCCCTCCCCTGGGAAAGGTGATTCTGTGCCAGCTAAAATGGGCAAGATTCTCTTGGCCTTTGATTGTTCACTGTCATTGTAAATAGCTATTGCGCATCGCGTTCCACGGTAATAAAGTTCCATTTGTTTTTATGTTTTCCCAATTAGGACCCGTGTGTAGGTGTTTTGAATTTGCAATATAAGGGGCCGTCTTAAAACCCGTTCCTCAGATGCCCTTTCCTTGGGCGTAAAGGGGAGATTAGTGACACAGTGGTATCGAGGGCCCCAGCCTCCAGGGGAAAACCCAGCCCTGCCCCAACAAATAGGCTGATAGGCAGGCACTCCAATGCCTCTCCATGCACAGCAAAGCAGGAGAAGTCGCGCGTTGCATTATTTCTCTGTTCGGCTCCCATTGGGATCACCTGGAATCAGCTGGGGGGCTCTAAGGCATGTGGAGGGCTGTTGTCCTCCTCGGATAAGAAGCTCAATACTTATTCGATCGTATGGGGGTGGGGGTGGGGGTGGGGGTGGGGGTGGGGGTGGGGGTGGGGTTAGGGCCTGGGGCTAGGGCTGGTCCAGCACACTCTGTAGATCTCTTTGGGGCAGGAAAGCCTGAGGGCCACCTCGGCTGGCGGGCCAAGGCCACACTTTGCTTTACTTGCGGCTCACATTCTCTAACATGTAATACAGCCTATAACCGGCGCCAGTCAAACTTGGGTGGGGGTCGGGGGTAGGTATTGGGAGTGTGCCACCAAAGGATCACCTCAAATTGGGCGGCTTAAGATGACATCAGTGCATCTCTCAAAGTTCTGGAGGCCAGCAGTGCGAAATGAAGATGTCAGTCCATCAGGTGTGAACCTGAATGGGCTGGGCAACAGACGTCCTCAGGCGGAATTTGCGGCGATGAGACACTTGATCTCATCCAAAGGCAAGGTGCAGAAGGATCCAGGGAGTGTCCTTACATCTCTAGACGCTCTGGATTCCTTTCCTAAAATCTATATTGTTAGGATCCACAGGTGATGGCGTATCAAAAACCTTGGCATGCCCGGCCTGGCTAGGGTCGGGGAATTCCCGGTATGTTGTGCCAGGGGCTGATTACATCAAAGTTGAGTGGATTGGTTGGATTGGATTAGAGAACATCCCATCACGTGGCAGCTATCAGCATAAGTTTGGCCGGAGAGGGGAACCGCCACCACTGACCCGTCCACCAGGATCCTGGGAGCAGCATCGCTTCCCGGAGGGTTTGCCCTGCATCTACCTACAGGACATCTACTTGCAGACGGCAGGAACGCAGCTGGATTTCAGGTTGCTTTCCATTTGGGTCCTCAGTAGGCCCCTCGGTGAATGAGTCTAGTGGGAGAAATTTGCAGTGGGGGACACTACTCTAAGTGTTGGGTCGCGCTTATTCCTTAACTTCGGAAAAGTGTTTCTTAGAGGGGTAAAATGGGCCATTCTAAATGAGATGCCAACTAACCCCGTGAAGCATCAAATTCCAAGGCATCTACCTGGGGAAACAAGCTTTGGTCCAAAGGGCTTTAAGGAGCTAAGCTTGGTTTCTCCCTTTTAGCTCAAGCGCATTCATTTCCTGTATATGAGAAACTAGATCCAAAGCCTGGTGCTAGCTGGGGTTGGGGTGGGGGATGGCAGGTTAAATGGTCATGGCAAGAGTTCAGCCCTTCCATGCGGAAGTCACCTGTCCGGCAGCAGAGCGGAGAAGCTTCCTAGGACAATTCGGTGTCCAAAGTGTCTCCGCTGAAGTGGAATGGGTTCATTTGAGTTTGGAGGAGGGGAGCATCCTTTACTGTAGATTTCCGACGGCGTTAGCCACTTGGCAATGCTGGGCAGCATTCCCAGAGTTCCCCCTTTTCCTCATTCGGGGGAAGTGTTGTCTTCCATCTCCCAAACACTGTCTATTAAGGGAGACTATCGCAGAGTCCGAAAGAGCCGGTGTGGAAGGGTGCTAATCTCAATGCAGCATCGGGAAGATGGACGTTTTGATTGACCCGGGATTCTATTAAGAGGGGAGGTCATCGTGGTGGAGGATGGTCAATGCCTCAGGAGGGGCCATCCCTTCATGAGAAGAGCAGAGCGAGGGCCGGGTTCACTCCTCCTCCTCATTCCTGTATGCCCATGACATTTCTCTTTCCTTCCTTGTGATCCAGGTTCTCCAACACTGTGTACCAGTGGAAGCCTCACCTGAAGCCCAAAGGGTCTAGGCAGTCCCCACGAAGCCCAGAACATGAAGCAGCGACAGAAGAGGCCAGCGGGGCTGAGAGCGCCTCCACCAGAGGAGGAGGATGCCAGGGTAAGTGGGGGCTTTGCTCTTTCAGGACCGGGGCCCCCAGACTGTGAGTCTGAACATCGGCAAAGTTCTGTGCCCAGAATTCCCTTTCCCCTCCCCACCCACACCTGGCCTGGATTTTTTTGGGCCTCGCCGGGTAGACACGGTGAACCAGAGCACCTGAGGAGCAGCCTCAGTCCCCATTGCCCTGCCCACCCAGGTGTTCCTCCGAGCCTGGAAACCTGACTGATTCCTCATGGGCGACACCACCCATCCTTCATCCTAGGGTCTCTCTTCAACGTTGGCTGTTGGCAGCAACCATAGAACTTGAAATGCCTTCCACCTAAAGGGCCGCCTGTTCCTCAGTCTCCTCCACACAATCAGTATTCAGCTGCCCCAGTCTGTCCATCGAGTGAATTTTGAAAGCTGCCTGTGCTTTCTGCTGACTCACCCTCCCCTTCCTCTGCCCACAGGTCAAGTGCAAGGACTGTGGGGCCTTTGGGCACACGGCAAGAAGCATGAGGTGCCCCATTAAGCGCTGGGCTCAGATTCTCGACCTCCAGCCTCTGGGGTCAGATAAGAAAGACACGGAGAACCGGGATCCATGCAAGGCCCCACAACTCCAGACCACAGCTTCCTTGAACAAGCCTGCCAGAGGGGACAGACAGAGACAGAGGTGCGGCACGGGGAGGGTTGGGACCCATCCTTGGGCTTTGAAGCAGTCAGGAGATGGAGAGCACCCACCTCTGTGCGTGTGCATCCATCTTCAGGCATGGGCGGGGAAACCGGAGAGACATAGGCAAGGATCACTAGGTGATCTCGGGGTCTACCCTCAGGAGCTACTTTTACCCATCACAGCCAATAAAGGTGGGCACAGGGCACATCTTGCAACCTTGCATGTGGCAGCAGGCAGCAGGCAGCAATGCTATCGAGTCCAGGTTAGGCTGAGTGTTGCAAAGCCCAGAAGGCTGCCAGCCACTGGAGATGCATCCGGGTGTCAGAAAGAACGGTCTGTGCCACGTTACAGGGTCTTCAATAGCTCACTCACCCCCAAACCTGGAAGTGGACGGGATAAGGGATTTGCTTCCCAAATGGGGCAGAGTGTAGGGAGCAGACCACCTCAGGCAGGGTTTTAATTTTCTTATGTATTTATTTTCTGATGCATTCATTTATTTACTTATTTGTTTGTTTGATTGTTTGTTTATTTTGGCAGGGAGGAAGAGGAGCAGAGGAATGCTCTACTGCCCAATCTTCCCAGGGGAACCCATTGGAAGCAGCAGCAAGACTGGACAGAAACGCCTCTCTACATCAGGGTAAGTCTCATCCCTGGCTCCCACCTCAATGCCTCGTCTGGGTACCGTGGTTTGCTCCACTCCCACACCCGTTCACTTGAGGGTGTGCTAAAAGTCCATTCCGGAGAATGGGAATCCCGTTCATCCGAGGCCTTTGCGACACCAGCCTTGCCCGTGAGGCTTGAGTTGTGGGCGGTTAACAACAACACGCTAGCGGGGGCATTCTGATGCACGGGCAGGTGGGGTTCAATCTGGTGTGTCTTCCCAAAGCTAGAACGCTATATGGAAAACCACACATCTTTGAATTGGGGATACGGATGCTCAGATGCAAAGATCATTAGGCAGGCAGAGGGTGGAGAAGAAGGTGGGTAAAGGGCTTGTGTTTTCCTTCGCTTCATGAGAGGCAATGTTAAGAAATGATGCACTTTCGAGCCCGATAGAAATATCATATGAAGGCGATAATAAGCTTTACTTATCCATCCTCCGTGCCTTTTGATGGGGGTGATTTTAAATCCACTTGATTGAGAGGAAATCCTGACATGGCTATCGTATGCTCTCGTGTCTTGCCGACAGCGTCCATGCCGGCCGATGCCTCTCCACGCAACCTCCAAGGGACCGCCACCGGTCCCTCCACCCACGTGTCCGCCTCCCCCGGAGAGGCCTGTCATGAGATCCATGGACCCTGCCTTGCCCCTGGCTCGAAAACCAGGACTGAGCGTCTTCTGGCCCCCTGGACGGGATGAAGCAGAGGAAGTGGATAGCCCTGCGGCCCCCCAGCCGGCTTCCCAGCACTTAAGAATGGACTTCGCGGTCACTGATCAGCTGGCAGTACAGGGGCCTGCTGCTTGCTCCCGTCACCTCTGCCGACCGGCCCGTGAAAGACCTAGCCAGGGCCATGGCCTCAACTTCCAGGCACCAGCCAAGGGTCCTGCTGTGAACTCAAATTGCAGCCCACAGCCTGTCACAGAGAGATCCGAGAAGGACTCGAGCATCAGCATCCGGGCACGAGGCAAGAGGTCTGCCCAGAGACCCACCCAGCCTTGCCAGAATCCCCCCAAGAAACCGAGACCCAGCCCCTTCCAGCCACTGAGGCAGGGTACTCAGAGTCCTCATCAGGGGGTTGCGCACATCCCCCAGGCTCTTCCCAGTGCAACTGCACTTGGACCCAAAGAGGTACCCCTGTACAGGCGGCAAGTGGTCAGGAGCACACCGGTACAGGTGGCAAGCAGAGACCTCGAGGACCCAAAGGACAGAACTCAACTGAGTTTTGTCCGAGCTTGCACCACGTCCCACCCTCCACCATCGAGCCAGAGTCCAGCCCAGTGCCTCAGAATGGTCTTCTCCAGACTGGGGAACGGGTGGTGGAGCTCCAGGTTCCGTACCTCCCTCGCCTCCCCATCCCCTGAGAAAAGTAGAGATCCCGGACAGAGCCCTCAGGGCTCAGAGCAGGTGCAGGCACAATGCCCACGGGATCCAGTGACGTCCCTCTATGAGGATCTTCTGGTTTCCTCCTCTGAGGACAGTGACTGGGATTGAGACCCCACATGGCAGTCAAAGACCCTGCCTCTGGACCTCATGCGACTTGGAAGAGATCGAGAGACAGAGGAGGGGAAGGATGCAGGAAGCAGCTGTGTCTCCCCCAGCTCTGGTTGATGTGGGACTGTGTCTCCCCCAGCACTTCGTGGGACCCCAGATCAAGTTGGGGTGGGGGTGGGGGGACACCCAGACACTGCCTCTTTCAATTGGGTGGTGGGAAGGAGTGGCTTAACAGGTGCTGCAGAAACTGTGTTTTGCAACTTAGCGCAGCAGAAACTCTATTGCCAACCAGAAGATATGAAACGGATCGCCACTTGCTGTGCAGTTGACTGAATTTTGCATGACAGGGGGCACAGCCTCACCCTTTGGGAGCTACGGCTACTAGCATCCCTCCCCTGGGAAAAGTGATTCTGTGCCAGCTAAAATGGGCAAGATTCTCTTGGCCTTTGATTGTTCACTGTCATTGTAAATAGCTATTGCGCATCGCGTTCCACGGTAATAAAGTTCCATTTGTTTTTATGTTTTCCCAATTAGGACCCGTGTGCAGGTGTTTTGAATTTGCAATATAAGGGGCCGTCTTAAAACCCGTTCCTCAGATGCCCTTTCCTTGGGCGTAAAGGGGAGATTAGTGACACAGTGGTATCAAGGGCCCCAGCCTCCAGGGGAAAACCCAGCCCTGCTCCATCAAATAGGCCGATAGGCAGGCACTCCAATGCCTCTCCATGCACAGCAAAGCAGGAGAAGTCGCGCGTTGCATTATTTCTCTGTTCGGCTCCCATTGGGATCACCTGGAATCAGCTGGGGGGCTCTAAGGCATGTGGAGGGCTGGTGTCCTCCCCGGATAAGAAGTTCAACACTTATTCGATCGTATGGGGGTGGGGGTGGGGGTGGGGGTGGGGGGGGGGGGGGGGGTGGGGGTGGGGTTAGGGCCTGGGGCTAGGGCTGGTCCAGCACAC
Organism: Tamandua tetradactyla; assembly: GCF_023851605.1. NCBI lineage: Eukaryota > Metazoa > Chordata > Mammalia > Pilosa > Myrmecophagidae > Tamandua > Tamandua tetradactyla. The sequence goes on from NC_135340.1 coordinate 86,301,617, forward strand.
TCTGTAGATCTCTTTGGGGCAGGAAAGCCTGAGGGCCACCTCGGCTGGCGGGCCAAGGCCACACTTTGCTTTACTTGCGGCTCACATTCTCTAACATGTAATACAGCCTATAACCGGCGCCAGTCAAACTTGGGTGGGGGTCGGGGGTAGGTATTGGGAGTGTGCCACCAAAGGATCACCTCAAATTGGGCGGCTTAAGATGACATCAGTGCATCTCTCCAAGTTCTGGAGGCCAGCAGTGCGAAATGAAGATGTCAGTCCATCAGGTGTGAACCTGAATGGGCTGGGCAACAGACGTCCTCAGGCGGAATTTGCGGCGATGAGACACTTGATCTCATCCAAAGGCAAGGTGCAGAAGGATCCAGGGAGTGTCCTTACATCTCTAGACGCTCTGGATTCCTTTCCTAAAATCTATATTGTTAGGATCCACAGGTGATGGCGTATCAAAAACCTTGGCATGCCCGGCTGGCTAGGGTCGGGGAATTCCCGGTATGTTGTGCCAGGGGCTGATTACATCAAAGTTGAGTGGATTGGTTGGATTGGATTAGAGAACATCCCATCACGTGGCAGCTATCAGCATAAGTTTGGCCGGAGAGGGGAACCGCCACCACTGACCCGTCCACCAGGATCCTGGGAGCAGCATCGCTTCCCGGAGGGTTTGCCCTGCATCTACCTACAGGACATCTACTTGCAGACGGCAGGAACGCAGCTGGATTTCAGGTGGCTTTCCATTTGGGTCCTCAGTAGGCCCCTCGGTGAATGAGTCTAGTGGGAGAAATTTGCAGTGGGGGACACTACTCTAAGTGTTGGGTCGCGCTTATTCCTTAACTTCGGAAAAGTGTTTCTTAGAGGGGTAAAATGGGCCATTCTAAATGAGATGCCAACTAACCCCGTGAAGCATCAAATTCCAAGGCATCTACCTGGGGAAACAAGCTTTGGTCCAAAGGGCTTTAAGGAGCTAAGCTTGGTTTCTCCCTTTTAGCTCAAGCGCATTCATTTCCTGTATATGAGAAACTAGATCCAAAGCCTGGTGCTAGCTGGGGTTGGGGTGGGGGATGGCAGGTTAAATGGTCATGGCAAGAGTTCAGCCCTTCCATGCGGAAGTCACCTGTCCGGCAGCAGAGCGGAGAAGCTTCCTAGGACAATTCGGTGTCCAAAGTGTCTCCGCTGAAGTGGAATGGGTTCATTTGAGTTTGGAGGAGGGGAGCATCCTTTACTGTAGATTTCCGACGGCGTTAGCCACTTGGCAATGCTGGGCAGCATTCCCAGAGTTCCCCCTTTTCCTCATTCGGGGGAAGTGTTGTCTTCCATCTCCCAAACACTGTCTATTAAGGGAGACTATCGCAGAGTCCGAAAGAGCCGGTGTGGAAGGGTGCTAATCTCAATGCAGCATCGGGAAGATGGACGTTTTGATTGACCCGGGATTCTATTAAGAGGGGAGGTCATCGTGGTGGAGGATGGTCAATGCCTCAGGAGGGGCCATCCCTTCATGAGAAGAGCAGAGCGAGGGCCGGGTTCACTCCTCCTCCTCAGTCCTGTATGCCCATGACATTTCTCTTTCCTTCCTTGTGATCCAGGTTCTCCAACACTGTGTACCAGTGGAAGCCTCACCTGAAGCCCAAAGGGTCTAGGCAGTCCCCACGAAGCCCAGAACATGAAGCAGCGACAGAAGAGGCCAGCGGGGCTGAGAGCGCCTCCACCAGAGGAGGAGGATGCCAGGGTAAGTGGGGGCTTTGCTCTTTCAGGACCGGGGCCCCCAGACTGTGAGTCTGAACATCGGCAAAGTTCTGTGCCCAGAATTCCCTTTCCCCTCCCCACCCACACCTGGCCTGGATTTTTTTGGGCCTCGCCGGGTAGACACGGTGAACCAGAGCACCTGAGGAGCAGCCTCAGTCCCCATTGCCCTGCCCACCCAGGTGTTCCTCCGAGCCTGGAAACCTGACTGATTCCTCATGGGCGACACCACCCATCCTTCATCCTAGGGTCTCTCTTCAACGTTGGCTGTTGGCAGCAACCATAGAACTTGAAATGCCTTCCACCTAAAGGGCCGCCTGTTCCTCAGTCTCCTCCACACAATCAGTATTCAGCTGCCCCAGTCTGTCCATCGAGTGAATTTTGAAAGCTGCCTGTGCTTTCTGCTGACTCACCCTCCCCTTCCTCTGCCCACAGGTCAAGTGCAAGGACTGTGGGGCCTTTGGGCACACGGCAAGAAGCATGAGGTGCCCCATTAAGCGCTGGGCTCAGATTCTCGACCTCCAGCCTCTGGGGTCAGATAAGAAAGACACGGAGAACCGGGATCCATGCAAGGCCCCGCAACTCCAGACCACAGCTTCCTTGAACAAGCCTGCCAGAGGGGACAGACAGAGACAGAGGTGCGGCACGGGGAGGGTTGGGACCCATCCTTGGGCTTTGAAGCAGTCAGGAGATGGAGAGCACCCACCTCTGTGCGTGTGCATCCATCTTCAGGCATGGGCGGGGAAACCGGAGAGACATAGGCAAGGATCACTAGGTGATCTCGGGGTCTACCCTCAGGAGCTACTTTTACCCATCACAGCCAATAAAGGTGGGCACAGGGCACATCTTGCAACCTTGCATGTGGCAGCAGGCAGCAGGCAGCAATGCTATCGAGTCCAGGTTAGGCTGAGTGTTGCAAAGCCCAGAAGGCTGCCAGCCACTGGAGATGCATCCGGGTGTCAGAAAGAACGGTCTGTGCCACGTTACAGGGTCTTCAATAGCTCACTCACCCCCAAACCTGGAAGTGGACGGGATAAGGGATTTGCTTCCCAAATGGGGCAGAGTGTAGGGAGCAGACCACCTCAGGCAGGGTTTTAATTTTCTTATGTATTTATTTTCTGATGCATTCATTTATTTACTTATTTGTTTGTTTGATTGTTTGTTTATTTTGGCAGGGAGGAAGAGGAGCAGAGGAATGCTCTACTGCCCAATCTTCCCAGGGGAACCCATTGGAAGCAGCAGCAAGACTGGACAGAAACGCCTCTCTACATCAGGGTAAGTCTCATCCCTGGCTCCCACCTCAATGCCTCGTCTGGGTACCGTGGTTTGCTCCACTCCCACACCCGTTCACTTGAGGGTGTGCTAAAAGTCCATTCCGGAGAATGGGAATCCCGTTCATCCGAGGCCTTTGCGACACCAGCCTTGCCCGTGAGGCTTGAGTTGTGGGCAGTTAACAACAACACGCTAGCGGGGGCATTCTGATGCACGGGCCGGTGGGGTTCAATCTGGTGTGTCTTCCCAAAGCTAGAACGCTATATGGAAAACCACACATCTTTGAATTGGGGATACGGATGCTCAGATGCAAAGATCATTAGGCAGGCAGAGGGTGGAGAAGAGGGTGGGTAAAGGGCTTGTGTTTTCCTTCGCTTCATGAGAGGCAATGTTAAGAAATGATGCACTTTCGAGCCCGATAGAAATATCATATGAAGGCGATAATAAGCTTTACTTATCCATCCTCCGTGCCTTTTGATGGGGGTGATTTTAAATCCACTTGATTGAGAGGAAATCCTGACATGGCTATCGTATGCTCTCGTGTCTTGCCGACAGCGTCCATGCCGGCCGATGCCTCTCCACGCAACCTCCAAGGGACCGCCACCGGTCCCTCCACCCACGTGTCCGCCTCCCTCGGAGAGGCCTGTCATGAGATCCATGGACCCTGCCTTGCCCCTGGCTCGAAAACCAGGACTGAGCGTCTTCTGGCCCCCTGGACGGGATGAAGCAGAGGAAGTGGATAGCCCTGCGGCCCCCCAGCCGGCTTCCCAGCACTTAAGAATGGACTTCGCGGTCACTGATCAGCTGGCAGTACAGGGGCCTGCTGCTTGCTCCCGTCACCTCCGCCGACTGGCCCGTGAAAGACCTAGCCAGGGCCATGGCCTCAACTTCCAGGCACCAGCCAAGGGTCCTGCTGTGAACTCAAATTGCAGCCCACAGCCTGTCACAGAGAGATCCGAGAAGGACTCGAGCATCAGCATCCGGGCACGAGGCAAGAGGTCTGCCCAGAGACCCACCCAGCCTTGCCAGAATCCCCCCAAGAAACCGAGACCCAGCCCCTTCCAGCCACTGAGGCAGGGTACTCAGAGTCCTCATCAGGGGGTTGCGCACATCCCCCAGGCTCTTCCCAGTGCAACTGCACTTGGACCCAAAGAGGTACCCCTGTACAGGCGGCAAGTGGTCAGGAGCACACCGGTACAGGTGGCAAGCAGAGACCTCGAGGACCCAAAGGACAGAACTCAACTGAGTTTTGTCCGAGCTTGCACCACGTCCCACCCTCCACCATCGAGCCAGAGTCCAGCCCAGTGCCTCAGAATGGTCTTCTCCAGACTGGGGAACGGGTGGTGGAGCTCCAGGTTCCGTACCTCCCTCGCCTCCCCATCCCCTGAGAAAAGTAGAGATCCCGGACAGAGCCCTCAGGGCTCAGAGCAGGTGCAGGCACAATGCCCACGGGATCCAGTGACGTCCCTCTATGAGGATCTTCTGGTTTCCTCCTCTGAGGACAGTGACTGGGATTGAGACCCCACATGGCAGTCAAAGACCCTGCCTCTGGACCTCATGCGACTTGGAAGAGATCGAGAGACAGAGGAGGGGAAGGATGCAGGAAGCAGCTGTGTCTCCCCCAGCTCTGGTTGATGTGGGACTGTGTCTCCCCCAGCACTTCGTGGGACCCCAGATCAAGTTGGGGTGGGGGTGGGGGGACACCCAGACACTGCCTCTTTCAATTGGGTGGTGGGAAGGAGTGGCTTAACAGGTGCTGCAGAAACTGTGTTTTGCAACTTAGCGCAGCAGAAACTCTATTGCCAACCAGAAGATATGAAACGGATCGCCACTTGCTGTGCAGTTGACTGAATTTTGCATGACAGGGGGCACAGCCTCACCCTTTGGGAGCTACGGCTACTAGCATCCCTCCCCTGGGAAAAGTGATTCTGTGCCAGCTAAAATGGGCAAGATTCTCTTGGCCTTTGATTGTTCACTGTCATTGTAAATAGCTATTGCGCATCGCGTTCCACGGTAATAAAGTTCCATTTGTTTTTATGTTTTCCCAATTAGGACCCGTGTGCAGGTGTTTTGAATTTGCAATATAAGGGGCCGTCTTAAAACCCGTTCCTCAGATGCCCTTTCCTTGGGCGTAAAGGGGAGATTAGTGACACAGTGGTATCAAGGGCCCCAGCCTCCAGGGGAAAACCCAGCCCTGCTCCATCAAATAGGCCGATAGGCAGGCACTCCAATGCCTCTCCATGCACAGCAAAGCAGGAGAAGTCGCGCGTTGCATTATTTCTCTGTTCGGCTCCCATTGGGATCACCTGGAATCAGCTGGGGGGCTCTAAGGCATGTGGAGGGCTGGTGTCCTCCCCGGATAAGAAGTTCAACACTTATTCGATCGTATGGGGGTGGGGGTGGGGGTGGGGGTGGGGGTGGGGGTGGGGGTGGGGGTGGGGTTAGGGCCTGGGGCTAGGGCTGGTCCAGCACACTCTGTAGATCTCTTTGGGGCAGGAAAGCCTGAGGGCCACCTCGGCTGGCGGGCCAAGGCCACACTTTGCTTTACTTGCGGCTCACATTCTCTAACATGTAATACAGCCTATAACCGGCGCCAGTCAAACTTGGGTGGGGGTCGGGGGTAGGTATTGGGAGTGTGCCACCAAAGGATCACCTCAAATTGGGCGGCTTAAGATGACATCAGTGCATCTCTCAAAGTTCTGGAGGCCAGCAGTGCGAAATGAAGATGTCAGTCCATCAGGTGTGAACCTGAATGGGCTGGGCAACAGACGTCCTCAGGCGGAATTTGCGGCGATGAGACACTTGATCTCATCCAAAGGCAAGGTGCAGAAGGATCCAGGGAGTGTCCTTACATCTCTAGACGCTCTGGATTCCTTTCCTAAAATCTATATTGTTAGGATCCACAGGTGATGGCGTATCAAAAACCTTGGCATGCCCGGCCTGGCTAGGGTCGGGGAATTCCCGGTATGTTGTGCCAGGGGCTGATTACATCAAAGTTGAGTGGATTGGTTGGATTGGATTAGAGAACATCCCATCACGTGGCAGCTATCAGCATAAGTTTGGCCGGAGAGGGGAACCGCCACCACTGACCCGTCCACCAGGATCCTGGGAGCAGCATCGCTTCCCGGAGGGTTTGCCCTGCATCTACCTACAGGACATCTACTTGCAGACGGCAGGAACGCAGCTGGATTTCAGGTGGCTTTCCATTTGGGTCCTCAGTAGGCCCCTCGGTGAATGAGTCTAGTGGGAGAAATTTGCAGTGGGGGACACTACTCTAAGTGTTGGGTCGCGCTTATTCCTTAACTTCGGAAAAGTGTTTCTTAGAGGGGTAAAATGGGCCATTCTAAATGAGATGCCAACTAACCCCGTGAAGCATCAAATTCCAAGGCATCTACCTGGGGAAACAAGCTTTGGTCCAAAGGGCTTTAAGGAGCTAAGCTTGGTTTCTCCCTTTTAGCTCAAGCGCATTCATTTCCTGTATATGAGAAACTAGATCCAAAGCCTGGTGCTAGCTGGGGTTGGGGTGGGGGATGGCAGGTTAAATGGTCATGGCAAGAGTTCAGCCCTTCCATGCGGAAGTCACCTGTCCGGCAGCAGAGCGGAGAAGCTTCCTAGGACAATTCGGTGTCCAAAGTGTCTCCGCTGAAGTGGAATGGGTTCATTTGAGTTTGGAGGAGGGGAGCATCCTTTACTGTAGATTTCCGACGGCGTTAGCCACTTGGCAATGCTGGGCAGCATTCCCAGAGTTCCCCCTTTTCCTCATTCGGGGGAAGTGTTGTCTTCCATCTCCCAAACACTGTCTATTAAGGGAGACTATCGCAGAGTCCGAAAGAGCCGGTGTGGAAGGGTGCTAATCTCAATGCAGCATCGGGAAGATGGACGTTTTGATTGACCCGGGATTCTATTAAGAGGGGAGGTCATCGTGGTGGAGGATGGTCAATGCCTCAGGAGGGGCCATCCCTTCATGAGAAGAGCAGAGCGAGGGCCGGGTTCACTCCTCCTCCTCAGTCCTGTATGCCCATGACATTTCTCTTTTCTTCCTTGTGATCCAGGTTCTCCAACACTGTGTACCAGTGGAAGCCTCACCTGAAGCCCAAAGGGTCTAGGCAGTCCCCACGAAGCCCAGAACATGAAGCAGCGACAGAAGAGGCCAGCGGGGCTGAGAGCGCCTCCACCAGAGGAGGAGGATGCCAGGGTAAGTGGGGGCTTTGCTCTTTCAGGACCGGGGCCCCCAGACTGTGAGTCTGAACATCGGCAAAGTTCTGTGCCCAGAATTCCCTTTCCCCTCCCCACCCACACCTGGCCTGGATTTTTTTGGGCCTCGCCGGGTAGACACGGTGAACCAGAGCACCTGAGGAGCAGCCTCAGTCCCCATTGCCCTGCCCACCCAGGTGTTCCTCCGAGCCTGGAAACCTGACTGATTCCTCATGGGCGACACCACCCATCCTTCATCCTAGGGTCTCTCTTCAACGTTGGCTGTTGGCAGCAACCATAGAACTTGAAATGCCTTCCACCTAAAGGGCCGCCTGTTCCTCAGTCTCCTCCACACAATCAGTATTCAGCTGCCCCAGTCTGTCCATCGAGTGAATTTTGAAAGCTGCCTGTGCTTTCTGCTGACTCACCCTCCCCTTCCTCTGCCCACAGGTCAAGTGCAAGGACTGTGGGGCCTTTGGGCACACGGCAAGAAGCATGAGGTGCCCCATTAAGCGCTGGGCTCAGATTCTCGACCTCCAGCCTCTGGGGTCAGATAAGAAAGACACGGAGAACCGGGATCCATGCAAGGCCCCGCAACTCCAGACCACAGCTTCCTTGAACAAGCCTGCCAGAGGGGACAGACAGAGACAGAGGTGCGGCACGGGGAGGGTTGGGACCCATCCTTGGGCTTTGAAGCAGTCAGGAGATGGAGAGCACCCACCTCTGTGCGTGTGCATCCATCTTCAGGCATGGGCGGGGAAACCGGAGAGACATAGGCAAGGATCACTAGGTGATCTCGGGGTCTACCCTCAGGAGCTACTTTTACCCATCACAGCCAATAAAGGTGGGCACAGGGCACATCTTGCAACCTTGCATGTGGCAGCAGGCAGCAGGCAGCAATGCTATCGAGTCCAGGTTAGGCTGAGTGTTGCAAAGCCCAGAAGGCTGCCAGCCACTGGAGATGCATCCGGGTGTCAGAAAGAACGGTCTGTGCCACGTTACAGGGTCTTCAATAGCTCACTCACCCCCAAACCTGGAAGTGGACGGGATAAGGGATTTGCTTCCCAAATGGGGCAGAGTGTAGGGAGCAGACCACCTCAGGCAGGGTTTTAATTTTCTTATGTATTTATTTTCTGATGCATTCATTTATTTACTTATTTGTTTGTTTGATTGTTTGTTTATTTTGGCAGGGAGGAAGAGGAGCAGAGGAATGCTCTACTGCCCAATCTTCCCAGGGGAACCCATTGGAAGCAGCAGCAAGACTGGACAGAAACGCCTCTCTACATCAGGGTAAGTCTCATCCCTGGCTCCCACCTCAATGCCTCGTCTGGGTACCGTGGTTTGCTCCACTCCCACACCCGTTCACTTGAGGGTGTGCTAAAAGTCCATTCCGGAGAATGGGAATCCCGTTCATCCGAGGCCTTTGCGACACCAGCCTTGCCCGTGAGGCTTGAGTTGTGGGCAGTTAACAACAACACGCTAGCGGGGGCATTCTGATGCACGGGCCGGTGGGGTTCAATCTGGTGTGTCTTCCCAAAGCTAGAACGCTATATGGAAAACCACACATCTTTGAATTGGGGATACGGATGCTCAGATGCAAAGATCATTAGGCAGGCAGAGGGTGGAGAAGAGGGTGGGTAAAGGGCTTGTGTTTTCCTTCGCTTCATGAGAGGCAATGTTAAGAAATGATGCACTTTCGAGCCCGATAGAAATATCATATGAAGGCGATAATAAGCTTTACTTATCCATCCTCCGTGCCTTTTGATGGGGGTGATTTTAAATCCACTTGATTGAGAGGAAATCCTGACATGGCTATCGTATGCTCTCGTGTCTTGCCGACAGCGTCCATGCCGGCCGATGCCTCTCCACGCAACCTCCAAGGGACCGCCACCGGTCCCTCCACCCACGTGTCCGCCTCCCTCGGAGAGGCCTGTCATGAGATCCATGGACCCTGCCTTGCCCCTGGCTCGAAAACCAGGACTGAGCGTCTTCTGGCCCCCTGGACGGGATGAAGCAGAGGAAGTGGATAGCCCTGCGGCCCCCCAGCCGGCTTCCCAGCACTTAAGAATGGACTTCGCGGTCACTGATCAGCTGGCAGTACAGGGGCCTGCTGCTTGCTCCCGTCACCTCCGCCGACTGGCCCGTGAAAGACCTAGCCAGGGCCATGGCCTCAACTTCCAGGCACCAGCCAAGGGTCCTGCTGTGAACTCAAATTGCAGCCCACAGCCTGTCACAGAGAGATCCGAGAAGGACTCGAGCATCAGCATCCGGGCACGAGGCAAGAGGTCTGCCCAGAGACCCACCCAGCCTTGCCAGAATCCCCCCAAGAAACCGAGACCCAGCCCCTTCCAGCCACTGAGGCAGGGTACTCAGAGTCCTCATCAGGGGGTTGCGCACATCCCCCAGGCTCTTCCCAGTGCAACTGCACTTGGACCCAAAGAGGTACCCCTGTACAGGCGGCAAGTGGTCAGGAGCACACCGGTACAGGTGGCAAGCAGAGACCTCGAGGACCCAAAGGACAGAACTCAACTGAGTTTTGTCCGAGCTTGCACCACGTCCCACCCTCCACCATCGAGCCAGAGTCCAGCCCAGTGCCTCAGAATGGTCTTCTCCAGACTGGGGAACGGGTGGTGGAGCTCCAGGTTCCGTACCTCCCTCGCCTCCCCATCCCCTGAGAAAAGTAGAGATCCCGGACAGAGCCCTCAGGGCTCAGAGCAGGTGCAGGCACAATGCCCACGGGATCCAGTGACGTCCCTCTATGAGGATCTTCTGGTTTCCTCCTCTGAGGACAGTGACTGGGATTGAGACCCCACATGGCAGTCAAAGACCCTGCCTCTGGACCTCATGCGACTTGGAAGAGATCGAGAGACAGAGGAGGGGAAGGATGCAGGAAGCAGCTGTGTCTCCCCCAGCTCTGGTTGATGTGGGACTGTGTCTCCCCCAGCACTTCGTGGGACCCCAGATCAAGTTGGGGTGGGGGTGGGGGGACACCCAGACACTGCCTCTTTCAATTGGGTGGTGGGAAGGAGTGGCTTAACAGGTGCTGCAGAAACTGTGTTTTGCAACTTAGCGCAGCAGAAACTCTATTGCCAACCAGAAGATATGAAACGGATCGCCACTTGCTGTGCAGTTGACTGAATTTTGCATGACAGGGGGCACAGCCTCACCCTTTGGGAGCTACGGCTACTAGCATCCCTCCCCTGGGAAAAGTGATTCTGTGCCAGCTAAAATGGGCAAGATTCTCTTGGCCTTTGATTGTTCACTGTCATTGTAAATAGCTATTGCGCATCGCGTTCCACGGTAATAAAGTTCCATTTGTTTTTATGTTTTCCCAATTAGGACCCGTGTGCAGGTGTTTTGAATTTGCAATATAAGGGGCCGTCTTAAAACCCGTTCCTCAGATGCCCTTTCCTTGGGCGTAAAGGGGAGATTAGTGACACAGTGGTATCAAGGGCCCCAGCCTCCAGGGGAAAACCCAGCCCTGCTCCATCAAATAGGCCGATAGGCAGGCACTCCAATGCCTCTCCATGCACAGCAAAGCAGGAGAAGTCGCGCGTTGCATTATTTCTCTGTTCGGCTCCCATTGGGATCACCTGGAATCAGCTGGGGGGCTCTAAGGCATGTGGAGGGCTGGTGTCCTCCCCGGATAAGAAGTTCAACACTTATTCGATCGTATGGGGGTGGGGGTGGGGGTGGGGGGGGGGGTGGGGGTGGGGGTGGGGGTGGGGTTAGGGCCTGGGGCTAGGGCTGGTCCAGCACACTCTGTAGATCTCTTTGGGGCAGGAAAGCCTGAGGGCCGCCTCGGCTGGCGGGCCAAGGCCACACTTTGCTTTACTTGCGGCTCACATTCTCTAACATGTAATACAGCCTATAACCGGCGCCAGTCAAACTTGGGTGGGGGTCGGGGGTAGGTATTGGGAGTGTGCCACCAAAGGATCACCTCAAATTGGGCGGCTTAAGATGACATCAGTGCATCTCTCAAAGTTCTGGAGGCCAGCAGTGCGAAATGAAGATGTCAGTCCATCAGGTGTGAACCTGAATGGGCTGGGCAACAGACGTCCTCAGGCGGAATTTGCGGCGATGAGACACTTGATCTCATCCAAAGGCAAGGTGCAGAAGGATCCAGGGAGTGTCCTTACATCTCTAGACGCTCTGGATTCCTTTCCTAAAATCTATATTGTTAGGATCCACAGGTGATGGCGTATCAAAAACCTTGGCATGCCCGGCCTGGCTAGGGTCGGGGAATTCCCGGTATGTTGTGCCAGGGGCTGATTACATCAAAGTTGAGTGGATTGGTTGGATTGGATTAGAGAACATCCCATCACGTGGCAGCTATCAGCATAAGTTTGGCCGGAGAGGGGAACCGCCACCACTGACCCGTCCACCAGGATCCTGGGAGCAGCATCGCTTCCCGGAGGGTTTGCCCTGCATCTACCTACAGGACATCTACTTGCAGACGGCAGGAACGCAGCTGGATTTCAGGTGGCTTTCCATTTGGGTCCTCAGTAGGCCCCTCGGTGAATGAGTCTAGTGGGAGAAATTTGCAGTGGGGGACACTACTCTAAGTGTTGGGTCGCGCTTATTCCTTAACTTCGGAAAAGTGTTTCTTAGAGGGGTAAAATGGGCCATTCTAAATGAGATGCCAACTAACCCCGTGAAGCATCAAATTCCAAGGCATCTACCTGGGGAAACAAGCTTTGGTCCAAAGGGCTTTAAGGAGCTAAGCTTGGTTTCTCCCTTTTAGCTCAAGCGCATTCATTTCCTGTATATGAGAAACTAGATCCAAAGCCTGGTGCTAGCTGGGGTTGGGGTGGGGGATGGCAGGTTAAATGGTCATGGCAAGAGTTCAGCCCTTCCATGCGGAAGTCACCTGTCCGGCAGCAGAGCGGAGAAGCTTCCTAGGACAATTCGGTGTCCAAAGTGTCTCCGCTGAAGTGGAATGGGTTCATTTGAGTTTGGAGGAGGGGAGCATCCTTTACTGTAGATTTCCGACGGCGTTAGCCACTTGGCAATGCTGGGCAGCATTCCCAGAGTTCCCCCTTTTCCTCATTCGGGGGAAGTGTTGTCTTCCATCTCCCAAACACTGTCTATTAAGGGAGACTATCGCAGAGTCCGAAAGAGCCGGTGTGGAAGGGTGCTAATCTCAATGCAGCATCGGGAAGATGGACGTTTTGATTGACCCGGGATTCTATTAAGAGGGGAGGTCATCGTGGTGGAGGATGGTCAATGCCTCAGGAGGGGCCATCCCTTCATGAGAAGAGCAGAGCGAGGGCCGGGTTCACTCCTCCTCCTCATTCCTGTATGCCCATGACATTTCTCTTTTCTTCCTTGTGATCCAGGTTCTCCAACACTGTGTACCAGTGGAAGCCTCACCTGAAGCCCAAAGGGTCTAGGCAGTCCCCACGAAGCCCAGAACATGAAGCAGCGACAGAAGAGGCCAGCGGGGCTGAGAGCGCCTCCACCAGAGGAGGAGGATGCCAGGGTAAGTGGGGGCTTTGCTCTTTCAGGACCGGGGCCCCCAGACTGTGAGTCTGAACATCGGCAAAGTTCTGTGCCCAGAATTCCCTTTCCCCTCCCCACCCACACCTGGCCTGGATTTTTTTGGGCCTCGCCGGGTAGACACGGTGAACCAGAGCACCTGAGGAGCAGCCTCAGTCCCCATTGCCCTGCCCACCCAGGTGTTCCTCCGAGCCTGGAAACCTGACTGATTCCTCATGGGCGACACCACCCATCCTTCATCCTAGGGTCTCTCTTCAACGTTGGCTGTTGGCAGCAACCATAGAACTTGAAATGCCTTCCACCTAAAGGGCCGCCTGTTCCTCAGTCTCCTCCACACAGTCAGTATTCAGCTGCCCCAGTCTGCCCATCGAGTGAATTTTGAAAGCTGCCTGTGCTTTCTGCTGACTCACCCTCCCCTTCCTCTGCCCACAGGTCAAGTGCAAGGACTGTGGGGCCTTTGGGCACACGGCAAGAAGCATGAGGTGCCCCATTAAGCGCTGGGCTCAGATTCTCGACCTCCAGCCTTTGGGGTCAGATAAGAAAGACACGGAGAACCGGGATCCATGCAAGGCCCCGCAACTCCAGACCACAGCTTCCTTGAACAAGCCTGCCAGAGGGGACAGACAGAGACAGAGGTGCGGCACGGGGAGGGTTGGGACCCATCCTTGGGCTTTGAAGCAGTCAGGAGATGGAGAGCACCCACCTCTGTGCGTGTGCATCCATCTTCAGGCATGGGCGGGGAAACCGGAGAGACATAGGCAAGGATCACTAGGTGATCTCGGGGTCTACCCTCAGGAGCTACTTTTACCCATCACAGCCAATAAAGGTGGGCACAGGGCACATCTTGCAACCTTGCATGTGGCAGCAGGCAGCAGGCAGCAGGCAGCAATGCTATCGAGTCCAGGTTAGGCTGAGTGTTGCAAAGCCCAGAAGGCTGCCAGCCACTGGAGATGCATCCGGGTGTCAGAAAGAACGGTCTGTGCCACGTTACAGGGTCTTCAATAGCTCACTCACCCCCAAACCTGGAAGTGGACGGGATAAGGGATTTGCTTCCCAAATGGGGCAGAGTGTAGGGAGCAGACCACCTCAGGCAGGGTTTTAATTTTCTTATGTATTTACTTTCTGATGCATTCATTTATTTACTTATTTGTTTGTTTGATTGTTTGTTTATTTTGGCAGGGAGGAAGAGGAGCAGAGGAATGCTCTACTGCCCAATCTTCCCAGGGGAACCCATTGGAAGCAGCAGCAAGACTGGACAGAAACGCCTCTCTACATCAGGGTAAGTCTCATCCCTGGCTCCCACCTCAATGCCTCGTCTGGGTACCCTGGTTTGCTCCACTCCCACACCCGTTCACTTGAGGGTGTGCTAAAAGTCCATTCCGGAGAATGGGAATCCCGTTCATCCGAGGCCTTTGCGACACCAGCCTTGCCCGTGAGGCTTGAGTTGTGGGCGGTTAACAACAACACGCTAGCGGGGGCATTCTGATGCACGGGCCGGTGGGGTTCAATCTGGTGTGTCTTCCCAAAGCTAGAACGCTATATGGAAAACCACACATCTTTGAATTGGGGATACGGATGCTCAGATGCAAAGATCATTAGGCAGGCAGAGGGTGGAGAAGAGGGTGGGAAAAGGGCTTGTGTTTTCCTTCGCTTCATGAGAGGCAATGTTAAGAAATGATGCACTTTCGAGCCCGATAGAAATATCATATGAAGGCGATAATAAGCTTTACTTATCCATCCTCCGTGCCTTTTGATGGGGGTGATTTTAAATCCACTTGATTGAGAGGAAATCCTGACATGGCTATCGTATGCTCTCGTGTCTTGCCGACAGCGTCCATGCCGGCCGATGCCTCTACACGCAACCTCCAAGGGACCGCCACCGGTCCCTCCACCCACGTGTCCGCCTCCCCCGGAGGGGCCTGTCATGAGATCCATGGACCCTGCCTTGCCCCTGGCTCGAAAACCAGGACTGAGCGTCTTCTGGCCCCCTGGACGGGATGAAGCAGAGGAAGTGGATAGCCCTGCGGCCCCCCAGCCGGCTTCCCAGCACTTAAGAATGGACTTCGCGGTCACTGATCAGCTGGCAGTACAGGGGCCTGCTGCTTGCTCCCGTCACCTCCGCCGACTGGCCCGTGAAAGACCTAGCCAGGGCCATGGCCTCAACTTCCAGGCACCAGCCAAGGGTCCTGCTGTGAACTCAAATTGCAGCCCACAGCCTGTCACAGAGAGATCCGAGAAGGACTCGAGCATCAGCATCCGGGCACGAGGCAAGAGGTCTGCCCAGAGACCCACCCAGCCTTGCCAGAATCCCCCCAAGAAACCGAGACCCAGCCCCTTCCAGCCACTGAGGCAGGGTACTCAGAGTCCTCATCAGGGGGTTGCGCACATCCCCCAGGCTCTTCCCAGTGCAACTGCACTTGGACCCAAAGAGGTACCCCTGTACAGGCGGCAAGTGGTCAGGAGCACACCGGTACAGGTGGCAAGCAGAGACCTCGAGGACCCAAAGGACAGAACTCAACTGAGTTTTGTCCGAGCTTGCACCACGTCCCACCCTCCACCATCGAGCCAGAGTCCAGCCCAGTGCCTCAGAATGGTCTTCTCCAGACTGGGGAACGGGTGGTGGAGCTCCAGGTTCCGTACCTCCCTCGCCTCCCCATCCCCTGAGAAAAGTAGAGATCCCGGACAGAGCCCTCAGGGCTCAGAGCAGGTGCAGGCACAATGCCCACGGGATCCAGTGACGTCCCTCTATGAGGATCTTCTGGTTTCCTCCTCTGAGGACAGTGACTGGGATTGAGACCCCACATGGCAGTCAAAGACCCTGCCTCTGGACCTCATGCGACTTGGAAGAGATCGAGAGACAGAGGAGGGGAAGGATGCAGGAAGCAGCTGTGTCTCCCCCAGCTCTGGTTGATGTGGGACTGTGTCTCCCCCAGCACTTCGTGGGACCCCAGATCAAGTTGGGGTGGGGGTGGGGGGACACCCAGACACTGCCTCTTTCAATTGGGTGGTGGGAAGGAGTGGCTTAACAGGTGCTGCAGAAACTGTGTTTTGCAACTTAGCGCAGCAGAAACTCTATTGCCAACCAGAAGATATGAAACGGATCGCCACTTGCTGTGCAGTTGACTGAATTTTGCATGACAGGGGGCACAGCCTCACCCTTTGGGAGCTACGGCTACTAGCATCCCTCCCCTGGGAAAAGTGATTCTGTGCCAGCTAAAATGGGCAAGATTCTCTTGGCCTTTGATTGTTCACTGTCATTGTAAATAGCTATTGCGCATCGCGTTCCACGGTAATAAAGTTCCATTTGTTTTTATGTTTTCCCAATTAGGACCCGTGTGCAGGTGTTTTGAATTTGCAATATAAGGGGCCGTCTTAAAACCCGTTCCTCAGATGCCCTTTCCTTGGGCGTAAAGGGGAGATTAGTGACACAGTGGTATCAAGGGCCCCAGCCTCCAGGGGAAAACCCAGCCCTGCTCCATCAAATAGGCCGATAGGCAGGCACTCCAATGCCTCTCCATGCACAGCAAAGCAGGAGAAGTCGCGCGTTGCATTATTTCTCTGTTCGGCTCCCATTGGGATCACCTGGAATCAGCTGGGGGGCTCTAAGGCATGTGGAGGGCTGGTGTCCTCCCCGGATAAGAAGTTCAACACTTATTCGATCGTATGGGGGTGGGGGTGGGGGTGGGGGTGTGGGTGGGGTTAGGGCCTGGGGCTAGGGCTGGTCCAGCACACTCTGTAGATCTCTTTGGGGCAGGAAAGCCTGAGGGCCACCTCGGCTGGCGGGCCAAGGCCACACTTTGCTTTACTTGCGGCTCACATTCTCTAACATGTAATACAGCCTATAACCGGCGCCAGTCAAACTTGGGTGGGGGTCGGGGGTAGGTATTGGGAGTGTGCCACCAAAGGATCACCTCAAATTGGGCGGCTTAAGATGACATCAGTGCATCTCTCCAAGTTCTGGAGGCCAGCAGTGCGAAATGAAGATGTCAGTCCATCAGGTGTGAACCTGAATGGGCTGGGCAACAGACGTCCTCAGGCGGAATTTGCGGCGATGAGACACTTGATCTCATCCAAAGGCAAGGTGCAGAAGGATCCAGGGAGTGTCCTTACATCTCTAGACGCTCTGGATTCCTTTCCTAAAATCTATATTGTTAAGATCCACAGGTGATGGCGTATCAAAAACCTTGGCATGCCCGGCCTGGCTAGGGTCGGGGAATTCCCGGTATGTTGTGCCAGGGGCTGATTACATCAAAGTTGAGTGGATTGGTTGGATTGGATTAGAGAACATCCCATCACGTGGCAGCTATCAGCATAAGTTTGGCCGGAGAGGGGAACCGCCACCACTGACCCGTCCACCAGGATCCTGGGAGCAGCATCGCTTCCCGGAGGGTTTGCCCTGCATCTACCTACAGGACATCTACTTGCAGACGGCAGGAACGCAGCTGGATTTCAGGTGGCTTTCCATTTGGGTCCTCAGTAGGCCCCTCGGTGAATGAGTCTAGTGGGAGAAATTTGCAGTGGGGGACACTACTCTAAGTGTTGGGTCGCGCTTATTCCTTAACTTCGGAAAAGTGTTTCTTAGAGGGGTAAAATGGGCCATTCTAAATGAGATGCCAACTAACCCCGTGAAGCATCAAATTCCAAGGCATCTACCTGGGGAAACAAGCTTTGGTCCAAAGGGCTTTAAGGAGCTAAGCTTGGTTTCTCCCTTTTAGCTCAAGCGCATTCATTTCCTGTATATGAGAAACTAGATCCAAAGCCTGGTGCTAGCTGGGGTTGGGGTGGGGGATGGCAGGTTAAATGGTCATGGCAAGAGTTCAGCCCTTCCATGCGGAAGTCACCTGTCCGGCAGCAGAGCGGAGAAGCTTCCTAGGACAATTCGGTGTCCAAAGTGTCTCCGCTGAAGTGGAATGGGTTCATTTGAGTTTGGAGGAGGGGAGCATCCTTTACTGTAGATTTCCGACGGCGTTAGCCACTTGGCAATGCTGGGCAGCATTCCCAGAGTTCCCCCTTTTCCTCATTCGGGGGAAGTGTTGTCTTCCATCTCCCAAACACTGTCTATTAAGGGAGACTATCGCAGAGTCCGAAAGAGCCGGTGTGGAAGGGTGCTAATCTCAATGCAGCATCGGGAAGATGGACGTTTTGATTGACCCGGGATTCTATTAAGAGGGGAGGTCATCGTGGTGGAGGATGGTCAATGCCTCAGGAGGGGCCATCCCTTCATGAGAAGAGCAGAGCGAGGGCCGGGTTCACTCCTCCTCCTCAGTCCTGTATGCCCATGACATTTCTCTTTCCTTCCTTGTGATCCAGGTTCTCCAACACTGTGTACCAGTGGAAGCCTCACCTGAAGCCCAAAGGGTCTAGGCAGTCCCCACGAAGCCCAGAACATGAAGCAGCGACAGAAGAGGCCAGCGGGGCTGAGAGCGCCTCCACCAGAGGAGGAGGATGCCAGGGTAAGTGGGGGCTTTGCTCTTTCAGGACCGGGGCCCCCAGACTGTGAGTCTGAACATCGGCAAAGTTCTGTGCCCAGAATTCCCTTTCCCCTCCCCACCCACACCTGGCCTGGATTTTTTTGGGCCTCGCCGGGTAGACACGGTGAACCAGAGCACCTGAGGAGCAGCCTCAGTCCCCATTGCCCTGCCCACCCAGGTGTTCCTCCGAGCCTGGAAACCTGACTGATTCCTCATGGGCGACACCACCCATCCTTCATCCTAGGGTCTCTCTTCAACGTTGGCTGTTGGCAGCAACCATAGAACTTGAAATGCCTTCCACCTAAAGGGCCGCCTGTTCCTCAGTCTCCTCCACACAATCAGTATTCAGCTGCCCCAGTCTGTCCATCGAGTGAATTTTGAAAGCTGCCTGTGCTTTCTGCTGACTCACCCTCCCCTTCCTCTGCCCACAGGTCAAGTGCAAGGACTGTGGGGCCTTTGGGCACACGGCAAGAAGCATGAGGTGCCCCATTAAGCGCTGGGCTCAGATTCTCGACCTCCAGCCTCTGGGGTCAGATAAGAAAGACACGGAGAACCGGGATCCATGCAAGGCCCCGCAACTCCAGACCACAGCTTCCTTGAACAAGCCTGCCAGAGGGGACAGACAGAGACAGAGGTGCGGCACGGGGAGGGTTGGGACCCATCCTTGGGCTTTGAAGCAGTCAGGAGATGGAGAGCACCCACCTCTGTGCGTGTGCATCCATCTTCAGGCATGGGCGGGGAAACCGGAGAGACATAGGCAAGGATCACTAGGTGATCTCGGGGTCTACCCTCAGGAGCTACTTTTACCCATCACAGCCAATAAAGGTGGGCACAGGGCACATCTTGCAACCTTGCATGTGGCAGCAGGCAGCAGGCAGCAATGCTATCGAGTCCAGGTTAGGCTGAGTGTTGCAAAGCCCAGAAGGCTGCCAGCCACTGGAGATGCATCCGGGTGTCAGAAAGAACGGTCTGTGCCACGTTACAGGGTCTTCAATAGCTCACTCACCCCCAAACCTGGAAGTGGACGGGATAAGGGATTTGCTTCCCAAATGGGGCAGAGTGTAGGGAGCAGACCACCTCAGGCAGGGTTTTAATTTTCTTATGTATTTATTTTCTGATGCATTCATTTATTTACTTATTTGTTTGTTTGATTGTTTGTTTATTTTGGCAGGGAGGAAGAGGAGCAGAGGAATGCTCTACTGCCCAATCTTCCCAGGGGAACCCATTGGAAGCAGCAGCAAGACTGGACAGAAACGCCTCTCTACATCAGGGTAAGTCTCATCCCTGGCTCCCACCTCAATGCCTCGTCTGGGTACCGTGGTTTGCTCCACTCCCACACCCGTTCACTTGAGGGTGTGCTAAAAGTCCATTCCGGAGAATGGGAATCCCGTTCATCCGAGGCCTTTGCGACACCAGCCTTGCCCGTGAGGCTTGAGTTGTGGGCAGTTAACAACAACACGCTAGCGGGGGCATTCTGATGCACGGGCCGGTGGGGTTCAATCTGGTGTGTCTTCCCAAAGCTAGAACGCTATATGGAAAACCACACATCTTTGAATTGGGGATACGGATGCTCAGATGCAAAGATCATTAGGCAGGCAGAGGGTGGAGAAGAGGGTGGGTAAAGGGCTTGTGTTTTCCTTCGCTTCATGAGAGGCAATGTTAAGAAATGATGCACTTTCGAGCCCGATAGAAATATCATATGAAGGCGATAATAAGCTTTACTTATCCATCCTCCGTGCCTTTTGATGGGGGTGATTTTAAATCCACTTGATTGAGAGGAAATCCTGACATGGCTATCGTATGCTCTCGTGTCTTGCCGACAGCGTCCATGCTGGCCGATGCCTCTCCACGCAACCTCCAAGGGACCGCCACCGGTCCCTCCACCCACGTGTCCGCCTCCCTCGGAGAGGCCTGTCATGAGATCCATGGACCCTGCCTTGCCCCTGGCTCGAAAACCAGGACTGAGCGTCTTCTGGCCCCCTGGACGGGATGAAGCAGAGGAAGTGGATAGCCCTGCGGCCCCCCAGCCGGCTTCCCAGCACTTAAGAATGGACTTCGCGGTCACTGATCAGCTGGCAGTACAGGGGCCTGCTGCTTGCTCCCGTCACCTCCGCCGACTGGCCCGTGAAAGACCTAGCCAGGGCCATGGCCTCAACTTCCAGGCACCAGCCAAGGGTCCTGCTGTGAACTCAAATTGCAGCCCACAGCCTGTCACAGAGAGATCCGAGAAGGACTCGAGCATCAGCATCCGGGCACGAGGCAAGAGGTCTGCCCAGAGACCCACCCAGCCTTGCCAGAATCCCCCCAAGAAACCGAGACCCAGCCCCTTCCAGCCACTGAGGCAGGGTACTCAGAGTCCTCATCAGGGGGTTGCGCACATCCCCCAGGCTCTTCCCAGTGCAACTGCACTTGGACCCAAAGAGGTACCCCTGTACAGGCGGCAAGTGGTCAGGAGCACACCGGTACAGGTGGCAAGCAGAGACCTCGAGGACCCAAAGGACAGAACTCAACTGAGTTTTGTCCGAGCTTGCACCACGTCCCACCCTCCACCATCGAGCCAGAGTCCAGCCCAGTGCCTCAGAATGGTCTTCTCCAGACTGGGGAACGGGTGGTGGAGCTCCAGGTTCCGTACCTCCCTCGCCTCCCCATCCCCTGAGAAAAGTAGAGATCCCGGACAGAGCCCTCAGGGCTCAGAGCAGGTGCAGGCACAATGCCCACGGGATCCAGTGACGTCCCTCTATGAGGATCTTCTGGTTTCCTCCTCTGAGGACAGTGACTGGGATTGAGACCCCACATGGCAGTCAAAGACCCTGCCTCTGGACCTCATGCGACTTGGAAGAGATCGAGAGACAGAGGAGGGGAAGGATGCAGGAAGCAGCTGTGTCTCCCCCAGCTCTGGTTGATGTGGGACTGTGTCTCCCCCAGCACTTCGTGGGACCCCAGATCAAGTTGGGGTGGGGGTGGGGGGACACCCAGACACTGCCTCTTTCAATTGGGTGGTGGGAAGGAGTGGCTTAACAGGTGCTGCAGAAACTGTGTTTTGCAACTTAGCGCAGCAGAAACTCTATTGCCAACCAGAAGATATGAAACGGATCGCCACTTGCTGTGCAGTTGACTGAATTTTGCATGACAGGGGGCACAGCCTCACCCTTTGGGAGCTACGGCTACTAGCATCCCTCCCCTGGGAAAAGTGATTCTGTGCCAGCTAAAATGGGCAAGATTCTCTTGGCCTTTGATTGTTCACTGTCATTGTAAATAGCTATTGCGCATCGCGTTCCACGGTAATAAAGTTCCATTTGTTTTTATGTTTTCCCAATTAGGACCCGTGTGCAGGTGTTTTGAATTTGCAATATAAGGGGCCGTCTTAAAACCCGTTCCTCAGATGCCCTTTCCTTGGGCGTAAAGGGGAGATTAGTGACACAGGGGTATCAAGGGCCCCAGCCTCCAGGGGAAAACCCAGCCCTGCTCCATCAAATAGGCCGATAGGCAGGCACTCCAATGCCTCTCCATGCACAGCAAAGCAGGAGAAGTCGCGCGTTGCATTATTTCTCTGTTCGGCTCCCATTGGGATCACCTGGAATCAGCTGGGGGGCTCTAAGGCATGTGGAGGGCTGGTGTCCTCCCCGGATAAGAAGTTCAACACTTATTCGATCGTATGGGGGTGGGGGTGGGGGTGGGGGTGTGGGTGGGGTTAGGGCCTGGGGCTAGGGCTGGTCCAGCACACTCTGTAGATCTCTTTGGGGCAGGAAAGCCTGAGGGCCACCTCGGCTGGCGGGCCAAGGCCACACTTTGCTTTACTTGCGGCTCACATTCTCTAACATGTAATACAGCCTATAACCGGCGCCAGTCAAACTTGGGTGGGGGTCGGGGGTAGGTATTGGGAGTGTGCCACCAAAGGATCACCTCAAATTGGGCGGCTTAAGATGACATCAGTGCATCTCTCAAAGTTCTGGAGGCCAGCAGTGCGAAATGAAGATGTCAGTCCATCAGGTGTGAACGTGAATGGGCTGGGCAACAGACGTCCTCAGGCGGAATTTGCGGCGATGAGACACTTGATCTCATCCAAAGGCAAGGTGCAGAAGGATCCAGGGAGTGTCCTTACATCTCTAGACGCTCTGGATTCCTTTCCTAAAATCTATATTGTTAAGATCCACAGGTGATGGCGTATCAAAAACCTTGGCATGCCCGGCCTGGCTAGGGTCGGGGAATTCCCGGTATGTTGTGCCAGGGGCTGATTACATCAAAGTTGAGTGGATTGGTTGGATTGGATTAGAGAACATCCCATCACGTGGCAGCTATCAGCATAAGTTTGGCCGGAGAGGGGAACCGCCACCACTGACCCGTCCACCAGGATCCTGGGAGCAGCATCGCTTCCCGGAGGGTTTGCCCTGCATCTACCTACAGGACATCTACTTGCAGACGGCAGGAACGCAGCTGGATTTCAGGTTGCTTTCCATTTGGGTCCTCAGTAGGCCCCTCGGTGAATGAGTCTAGTGGGAGAAATTTGCAGTGGGGGACACTACTCTAAGTGTTGGGTCGCGCTTATTCCTTAACTTCGGAAAAGTGTTTCTTAGAGGGGTAAAATGGGCCATTCTAAATGAGATGCCAACTAACCCCGTGAAGCATCAAATTCCAAGGCATCTACCTGGGGAAACAAGCTTTGGTCCAAAGGGCTTTAAGGAGCTAAGCTTGGTTTCTCCCTTTTAGCTCAAGCGCATTCATTTCCTGTATATGAGAAACTAGATCAAAAGCCTGGCGCTAGCTGGGGTTGGGGTGGGGGATGGCAGGTTAAATGGTCATGGCAAGAGTTCAGCCCTTCCATGCGGAAGTCACCTGTCCGGCAGCAGAGCGGAGAAGCTTCCTAGGACAATTCGGTGTCCAAAGTGTCTCCGCTGAAGTGGAATGGGTTCATTTGAGTTTGGAAGAGGGGAGCATCCTTTACTGTAGATTTCCGACGGCGTTAGCCACTTGGCAATGCTGGGCAGCATTCCCAGAGTTCCCCCTTTTCCTCATTCGGGGGAAGTGTTGTCTTCCATCTCCCAAACACTGTCTATTAAGGGAGACTATCGCAGAGTCCGAAAGAGCCGGTGTGGAAGGGTGCTAATCTCAATGCAGCATCGGGAAGATGGACGTTTTGATTGACCCGGGATTCTATTAAGAGGGGAGGTCATCGTGGTGGAGGATGGTCAATGCCTCAGGAGGGGCCATCCCTTCATGAGAAGAGCAGAGCGAGGGCCGGGTTCACTCCTCCTCCTCATTCCTGTATGCCCATGAAATTTCTCTTTCCTTCCTTGTGATCCAGGTTCTCCAACACTGTGTACCAGTGGAAGCCTCACCTGAAGCCCAAAGGGTCTAGGCAGTCCCCACGAAGCCCAGAACATGAAGCAGCGACAGAAGAGGCCAGCGGGGCTGAGAGCGCCTCCACCAGAGGAGGAGGATGCCAGGGTAAGTGGGGGCTTTGCTCTTTCAGGACCGGGGCCCCCAGACTGTGAGTCTGAACATCGTCGGCAAAGTTCTGTGCCCAGAATTCCCTTTCCCCTCCCCACCCACACCTGGCCTGGATTTTTTTGGGCCTCGCCGGGTAGACACGGTGAACCAGAGCACCTGAGGAGCAGCCTCAGTCCCCATTGCCCTGCCCACCCAGGTGTTCCTCCGAGCCTGGAAACCTGACTGATTCCTCATGGGCGACACCACCCATCCTTCATCCTAGGGTCTCTCTTCAACGTTGGCTGTTGGCAGCAACCATAGAACTTGAAATGCCTTCCACCTAAAGGGCCGCCTGTTCCTCAGTCTCCTCCACACAGTCAGTATTCAGCTGCCCCAGTCTGCCCATCGAGTGAATTTTGAAAGCTGCCTGTGCTTTCTGCTGACTCACCCTCCCCTTCCTCTGCCCACAGGTCAAGTGCAAGGACTGTGGGGCCTTTGGGCACACGGCAAGAAGCATGAGGTGCCCCATTAAGCGCTGGGCTCAGATTCTCGACCTCCAGCCTTTGGGGTCAGATAAGAAAGACACGGAGAACCGGGATCCATGCAAGGCCCCGCAACTCCAGACCACAGCTTCCTTGAACAAGCCTGCCAGAGGGGACAGACAGAGACAGAGGTGCGGCACGGGGAGGGTTGGGACCCATCCTTGGGCTTTGAAGCAGTCAGGAGATGGAGAGCACCCACCTCTGTGCGTGTGCATCCATCTTCAGGCATGGGCGGGGAAACCGGAGAGACATAGGCAAGGATCACTAGGTGATCTCGGGGTCTACCCTCAGGAGCTACTTTTACCCATCACAGCCAATAAAGGTGGGCACAGGGCACATCTTGCAACCTTGCATGTGGCAGCAGGCAGCAGGCAGCAGGCAGCAATGCTATCGAGTCCAGGTTAGGCTGAGTGTTGCAAAGCCCAGAAGGCTGCCAGCCACTGGAGATGCATCCGGGTGTCAGAAAGAACGGTCTGTGCCACGTTACAGGGTCTTCAATAGCTCACTCACCCCCAAACCTGGAAGTGGACGGGATAAGGGATTTGCTTCCCAAATGGGGCAGAGTGTAGGGAGCAGACCACCTCAGGCAGGGTTTTTATTTTCTTATGTATTTATTTTCTGATGCATCTGTTTATTTACTTATTTGTTTGTTTGATTGTTTGTTTATTTTGGCAGGGAGGAAGAGGAGCAGAGGAATGCTCTACTGCCCAATGTTCCCAGGGGAACCCATTGGAAGCAGCAGCAAGACTGGACAGAAACGCCTCTCTACATCAGGGTAAGTCTCATCCCTGGCTCCCACCTCAATGCCTCGTCTGGGTACCCTGGTTTGCTCCACTCCCACACCCGTTCACTTGAGGGTGTGCTAAAAGTCCATTCCGGAGAATGGGAATCCCGTTCATCCGAGGCCTTTGCGACACCAGCCTTGCCCGTGAGGCTTGAGTTGTGGGCGGTTAACAACAACACGCTAGCGGGGGCATTCTGATGCACGGGCAGGTGGGGTTCAATCTGGTGTGTCTTCCCAAAGCTAGAACGCTATATGGAAAACCACACATCTTTGAATTGGGGATACGGATGCTCAGATGCAAAGATCATTAGGCAGGCAGAGTGTGGAGAAGAGGGTGGGAAAAGGGCTTGTGTTTTCCTTCGCTTCATGAGAGGCAATGTTAAGAAATGATGCACTTTCGAGCCTGATAGAAATATCATAGGAAGGCGATAATAAGCTTTAGTTATCCATCCTCCGTGCCTTTTGATGGGGGTGATTTTAAATCCACTTGATTGAGAGGAAATCCTGACATGGCTATCGTATGCTCTCGTGTCTTGCCGACAGCGTCCATGCCGGCCGATGCCTCCCCACGCAACCTCCAAGGGACCGCCACCGGTCCCTCCACCCACGTGTCCGCCTCCCCCGGAGGGGCCTGTCATGAGATCCATGGACCCTGCCTTGTCCCTGACTCGAAAACCAGGACTGAGCGTCTTCTGGCCCCCTGGACGGGATGAAGCAGAGGAAGTGGATAGCCCTGCGGCCCCCCAGCCGGCTTCCCAGCACTTAAGAATGGACTTCGCGGTCACTGATCAGCTGGCAGTACAGGGGCCTGCTGCTTGCTCCC
Source organism: Tamandua tetradactyla (assembly GCF_023851605.1). NCBI lineage: Eukaryota > Metazoa > Chordata > Mammalia > Pilosa > Myrmecophagidae > Tamandua > Tamandua tetradactyla. Next base: position 86,327,363 of record NC_135340.1, read on the forward strand.
GTCACCTCCGCCGACTGGCCCGTGAAAGACCTAGCCAGGGCCATGGCCTCAACTTCCAGGCACCAGCCAAGGGTCCTGCTGTGAACTCAAATTGCAGCCCACAGCCTGTCACAGAGAGATCCGAGAAGGACTCGAGCATCAGCATCTGGGCACGAGGCAAGAGGTCTGCCCAGAGACCCACCCAGCCTTGCCAGAATCCCCCCAAGAAACCGAGACCCAGCCCCTTCCAGCCACTGAGGCAGGGTACTCAGAGTCCTCATCAGGGGGTTGCGCACATCCCCCAGGCTCTTCCCAGTGCAACCGCACTTGGACCCAAAGAGGTACCCCTGTACAGGCGGCAAGTGGTCAGGAGCACACCGGTACAGGTGGCAAGCAGAGACCTCGAGGACCCAAAGGACAGAACTCAACTGAGTTTTGTCCGAGCTTGCACCACGTCGCACCCTCCACCATCGAGCCAGAGTCCAGCCCAGTGCCTCAGAATGGTCTTCTCCAGACTGGGGAACGGGTGGTGGAGCTCCAGGTTCCGTACCTCCCTCGCCTCCCCATCCCCTGAGAAAAGTAGAGATCCCGGACAGAGCCCTCAGGGCTCAGAGCAGGTGCAGGCACAATGCCCACGGGATCCAGTGACGTCCCTCTATGAGGATCTTCTGGTTTCCTCCTCTGAGGACAGTGACTGGGATTGAGACCCCACATGGCAGTCAAAGACCCTGCCTCTGGACCTCATGCGACTTGGAAGAGAACGAGAGACAGAGGAGGGGAAGGATGCAGGAAGCAGCTGTGTCTCCCCCAGCTCTGGTTGATGTGGGACTGTGTCTCCCCCAGCACTTCGTGGGACCCCAGATCAAGTTGGGGTGGGGGTGGGGGGACACCCAGACACTGCCTCTTTCAACTGGGTGGTGGGAAGGAGTGGCTTAACAGGTGCTGCAGAAACTGTGTTTTGCAACTTAGCGCAGCAGAAACTCTATTGCCAACCAGAAGATATGAAACGGATCGCCACTTGCTGTGCAGTTGACTGAGTTTTGCATGACAGGGGGCACAGCCTCACCCTTGGGGAGCTACGGCTACTAGCATCCCTCCCCTGGGAAAAGTGATTCTGTGCCAGCTAAAATGGGCAAGATTCTCTTGGCCTTTGATTGTTCACTGTCATTGTAAATAGCTATTGCGCATCGCGTTCCACGGTAATAAAGTTCCATTTGTTTTTATGTTTTCCCAATTAGGACCCGTGTGCAGGTGTTTTGAATTTGCAATATAAGGGGCCGTCTTAAAACCCGTTCCTCAGATGCCCTTTCCTTGGGCGTAAAGGGGAGATTAGTGACACAGTGGTATCAAGGGCCCCAGCCTCCAGGGGAAAACCCTGCCCTGCTCCCACAAATAGGCCGATAGGCAGGCACTCCAATGCCTCTCCATGCACAGCAAAGCAGGAGAAGTCGCGCGTTGCATTATTTCTCTGTTCGGCTCCCATTGGGATCACCTGGAATCAGCTGGGGGGCTCTAAGGCATGTGGAGGGCTGGTGTCCTCCCCGGATAAGAAGTTCAACACTTATTCGATCGTATGGGGGTGGGGGTGGGGGTGGGGGTGGGGGTGGGGTTAGGGCCTGGGGCTAGGGCTGGTCCAGCACACTCTGTAGATCTCTTTGGGGCAGGAAAGCCTGAGGGCCACCTCGGCTGGCGGGCCAAGGCCACACTTTGCTTTACTTGCGGCTCACATTCTCTAACATGTAATACAGCCTATAACCGGCGCCAGTCAAACTTGGGTGGGGGTCGGGGGTAGGTATTGGGAGTGTGCCACCAAAGGATCACCTCAAATTGGGCGGCTTAAGATGACATCAGTGCATCTCTCAAAGTTCTGGAGGCCAGCAGTGCGAAATGAAGATGTCAGTCCATCAGGTGTGAACGTGAATGGGCTGGGCAACAGACGTCCTCAGGCGGAATTTGCGGCGATGAGACACTTGATCTCATCCAAAGGCAAGGTGCAGAAGGATCCAGGGAGTGTCCTTACATCTCTAGACGCTCTGGATTCCTTTCCTAAAATCTATATTGTTAAGATCCACAGGTGATGGCGTATCAAAAACCTTGGCATGCCCGGCCTGGCTAGGGTCGGGGAATTCCCGGTATGTTGTGCCAGGGGCTGATTACATCAAAGTTGAGTGGATTGGTTCGATTGGATTAGAGAACATCCCATCACGTGGCAGCTATCAGCATAAGTTTGGCCGGAGAGGGCAACCGCCACCACTGACCCGTCCACCAGAATTCTGGGGAGGAGCATTGCTTCCCGGAGGGTTTGCCCTGCATCTACCTACAGGACATCTACTTGCAGACGGCAGGAACGCAGCTGGATTCCAGGTTGCTTTCCATTTGGGTCCTCAGTAGGCCCCTCGGTGAATGAGTCTAGTGGGAGAAATTTGCCGTGGGGGACACTACTCTAGGTGTTGGGTCACGCTTGTTCCTTAACTTCAGAAAAGTGTTTCTTAGAGGGGTAAAATGGGCCATTCTAAATGAGATGCCAACTAACCCCGTGAAGCATCAAATTCCAAGGCATCTACCTGGGGAAACAAGCTTTGGTCCAAAGGGCTTTAAGGAGCTAAGCTTGGTTTCTCCCTTTTAGCTCAAGCGCATTCATTTCCTGTATATGAGAAACTAGATCAAAAGCCTGGTGCTAGCTGGGGTTGGGGTGGGGGATGGCAGGTTAAATGGTCATGGCAAGAGTTCAGCCCTTCCATGCGGAAGTCACCTGTCCGGCAGCAGAGCGGAGAAGCTTCCTAGGACAATTCGGTGTCCAAAGTGTCTCCGCTGAAGTGGAATGGGTTCATTTGAGTTTGGAAGAGGGGAGCATCCTTTACTGTAGATTTCCGACGGCGTTAGCCACTTGGCAATGCTGGGCAGCATCCCCAGAGTTCCCCCTTTTCCTCATTCTGGGGAAGTGTTGTCTTCCATCTTCCAAATACTGTCTATTAAGGGAGACTCTCGCAGAGTCCGAAAGAGCCGGTGTGAAAGGGTGCTAATCTCAATGCAGCATCGGGAAGATGGACGTTTTGATTGACCCAGGATTCTATTAAGAGGGGAGGTCATCGTGGTGGAGGATGGTCAATGCCTCAGGAGGGGCCATCCCTTCATGAGAAGAGCAGAGCGAGGGCCTGGTTCACTCCTCCTCCTCATTCCTGTATGCCCATGAAATTTCTCTTTCCTTCCTTGTGATCCAGGTTCTCCAACACTGTGTACCAGTGGAAGCCTCACCTGAAGCCCAAAGAGATTAGGCAGTCCCCACGAAGCCCAGAACATGAAGCAGCGACAGAAGAGGCCAGCGGGGCTGAGAGTGCCCCCACCAGAGGAGGAGGATGCCAGGGTAAGTGGGAGCTTTGCTCTTTCAGGACCGGGGCCCCCAGACTGTGAGTCTGAACATCGGCAAAGTTCTGTGCCCAGAATTCCCTTTCCCTTCCTCACCCACAACTGGTCTGGATTTTTTTGGGCCTCGCCAGGTAGACACGGTGAATCAGAGCACCTGAGGAGCAGCCTCAGTCCCCATTGCCCTGCCCACCCAGGTGTTCCCCGAGCTTGCAGAATACTCAAACTTCTCATAGCCACATAACAGCATGTGATTGTCTTGCACTGTGTTTCCAGTTTTAATGTTTCTTGTAAATTCTTTATGACCACCGTCGTTTATTAGTGTTCCTTTTCCTCTAATGAAAATACCACACCCATAAGTTTCATGCCAATCTTCTTAGGTTTCTTTGCAGTTAACTGTATGAAATGTTTCCTTCCTTCATTGTTTCATGCTGAAAGTGCACATTTCTCCCCGGAAGTTTGGCCCTGCATTTCAGATTAAAATTTAACTTTCCTATCTCCTTAATAATTTCAAACCAGTACACCATGTTTCCTTATCCTCATAGCCAATAAAATCTTGTGAATGTACTAAGAGAACAGATTCTGTACATGAACGAAGGCAGCATCTATTCATGAAATTTGAGGACAAAGCTTAAATGGACATTCCTGTGACATGAAAACATTTGGAAAAGTGTCTTCACTTTCAAAGAATCTTATGTTTCCTGATCTTGTACATATATGGAACATAGTTATCTAAGTGAATAAGTCTAAACAGATCTGCTATTATAAGGTTTCTATGTGTTTCCTCAAAGAATGTGATGTATATAACTTTCACTCAAATGTTCAGCAAAGGTATCCCATCTACTCTTTTCAGAACATAAACTTTAGGATAGGTATCTCACTAGAAGGGCAGATAATTGCAAGGGTGTGGGGCCACAGAAATGCAGCTATTGGGGGTGAAATGTTACAAACTTGTGGCTCTTTGTATATGCCAGGGTGTACTAAATCTCTCCCTTTTGTTCCAACCTTAGTGTGGCAGCTATCTTGTCAGCTGGCAGTGATTGGAAAATGAAAAATTTTTAAATCAATGTAAGCAGAACACCATCAGATTTTGACTTTCACCTCTTTCAACCAACAGAATTTACCTAATAAAATGCGTTCAGGAAAAAAAATGCATTCAGGGTTGGTTAGTGGCTGAATTAAAGATTTCAACAAGGCAGTTGGTATCAAGGCCCCACAAAAGCTTTTGGAAAGTCATTTAATCAGAAATGCAATGGTGAGTGCTAAACAAAGTGAACACAGAACAGAGTAAGTTAGTACACCTTCCTGAAAGGGTAAAATATCCTTCTTAATCCCTAATCATCCCATGGAAGCTTTCACTGATGTTGTATAAGCAGAATTACATCCAGGTTAGATCTGTTTATGCATCATGTAACATAAGTTCCCTTTCATCTAGAACATTTTTATTCTCTGACCTTTTTAAGGTCAGTCACCAAAGCCAGTGCTACAACATTTGCTGTAATCATGAAATATTGAAGTGCGGAACCTCCAGTTCTGCTAATCATGTGATTGGACAACATAGCTAGAAAGAACCACTGGGTAAAGGTGTGCTCATTCCTCAAACACAGCTGTGCTCATGACTCTGTGTCCCCTCAGCCCCATTGTCACCAAGGCAAAAGGCAAGATAAAATACCTTGCACTTCCTCTATCTTCTTTGTCCAAGAGTACTGAGGCCAAATGTGTGACCCTACACTCAGACTCATTTCTACTCTGTTTGTTGATGCAAGATCCTGACAGCCCAGGTGTTTGGGTATTCCAAGGAAAGCCATTGGAGCAGTACTAATTGGATCCTGAGGGGTGAGTAGAGCACCATACCCCAAGTCCCTCCCTCCACTCAAGGGCTTGGAAGATTATGGGAACCTATGTCATATCAAGGAGGTGGGGCCAGCCAGAAGACGCCTCATGGGATTGCAGTTGTTGATGTCTGTTAGTTGGAGAACTCTCTCCAAAGGGGGAGCAACACTCTGGAGCTCATGTTCCCCACAGGGAAACCCTGTGACCTTTCTTCTCAGAGACAAGGATGCTCCTTCTCTCCTCTGAGGAGGTGAGTTCCCATTCCATGTGTTTGCAAATCCCCAACTTCTTTATTCAGCTACATCGCAATCTGCTGCTGGGATCAGCACCTGGGGTCACAGAGCATCCTCCTACACAGAATCTGCATCTGAACTGGAAGGAACTTTATGGATCAGGGCAGGCCTCCAGAACCTGGCAAACTCTTGCAAATTGAATACAGCTCTGTAGTGCCTGACCTACACACCCTACCTCACCAACTACCTGCTCTCCCAGGAGTACTCTCAGTCCTGTGCAGCAGATATCCTTCATCACATGTACCAATCCAACACACATCATTCACGTGCTCCGTAATCCTGGGGACATGATGAAGCTCTCACCTGCACTGGTTTGGCCTTTCATACACAGCAACAGGAAAATTCTCATTCAAGTGTCTCATGTTCCACCCTAGATGTTAAACAGACAGCCTGGTTGCATGGGCATGGTCAGTTAGGCTGCTGCTCAACAGACACCTCCCAATCCATCAAATGTTTGGATACAGGAGACCTCAAAAGTGTCTCTGTTAGGCAGTCTCAGACAACTTTAATCTTTACATTCCTCTGAACATTCAGGAGACTCAGTGTGAGCAAAGATTTAGAGTAGCTGGTGAAGACCAAAGAGCCAGATGGTAGAGATACCTATCTTTATGGCACATATGGAAGGTGCAGGTTGTCTAAGGCATTGACTTTGCATGCCTCACCAAAGGCCCTGACCCTGGTCCTGAAAAGCTTCTCAAATTTCACAGGTCAGAAAATTGCAAAGGATGTGCAATACCCAACATCTTGACATGCAAGCAAATATGTCTGAGTCCCATGGCACACTGCTGGTTTATGTTCTCTATGCCATACTGGTCCATACCAAGTCAAGTTGGCACACTGGACATTTCCCCTAGTGCGTAAAAGCCAAGAGTAGCAAGTGACATGAAATGGATGATGTCTTGGTTACCAAATGTGAATACCTTCTCTTTTGAGCCAGCAAGTTCATATCCTCTTTTACCTACAGAAGGTGGAATTGCACAGAAACAGTGACAGTATGTAGCCAGGTGTGGAACCAAGCACCATTACAGAAGAGGACACAGACATGGGTATGGTACAAGCAGTGCCCAAAAGCAATTTGCTCAATTGGTCACTGAGCCAGAGGAAAACAGGCCAGAGACAATCACCGAAGAAATTACCTTAGACAGGTGGAAATTCCTCCAAGGACAGATGTGATAAAAGCCTGGATTTAACCTCATAAAGACTGAATCTGCCCTGCATCCGATGCTGTGGTAAGTCACAAGTAAAAACACACAGATGAGATAGAAAAAACTCACCATGAACAGGAAACACACTCAACAAATAATCCAGCCAGGGGCATTCCACATCAGGTGGCAACAGACTTTGGCCAAACCCCTTGCTTGGACAGGCAGCAGAGGTAGCAAGAAGAAGAAGGGCAAGAGGGCGCTCAAAGTGCTGCAGTGGCCTCAGTGAAAATGCTGTCACACGCAATCACGCCCACACACAGATACCTGGGTATACAAGTGAAGAGTGCAACATTCATACTCCACATGTGCACAGACACTCACGTTTCCCCAATGTAATTAAAATAAGGAGAAAGATAAACCATGAGAACATAATGTTAGAGAATATGCTGAATAGCACAATCCTGCATAATATTAAAAAAGCACTGGACTAGGGTCTCACCTTCAATATCACTCTTAATCTTTCTTAAACTTCATTCACTTAACATAATTACTTAAGTGAATAGGTTTGTCCTTAAGAAATGTGCATCTGTTCATTTTTGCAAATAATATGATTTTTACAACTTCCACTCAGATATTCAGAATAGAAATTAGTAGGCTAACTTGATAAAAATATACATAACTACTTGGAGAGATAATGATGCATCCAAGGATGCAGCAAATGTGGCACAATGTCAAAGAATTTTGGGTCTTCGTAACTGGCAGGTTGTGCTGTATTTCCCCCTCTGGGACTTTCCTGCAACTCTCTTGTATTCAAAAAATGATTTCAAAATAAAACACAGGGAAGTCATCCCATCAGAAAGGTAATGTTGTGTGCTAGACAAATTGAATATGTGACAAACTCATCAGCAATTGCACCTTCCTGGAAGCTCAAAATATCTTTCTAAATCCCAAACATCCCACCTTACATAGCGCTGAAGTAGTAGGATCACATCTAGGTCAAACTCTATTTACATACCATGTAAAGAGTTCCTACCCAGCTGGGCTGGCTTGTGTCTAGATTGATGGCACTATCCCTAAAATCCTGTATGGTGAAGTGATTTCAAACTAAATCATTTAAAAATAAGTCCAGAAGTCAAACCAAACATAAAACTTAAATGAAAAATCTACTTACTTACTCATAATCATGTGTTCATTTCATCATGCCATGTGCTCCCCTGGTACACACCAACAGTCCCTTCTTTTAGCATTTGCCATCAGATTTTAGAAGATCAGCAGCAAGGCTTGTTGTGGCAGCAACAGGCTTGGGTATCGTGGCACAGACTATGGAAGTCCAAGGAACCTGCTTAGCACAGCTGGTTGCCAGAAAACTTTAACACAACCTCACTGCACCTGGGGAAGTTTCCCATGATGTCTTGAAAATGAGATCACTGCATTAACCCCTTCATGAAATCTATTTTCTGGCTCCACCCATAGGGTATCTTATGACCATGGCCTCCTCCAATGCCCATGTCCACAGTCTAGTCTGGACCAGAGGCACATCTCTGGGAAAGTTCCTGTGTGATTCATTCCTACCATCAACTGGACACCGCATTCTGGACAGCCATGGACAGGCACAGGTGGCCACAATAGGGATCTCTTCTTTCCCCAAATATGACCCACTTCATACACCAGCACATTTACCTTCTTCACAACCCAGAATTAGGAAGCTTGGGCCAGGATATGCAAAGACTGGCCCTGTTTCCCACCCATGATCAAAAGACACCTCTCTCAAATGGAAATTCTTCATAGACAAAAAGTGAGTCACATTCAGTGGGCCAGTCATGATGGTAGGGCAATGACTGGGACACTGCAAGACACCCTTGCAGATATCTAGATAAGGACTTTTATCCACTGGTATATCCACCCTCACCATGCCTCACATGCTTGCCATGTGAAGGGGTAGGGAGAAGATTTTGTGTTATTTACAAGGCAGAAGTTTTCAAATCCCAAGCATTCATGATGAGAACAAAACCTATTGCCTCTCATGCTCATGACTCCTCTCTTTTCTTTTTCTGTCTCATCTGTTTGCTTTTAAGTCTTTCTCCTGCAATGAGGAGTGTGAGTTCCATGGCAGTATAGAGGACCCGGGAAAGAAGCACATCTTAGTGCTCACACAGCCTCCCACAAAAATACATATACTTTTCATTGCTTGCTGTGACACCTAAAACAACAGGAACACTTCTCAGGCAGGCACAACTCCCATACAAGTCACAAATCAACACAGCATATTCCACACACAAAGTAAGGGTATTCCTAACCCTCCTCAAGGGCCACTCCATCCAGTAAGAGGGACTGGATCATGATAAAACACCTTGAGAGAACCCTTCTCACACCCACAGACACCACCAAGAGCTCCCAGTTGCCATCACAGAGTCCTCAGAAAAGATTCACTTAAGGTTCCAGCAAACAGCAGGTGTGTGTTAGGAAGGACATGGCATCCTTCTTCTCCAAGCTTTGGAAAATAGTAAGGCCCTCACAGTGGGTCAAAAGCTAGCCTGTAGCCTGGCCAGGGTGCACACAGGCATCCTCTACAACTCTGGAGTGTCTCTTACAGCCTCAATCCCTGTTCCTTTGACACAAACTACAGCACTTGGTATAGCAACCAGATAGGGTGCTCATACCAAAAGACACCACCTCTCAACTTTGAGCACCTGAGGGACAGCCTGGAGTGCTCTGGAGACACTGCTTTGAGTCATCAAGGTGTGCTTGCACACCATGGAAACAGAGTCCTCTGTGACAGAGACAGCCAAAGAATGAAAGAAGGTCAAAAAGGCAAACAAAGAATGGCCACTTAATTAGAGGGCCCCAGTGGTAACTGGAACTGTGAAACAGCAGACACTAGAGGGCATTTGAGCCAGATCTGCACCACTGCCTCCCTCATACCATCAATAAACAGCAAATAAAAAGTACAAACAGAAGAAGGAGAGCAGTCCCATTCACGTTGAACAGCTGTCCCTCACCAGGCATGACTTAAGCCCAACCCAAGAGAACACAATACTACCACATCAATCATGTGACACACAGACCCAGCATGCCCTGAAAAGGTCAGTGATGTCAAAGGAGCTTGCTTGCTTTCAGTTTCACAGGACAAATCAAGCAGTGGAAAATGGCAGCCAACAGCCCTGGGAAAACAACTAACATATGGCACTAACCCAAGAAGTAGGCGCTTCAGTTCATTGCCATACTCAGTGCCTGCAGCATGGAGTATATAGGATAGAAGATTCCACACCACTGTATTACTATAACCCAAAGGCCCTCAAGAGAAGAGTTGGCACAGGCCCGGGCAAGTGTCTATAAAATAGGAATGGGCCATATGGTATGCAATCAGTGGCCAAAAGCCCTCAGGCAGCATCCAAAGTCATCACTGCATCCTTTCCAACAGCAAGTTCCACCAAGGGAGAGCATGTCAGCACCAACCTGGTGGCCCAAAATGCCCATTTTGGGCAACAAATGGCTCGCACCCAGAAGTGGTGCAGACCCACAGGCTATGCTGACCTCCTAAAACTGCCATGTAGCCACCAGGACAAGTGGCTTTCCCATTACAGCATCCACTGGAACTCCCAGGGCCATCTGGTCAACCTCAGTAGCAAAGGTGGATGGTTGTTCGTGTGTGTGTGTGTGGGGGGGAAGGTGCCTCCATGTAGACCCTCTATACACATGAGCATGGGCAGGATTTAGTTCCTGTCTCCAGAGCACAACAGGTCAGAAATGTTGGCACCAGGTGCCTCAAAGCTGCCACAGGGGCCACCACCCAGTGGTTTCATGCAACACCCAGCAGGTTTTGGGATCCATGATATCTCCAGCCCATGTCTTTCTCCATCCTCTGACCACATGGCTCTGGTCTGGGCAGACAGAGTCAAATCAAGTGCAGCACACGTTGCCTTTCCTCCGTGGTGCTCTCCAGACATCCTGGCCAGTCCCCACCTCTTTAGCAGGTCTTAGACTTTTTCCAGGAAGGTCACCAGACCACATGGACAACTGGACATACAAAAGACAACAAGTGAATGCAAGAGGACCTGTCCTGGTCACTTGCGACTACTCGCCTTGATGTTCACAGGTGGAAAGGTGGGGGTGCAGTGGCAATGTGTGCTGGTCCAACTGCCCAGACAGCCACAAGAGCCCACAGGCAGAAAAATGATAGCCATCTTCCTCTATGCCTATAGGTTCAATCTCCAGGCAACGGCTTTGGTTCTGTTGCCAGGTTGTAGGCAGGACAATCCAGTCAATGATGTCGGCCTCCTGGAACTATAGCGCGATCACAGTGGCTGCATTGCTTCCCATGCTGATTTCATAGGAACTCCTAAGAAAAGATATAAAAGCGGCCCCTAGGTGGCACGAGACAACCGGCGCGGTGTTAGTAGAATGGCTGTGAGTCACAGGACGCTGAGGTAGTGCTGTGGAGTGCTCAGATGCCTGCTCTGTTCCGGTGTACTTCTGAGAGTGTTGCTCCGGCCGGATCTGCCAGAACTCGGCTGCTGGCCCTGAGGTTTCAGCCCCCAACCCCCACATCCTCAGGGCTGGTGTTGCCATGGTAGGCCATTGGGGTGGGGATGGGGGTCCTCAGTCAGGTCAGGGTTGTCCTGGTCAGACAGGCAGTCTTGCCAGGAGGCCCTCAGCCTGCCGGGCTCTGGTCTTACCAGATCCCCTTCCCTCCACCTTTCTTAACTCTCATTCCAGCCTAGGCTGAGGCCGGTGGAATCACAGCCTCTGTCTCCACAGCTCACGGTCCCTCCCTTCTTTATGTTGTCCAACACCCCACCCCCACCCCACAGCCTCCCACAGCTCCCCACCCTCACGTCACCTACTGTGGCATGCCAAAGCTGCACCCATAACAGACAGAAAAAAAACAATCTGTAGGGTAAGCAAGGAGATATCACAACTCACCCAGTAGAAAGACAAAAATTGAAAAATCTGATAATTCCTCTTGCTGGTGAGGATGAGGAACCCCTAAAACTCATTCACTCCTGGTAAGAATGCAGAACAGCACAGCCAATTTGGAAGACATTTCACAAGGTCTTGCCAAGATAAACCTAGTCTAACTACAAGCTACCAGGAATGTACTCTTAGTTATTTGCCTATGTTGTTTCAAAGCATGTCCACACAAAGATCAGCAGGCAAATATCTACAGCAGCTTGGGTGGGAGTGCTAAAACATGGGAGCTCTATGCAGAGGTTGGAGAACCACGACAGCATAGGAACCCCTCCACACAGGATCCCCACCCACTTCTTGTTGGTTCTCCCTCAGACGGAACCTGGGTCTTAATGCAGCACCAACTCTCCACCCAGGCTCCTCCCTTCCAGGGACATTCTCCCACCTCAACCCTCAATCTGAAGATCACGAAGGCCTGGGGATGCAAGGAACCATCTCTGGGCTGGAGTTCCTCCACCTTCACCTCCTGGGTCCAGGAGTGAGCTTCATAGTCAATTTCCCCTTTAGATGAACAGAATTTGAGTTCCAGGAACATACTCAGCGATGAGGAACATTCTCTTCAGTTTGAACAGAATTTAGCCTCCTTAAGGGCCTAGTTTTCATGTTGATATGATCAAACTACATTTCTCAAGTCAATATTTGCTTAATTATATACTAATCTATGCCATTTTTCCATTTTGTTGCTTCCTCTATATCATATTTATTATTGCTATGTGAAACTGTGTGCAGTTTAGCAAGAAGTGACTTATAAAAGTCAACATCAGGGCAGATCTCTTCACTTGGCAGGCAGTTGGGTGGTGGTGCCAAGCACTACTGTAGTTAGAGACCCCACCACCTAGCCAGGCAACAGCACTGATGGTGGCTGCGGGTGGCACCTGGTGCAGGGACAGTGTGAGTCAGTGGGCTGTGGTAGCTACCCAAAGAGTGGCTTCTGCCAGTCCTGGGTAGTGGTTGTGGCCAAAACCACATGGCATGAGTTCAAGCAGCTGAGTTACCACTCTGCATATCTCCCAGGGAAGGTTCTGAAGCAGCAGTTGCATTGAAAAGCTCTAGCTACAATGGACTGCTTGATCATATTCACACCAAAAATATGGAGCATGTTATAGATAGTTTACGAAATGAGAAAATTGAGGTTCATTTAGTAAAGAGAGAATATAATGAAGAGCCTGTTTGATGGGCAGATGCTGTCATAGCTGCAGGAGGTGATGGCAAAATGCTTCTGGCTGTAACTAGGGTCCTGGACATACTTAAATCAATTACTGGGGTAAACCTGATCCAGATGAGTCTGAGGGTCATTTGTGTCTACCTGTTCGATATAAACATGCTTTTCCAGAAGCCTTGCAGAAGTTCTGCCTGGTGAGTTCAGGTGGATATGGGGGCAGTGAATCAGGTTATACTTTGAAGGGACTGGCATAAACCCCATTCTTATGGACCTTCATGACCAACAACTAAGTTTGAATCAACATAGCCTTCAATATTGAAACAATTCATAATGAAAGATGAGAAGCTTCAGGACCCCAGGTTTTGTCAGTGAGAGCACTAAATGAAGTCTTCACTGGAGACAGTCTGTCATCCAGGGCTTCCTACCATGAAGCTTCAGTTGATGATGGTCCATGGGAAAAACAGAAGAGTTAAGGGCTCAATCTGTGTACTGGAATAAGGTCAAAGGCTTGGTCATTTGATAGCAACTATTTGTGGAAGATATTTTAAATATTGCAATGTGACAAGGAAATTTGAGTCTTCATTGAACAAAGAATTGGTAGAGAAAATTACAGCTGAGTATAATGAATCACTGCTCTACAGTCCAGAAGAACTAAAAATACTTTTCAGTATTTGAAAACCAATGGGGAGGGGTACAAGGGTAGTACAGTGGTAGAATTCTTGCCTGCCATGTGAGAGACCGGGTTCGATTCCTGGTCCATGAACTTCCCCCCCCCCAACAGACAAACAAAAATTCAACAAATGATGCTGCAATAATGGGATACACACATGGAAAATAATGAAATAAGACCCTGCCATGCAGCATACAAAAAAAAAAGGAAAAGAAAAGGAAACCAATAGGAAGTTTTCTCAAGCAGTTGTCCATATTGTCTCTCCTTACAAGTTTGATTTAATTCTTGTTGTCAGGATTCCTGTATGATTGTGGAAGGAACTTCTTTAAAGTTTAAATGGAGCAGTTGCTTCAATGATGATCAATATAGAAGGTGAACTCTGAACTGTGCTCCCAGAACACTGAAGGATTTCCTCAGATGACAAATCTTGATTACCAGAAAAATATTTTTACTGAAGACTATAAAGTCATAAAGCTACAATTTTTGGTTATTGTAAAGTTGACCAGGAAAGTGAGATTATTCTTCAACTGGATACTGATGGGAAAGATGTTTCTTGTGTAAGGAAATGGATGAACTAAACTGATTAGAGTGAATAACAGTTAAATTTCTATATTGCTTATAATTTGTAACCATGAGTGATGGTATCTTTATGAATTTAGAGAGGGAGGCTTAAATAAAGCACTAAATGTTTAGGATTTTAAATTTAACCGTTACAATTTTTTTTTTTTTTTTTACTTCCCTTTACACTTTGCTTAGCTATGTGGAATTGTTTAGACCAAGCACATATCATTTGATTAGTACATGTTTTTTATAGTACCTCAAAAGCAAGAATTGTATTTATTTTGATGATGATGGAAAATTTTGATAATTCTTTACATTGACCTAATGGAAATAGCTGTGCTTTTATATGTGCTGAGAATTTTCTAATTTCAGAACACAATTATTTTATGACTCTTTAGCAATTTAAGCATGGCAATCATTTTTGAAATTATTTATAGACGAAGGTTTTCATTTAACTGACTTTAATTCAGGTTGATTTTGACACTGCTGGGTGAAATATATACATGGAGACAATATCATGATACTGTTACAAAAATATATTGATTACCCAATCACTATTTTAGGCCATAACATAATAATTTTGTTTTGCTTTTGGTGATGTGTATATAATAGGTTTCTTCCATCTTTAAAATTCAATGAATATACATAAAAGTACCAAAAGGATGAAGTGATTTGACATATTCTACTGCAAATTTTGTAAAAGCCTTTAAAAAGTATTTTAATATAAATTTAGGAGAATGATCAGAAAAAAACTGATTTGTTAGTCAATATGAAAAATGTACTTGTTCTGGAATTTCCTTACTTAATATTGTGGCAGTTTTCACTTAGCTCATATCCCAAGTTTCACTCAGCAGCTTTGGATAAAAAGACTTTGCTTTTTTTTCCCACAATGAATTGGAGAATGCTTTTATATTTAGAATAAATTATTTTGATCCATTTTTCAATCTACTTATAAGTGACCCTAGAATTTCACAAAAAAGGTTCCCATTGCTGGATAATGAAACAGTTGATATTCTCAGGCCACTTATTCAAAGTTTATCTGTCCTTTTCACTTGCTAGTGGAAATTTCTGTTCAGTCATTGACAAGTATTTATTGAACACTCACTCACTCTGTGCCGTATTTTGTGACAGGTGCTGGATAATGATGAACAAAACAAACACTACTCTATCTTTATAAAACTTGACACCAGTGTGATCAGAAGCAAATCCTGTGAAAGCTAGGATGGATAACCAAATTGAATGTTTTTAGTTTGCCAACATTAAACATGTTGTTGTTAACAAAAATTTTTGATAACATAAATGTCAGAGTACAAAGGTAATCCAAGATTGGATGTCTATACAGAAGAATCTGTTATTCTCTTCTTAGGAGTATCTGCAAATAGACTCATAGCAAAGAGTTTACAATCATGCAAGAGGTTGAAATATAATATGAATTTGCATTTTCTCAGAGCTGGATGTAGTTCCAAGTTTGATTTTAAAATGAGATATTTAAAATATTACCATATGATGAAGTGAAATTTTACATCATAGAAACTCTCCTAACAGATTTAAAATACTTTATTGAAGAAAATGCCAGCTCCATCTTTGATATCTCAAGGAAATATGATTGTTCAAACTAATACCATAGATCTGTTAAAATGTAAAGAGAACCCACTGTGTAAAATTTTCCATATGCCATATTTTAAAGGTTTTGATAATACTCATTGTGCTCTATTTGCATTGTAATTTCTAACATTTCTACTATGGTACGGATTTATTTGTTAAGAGATGATGAGAACCAAAGGATGTTAGAAAAGCAAATGATTTTATGAATGAGTTAACCTTTCAATGGCAACTATATGTGAAAAAAATTAAACTATTATAACAAAAGTCACTGGCAATTTTCATTTGCCAGAGCACATTCCCAGCAGTCATAAGTCTTATGTAAAAGTAACTTTATACCTAAATATGAATTAGTTGAAAAATTTAAAAATATGAAAAAAAGAATATGTGTATATCATATATATATATGTAATTTTATAGTATATGGCAAAATAATTAAAGTTAATTTTATTTTAACAGTGATAAATCTGTAGGGAGATGTTTTCCTTCCACTAAACAAGTGCTGCAGTATGAGTTTTCTGAGCCAGAAGAAGTCCTCCTGAGGAAATAGTGGCTAAAAACCTCCCAGATCTGATTAAAGATGTGAACATACACATCCAAGAATTCAACACACTCCAAAGAAATTCACATTGAGACATTATAATAAAAATGGCAAAGTCAAAGAGAGAATCCTGAAAGCAGTGAGAGAAGTGGCTCACCATGTACCAGGAGCCTTGATTAGATTAACAGTCAATTTCACAGCTAGGTGCCTGAAGGCAGTGGAATGACACCTTTGGAGTGATCAAAGAAAAGCACTGTCAACCAAGAATTCCACATCCAGCAAAATGAAGGAAAAATTAAGACGTCCCCAGTGAAACAAAAGCTGAGGGAGTTGTCACTAGTCCTGCCCTATAAGAAATGCTGAAGGGAGGTGTCAGCTTGAAAGGAAAGGACACTGGTCAGCAACTTGAATTCATTGGAAGAAATAAAGATTTCAGGTAAAGGTGTGAATGCCAGGACTGTTGTACTGTTGCCTGTAGTTACACATTTGATCTCTCACATGTTTAAAAACACAAATATGAAAGGAAAATATAAATTTATATTTATGGGGCACACAATGTATAAAGATGTAATTTGTGGCAGAAGGAAGTCCTGCCTTATCAGTCCTACTTCAGTGCACATGGATCAAACTTTCCAGTCAAAAGGCAGAATGGATTAAAGAGCATGATCAAACTATATTCTGTTTACAAGATGTTCACCTTAAACCAAAGACATCAATGGGTTGGAAGTGAAAGAATAGAAGAAATATTCCATGCAAGTACAAACCAAAAGAGTGCTGGGGTGGCTTTACTAACAGCAGACATAACAGACTTTAAGTAAAAAGCTTTACAAGAGACAAAGAAGAGCATTATATATTGATAAAGGGTCAACTAATCAAGAAGTTATGACAATTTACACACAGACACCTAACAGCAGAGCTCCAAAATTTATGGTGCGGAGATTGACAGTCTGAAGGGAGAAATGCAGCTCTACAATCACAGCTGGAGCCCTTGGGACACCATTCCCAGTAATGAAGAGACCATTGAGAGCAAAGTACAGTAAGGGAACACAGGGCACACAGATATGCCTGCCAGATAAATCTACAACACTCCACCCAACAACACATTCTTCTCTAGTGCACATGGGTCATTCTCCAGGATAGAGCATATTAAGTCTCAAAACAAGCATCAATGAATTTACAAAGATTGCAATCATACACAGTCTCTCCTCTGATCACAATAGAATGTGATCAGTCTCTCCTCTGATCACAATAGAATCGCACTAGAAATCACTAATGGATGGTGCTGGGAAAACTGGATTTTCATGTGCACAAGAATGAAGTTGGACCCCTGTCTCATGCCATATACAAAATTTAACTAAACATGGATCAACTCCCTAAAGAGAAGAGCTGAAACCATAGAAGATCACATAGGGGCAAACCTTTATGATCTGGGATTTGACAATGGCTTCTTAGATATGATGTGATTCACCCATATTAAACATGTTTGTTTCTTAAAGGATGTTATGCAGAAAGTGAAATTATAATCTACAGAATGGGAGAAAGTAGCTGCAAATCATACATCTGATAGGGGTTTATTATCAAGATATATAAATAAGTCCTACAACTCAACAATAACTACAACAAAAACAATTTATGGGCAAAGGATTAGAATAGGTATCTCTCAAAAAATATATACAAATGACCAATAAGCACAGGGAAAGATGCTCAACATCATTAATTATTAGGGAAATCCAAATCAAAACTACAATGAAATACCACTTCAAAACACTTCCAGGAGGGCTATTATTAAAAACAAGGAAAACAACAAATGTTGGCAAAGATGTGGATAAGCTGGAGCCCTCATACATTGCAGGGAGGAACGTCAACAATGCAACTGGTGTGGAAAATGGTTTGGTGGTTCCTCAAAAAATTAAACAGAGAATCATCATGTGAGCTGGCTATTCCACTTTTAGCTATATACCCCAAATAAGTGAAAACAGGGACTAAAACCATTGTTTATATGTGAGTGTGCATCACGGCATTATCTGCAATTGCCAAAATGTTAGAAACAACCCAAGTGTTTATCAACAGATGAATGGATAAAATGTGGTCTGTCTATGCAATGGAATATTATTTGGCCATAAAAAGGAATGGTGTTCTGATACACATGACAAAGTGGATGAACCTTGAAACATGCTGAGTGAAATAACCCAGAGCTCAAAGAACATAATCTTGTATGATTGTACTTCCATGAAATACCAAGAATAAGCAGATTCTTAAGGACAGGAATAGAGGGTCCCAGGAGCCAAGGGAGGGCAATGGGGAGTTAGTGCTTAAGGGATACAGGGTTTCTGCTTGGAGTGATTGAAAGATTGTGAAAATGGATAGTAATGAGGGCAGCACACCACCGTAAATGCAATTAATGCCATGAATTGTATACTTAAAAGTGGTTAAAATTGTAAATTGTATGTTGTAAATATGTATCCACAGTAAAATTTTTAAAAGAGTAAAGAAAGAAAAAAAAATGCTGAGGGAGCAGCAAGGGTTACTTTCCCAGGGAAACAGTTGGCAACCCCAGAGTAAGTCATTTTAGTTACAAATGACATTCCCATGGTGGGTAATAAGCTCAACTTTGAGGTTATTAATGACAGTGGAAGGAAAGCAGCAAGTGACATGCTGAGCTGCAAGGGGCCCCGTTGTGTAAGATGAATGTCAGAGAAAGCCTCATGAGAAGGTAAATGATTCCTCCTTGAAAGAGAGAAAGCAAACTTGGCTGTGGCTGGGGCAGAACAGTGAAAATGAGAAGGTCCTTTTCTCATGGAGCTGATATTTGGGGGTAAAAGGCAGGGAAAATACTAAACAAGAAAATTAAAGAGAATATACAGGACATCAGGAGAGGAGAAGGTGATGAAGAATGGGCAGGGGAGGGCAGGAGCAATGGGTAATGGTTGCAGGAAAAGAGTCTCTCGCAGGAAGACAGGTCAGGGGAGGACTCACTGAAGAGGGAGCATTTAAGCAGTGGAGAAACTGGGGAAAAGAATCCAGACAGAGGGGCTGCATCACGGGACTCAACATCCCTACCAGATCTTTCTGGGGCTCAGCTCCATATGTCACTGCCTCTTAGCTTATCTGTCAATCCTTTTCAAAAGCAGGAAATAAGAACCTCTCTCCACCACTCTTCATGGGGAATCTCCAGCTTTACCCTCCATGTGGCACCCAGCTTTGGATCTTGTCAAATGAGGTGCTGGAGGAAGATATGGGTGGGTTCCTGGCCTCTCTTGGGAAGCACATCTTGGGCAACAAGAAGCTCAATTACAGGCCTACAGGGGTTGGAGGTGGACACTTGGAGAGCTGCAGGGACAGGGAAGAGTCCAGGTGTCTAGAACTGAAGAAAAAGGCACACATGGGAAATGGTATCAGGCACACTATCCCTCTGATTTTGAGGCATACACAGCTTTGCCAGATATATGAGGGTATTTTGGTTCTCCATTTTCTTCCTTGGGTCTGCAGCCACACTTTTAATCACCTGCTACTCTTTGCTGTCACCTCAGCTTTGCAAGTGTGTTTTACCAAGTTCATGTTCTTATGAAAATCTGCTATGTTTGTGAAGACATGGTGAGTCATTCCCTTCTCATCCCTGAGTCGGTTCTGTTTTCAGATAAGGTTCCTTTCCTGTCTTGCCCCTTCTCCCCATTCAGCCACGTAGTGCATTTTCCAGGCCGTTCTTTACTACGTCACTCAGGCCTTCTCTCTGCTCTGGAATATCAGGGGGCTTCTTGACTC
Organism: Tamandua tetradactyla; assembly: GCF_023851605.1. NCBI lineage: Eukaryota > Metazoa > Chordata > Mammalia > Pilosa > Myrmecophagidae > Tamandua > Tamandua tetradactyla. The sequence continues at coordinate 86,347,242 of NC_135340.1, forward strand.
TTCATTCCTGCAGAATCTGAGGCATCTTCCTGTAGGCTTAGGGACAGGCAAAGGGGTGGGGTGGGGGTGCTGAGGTGGAGCAGTTTTCCCAACCCAACCCTGGGGTCTCCCTTCTGTTATATAGCATCTCCTGTTTCGTGGCTTCTCAAGCCCAGCTGCTCCTCACAACAGCCTCTCCTTCTGTCACCTTGGTCTCCGAGAATTTTTCATCTTGCTCATGTTTCCCTATTGACACATCTTGGGTTCCAGGTTGTGGCTGCCTGGTGACAACATCCCACCTGAGATAAGTCTGAGGCATGAGGCAAGTAATCAAATTCCCATGATCATTTTTTAAAGAAAAGGGAGACTGCAGAAAGGAGCCATTTACTCAGTGATGTAGAAAGCATTTCCATTGCTAATCTCCTTTCAAATGCAGGTGTCAACTTCAGATCCATAAAGTAGAATGCTCTGCCAACAACAGAAAATTACTGTGCAGACCCAAGGAAGAAAATGGAGAACCAAAATACCCTCATATATCTGGCAAAGCTGTGTATGCCTCAAAATCAGAGGGATAGTGTGCCTGATACCATTTCCCATGTGTGCCTTTTTCTTCAGTTCTAGACACCTGGACTCTTCCCTGTCCCTGCAGCTCTCCAAGTGTCCACCTCCAACCCCTGTAGGCCTGTAATTGAGCTTCTTGTTGCCCAAGATGTGCTTCCCAAGAGAGGCCAGGAACCCACCCATATCTTCCTCCAGCACCTCATTTGACAAGATCCTGGACCACCCTGCCTGAAATGCAACCTGCTTTGCTCTCTGTCCCCTTCCACTTGCTTACTTTTTATTGTAACCAACCACATTTTATATATTTATTTTCACATTATTTTTATCATGCAATTAAAATAATGTAATTATTCACCTTACATGGTGATGGATCCTTGCAGGGCAAAGGGCAGGCAGCTTACTGGTGATCATAAAGAGTCAGAATCCCTAAGTCCGGGCCTCCTCTCTTTTCCCAAGTCTACATGTTGGATGAGTCCTGACCCTCTTCATGTGTCCCTGTGGGTTTTGGGACCCCAGAATGGGCACAAATGCTGATCCTCAGCTGCTGATTTGCTGAAAGAGATAAACTCTTGGTGTGATGTGTCTGAAGAAGCTTTCATCCTTGGCCATGCATTGTAGCCTTCAGTCCTAGTGATGGTCCTTTTGGTTCTCCCATCCCTCTCTGGTTGGGAGTGTGACTTGTTCCCTGCACATTTTTCTGAGCAACAGCGACTTTTCACTGAGGCCCCAAGAATGGCCCCTTTGGCTTCTCCAATTATAAGAAGGCCTTGCTCAGTCCTTAAGAGAAGGATTCACAACCTTTGTGGTCCTTCCCTCAGGATACCTTACCCCTAACCAGTCACATTACCATAAGTGTGTGCAAACATATCTCCTCTTAGGTTTTTGGGCACTTCTTTGTTGAGCTACATCATCTATCCACGGGCTTAAAAAAAATTCCTGACTTTGAAGCTGATTCAGCTATTTTTCACTATGAAAGTGGGTATGATGCTCCTTGCAGCTCTAACTGTCAAGGTTGGGAGCCCTGGCCCCAGTTCATTGTACTTGAGGTCTCCTGGAATTGCTTGTGTTTCCAAATGCCCTGCACAGAGGAAAGTAAGCTGGGAGTCACTGGAGGAATTCCTGAGAGGTGGGAAAGTATATATTCACACTCCCATTCTCCTTCTCCAGAGAAGGGGTAGACAATTAAGCCAGGGACAGGCCTTCAGGGAGAGTGGCAGAGGGAACTCCATTTCACACAACCCATTTTCAAGGGCTTTAGTGTCCCTTCTTCAGAGCATAAAGGAGCAATGTGAACACCTCCAGTGGGCAGAGCCCTCTGCACTCCACAGAGTACTCATCCCTGAGTAGTCTCAGCCCCTGAGGATAGACTCAGCCAGCACAGGAGCAGACTATGGACAAAGTGAAATTTATGAGGGAGCAAGTGGTGCCAGTGCCACTCCCTGCAGATGCTTTCAAGAAAGCAGTACAAGGAAGGGACTATGCCCCATTATTTTTTCTCTATACAGAAAATGGAAGAAAGACATCTGTGGTTTGAAGACTGCTGCTCATTCAGAAGTGACAAGGACATGGGGCAACCATTCAGCTTAGATCATGAGTCAATATCAGTGGAAGAGTTCAGGGGACAACTGTTGGTGGGAAGTACTTTCTGACTCATATCGCATCACCCCTCTTTTTGTTGCCCCACACCAAAAAGTTGCTTTTTTTTTTTGCTTTCTTTTTTCCTCTATGCTTTTTTTTCCCTTTCTTTTTTTCCTCTTTGCATTTAAGTTCAGGAAGTTTCCACTAATATATCTTTCCTCAGTATTTCAGTTTAGGAAGTTGCTACTGAGATATCTTTCCTCAGTTATTTCCAATCTACTGATGAGAACATCAAAGGCATTCTTCATTTGTGTTACAGTGGCTCACAAGGAGAAATGTCATCATTTATTTGTTTTAGCAGACATTTGGTTTGTTTAGAGTCAGGCCCAAGCCCAAGTCCATCTTCCAGGAGAGTTCAGTTCTCAATGCCTATGCAGTCTCATTGGCCAATCTAAGATCTGTTCAGTCTCTTAGTGCTGAGCTCTGAAAAAAAAGGAAAACAAAATGGAGTGACTAAGGCTAAGAGAGTTAAAATGTAGTCAGGAGATCGTTCAGGAAGTTGCTGTTATGTACATCTCAGGCAGATATCATGAACTGCCAAAGTGTGCAAACCCAAAGCAAAAATGTTTCTGGGAACATCTGAACACCATGAGTCAACTGCAAGATAAAGAAATTAGCAAACTATCTAACTTGGAGAACATTTGGAAAGGCCCAAATAGCCAACAAGCATAATTCTTCATGAAATACTTACGTGGTCTTCTTTTTTTTAAAAAAAAACCTTTGCTTTGAAGCCCCAAGTTTAGGGCACAGTTTGGATTGCTACCTAAATCTATGCTCCCCAAATTGCAATTCTAAGAACCCAAACAAATAGGTGCTTGGGGGCAGGTGCAGAGAAATGGAAAAAACAGAAGATAAATGTGGTTTCACCCCACTCTCCTTCAGGACACCTTCCTCATGCCATGGACCAATATGAAAAGGCTTCTCTTGGAACTCTCTGTTCACAACTGATGCTCACTTGCAGATTTCAGGGGTCTTTTATCCAGGCCAGCAATATCGTTTGCGTGAAGGACAGGTTAAGTGGTACCTCAAATTTTGGTTTCCTTCCTCAGTCTGCCTGCTACTGTTTAACTTTCAAAAAACAGAGAGCTGCCCCATGTGCTCTGTCCGGTGTTTATAGAGTTTCATTTAGTGGGATACAGAATGGGGTGGGCTGACTCCATCTTGCCCAGTAATGGAGCTTTCCTGCATGGCTAATGGGTCAAATTTACCCACATCAGTCCTTTTGGAAAGGAGGCTCTCAATTAAGGATTCCAGTCTCCTGCAAAGTGCGACAAACTAGAGGTTACTCATGCCTTTCCTTCAAGGCTCCTTGCAAACACCTCTTCCAGGAAGAATTCTTGATATCCTCAGCTTACCTCTCCAACCTCAAGAATTCCCCTGACCCAGCAGTCACTTCAACCTCATCTTTTATAGCTGTCTGTTGAATGTTTTAGTCGCATGATTGGCTCCTCCTCTCACACACATATTCACATGATGTGACACATTCACACCAACAGATACATTCTCACTCATACATGCGTACAAAACTCTTATGCAGCATACATGTAATAAATATACACAAAATACATATCTGCATGCACATATGCACAAAACAGACACTCATACACATGCTTAAAACACTTTGCACAACACTCACATTCACACAGTCACATACAGATGTATGCAGCATACATTCGCACTCACATGTAGCACACACCCACAAAGTAGATTGAGACTTTTGCAAGGGTAGAGGATAAGTGTTCTGATACTTTATGTTCTTTGCCACACAAAGTCAACTTGTGGACACAAACTGACGGATTTAGAGAAGAGATGTTGAGTGGAAAAGGAGGAAGGGAAATGCTGTAAGTATGGCACAGACCTAAACATGGGACTCTGCTCTGCACCTGTCTCAGTGTATGAACCAGAGAGCTGCTTTCCTCCTTTGCAGTTCTGGTTTCCTTAGTCCAGATACTAGATACACAATTCCCATGTTATGGTCTGTTGATCACCAGTGCTTTAAGGACTGTTAATAACTATTTCAGTAAAAATGCTTTCTATAATAAAGAAGTTCAGAAAAACCTGGGTCAAATGATTGATTACTGCAAGAATTACTGGATCCTTTAATGTAAAATTGTGAGTTGTGAAGTTCCATGGTGGTGGTAGAGTTGGCAGAATGTTCAACATTTATTTGCCATTGTAACTCTTTTCCATTAAACAGCTCATGTTCTTTCAAACATGGTTTGAAAAAGACAACATTCCAGGATAATTTACCTGGTCAACAATTCATAGGTAGGTCGAGATGGACCTTAGTTATCGTCTATGATTGGCATCTACAACAAGATCAGATACCTGAACAGGATCAGGGAGATGTGTACTAGGAGCTCACAAGAGGAGAACTTAATGGAGTTACAGAAATAGTTGGGTCAAGGACATCCAAGGTTTGATTCAGGCAAGGAATGATAGAAAGGGACAAACTTCCTGGCTGTCAAATCCCAGACACTGTGGAGTGGCCAGTTTGTGAGCCCAGGGGGCTGAGAGTAGTTCTCATTTACATACTTGGATGAGCTACTGCTGAGGTCAGAATCCCATCAACATTGTAGTAGAAAATGTGAAAATCAGGAAGCTCCACATTGAGAAAGTCCATGTTGACATGATATTTCTCCTTCTTGGGACTCCAGACCTGAGTCTAGATTTAAGAATGTCATAACATGGCTGAATTGGTGGGGTTTTCGTCAAAGTCACTTGGATTCACTCCCATCTCCATGAGGGCACTCACTTGGAAGCCCTTATCCATGACCAGACAAGGCAAAGAGAAGCCCAGAGCAGAAGGGCTGGGTGGTAGTGGTGGGATGTTCCCAACCCATTTTCATACCTGAGACCTGTGATGAGAGGGTGTAGTGTCTCGGGAGATGAGGCCCCTCAACCCCTCTCTCTAGCTCCTCTGAATGGAACCAAATTTATCCCAATAACTGGCTTTGCACACACACAAGAGTGTTGGAACATGGATGGCAGAGACTGTCAGTTCCATACTTCCCACAGACCTAAGGCTGAAGTGATACACACAGAAATGCTCATTAACCCAGAAAAGCTGGTCATCTGATATGGCTGTAAAGAATTTTACTTTTTAATGGGCTGTTTATTTCTATTTCTCAAGATGGCAGAGATTTCTTCTAAATGGGCATAGTGAGTTTCACTGTGGTTTCAATGAGCATAATGGACAGTACAGTGTTTCTTTCCTGGCCAGCATACATCTCCTGAACAACTTCAGGACTATTAGAGAGAAGGTGAGGCTAGTCATTGAGTCTCCCATCTGTTAAGCTGTGATGATGTCTTTGCACTGCAGTAAGATTTTCATGAACAGAGACTTAAACTTCATAAGACCCCACAAGACAGGGCTTATTCTTCCCATTTTACAGTGGAAAGAACCTGAGGCTTAAAGGAATGTTTACAATGGAGTGAGATTCAAACTCAGCTCCCTGCCTCTCAAGGATAGGCCCTTAAACATGGCACTAATGCCTGTCCACTGCTGTCCAACATTGTCCACAAGACATTCCAGGGGACTGATAGAACCCACAATAACCCATGGCAGTGGAGCACTCACGATTTCTCAAATATTTTAGGTCACAAATGTCCTTGAATATTCCAGAAAAGTCCATTCTGGGCCATCTTTCCAGAAAAATCATGAACACAGACCCTCATTGCATCCAGGCCATGCTGCTGGGAGTCACCTGCCCCCATCAAGGACCACCTCCTCCCTGAGTCCAAGGGCCCCTCCTTTAAAGCTGTCCTCTTCTAGACCATCTACATCTGAGAAAATTGTGGCATCTCCATAAGACCCAGAACAGCATTGCCTCTCTCAGAAAGTACCCCTGCCTTCTCCAGAAGCACCCACTTCTCCCTGCTCTTCCCTGTGCTGCCACCTTCCCAGTGTTTCCACAGCTGCTTCCCCATTTTATTGTAGCCCTGAGGTCTTTGGGGTGTGTGCAAGTTGCCATTTCTATGAGTCACATTGTATAAAATGAGAAGTGAATGGAGGGTCTCTCCAGGGAGTGTTTCTGAGGACTCTGATTGATCGTGTATCTACCATTCACTTTGGGAGCTTGAAAAAAAAATGAACTATAGTGCATTAGGCATGTAGGGGTCTTGAGAACCCAGGGCCTATCTTGATGGGCAGAACCTTCAGGAGGTATGTAAAGAAAGCTCTCCATCCAGGGTGCCAATGTTCATGCCATCACTCACTCATTCATTAATTCAACAAGTGTCTAACTGGGACCCCTGTGTGTGGGTGCTGTGCAGGCCTCTGGGCCTACAGAAGCACATACAGGTATGCACTGTGACAATGAAGATGCTTACAATGTGCCACACCATGTCCCAAGTCTGAGAGATTCACCCCCACAGGAATGTGGGTGTGGATCAGGGCTCTCATTTAATGTCCGCAAAAGCTGCAGGAGGAGGGAACTATGTTATTCCCACCTGGCTGCCAAGATTTTACAGGCATTGCTACCTATACAGATGAGCTCACCTTCTATAAGGAAAATAAAAAGAGATTATAAGCAAGAAATACTGGATATAGAGAAAATAAAACTGAGAAATGGAAGCAAGGGCAATTTTAGACAAGGTTGTCAGCAGGGAGGGTGGGATTTAATCCAGACATTGGATTGTGGCACCCCACATCTGAAAACCTGAGGGTGAGTGCCCAGTGAGCACGTGCCAGCACCAAAGATCTGATGTAGCTAAAATCAGAAGGTGTGCTATGTGGTCCCACAGAATGGAGGAACAGGAATGGAGGTGCCTTCTGAACTAGGAAAACAGTGAGAGGAGGACATACCACCTTGGAAGGGCCCTGCACATCCAATAACCCTGTCATGGGCTTATTGGAGCACCTGAGGCTCCAAGGCTCCCAAAGCCTCTGCCCTGTCCAGAAACCTCTCCTTACTTGTACTGCACGGTGCTCAGGTATCTCTGCTATTTAAATTTAAGGAGTTGTGACATGAAATTGAACTCCATAAAGCATTTTGTATAATTTCATTAGCTTTCTGTCTTCTCAGCTGGGCATCTGCATTTAGTAATGAGCATTAGAAGAAAAAGAAAGTAAAGGAAAAAAGAGCCAAGACTAAGTCAAACAGGAGAGAGGGATGGGATGTTTGTCCACATATGTTTCTGTTGCTTTTGAGGTTTGTACAGCATCTCCCAAAAAGGTATGCTGAAACCATAAACCTCATTAGATCAGATCTTGAACTTATTTGGAAATAAGATCATTGCAGGTGGAATTAGTAAAGATGAGGTAAATCAAATAGAGGTGTCCTTATGAGAGAGAGGCAGAGGGAGATTTGAGACACTCATAGAGACAAAGTCCACAAGAACATGGAGACAGAGATTGAAGTACTATGGCTACAAGCCAAGGAATGCCTGAGGCCAGCAGGTTCTGGAAGAGGCCAGAAAAGATCCTGCAAGGGGTCTTTACAGGGAGGATGACTGGGTCAAGTGACACCTTAACTTTGGACTTCTGGCTTCCAGAGTGAGCAAATACATTTCTATTACTTTGAACTGCTGGGGTGGTGGTGCTTTATTATGGCAGACCTAGGAAGGTGACAGCTTCTGTCTGGGCCTCTGGCCTGCCTCCTCTTGGGTTCTGGGCTCCCTTGAATCCTGGCTGTGTGTCCATTTCTCTGAAAGTGAAGAGAGAAACACCATCTGTGGCTCACTGGTGAAGCAACACAGGTGTCGTCATGCTGGTTGTGACATCCCCACTGGATGGGACCCAACAGGACATGCTCTGCCCCAACAGGAGATATTCTGTGTTGGGGGTATGTGAAGGCCTCCCACTGGGCCTCCGTCTGCTCCCATGGACAGTGTTCGGGCTATCCACTGGATTAAATGGAATTTAAAGTGAAAGTTTGGTTCACATTTAGCTTATCATAAATTTTTTGCTATTTGTAAAAGTTCTGCCTATGCTGCACTGGTGCAGGTCTTCTTGTGGGCGTATATGCTGAGTGTCCCGGGGCAGACCCCTGGGGGAGGTTGCTGGGTCTGTGTACGCACATCCCCAATTACACTGGGTTGGGAGGGGGCAGACCTCTCTCTAAGAGGCCACAGCGCTGTCACCTCCCCACCACATCATAGGACAGCTCTCTTCCTCCTCACCTGCTCCAGTGCTTGGAGTTTTACCACTTTTACATTTTGTGGCTCTGCTATTGTGTTTGAAATGTGTATTTTTCTGGTAAGGAGGTGGAACTTATTTTGGCTATCTAAGGTGCTTCATCACCGAATTGTCTCCTTGTTGATTCGGTGGGAGGACAGTTTTCCCTTTTGAACACCCCATAGGTGACTGCCAGCCGTCAGAAGTTCTTAAACTTAGTATCCCTGTTGTTATTTGTTCAAGAGTCAGAAATCTTGGCAGGAGCTAAAATTCCAAAACTGTGCTATGTGTCTGTGGTATAGAAGCAAAAAAAGATAGAGGTAGTTTCCATTTAAAAGTGCACTTTCCCAATTCAGCATTCAGCAAAGCCTGTGATATTTATGTAATCCATTTTGATGTTTATTTCTGCCTATTTATGGAAGAAAGATGGGGCTCCTCCCAAACACAGAGGGCACCCCAATGTGCAGAGGGACCACCCCAGAAGTGCGATGAGGAAAGCTGTTGGTTCATTCTGTCACCAGTGGCCACGCTCTCCATGACTAACACTGATCCTGATCCTTTTCTGTGAATTGTTCTTTGTGTGTCACAGGAAAGACCAGCAAGAGAGGGTGGGTGGGTACCAGATACAAAATGCACCCGTGGCATGGCTCCATTTAGAGGAAATGTCCAGGAGGGACAAATCCAAAGAAACAGAGAGTAGATTCATGGTTGACCAGAGGATGGCAGGAGAAGAAAGTGGAATGACTCAGTTTGCCATTTCTGCTATGACAAGGAACCAGAGTCTGCTTGGCTTAAACAACAAGCATTTATTATCTCACAGTTTCAGAGGCTAGAAGTCCAAATCAAGGTATCAGCAAGCAATATTTCTCTGAAGTGTGCAGACTTCTGGAGTTGGCTTGCTGGCAATCTGTACTTTAATCTTTGCCTCCATCACATTTCCCTCTGTCTCCTTTCTCCTCCTCACCCATATCACTGCATCCAAATGTCCTCTACTTATAAGGACACCAGTTGAATCACAATAAGATGACCCTAATCTGGGTTGACCTCATTTTAACTAATAATATATTCAAAAATCCTATTTACATTTGGGTTCACAACCCTGGCCCTAAGGATTAGAACTGAAACATGTCTTTATGTAGACATGATTCAATCCATAACAGAGGGGAACAAAAGCTCTGGAATCCAGAGTCCACAGGTTATCAGGGAGAGAGGGACGTTCTCAGAAGTTTATGATGAGATGTCCTAAGAGGGGTGCTATCTTCACAGACACACTGTTCACTGGAGAAGAACATATAGCAGTACTCACCCCTGTCTAGCTGTAGAGTGTAGGATTCTGAGGCAGGTGGCAACTATATTGAGTCACAAAGGACATGGAATATTTAAAAGTGTTTGCATGGTATAAGGAGAAGGGCAGGCCCAGAGGTGAGGGACTTGGCTCACATCCTGTCAACCCCAGAGCTACTCTGAGCATCGGGGAGGCTTGCGGGGCTTCAGCTCCCTCACTGTGGAAGGGGTTCTGGTGGGTTGATTTCCCACATGGCAGGTCCCCTGAGAAGACTTTCTCTTGATAGATCACAGAGTGCAGAAGACGGAGTGGACCCCTGCCTGGGGTCCTAGGCAGGAAGCAGGGCCTGGAGATCTATGGAGTTCACACATGGATGCATCAGGAGGATGTTGGGGTGACCATCATCAGGAGATGACTGGTACAAAGCATTGTAGAGGCACTATAAGCTGTGTGTTACTGGGTAGGTCCCTGCTCCTTTCTGGGCCTCAGCATCCTCATTGGCGTTAGGCTCAAGAATGCCATAGTCCTACTCCAGTGCACTGCACTGTGACTGCTAACTCACCCACCAAATATCAGGTGTCCTAACGTGCTGATTCCTTGGGTAACCAAGTGAAGGAACTGTGCTTCTTGCATATTTTATACAAAAGACAAGAGCAATAAGTCCCCATTAGTGTTTTGGAAATGCTGAGCTGATTGTAAATGAGATTAAATTGGGATCTAAGCTTTGACCAATTGGGCTAAGTCTTCCAAAAAAATAACTTTATTAAAGTTGATATAATTTGGAGAGAAGATATTGGTAATTTTTTTGGAATAAGACTGACTTTATTACTTGTTCATGGACTTTGAAATAAATGCTTGTAATGTGATCCATCAAATCATATGTCAGAGAAATATAGTCCTAAAATCCATGTTGCTTGCTACTACCACAGTCAAAAGGAAAGTTTGCTGCAAATAAAGATCAGTGTCGTTGCACTCTCTCAGCATAATAAATGTCCTATATTTGACTTATCATGAAGCATTGTTTTCAACCTAACAGGATGTGTTAGTTAGATTCAGTTGTCAACTTGGCCAGGTGAGCATACCTAATCTTGTTGCTGCAGACATAAGCCAATGGTACGTGAACGTCATCTGTTGCCAATTACATCTGCAGTCGACTAGGAGGCGTGTCTGCTGCAATGAGTGACATTTTACTTAATTGGCTGGTGCTTAAATGAGAGAACGCAATGTAGCACAGCCTAAGCAGCTCAGCATTCCTCATCTCAGCACTTGCAGCTCAGCACAGGCCTTTGGAGATGCAGAAAGAAGTCACCCTGGGGAAAGTTGTTGGAACCAGGGGCCTGGAGAGAAGGCCAGCAGAGACCACCCTGTGCCTTCCACATAAGAAAGAACCTCAGTGGAAAGTTAGCTGCCTTTCCTCTGAAGAACCAACAAAATAAATCCCCTTTTATTAAAAGCCAATCCGTCTCTGGTGTGTTGCATTCCGGCAGCTAGCAAACTAGAACAGATTTGGTACCAGGAATGGGGTGCTGCTGCTGCAGTTTGCAAATACCAAACATGTTGGAACGGCTTTTTAAATGGATTAGGGGAAGATTCTGGAAGAGTTATGAGAAGCTTGATAGAGAAGGCCTAGAATGCTTTGAAGAGACGGTTGGTAGAAATGTAGACTCTGAAGATACCTCTGATGAGGCCTTAGACAGAAATGAGGCACATGTTATTGCAATCTGGAAGGAAGGCGATCCTTGTTTTAAAATGGCAAATAATCTGGCAAAGTTGACTAGGGGCTTTGGCTAGAAGACAGATTGTAAAAGCCATGAACTTGGATATTTAGCAGAAGAGATCTGCAAATTAAATGTTGAAAGTGTAGCCTGGTTTCTCCTTACAGCTTACAGTGAAATGCGACAGGAGAGAGATAAGCTGAAAACTGAACTCTTGAGTAAAAAGAAACCAGAAATTGAGGTCCTGAAAAATTCTGGGCCTCCAGAAAGGGAGATCCCAGAGAGTAGAGCCCTGTGTGAGGATTTAACCAAATGTGAAACCTGTCAGCCATTTCAGAGAAAGCCAGGATTGGACATGGAGTTATCCAGGAAGGATTTGTGGAAACTCCTTATGTCTGATGGGCATGATCCAAGGCTACTCCATAGAAAGCCAACGAGAGTGCTGTGGGACCTGTATAAACAGAGCTGCTGCCAGGCTGGACTGGGGGGTTCAGAGAAGGGACACATTGGAGGAAAAATAACTTTAGAGGCAAAACCATGGAGGCTGGAGTCTGAAGTCAAAAAGCCTCAGGCCAGGAGAGTGGACCCACCCAAGCCCGTGGAGAGGGTGAGTTTGCCCCAAAGGCAGAGGATGGGCTTTCCACCTCGTTGCAGTGGAAGAGTCATGCCGCCTCAGGCCTTGGAGAGGGTGAAGCACATTCCTCGGGGTTTGGGGAGAGCCTGGCTGCCACCACATGGAGGGGTTGAGTGTGTGCCCTGGAGATGGCAGAGAGCCACGGTGCAGCCCCGATGCTTGGAGAAGGTGGAGCCTAGAAAAAGGTGTCCCCCCAATATTGCCCAAGGTTGTATTCAGAGAGAGGCAGGCCTCTGCATAGGCCCTTGGAAAGGGTGGGACTGCCACTTTCTAAAGCCCTGAGGATAAATGACTCTCAGACTTTGAAATCTAATGGACTTTGCCCTGCAGGTTTTTGAAATTGTATGGGTCCAGTGATCCCTGTGTTCCTTCCTCCGTATGGAAATGTGTATATGTATTGTATGAATGTTCCTCCTTTGTATGTTGGCAGCAAATAACTTGTTACGAGTTTTCAAAGGTCCAGAGCAAATGGAGAGAATTTTGCCTTAGGACAGACCATGCCTGTAACTGACTTGATGAGATTTTATACTGTCTCTAATTTTGTACTTCGTTGTATTGCTACTGAAAGGTTTAAGGATTCTGATGTTGTTATGAAATTAATGTATTTTGTATATGGATAAAACATGTCTTTTTTAGGGGCCAGAGGGCGGAATGTGCTGGTTTGAAAGGAAGTTTGCCCCCTAAGAAAATCCATGTTTTGATATAAATCCCATTTCATAAAGGTAGAATAATCCCTACTCAATATTGTATATTTGAAACTGTAATGAGATCATCTCCCTGGTTGATGTGATTTAGTCAAGAATGGTTGTTAAACTGGATTAGGGGATGACATGTCTCCACCCATTTGAGTGGGTTTTGATTAGTTTACTGGAGTCCTATAAAAGAGGAAACATTTTGGAGAGAGAGATTCAGAGAAAGCAGAGAATGCTGCAGCACTACAAAGCAGAGAGTCCACCAGCCAGCGATCTTTGAAGATGAAGAAGGAAAACGCCTCCTGGGGAGCTTCATGAAACTGGAAGCCAGGAGAGGAAGCTAGCAGATGTTGCCGTATTTGCCATGTGCCCTTCCAGGCAAGAGAGAAGCCCTGACTGTGCTCGCCATGTGCCTTCTCTCTTGAGAGAGAAACCCTAACTTCATTGGCCTTCTTAAACCAAGGTATCTTTCCCTGGATACCTTTGATTGGACATTTCTATAGACTTGTTTTAATTGGGGCATTTTCTCAGCCTTAGAACTGTAAACTAGCAACTCATTAAATTTCCCTTGTTAAAAGCCATTCTGTTTCTGGTATATTGCATTCCAGCAGCTAGCAAACTAGAACACAGGATAACTCTGGGGCAGGTGAATAAGCACGTATTGCTAACTCAAGAAAAAGAACCCGAATATGCTGCATTTTGTTTCTTAAGCTTTTACAGGTAGCACATTGTTGAGCCTTTATCATTTGGTTAGATACATGCTTTCTGGATCCAAATAGATCTTTAAAAGAAATTTTACAGTTATTCTTGTAAGAATATGGTATATATATATTTTTAACTTACTGCAGTATGTGGTTCAAAGATTACCCTATATTACACTTTACCCAAATAGACCTGAGGAAAAGGATACTGTTTAGAAGCAGACAATAATGCTCAAATCCTTTCTGTTCATGCTGCTTTCTTAATTTTCTCCATGCCATCAAGAAGTTAGATAACATTTCTAAATTAAAACTTTAAAATCAATGCATTTCAGTGTTTCCAACACTGACCTCACAAAATTACCACTGAGTATGCAGCATGACCCTATAAACATTGGGGACATCGGGCAGCCCAGCCACCGTGGTCACTCTGAAGAGCCTGTCTTCAAATTTCCTCATTCCCCAGTCCTCGCCCTGAACTGAACTCACAGAGAGTGGTCTTGATTGACAGAAGATAAACTGGTGAAGAAAGCTAAAGACTGAGATACTGAGCATCTGTTGTTATGTTTCTGCTTAGCTGGGTCCTTTCAAATTTGTTTTACAGCTCACTAGGTTTAGAAGTAGTTTACACTATTTTTACAATAAATTCATGGAAAAAAAAGGAAAGGATGACACTCAAAGGGTTTCCTATTGAACACAGTGAATTTTGTCCAGAATTACTGACCCTGCTCTCTTAAGTGCTGAGTGAATGCAGTGTGCTGAGCTGTGGCCTGGCAGAGACGTGGGGATGGTGGGTGTTTCTTCCTCTAGTGAATTGTCTGGAGTCCATGAGCCCCACTCCTTCTGGGGTCCCTCTGTCAGATATTAACTTGTTCTACTTAAGCTGCTTTACAGAGGATGCCCTGGCTTATAGAAGAATATTTTAGGCCAGAGATGGTGAATGAACCAATGGCCTCTTTGGATTCTATTCCATTTCCCAAAATATTGTAATGCAGGGCCCTAGGCTGTCATTTACAGGTAGTGAAACTGAGTTTCTGAGGGGGGAAGGGACCAGGTTGAGTGGTGAGGGAGGATCAGGGTCAGCTCTCTGCTCTCAGGGTTCCTGAGGACCCCTACTCAGGCTGGCCCTTGGTACCGTTCTTGGGAGGAATGGGGTGGGTCCCTCTCCTTACAACTCTGAGTGGCAGTCTGGATGTGGAGACTACAGAGCAGTGCTGGGTAGAGTGGAAGGTGGGGTGACCCTGAGCCTCTGTAGTCCAGACTCTGACCAATGTCCTTTGCCTTCAAGCATGACTGGGGCTGACTGTAACACTTTGGGTCAGCCCCAAAGAAGGGGCAGTGAATTTCCCTCTTGCTGTGCATCCAGGATATCACCCCAGGTAAGAAGTCAAGGGTTGGGGTGACTAGCCACAATAGCCCCACCTCTGACCCAACCTGAAGGTCCTGGATCCAGGCCCATGTGAACAAATCCCAGTGGGAGGACATGCCCTGCAGAGTTAGATGGCATATGGGGGAGAAGGGGTGCTTATTTAACAAGTATATTCTTCCCTACTTCTCAAATTTAAAAATATTTGATTAAACTGATAAAATTGATCCAATTGTGACAATTACTTAACTCATTATGTAAATTGGGAGATGTAAAATTCTGTGACTGAGAATTGTCAGTTATTCATTAACAAAGTGACAAATCCTATAAATTAGCAGTGAAATTTCCTTCACTGTCTCCACCTGAGGGGTCCTGAGTGCATGCACAAAGTCCTTTCTGATATTTGCACCATGAAGAGTCAGGCAGAGCTACCATTTCTCAAAGACCCATCTCTCCCTTCTCTCATCCTTCCTTACCTTCCTTCCTATATTGACTCCTTTTCTTTTGAAAATTATGGGGGCGTGTTATATATAATCCAATCAAGAAAACATAAAAGAGAAAAACATAACCCACCGATCTTTGCACAAACTGGAAAGATTCCATTTTCGGCATTAATCACAGGAACCACCAACCAGCCATCCTCCTGCCCTTGTACGGAGATGGAAGAATAGAAAGCTGAGAGATAGAATGGGTATTTGGAAAGGTTAAGGTAGATGGATATAGCAATGGCCAGCTGCTGAGCTGAGCAAATATATCTGTGTAAAATGCTGTTGTGAGATATATGCTACTTTTCAATGAAACATAAATTTCCTCTTATCTGGACCTCACTGAAGATAAGGCCCCCTAACAGTCCCCTGACTCCTGTATGATTTTATTACTGTCCTGTGAGCCTGACCTTGTACCTATTTCTCTGAGAAGCTGAGTCATTTGACCAGGGCAGACTGGGATAGCCATTCACCCTTCAAGTTTCCAAAGAACACTGTGGGCACTGTGAACACACAGCCCTTTCCTGTAAGGACAATTGCAGTGCTTCATCTGTGAAATAAATTCCCCACTTCACTTATGGTTCCTC
The DNA here is from genome assembly GCF_023851605.1 of Tamandua tetradactyla. Taxonomy (NCBI): domain Eukaryota; kingdom Metazoa; phylum Chordata; class Mammalia; order Pilosa; family Myrmecophagidae; genus Tamandua; species Tamandua tetradactyla. The sequence continues at coordinate 86,363,000 of NC_135340.1, forward strand.
TACTTCAGAGATACCCAATTCTTCATATGTCAGATGGCTTTGTCCTATTGCCAAGTGTCTTTTCTGCAATTGCTCTAATTTGTTTGGCTTTATTGTTTGTCTGTCTCACTGCAATTTCCCCAAACTTTTCCTCCAGCCTGTTAATTTGCTTCCAGCTATTCTATTATGGTATACATTTATGTATTAGTTTCATAGTAGTCCTGCATTAGTCCTCATAGGTAATCACAATTTCTGTTTCATTGACAGGTTGCAAAGATACTTCAAGCAGAGTTACCATGAGAGTATGATTCATTTCTTTTTGCACTTTTTTAGTGCTGAGACCTTTGGGGGTGGGAGATATTTTGGGAGAAGCCCTGCTCTCTTGAGCAATTTTTGTGGGAAGGCTTGAATCACTCTCTTGGAGAATATGTGTGTATTTTTTTTGTATGTAGTTTTACATATGCCTCCCCATGTGGTGGCATTTTCTCTGTCATGCTAGGCTCCCTGAGGACACTCAGTCTTTCTTCATCCTGGGAAAGTCTTAGGCACTGACCTCAACACCTTTTCCTCTCTCATCTTCTCCAAAACTCTGATCATACTCATCCTGGAGACTAATGTCATATAATAATGTATACATGTTTCAAAACACTGAAAAATGTAGAGCATAATAAAAAGCAAATTATGATCCTATGAGTACCCCACAGAATCCTGTGTATACCCCAGAAAAACATGTTTTACAGTTAATCCATTCCTTTGGGCATGAACCCATTAAGTAGAACCTTTTGATGAAGGTTCTTCACTTAAGGTGTGACTCTTCTCAATCAGGATGATTCTTAATCCTATTACTCACAGAACGATTAGAGTCCTTCATACACAGAATGAATACAGGGAAAAAGAAAAAAGCAACAGTATAAGAAGGTGAAAGCAAGTGACCCAGAAGAGAAGGGAGAGAAAATCAAGCACCACCATGTGCCTTGCCAAGTGGGAAGAAAGGACTACCTTGATGATGCTTTGATTGGGGCACTCTCTGGCCTCAAAATATAAGCTAATGAATTCTCCTTGTTTAAGCCAAACCATTTATGGTATCCATCTTGAGCAGCTTAAGAAACTAAAACAAATCACAATCTCCCTACAAAGATCTCATCATATTTTCAAATTTGGTTCCACTATTTTTAGAGAAATAAATCTCTCTATATACCATAGATGACCCCATTTCCCCCTTCAATCACTGAGCTAACCATTCTCTTTGATTTGGTGTTCATCTTTTCCAGGCATTTTATTATTGTTATAAGATCATTCTTTTGTTTAAAATGTATAAGCAATAAGACAATGACACACACAGCCAAGGAACTGTATTTTGCCTTCTTTATCAGTGTTGTCAAGGCAATTGATGTCTCCTGTGTGTCCACATGCATCACCCTCCCTTGCACAGTAACAACCATCCTAAATTTATCCTTGTGTCCATGTTTAAGGATTTCTGTATGGTATATATCTAGGAATTTGTGTTAGTTAGATTCAGTTGTCAACTTGGCCAGGTGAGCATACCTAGTCTTGTTGCTGTGGACAAAAGCCAATGGTACGTGAACCTCATCTGTTGCTAATTACATCTGCAGTTGGCTAGGAGGCATGTCTGCTGCAATAAGTGATGTTTGACTTAATTGGCTGGTGCTTAAATGAGAGAACGCAATGTAGCACAGTTTAAGCAGCTCGGCATTCCTCATCTCAGCACTTGCAGCTCAGCCCAGGCCTTTGGAGATACAGAAAGAAGTCACCCCAGGGAAAGTTGTTGGAACCCAGGGGCCTGGAGAGAAGACCAGCAGAGACCACCCTGTGCCTTCCACATAAGAAAGAACCTCAGTGGAAAGTTAGCTGCCATTCCTCTGAAGAACCAACAAAATAAATCCCCTTTTATTAAAAGCCAATCCGTCTCTGGTGTGTTGCATTCTGGCAGCCAGCAAACTAGAACAGATTTGGTACCGGAGAGTGGGGTGCTGCTGCAGTTTGCAAATACCAGATATGTTGGAACAGTTTTTGGATGGCTAAAGGGAAGATTTTGGAGGAACTGTGAAGAGAATGATGGAGAAGTCCTGGAGGGTTTGAAGAGACTGTTGGCGTAAATGGAACTACTACCAATCTTGACAGAGGAGGACACAAAAGGGAGAAAATTGGAGTTTGCAGAGTGAGAACCATGGAAGCTCAGGTCTGAAGCCAAGAAACCTCAGCCAGGAGAGTGGACCCACCCATATACAGGGAGAGGGTGAGTTTACCCTGAAGGGGGAGGATGAGTCTCCTCTCTCATTGCAGTGGAATAGTTGTGCATCCTCGGGCCTTGCAAAAGGTGTAGCACGCTCCTTGGGGGACTGGGAGAGCCTGGCTGCCAGCATGTGGAGGGGTTGAGCGTGTGCCCCAGAAATGGCAGACAGCTCAGGGGTGGCCCTGATGCCTGGAGAGAGTGGAGCCCAGAGGTGGTCTCCTCGATGTTCCCCGAGGTTGATTTGGAAAGAGGCGGGCCACTGCATAGGCCCTTGGAAGGGGTGGGACTGCCACTTTCTAAAGCCGAAGGATAAATGACTTTCAGACTTTGAGATCCCACGGCGCTTGCCCTGCAGGTTTTACATCTGTGTTTCTTCCAATTTCTCCCTATGGAAATGACAATCTGTATACTGTGAATATCCTCCTTTGCTTATTGGCACCAGACTTGTTTTGAGATTCACAGGTCCACAGCAAGAGAATTTTTTACATCTGTGTAAGGTGACGCTTGAAGTTGCCAAGTTGACAAGGGGTGGACATGTGTTAGATTCAGTTGTCAACTTGGCCAGGTGAGTATACCTAGTCTTGTTGCTGCGAACATAAGCCAATGGTATGTGAACCTCATCTGTTGCTAATTACATCTACAGTCGGCTGGGAGGCGTGTCTGCTGCAATGAGTGATGTTTGACTTAATTGACTGGTGCTTAAATGAGAGATCACAATGTAGCACAGTTTAAGCAGCTCGGCATTCCTCATCTCAGCACTTGCAGCTCAGCCCAGGCCTTTGGAGATACAGAAAGAAGTCACCCCGGGGAAAGTTGTTGGAACCCAGGGGCCTGGAGAGAAGACCAGCAGAGACCATTCTTGTGCCTTCCGCGAGTGGAAAGTTAGCTGCCTTTCCTCTGAAGAACCAACAAAATAAATCCCCTTTTATTAAAAGCCAATCCATCTCTGGTGTGTTGCATTCCGGCAGCCAGCAAACTAGAACAGAATTGAAGTGGTAGGATGCAATATGTGCATATTTTACTAAATATTGTCAAACTGCTTCCTAGAGTAGTTATGCTGACTTATATTTAATTTACCATTGAGATCACATTGAATGGTACACTTTAGACTAGTTTATTGCACATAAATGACACCTTGATGAAGTTCATTAAATTATTAACATAACAATGAATAACAATTTGTTTCTCCCTATACTCATCAGTATTTGGTAAGATCAGATCTATTGCCAAATATGTTATCAATTTATGATAACCTATTTTCCACTTCATATTTAATTTAGTTTTCCTTTTCAGCCATAAAATTTGGCACCATCTCTTGCTGGTTGGCCATTCTGTTTCCTTCCCAGGTGTTGCCTGTGCACATCCTTGGTCTCTGCTGCTCTGTTGCCCTTGCTCCCCCTCCGGGACTGGCTGGCTGTCCCAGGCTGTGCTGCTAACCATTATCCAGTGATCATAAGGGTGTTAGAAAGTTCTGGACCCTAATTTTTCTAGAATAAACTACATGAGGAATGTGAATATCTTCTCTCCTCTGAGGCTTGTCGTTACATTTTGTTGGTGGCATACCTATAGGTAGGATAAGCTTTTCTGCTACCCTCATAAGCTTCACAAGAGCAACGCTCAAGATCAAGGCCTTGGCCTATTGATTTGGGTGCCCTGAATGTTTGACACAGTATCAGAGGTTTCCCCAGTGTTAAAGTTTAATAGTTCCATATGTTTTTTCCCATTCCTCATTGGACTTTGCCAATACTTTCTGATTATCTGCTTAATATATTCTAGAATGTATCCAGGCACTACATTAAGCTGTTCAGGGTTAAAGGCCCTCACTCTTATTCTGGCCTCCCTGTGTTTTGATTATATAAATGAGCTACCCAGACAGGTTGACTTAGATTATATTATACAGAAAATTTAGTTTCCAGACAAAATAAACCTTTCTTCCTTTGGTCTCACAGAGTTGGTGAGGTTATAAAATGTAGACAATGTCTTCCTTATCCCTGGGTTGTACAGACCTTTGTGTCCCCCTAATCAACACTACAATATAAATAAATTCTTGCATGAATTACTTCAAAGGTATGATTCATGTACAAAGAGTGGTTAAGTTCAGGTTACAAGGGGAAAACTGCTATTGCATGCTATGGGCTATGTTAACAGGAAAACATCAGCAGTAGCACAGCAACACAAGGGTTAATTAATGGGGGAAGGAGAAGAGTTAAGGGGAGGTTTAGATTTCCTATTTGGTGAGGGTGTGCTTATTGGTTATCCAAAATTGACAATGTTAATGGACTGTGGAATTTGGACATTGTACATGATACCTAATGAATGCAGGTGACTGAAGGCAGCACTGTCTGAGAAGGAAGCAATAGTGTATACATATCCTCGAATACTGTGCTGTTACAAAAAGGAATGAAGTTGTGAGGCATGCAACATTTTGAATGAAACCTGTGGAACACTGGATAAGACAAAATAAGCCAGAAACAAAAGAGCAATTATTGTATGGTCTCCTTTAGAAAATGCTTATAAGAAAACAGGGACTTAGATTGTAAGCTCTTACTGCAGCCACATTTAGTCCAGAGTGGTAATTACTATTTCTGGATTTTGAGCTGCTGTTTTATATATATATAAAACAGGTATTTAGAGATAAGAACAAAACCACTCAAGTTAGGATTAAGGTAATTCAGAATTTAGGTCTATGTAAACCCTTTCAATCATGTTTACCTTCAATATGGTAACATTATTTGTAGACCCACTGGAGAACTGCCTTCACTTCTATCTATTCCCTTACATTTAAATTCAACCTCATTAAAAGCCACTCACCAATCTCTAGCTTCTATGTATCTCTAAGTTCCCTATATTCTGTATTATAAGCTTTATCTTTAAAATGGTCATAAAAGTGGAGTCATACAGTATCTGTCCTTTTGTGTCTGGTTTATTTCACTCAGCATTATGTCCTCAAGGCTTATCCATCTTAGTCATGTACTTCAGGACATCATTTCATCTTATTGCTGCACAATATTCCATCACATGTATATACCACATTTTGTTAATCCACTCATCTGTTTATGGGCATTTGTATTGTTTTCATCTTTTGGTGATTGTGAATAATGCTTCTATGAACATTAGGGTCCAAATGTCTGTTTGTTTCACTGCTTTCAGCTCTTCTGGGTATATACCAAGTAGTGCTATTGCTGGGTGTCATGGTCAGGTTCATGGGTCAACTTGGCCAGGCGGTGGTTTCCAGTCATCTGGTTGGGCAAGCGCTGGCCTGTCTGTTGCTAGGAAGACATTTCACGGACTTAAATCATGATTATGTTGGCTGCATCCACAGATGATTGCATTTGTAATCAGCTAAAGGGAGTGTCTTCTGCACTGAGTGATGCTTAATCTAATCACTGGAAGGCCTTAGGATTCAGAAGAGACAGTCACTCTTTCTGCTTTAGCTGGCGAGCCTCTTCTGTGGAGTTCATTCAGAACCTTCATCAGAGTCACAAGCTTCATGGTCTGCCCTGTAGATTTTGGACTCTTCCATTCCCACAGTAGTCCGAGCAGCCTCTCATGAGAGTTTGTTGAGGGACTTCATCAGAGTTGCCAGCTTGTGGCCTGCCCTACAGACCTTGGACCCTTACATTCCCATGGTTGCCAGTCAGCCTCCCCTAAGAGTTCATTGAGGACCTTCATTGGAGCTGCCAGCTCACAGCCTGCCCTACAGACCTTGGACTCGACATTCCCATGGTTATGTGAGACACTTTTATAAATTTTATATCTACAGATATCCCTTGCTGATTCTGTCTCTCTAGAAAACCCTAGCTAGTGCATTGAGTCATAGGGCAACTTGATATTTAGTTTCCTAAGGGACTGCCAAACTGTACAGTGGCTGTACCATTATAATTTCCACTAGCAGTGCCCAGTTTCTCCACATCTTCTCCAGCATTTGTGGTTTCCTGTTTGTTTAATAGCAGCCATTCTTATAGGTGTGAGGTGGTATCACATTGTAGTCTTGATCTGCATTTCCTTTATAGCTAATGAGAATGAGCATTTCTTCATGTGCTTTTGAACCATCTGTATTTGCTCTTCAGAAAAATGCCTATTCATATCTTTAGCCTATTTTGTAATTGGGTTATTTGTTCTTTTGTTGTTAAGTTGTATGATTTCTTTATGTATACAGGATATCAAACCTTTGTTCAATGTGTGATTTCCATATATTTCTTCCCATTGAGTTGGCTGCCTCTTCACCTTTTTGACAGTCTTTTGAGGCAGAAAAGCATTTAATTTTGAGGAGTTTGCATTATCTATTTTTTCTTTTGTTGCTTGTGCTTTGGGTATAAGGTTTAGGAAGCTACCTCTTATTACTAGGTCTTGAAGATGTTTCCCTACATTTTCCTTTAGAAGGTTTATGGCACTGGTTCTTATATTTAGGAGTTTGATCCACTTTGAGTTAATTTTTATATAGGGTGTGTAAGTAAATTTTGCATAGGTGTAAGGTAAGGGTCTTCTTTCATTCTTTTGGCTATTGATATCCAATTCTACAAAGCCCATTTATTGAAAAGACTATTTTGTCCCATTGGGAGCCTAGACAAAAATCAGTTGACCATAGATTTTATGGTCTATTTCTGTGAGTTTTGAGCTTTGCCCAATCCTGTAAGGAACTGGGCCTGCCTGGTTTCCCTTTCAGTGAAGTGCTTGATCTAAAGAATCAACAAGAGATTAATGCCACTGTCAACCAATGTTCCCACCTCTGTGAGCTGAGAAAGAGACAGGAAGACCATGTGGGTGTGTGTACTGCCACAGCACCAGGTAAAACTCTGTAGTGTTGGTAACATCAGCAGCGAGTTGGAGAGGGGACCCGACATTTTGGAGTCTAAGCTGGAAGCATGCTGTGCTCTCAGGTGGCCAGGTGTACCCTCAACTATGACTGCTGCATCCAGGTTAGGAAGCTTGAACATGGTCCCTCAGCCCACACGTGGTTCACCCAGCCCCCTCTGAGACTTGAATTGTCTTCTGACCTTGTGTCTGATTGATATTGCCCTCTTCCACCTCAACTGCAAATGTTTTTCTTCTCCTATACACATGCTCCAGTCTAGTTCATCTGGGAGTCCCTTCCCATCCCAGTGCTTCGTGGTGCCAACACTCTTCCACACCACGGCACTTCCTCTTCAACTCCTCTGCTCACTGTGAGCTCCCATAGTGAAGGCCAGTGCAGTCTTAGCATATCTGTGGTTTTGTGCAGGGAGCAGGAGGGCTCAGCACTGTCTCAGTCAGCCAGAACCCGAACATCAGGAGGAGAGCTTGGGAGATAGTGGCCCCAGGAAAATAACCAGTATCAGTTTGGCCTGAGCAGAAGGTCACAAGTAGCAGCAGGTTTCAGGCCTTTGACCACCAATAATTGTGACAATTAGCGTTCCCATTAGGATAAAATTCCCAGTCTCCCATCCATTTCACCTCCTCAAATATCTGCTCCTGACTCCATCCAAAGTGACCAGTCCCCTGCTCTCATGCATTCTTTCTTCTCACTGCTTGCTTTTCCTTCACTGTACCTTTCATCATCTGAATGAACATTCATTTGCTTTTGGTGTATTGTCTGTCTGTCCTACAGAAATGTAAGCTTACAGGGACAGAGTGTGTCTGTTTTTTATGTCCTGGTGCTTGATCAATGATCAATGATGGAATGAATGAGTGAATGAATGAATGAGGGAATGCAGCAGCTTGCTTACCATGTGGCTCTATTGGGTGTTGTCTAACTTTGTGGCCAAAGCATCCCCTTCCCCTGGAGGGTGTGGTGATCCTGATGAAGATTGTGTCCTATTAGTCTTCCTTCCAGCCTTTCCCAAAGGAACCTATTGCCTTTCACCAAAGTGACTGTGCTCTGAGGAAAAGGAACTGATTAGGCTTTTCAGTGATACCTGGAAAATGGTTCTGAAGTGACACTAATTCCAGGAACCATAAAATGTCACTGTGTTCCATCAGTCAGAGTAGTGTTTATGGAGGTCAAATGATTAATGGAGTTTTACCTCAATTTCATCTCATAGTGGGGCCAGTGGGTACCCAAACCAACTCTGTCGTTACTACCCCAGTTTCAGAATGCATAACTGGAATAGACATATTCAGCAAATAGCAAAATCCACACATTGTTTTACTGACTTACCTGTTGAATGAAGATCATTTTGATAGGAGAGGCTAAAAGGAAGTCAATGGAACCACCATCAGATAGAAAAATAGTAAACTAAATACAATACCACACAAATAAGCAATACACCATTCCTGGAGGAATTGTAGAGAATTGTGCCACTGCCAAGGACTTAAAGGGGGTAGAAGTGGTAATTCCCACCACATGCCCATTAAGTTGTCCTATTTGGATAATGCAGAAAATGAATGGATCTTGGGTGATGACAGTGTATTATCATAAAGTTAGCCAGGTGGTGACCCCAGTTACAGCTACTATTCCAGATGTGGTATCATTGGTACTTATCTGTCCTTGTGCCAGTATCACACTGTTTTTATTACTGTGGATTTCATATGAATTTGAAGATTGGAAACTGTGACTCCTCCATTTTTTTTTCTTTTTCAAAATAGCTTTAGCTATTCTGTGTCCATAATGCTTCTATATAAATTTGATGATTGGCTTTTCCATTTCTGCAAAGGTGGTTGGTGGAATTTTGATTAGGACTGCATCGAATCTCTAAATTTATTTGTCTAGAATTTATATCCTAATGGTATGCAGTCTTCTGATCCATTAGTATGGAATGCCCTTCAATTTGTTTAGGTCTTCTTTGATTTCTTTTTGCAATATTTTGTAGTTTTCTGTGTACAAGTCCTTTACATATGTTTAGATTTGTTCCTGGATATTTTATCTTATTTCTTGCCAATGTAAAGCAATTTTTTCTCGATTTCCTCTTCATATCGTTCATTACTAGTATATAGAAAAAATATCTTGCATGTTGCTCTTGTAACCCACCACTTTTCTGAGTTTATTAGTCCTAGAAGCTTTGTTGTGGATTTTTCAGGATTTTCAGTACATAGGATTATATCATTTGAAAATAGGGAAAGTTTCACTTCTTCCATTCCAAGTTAGATACCTTTCATTTCTTTCTCTTGCCTGATTGCTCAGGCTAATTCAGTAAAATTTTAATAACAGTGGTGACAATGGAAATTCTGTCTTGTTTCTGTCTTAGAATATGATTGTGGTTGTCAGTTTTTCATATACTCCTTGATCATTTTGAAGAAGTTTCTTTTTATTCCTAGTTTAAGTGTTTCTAACAAGAAGAGGTGTGGGTCTTGTCAAATATCTTTTCTGCATCAATCAAGATGATTATGTAGTTTCTTTTTTTCTTTGTTTTGTTAATGTGATCTATTACACATACTGATTTTCTTGTGTTGAATCACAATTGCATTCCTGGGATAAATCCCATGTGAGCATTTTGCTAATATTTCACTGATGATTTTTGCACACATATTCATAAGGGATATTGGCCTGCAACTTTCTTTTCTTGTGCTATCATTATCTGGTTTAGGTTTTAGGGTGATGATGGCCTCATAGAATGAGTTATGGAGTGTTATATATTCTTCAATTTTGTGGTGTTAATTATTATTGGAATGTGTGGTAAAATCCACCAGTGAATCCATCCGGTCCTGGGCTTTTCTTTTTAATGGATTTTTTATTACAGATTCAATCATTTTTCTTTTTATTTTCCTGCAGAGATGGTCTAGTTTTAAGCTGTTATAGGGAGTTTGTTTCTAGAATTTTTCAATTTTGTCCAGGTTATATAATTTTTGGCATACAGTTTTTCTTTAAATAGAATCCTCATATGATTCTTTTAATTTCTGCTGGTTCAGTTGTAATATCAACCCTTTCATTTCTGATTTTACTTATTTGTGTCAGTTCTCTTTTTTTCTTTGTCAGTAAAAATCTGAAGATTTGTCAGTATTATCGATCTTTTCAAAGAACCAGCTTTTGGTTTCATTGATTCAATATTTTGATTTTTATTCTCTATTTCATTTATCCATTTATCCAGATTCTAACTTTTAGTTCCATCCTTCTGCTAGCTTTACATTTAGTTTATTTTTCTTTTTCTAGATTTTCCAGTTGTGAGGTTGACTCTCTGCTTTGAGATCTTCTTGTTAATGTGAGGTATTTAGAGCTAAGAATTTCCCTCTTAGCTCTGCCTTTGCTCTATCCATATGTTAATATGTTGAATTTTCATTTGCATTTGCTTCTAGATGTTTCCCAATTTCCCTTGTACTTTCATTTTTGACCTATTGTTTGCATATGAATACTTTGTTCAATTTGCATATATTTGTTAATTTTCAAGGTAGCCATCTGTTATTCATTTCTAGCTTCATTCTACTGTGATTTTCATGGTGTATGTTTCATTTTCTGAGTAACAGCAAACTTGTTTTCCATATTGGCTGCACTATATTTAATTCCTAACAGTAATGGTTGAGGGTTCCAATTTCTCCACACCTTCAACAAGTTACACTCTATTTTTAATCTTTATCTTTACCATCTCAGTGAATATCAATAGATATCTCCTTGTGCTTTTGGTTTGCATTTCTCAGTGACTAGTAAAGTTGAATATCTTTTATATGTTCATTTGGCATTTGTAAATATTTCTTTCACAAAATGTTTGTTTAATTTATTTTCCATTTTCTAATTGTGTAGTTTGTCTTATTGTTACTCAGTCATAAGAGTGTACTTTATATATTCTAGACATTTACACATTATGAGATATGTGATGGGAAAATCTTTTATTCCTATCTGTAGTTCTTTTTTTCACTATCTTGTAATGTATTTTGATGCCCCAAAATTTTTAATTTTGATGAACTCCAGTATGGTTTTTGTTTTGTTGTTCATGTTTTTGTCACATAGTAGAATCCATTTTTAAATCCAAAGTTGCGTTGGTGGGAATGTAAAATGGTGCATTCATTGTGGGAGAAAATTCGGCTGTTCTCCAGGAAATGAAATATAGAATTTCAGTATGATCTGACAATCCTGCTACTAGGTCTATACCTAGAACTGAAAGCAGGGACTTGAGTATATATTTGCACACCAATGTCCATAGCAGCATTATTCGCAATTGCTAAAAGATGAAAAAACCCAAGTGGCTATCAACCAATCAATGGATAAACAAAAGGTGATATATACATATAGTGGAATACTATTCAGCTCTAATACGGAATGGGAATGGTGTATGATGATGAATACAACAACTTGGATGATCCTTGAGGACATTATGTTGAGTGAAATAAGCCAAACACAGAAGGGCAAGTACCGTATGATAACAGTGATATGAACTAATAATAATAAGCAAATTCATAGAGTGAAGACTAGATTATAGGCTACCATGAGCTAGAATGGGGTTAGAGAATGCTGAGCTGATGCTTAATTTGTGCTTAATTTTTATTTATGATCATTGTAAATGTTTGAAAATGGATGGAGGTGATGGTAGCAAATAATTGTGAGTGTAACTGACAGCACTGAATTATGTAAGTGAATGTAATTGAAAGGCAAAGTTTTGGGTCCTGTATGATAGCTAGAATTCAAGGATAAAAAACACAATGAACCCTGTTGTGGGACTATAATTATGGTTAATGGTATGTATATATAAGAAGTTCTTTCATGAAATATAACAAATATATATCACTATTACAAGGTGTTAATAATAGGGTGGTAAATAGGAGAGAATACAATGCAAACAGTGAACTGTACTTATCAGTAATATTTTAATATTCTCTCATCATTTTTAACAAAGGTACCATACCAATCCAAGGCGCCAACAATGGGGGGATATATGGGAATGTTGTATTTTTACGTGACTTTCACGAAAGCTTACAACTTCTCTAATTACAAGAAAAACTAATATTATTTAAAACCATCATGCTAGGTGAAAAAAAATTAAACACAAAGTACTGCTTACAGTATGATTTCATTTGATAATAGGTAAATATAACTGCATCCATAGAGAAAATTATAGCAGTGGTTATGTAGCACTGGGGAAGGACGGAGGGACCATAACGTGACTGCTAAGAAGTATGGTGCTTATCTTTTTGAAGTAATGAAAATGTTCTAAAATTGATTGTGATAGTGTGCTCAACTCTGTGATTATACTAAATGCCACTGGAGTATACATTTTTGATGGGTTGTACTGTATGTGAATATATTTCAATAAAACAACGTCCTTAAAAAGGTATTCAGTCTGTATTCCAAAAAGTACATGAAAATAGCATATGACCCATCAGAAAGACACTAGGTTGATGGGTAAAGAACAATTTACATGGCAACTAAGAATTCTTGCATAGTTTAACAGGGAGAATTTCCACCTAAGATTCCTGCAACAGTAACACACATTTAGGTCATGAAAGATAAAGAAAGATGGATTAAATTTAAGGGCTGGATAAGACTATGTGAAATAACAGCTCATGTGCAGTGGACCCTGAATCATAAAAGGGCATTCAAGAGAAAGCTGCTGAGTTCTGATGAGGGCCATAGTTTAGTTAATATTGAACAAATGTAAATTTCCTGTTCCTGATAATGAGTGTGATTAGATGAGAGGTTCAACTGTGGGCAAGAGGGCAAAGGAGATTCAAGAGCACACAGCCTTTTACATATTGTGGCAGCTTGGTGAGGTGTTTGAACATCATTCAATTTTTAGGTATCTTGACCCTTACGTGTAAGGCTAAAGTGTGTTCACAGGAAGGTTTTCACTTTGCCTTCCATGTTTCTTCTTTTCAAAATTTGTCCCTAAGGATGGATGACCTCTTGGATGTGATGTGTGACTCTTGGAAAACTTGATTTTTGTTTTTTAGTGTGATTTCTCTATGGTTTCATTTGGTTTTTGCAAAATGTGTGCATGCGTTTGGTGTTTGCTTGAGACAGGTGTTGATAGCATCAGAGCAGACCTTGCAAGTGGGATTGTGAGACTCTAAGATTATGACACATATTGGCATGAGGGCCAGGCCCAGGGAAATCACCCCCAACGCACACACACAGACGCCCACTCACATACATGCAGCACCTTAGGCTGTGGGCTCAGCTTCAGGCCCTCATGCCTGGACATGTATATAACTTCCTCTCAATGCTTAGAAAATAGGATAAGGCCAGTGTGGCAAAATGTTAAATGTTGGTGGATCTGGGTAATGTTGTGGGTGGTTTATTGGCATTCTCTATGGTTTTTTTTTTATTATTATTTTTGCAACTGTTTTATGAGCTTGAAAGCTTTTCAAAATAAAAATTTGAAAAAAACAGAGTCTTCAGGAAACTCTTCTCTTGGAGTCACCATGTGCACTTCTGGAATGATTATTTTATGCCCCCCTCAGGTAGGCCAGAGGTAGGACAGTTGCTCCTTAAGGCTGCTCCCACCCCAGTGGCCAGTACCTCCTTGGAGGACCTGGAGCCATCACCAGCCAGCAGCAAGGAGTAACAAGATCTTTGATCTGGGGCTTCTTAGAGAAATGGCTGATTCCAAAGCTACAGCAGGAAAAGTGCAAGATGAGCTTACAACATCTTATTCCTAGAAGTAAGGAAAGATTCAATGAATCAAGGGGATCTAACATAAGGACAGAGACATCAGCTTACAGGCCCCCACTGACCAAATCAAGGAAAATTGGAATAAGTAATATTAATGGTGTGGTGGTTAGGTTCTGGTGTCAACATGCCCAAGTGATTGTGCCTAGCTGTCTGATCAGGGAAGCACTCACCTGACTGTTGCTGCAAGGATATTTCAGAGCTGGTTGATAAATCAGAAGATTGGTATATTAAATCATCAGTCAGTTGATTGCATCTGTGGCTGATTACATCTGTGATCAACTAAGGCATGCCTCCCACATGAGATAATTCAATCAGTTGCAGGCTTTGAAGGAGGAAGAGAGACTCTTTCACAGCTTCTTCAGCCAGTGAGCCTCTCCTGTGTACTTTGTCCAGACTCTTCATCAGAGTCACCAGCTTTATGGCCTGCCCTGTGATTTTGGACTCTTCTTTTCCAACAGTTGTGTGAGACACCTTTATAAATCTCATATGTACACATCTCTTCTTCTGGTTCTGTTTCTCTAAGGAACCCTGACTAACACAGATTGGTACCAGGAGAGGTCCTTGAGAAACAGAATTTTAAAAATGGGTTTTACATTTGGTTTTCTACTCTGACTTGACTTAGAGGCACTAATGACTCTGCTTCCAATAATCAAGTTGGCACTGAAAGTCTACGGAGTGAATTGGCAAAAGAGATGCTCAAAATATCACCATTAGATTCTGCTATTTGTACACTTTTATGTGGCAAGACTTTGAGTGACAATGTTTTGGATACTTTTACAGAGTTTTTTGGAATTAAGTGGTATAATGATGTTGGCTGTTGTTGTTAGATATGCTGGATACATTGAGGAGGGAAAGGGATGAGCTGAAAGCTTCAATTTTGTACCTTAAGTGCTGAATGAATGATGTAAAAGTTTCCATGCGTGCCCTGAAAAAAAATCTTATTTCCTGTGGTCCCAGACTTGAGATCTCTGAAACCCAGACACAAAGCCTCATTGCACAAGTAGCAGATTTACAACCTAAACTAAAATCTCAACCTGGCAACCTGGTGTATTACATTCTGGCAGTGTTGGCAGACAAAAGCAAATGGATTATAACCTATTGAATTAGATCAGCCAGGGTGAGTCCATGTTGAAACAAATATCTACATACATAACATACATACACACATACAGTTTAATGATAAACAGGATATTTACACAGTTATAAATCCAGACCAAAAATACACAGAGGAAAAGGGTAACTATATAGGGGAAGCTTGGCCGACCAGGCTAATCAAGTGATCTGATAAACACCACCAGTAATGGAATGACAGAAATCAGGAGAACCTGGCATCACTTCCATGATATTCTTCTCAAAGATGCACAACCACAGAAGCAGATTCTCTATGGAAAAAACTGACCACCAATAGTCAAAAGCATCAAGACCATAAAAGTCAAGGAAAACTATTCAACTGTTCCAGATGGAAAGGCATTAAAACACGCCAACTAAAGGTAACACATGAACGAAAGGCTAACGTGACAGTGGACTGGCTATTTTTTCTATCATGGACATTATTGGAACAAATGATTAAACTTTAACGGACACTGATGATTACATGGGAGTCATGTTTCAGTGTTGATTTCCCAATACCAAGGTCTGTAATATAGCTATGTCAAATTCCTTATTTGAAGGAGATGCACATATGAGTACTGGGGAGGCAACTGGGGTATTACGCCAATAAATCATTCAAGGGAAAGAAAAAGTCCTTTGTACTCTATTGGTGAATGTCAAGTAAGTTTCTGGTAATTTCAAGATTAACTGCACCAGAAACATGTTTTCAAAGAATGCAGAATGTGTCACTGGATAAGTTGAGGTGCATATCATTAATGATTGTTTTAGTCTGCCAAAGCTGCCGTTTGCAACACACCAGAGATGGATTGGCTTTTGATAGAAGGGGATTTATTCAGTTCAGAACTTATTGTTCTTCAAAGAAAAGGCAGCTTTTCCCGGGGTGATTCCTTTCTACATCTCCAAATATCTGGGCTGAGCTCTGAGTGCTGAGATGAGATGTGCTGAGCAGCTTGAGCTGTGTGGCATTGAGCTTTCTGACCTCGCTCTTTTAAGCCTCCCACTGACTAAATTAAACATCACTCATTGCAGAAGTCACTTCCCTTAGCCAACTGCAGATATAATCAGCTATAGATGATTTTCTCATGCTAATGATTCAAGTCCATAGCAACAGAACCAGACACCATCACCTGACCAAGTTGATACCTGAACCTAACTACTACAGGGCTATATATGGCCACAACTTGATCATGCAGAGTTTTACCAAATGAAGGTTGATGTGACTGACAGTGAGCCTGAGTTAAGGGCCCAATTCTGCAGAGTGGAAGTGGGTGGAAGTTGGATAGCTGGGAGCACTCCTTGAATTGTGCTGATAGACAGAGCTCTCAGAGGTGCAGCTGCCACCAACTACTACAGGAATGGTTCCCATCTCATCAGACCCATGCTTCCATAAGGATTTCTGGCTTATTCCTGTTCCCCCTGCTGGCCTGCTGCTCAGTGAGTACTGATGATGGAGAGAATGTGAGAGATGGAGGAGGGATGATTCCTGCAGCTGAAGTTCCTCATTCATCCTTGTGAAAGGCTTGGGGTAAGAAGGGGGCCAGAGATGGCATCACCCCCACAGACCTAGTGGGCTTGGAACATCTACACCTAACCCCAGTGAAACATCTCACATCTTTGTTCTTCTCACTGTTTTTGCCTTTGCTGTACTCACACCATCCTCCCTGACCACCCCAATGCCCTTCTCTAGTCTTGGTGAAGATTCTCCTGTTCTTCCCAGACCCCATCCCAGTGAGCATGAAGGCCCATTCCATGGCTGCTCTCCCAGTCTCAGCTTCTACCTAACATGATCCCACAAGAAGGAAGGCCTGTAGAGCTTGGGGGCTTCTAGTGACAGGGTCAGGGGCTGATTTCTCTGATTTCCCTGACTCCCAGCACCAAGAGCTTTGGATCTGGCAATTCTCCAGTCCAGCCCAACAAGTGAGCATATGGAAAGGTGAGCAGAGGCACAGATGCATCACTAAGACATGTCTGTAATCCTGAGTCCACCCCTCGTGTTCCCAGGACTGACCCAGAAATTCCACTTACAGGAATTCATCTCAATGAAATAGTCAGGAAAGGGGTAAAGGACAGCGATATCTTCTATAATGTGGCTCATAAAAGGGAATCCATCTAAGTTTCCACCAGTCAGACACTAACACTTCAGTGAATTCACATCCACATCATGAAATGCCATCCAGGGATGCAAAGGTAAGCTCTAATCGATAAATTTTGACATGGAGAGATATCAAGGATATGAAGTAAGGTAGCTGGGGGGAGGGGGAGTTGTACCTCCTGCTTCAGGACTCAGATGCAAGCAGCAGCACATTCTCCTCTGTCTAGAAAGGCCTGACCTGCACAGGGTTCGTGCCAGGAGCTCCCCTCTTCCTCATATATTGTTGCCTAGGCAGGAACAGACTTCCTTGGGCTCCTAATCTCATGGAGAGCTCTCAAATGCTTTTTCTACTCATAAAGAGCAGCCAAGTAAACCACTCAAACACTGCAGTAGGCTAAAGAATCCTTAGAGCTATCAGAGGAACTTCGAGGACCTCCTTCTTTAATTCAGGATATAGCTCTGTAACTTGTCATCTTGAACAGCCAGTCAACCCTCTCTTGCCCCCTGGGGTGCTGCCAGTGGTACAGGAAGCCCTGGCTGAAATGCCCCCTGAAAACTCAAAGAACATCTGCACTCCCTGAAGGCATCACTGGTGGCCTGACGTCCAGCTACAGCACCTGGAGAACCAGGTGTCACACTCAACAGCCAGTCTTCAGGACCCTCCTTGCCAATCTCCTGACCTCTGAAACCTTTGGCTTGGGAGTAACTTCCCTGGGTTATGTGACCAATTCCCCTCCAGGCCCTCAGTCCTCTCCTCCACGTAGTTCATCTTGGCTCATGTCATTCAGATGCTGGTTCAGCTCCATGGAGGAGATGGGGCTGGAGAAGGATGGTGAGTTCTGTATCAGTTCTGGGAGGCTGGAAACATTATGGGGTGTCAGGAGAGGATCTCTCCCAAGAGCCCAAGGCACCCGAGATAACAACAGTCACCAGTGAGTGCTTTCTACAAACAGGAAGCATCCAAACACTTGCTATCCATCAGAACAAATCCCTGCGCCCTCACAGGTGCTGGTGGGAGGAGGAGGATGGTGGTGGGCAGAAGGTCAGAGAGGTAGAAGTTTGCCCACACAGAGCACAGGGGCACCCCAATATGTAGGGGACATACAGGGCAATTTCAGATAGGGTGACAGAGTGGGCCCTCATTGAGAAAGGGTTCTGTGGGCAGAAACAGGAAGGACTCAGGAGTCCCTGTGGTCAGAGCATGCCTGGGGTGTGACAGCAGAGAAGGGGTCACTAGACCTAATAGGAAAAACTGGGGCAGCCTGTTATTCTGTTGTTTCTAGGCATTTACTCCTGAGAAATGAAGGCAAATGTAATGCAAAGAGGAGTTGTGTCCCTGAAGACTCATAGCAGATTTATCTGCAAAGGCCCAAAGAGGAAACAACCCTGATTGCCATCAGTGGGAGAGGGCATGTGCAATCTGTGAACCATCTGCACCATGGAACCCTCCTCAGCAATAAACACAAATGCATTGTGGTTACATCCACACGGATGAAACGCCCCACAATGATGCCAATTTAAAGACACCAAAACAAAGGAGACAGAGGAAGAGAGTTAATGTGTGCTCCATTCATATGGAATTCTGAAAACTGCAAACAAATCCATAGTGACAGAAAGTACTTCAGTGTTCCATGACGATGGGGACAGAGGGAGGTGGGGGTAAGGCAACTTCAGTGTTCCATGACGATGGGGACAGAGGGAGGTGGGGGTAAGGCAAATGGGCAGGAGGGAAATCTGTGTGGTGATGGTGTTCCTTACTGCAACCTTGGCTTCACAGGTGAGAACATGTGTCAATACATCCAACCTTAACACCTGTATCATCTAAACCTGGACAGCTTGCAATGTGCCATTTATGTCTGAAATAAACTGTTTTTACACAGAAGGAAACAAGGTCATCAGGTCAGATTGAGGGTTGGTAGGAAGCTCTGGAGTCTGCGGAGTGAGAAGCAGGGATAAAATGACCATGTGGAGGGAGTCCAAGCTCACACAGGAAGGAGCATGTAGGGTGCAGGGCCCAAGAGAGGTCTTGGTGACAAAGGTAAGGGTGAGTGCAGGCAGATGGTGCTGTTTTATCACAATGCAGTTGCTTTTATCAGGCAGTGCTTGTGATTTAGGGAACTGCTCTTTCCCTCTCTGAACTTTCTCTCTATTTAAAATATTTTTGAAAGTATGTTTTATTCCTAAAGACAAGCTGCCATGGAATGAACAGTTCTGGGTGGACAGAAATGTAACAGCGAAGCAAATGGTAAGCTAAATCCCAGAGTATATTAAGCAGATAATAAAAAAGTATTGGCAAAGTTCCTTGAGGGATGGAAGAAAAAATATGCAACTATTAAAGTTTGCCATTGGGGAAACCCCTGATACTGTGTCAAACATTAGGGTTACCCAAATCAATAGGCCAAGCCCTTGATCTTGAGGCTTGCTCTTGTGAAGTTTATGTAGATAGAGGAGAACCTTAGTCTACCTATAGGTATGACTAAGATTTACATCCAGAGGACCTCTTTTGTTGTTCAGATGTGGCTTCACTCTCTCTAAGCCCAAGTCTGCAAGTGAAATTATTACCCTTTCCCCTATATGGGAAATGACACCTAGGGGTGAAAGTGTCCCAAGCAGAATGGGAGATGACTCCCAATGGTGAGTCTCGGCACATGGGATCAATAATGGTTTCCTGCCAAAAGAGAGAAAAGGAGTGTAACAAATTAGGAATTAATAGTTGAGAGTTCAAATAGAGTAAAGAGGGCACTCTGGAGGTCACTCTTATGTAAGCTTCAATTAGGCATTGCTCTCTATCGTAGCTTCCTGTCGGATTCAGGTGTCAATGTGGCTAGGCGGAGGTGCCTAGTTCTATTGCTGTGGACGTGAGCCAAAGGCATGTGAACATCATCTGTTCCTGATTACATCTGCAGTCAGCTAAGAAGCATGACTGTTGCAATGAATGATGTTTGATTTAATTGGCTGGTGCTTAAATGAGAGAGCTCAACATAGCACAACCCAAGCAGCTCAGCATACCTCATCTTGGCACTCAGGCCTTTGGAGATGCAGAAAGGAATTGCCCCTGGGGATCTTGTTGGAACCCAGGGTCCTAGAGAGAAGGACCAGCAGAGATCACCCTGTACATTCCCATGTAAGAAAGAACCTCAGTTGAAAGTTAGCTGCCTTTCCTCTGAAGAACTATAACTAAATAAATCCCCTTTTATTAAAAGTCAATCCATCTCTGGTATTTTGCATTCTGGCAGCTAGCATACTAGAACACATGCCAAACAAAACCAAAACCATTTCCTGCCAATCTTAAAGAACACCTATAGCATTATATAAGATTCAACAAAGGTTCTGTGCACTAGGGTATCTTTTCAGGAAACTGCAACCTCCAGATGGGTCCCTGGACCATGTAAGTCCTGAAATGCCAGAGAGGCCACCCTCTCCAGAACTCAACTAATTCTATTCCCCTATCCCACGTATTTACAGCCCCTTCCAATATCAAAGATTTATAATGGTATAGCCCAATTACCCCTAAAAAGTGGGAGAAAGATCAAAGGTGATGGTAGAGTTGTACAGAGAAGGCAGGGTTTAACAAATGAATATGATTGCTGAATCATTATATTGATATCTCTTTTGGTCTCCAAAGTGCTCTAGTGTCTTAGAGCAGCTAGAAATCAAAACCTAAAATTGTGGATTTGTAACCCATACCAAACTCTGAAATCTGTTCTACAACTAATTGTTGTTATGTGCTTTGAAGTTTATTGCTTTTTTGCATATATGTCATTTTTCATGACAAAGAAAATTAAGTTGATTGTGATGAGACATGCACAGCTATATGAAATTGTGAACTATTGATTGTGCACTATGCATGATCATATGGTTTATGAATATATAATGTATAACAATAAAAAGATAAAAGGGGGGAAATTTTCCAGAACAATGTCTTGAGTAAAATGAAAAGAGAAGGACAAAGTAACTTAACTTGAGTGCAGGGAAAATAAAAAGATCCACACAAAGGGAATTTGAGGTGCAAGGTCCTCTCTGTCTTATCTGAGCCACCTGACAAACCATCACTGCCCCATAGACCAGACATCATTCCTGCCCCATCTATCCCTATGGCCTCCTACTGCACTGGTGTTTTATACCAACTTCATGGCATGTAATTAGACAACCAGGAGGACAAAAGAAGTGACCAGAAGCCTCACAGCTGGGCCATAACAAAAGCACATATTATGACCCTGTAGCATCCAGGCATGGAGGCCAGTCCTGTCACCACACATGTGGAGACCACACAAGCATTGGGTAACTACAAGACTGCTAATAACCGCAATTGCAACCCAAGGTTGGGCTGGTCAGGCTCAGTGCAGGCTGAACACATTGCTACTGTGCTCACGTCTGGCCCCTCTGAAGGCCAGGGTTCCCAGGAAGAGATTTGGGCAAGCGCATACTGAGGAAACCAGATCCGGAATGTTGGTTCAATCAGGATGCCCTAGTGGGCCATGTGCATGCATGCTCAGAATCAGGGGTGGGAAACTAGTGCCTGTGAAGTTCTGTACTCACCCATTGCGGTGTCCCAGGGGACCCCAAATTGAACAGTACATGAAGAGCACCATGGCAGGTCAAGTGAGACTGTGGATGAATGAGAAAGCTTTGTATTTCAGCAGGTTTAATAGCACTTCAGCTGCTTTGTGAACATGATGCCCCACATTTTTACTTTGCACTGCACTCTACAATTTTACAGCTTGTCTTGATATCTTGCACCTGGAGTCTCTGCTTGCTAGGGCACTGCAGACAGTAGCAGCCCTGTGGGCTGGCCAGCAGGGCCATCACCACTCTCCAGGAGCACCAGTGGTCTCTTCCATCTCTGTGCAGGCCTCCCCTGTGCAAGACCCCACGAAGTCCCTGTTCAGCTCCCACAGACGTATTCTTGAATGCTGGGCTTAGCCTCTGCTGCTCTAAGGTGTGTTCAGGCCTCTGAGGGATGCAGGGCACCTGTGTGTACCCCTTCCCAGGTGCTTGCAGAGTCTGAAGAGTTTACCTGCATTCAGGTTGGGGAGCTTCAATGCCAAGCAACTGGACCTCTCAGGCTCTTTTCTGGCCAGCTTTCCCAAGCACCATAGGTACAAGCTCACCTGACACCAAGCACAGCTTGGAAAGGGCCAAATTTAGTGCCCCTCTTCAGGGATTGCAGGCCATATTAGAAGCGGCCCTCACTGGGGTGGAGGGTCAGTTTCCTGGGTAGACTATTCCAGACTCCCTTGGGGGTGGTCTCAGCTCCTCAGCATTCCTGAGCTCAGTTGCCACTGTGTGACCTGCTCCTCAGGATCTCTCTCTTCCAGTGTCTCACCTCCATGACCCTTGTCCTTTTGTCTCAAGGTCTGCTTCGAGTGGACGAATATCAACACCCTCCCAGAGGTGAAGAGTGACTTCCCAAGGTTGTCGGCCCTTTCCTGCCCACTGGCTCTTCTGGGTACAAATTGCTTGACAAAGCCCCTCACTGTCAGCCAAGACCTCAGCAAGAGCCCACTTTGTGCTCACTGACTGGACGCTGCAAAGCTTGGAGGGAGCTGCTAATTAGGCACTTAACCATTCATCAAGCAGGATGGGCCAGGGGCTGGGGGCAGGTATAAGGTCAAGGAGGCAGCAGAAGCAGAATCATTATTACTCCCTTCCCAAAGCCTACCTGCATGGACAGTGGTTAAACCTACGTTAGCATCCAGATCTGCTTCTTCTGGACTCCAAAAGGGAACCAGAGCCGTTGGATTCTTTGCAGAATGAGCTGTCATGGAACATTTTCCTTGGAGGGTTAAACTGTCCCTGTCCAGCAGAAGTCTTCAGGGCCTGGTTGTACTCAAGTTCTGGCTTCAGCTCCTCTGTCCCTGGTGGGCTCTGCATAGGTCAGGATGTGGATGCCAGGGGCAGGAGCCAGAGTGGACTTCGTGGTGCCCAAACAGCTGTGCCTGCAGGCAAACCACAGAGTCCCTTAGACTACAGTCTCTTCATCTGTGACATGCAGGGACCCCAGCACCCTGAGGCAATCTCATTCCATGATCATTCCTGAAGGGAGGCCTTTTCATTTTACTAACAATGAGGTGGGGGGGGGGAGGGGGGTGGGGAGAGAGAGAGAGAGAGAGAGAGAGAGAGAGAGAGAGAGAGAGAAACCACAGTGGACATTTACAGCTTTTTCATTACTAGTTATGGACTTGAATTTGGAAAAAACAACAACAACAAATATCTGTTCATCAAATTCCATGACCCCTTGGGTTGAATTATAATTTCAGAGATGTATTCTTATTTCAGTAGGACTTTAACCAGTGTCTCTCTCATTATTTTCTTATCATTCATTTAACTAATAGTTCTCACTCTTGTTTTACTCTTGGCCATGAAAATACAGAAGGGATAAGACAGAAAAAACCCTGCCTACTGGAACTCATATCCAGTTGGAGAGGCAGACAGCAAATTAGAAAAATCAGCTGAAGTGGAGAAAAGAAAACAGGGAAGGAGGATGGAAAGAGGTGTTGGGTGGGTCTGAAATTATCACTAAGTTGCCAAGGAGGCTTTCCCAACCAGCAGAGTTGAGCCCAGCCTCGGCCGTGCCTTTCTGAGGCCTGTGCACATGCTGTTCCCCTGCCTGGATAATTAGGGTTTCACTAGAGTGTGCCTGGAAGGTTCCAGGAAGAACAAGGAGCCCCAAGCCTGGAACAGGGTCTGAGAGTAAACTGAGTCTGTAGTGCTTTCTGGATCACAATGGGAGCTAATTCTGTCCTTTGCTTTGAGCAGGGGAGAGTCTTAGATGGTTTTATGCAGCTGCCTAATATGATCAGAGTTTGGTTTGACAGGTTACTCTGGCTGCTGGTTTAGGATAATCTGAAGGGAGCCCAGGTGAGGCTGAGCTCTGCCCTCATGATGAGCTCTAGTTTAAGTCTCTGCAGCATGCTCAGCTCAAGCGTCAGTCTCTACTTCTTGCCCAGGTATAGATTAATTGCTGACTACAACATCTATCTCTAGCTTAAGCTATGCCTCCCTGATCAGCTCAAGATTGGGTCCCACCTGTATGCTCAGCTCTAGTTTAAGCTCTGCCTGCAGGGACAGGTATGGTGCAATCCCATCTGTACGCTCAGCTCTGGTTCACACCCTATTTGAACACTTGGTTCTAGTTTAAACCCTGCCTGCAGGGACAGGTATGGTGTAATCCCATCTGTATGCTCAGCTTTGGTCCATATCCTGTCTGCACACTTAGTTCTCATTTAGATCCCTGACTGGCTCAAGTTACTGATGGGGGCGCAAGCACATGTCATAGGTTAAACCAGTCAGAGGGGAGTCAGGAATTTACTGGGGGTAGCAAAACCCACTCTCCTGCTCTGTGGTGTGATGTACCGATTGAAGTGCTGGCAGCCCATATGCCATTTACAGAGAAGATGGCTCATAAGAGTAGCTCTCATCCAGGTTTCTCTCTGGCTTGCTTATATCTGATGGCAATGTCTGTTGTGATCCAAGAAAAATCCAAATATCTGCATCTGTTTTCCCTGTGTCCACATTTGTCAGGTCTGCTGTGAAGTTTCTGTCAACTCTGAGGCTTCTATCATTTCCCTTGGCTCTGTCATTTCTGACTCCCTTCAAAACATTTACTCTTTTAAAGGATTCCGGTGAACTATTCAAGACCCACCTGAATGGTGGAGTCCCATATCCCTCTAATCAAGGGTCACATCCACAGTTGGGCATGTCACATCTCAGCAGACATAATCTCATCAAATTTTCTAGCTCTCAGGATGGAATTAAGATAAAAAAAAGTGTCTGCCTCCGGCCAGCGGAGGGAGGGGCAGGAGGGGAGGAAAGCTCCGCCCCGCCCGTTTAGAATAGAAGGTCCCACCCACACCAGGGCCCTCCCTCCACCGCCTGGAAGAAGGGCAGGGAAGGCAGCGCCCCTGACTGCTGGTTCCTGGTCTGCCTCGGGCGTGTTTCTACCGTCCTCTGCTGACGCGAGCACCCGCAGGCAACAAGCCTTAAGGGAAATGGTTTCCTCCTGTCGGCTCCTCCTCTCGCCAGGGGTTCCCTCCCGGGTGTCCTTACATCTCGCTGTGGGCCCTTCTTTATTCCTGTGGATTTACCTCCTTGACCTGATCCGGGAAGGTGTCTCTCGGGAACCGGGAACCTTCTCCCGTTTTCCTCCATCTCTAGAGTCCATCAAGCTTTCTAGGAGGATAAGGTGGGTGGGGGGAGAGGAGAGCGAGAGAAGCAGAGAGGGAGACTCAATTGATTGCATTCCTGTGTGGGCGGCACCGCCCTCCTTCTGTTGCGTTTCACAAATGCTTCCTTGCTGGATGCACACTGGGGTCAATTAGTACACCCGGATGTGGAGAGAAGAATAAGGTTATTTAGCAATGACTAGCCTCAGGAAGACAGGAGGGCGGTTCCTCCCGTTTGTCTCCCCTAATTGGAGAAATAGTCAGTGTTTTATAGCATTTAAACAAATGCAAGCAGGTCTAGATGAGGAGGTTAGAGATAGTCTCATGTCTGTGTGTGTGCAGACTACCACATGCTTAGCTCATTTGAAGTTCAAGGTTTAGGCTATTGAGCATGTCAGCTGTGGGCCAACTCTGATGAGACAGGTTTGGTCAGTTCTAGAATGGCTGACTCATGTTACTTAATTCATATATATTGAGGGACTAAACCAAGAGTATCAGACTATAAGGTTGCAAACAAGATATAGGGATACATGTCCAGCCACCCACAAGTCATTTTACTGTTCAGTTACAGGGTAAAGATCATGCAGTTACAAAATACAGGATCATCATCAAAGAAATAAACCATCTAGGTTACAGTTTAGTGAGTTGCAACAATTGCAGATGATTTTTTCTGGCCACATCACAAAATATCAGAAAGTTAAAAGCCATTTAGAAAAGGATTTAATAACTTCATTTGAAGACATTTAAATTACTAATGCCAATCGTAGCCTGCAAAAAATGTTTTACCACTTATTTCAGCCAAGACCTAATTCCGGCAAGACTGAAAAACATGACAGGCACAGAGATAGAAGTAAGTTTGTTGGTTCTTATGAATAGGAGAGGATCTCTGGTGGTGGCCATCGGGATATTTAGCACTGTGCAAATGGAAAAGAAATATAAGATAGTGTGTGATTTCAGAACAGATGCAATCCATATGGCATGAGGACATTGGGTCTCTACCGTAATCAGGAAAGGGGCTTAAGAGCTGATGTTTGCTCAGGTTAGTATTTTTGACAAAGACACATTCAGTGCATCCATATTTACATTCTTAGGCCTCTGGGAAGATTGTTTACTTTCTTGACCTTTGTCATTGGCTAAAGTGGTCTGTTATGGACTTTTAAGAGTGAACCTGACCATTGGGTCACAACACCACTGTCCCATAGCAAGGTAGGTGAGCTCATCTCTGTTCAAAGCCCCATTTGATAAAACTATTTTAGGAAACTGAAATCCCTTGTGTTGGCTTGGAAACTTAATTTACTCTTCTTCTTAATGCAAAACTGTGAACCCAAGAAGTTAACGTGAATTTAAATCCAGGCACTAGGACATACAGGAGGTACCTGCTAGAAGCAAATATCTAACCACGGCATTTGTTGTTTCCACAAATGTAACCACAAGGTACTATAATGAAATGTAAGCTCTGCTCATGACAGACTCAAACTAAAATACGTAAATCACATTAGGGATCTATCTTCACTGATAAAAAGTAAATGAAACTATAAACACAAGAATAGCTGCTCCTAAAATGTGAGAATATCCTAAAAGTCACTACAAATCAATTAATTAAAGTTGTAAAAGTGAAAAGATAGGAAAAAAGAACTTCGTATATGTAGTAGTACCTATGAAACATAATTACAGTTCCAAAGCAATGGAGAAATGCAATGTGAAAGGACTTCTAATAAAAATTGAGTTATAATTGTTAGACTTTTGTGTTCTTCATTTGGCCTGAACAAAGCAATACATTTTAAGATTTGGGATTGTTTCTGCTTTGGACTTCAGATGATGAGTATCCAGCAAAATCCAGGAAATGCTCACTTTGTGAATGAAACATTTTTACTTTAATAAGCTAAATGCAACCTAATTCCCCTCCCCCATATCTCCAAAATTTTTTTCTCTCTCTTTAAACCCTTAATGATGTTTACTTATGAGTCATCTATAATCAGGTAAATCTTTTTTTGTAGAGAACAAAAATGCTTCATTGAAAAAGTGAACTGTTTCTCATTCTTACTAATATTTCTTATGAAATAAAATAAGTATAACAAATATAAAAGGAAATATATTTTAATTTTTGATATTTTGATAAAATACAGTCTTGACAGGTTGACTAATTTTTGAAGGACAACTTGGCATTTTATATACCAAATTTATAAAAGTGAAATTTCACAATCTTAGAGGAAAATGCCTTTTGAAGAAAGGACTGTAGTTTACTGTGTGTGATTTTAGGAAATACTTCTGAAGAGTATAATTAATTTCTCTTGATCTAAATGTTAGGAGGTTTTATTTTATGACCAAAACATTTATTTCAAATTATCTGTATTTATAAATATGAATATCAATGCCAAATATTTTGTTTTAAAAGTTTGTGTCTTAATTCCAAATCTTACATCAGCAGAAATAATGTTTAATATGCAATCTAGAATGATAACATGGCAATATTTGCCCATATTAATAGGAAAAACAAACTTCCAAGATAAAATTATCTCCTTTGTGGTAACCTCTCTGCTATCAGTAAAAATCCAATCATGCCACAATTAAATCAACTTGATTAAATAAAGAAGAGAGGCAGGATATGAAGTGAGAAGCGGGTCCCTCACCAATACAAGCCCTTTGTCAATAGATGTCACTCCAGAACTGAACTGACAGTGGAATCAGCTGTAGCCAGAGGAGAGCCTAGTGGAGGAGAGGCGTGCCGAGAAAGTATGATATACCCAGGAAAAGCCATGTTTATCCTGAGTCAATCTTTGCATGCAGCTGTTTCTTTGAATCCTGGTTCAGCACTGTAGATTGGAAACTTCTGATTACCTTATCTCTACAATTGGGTGTGACCTTTATTAGATGGAGATGTGACTCCACCCTTTGCCAGGTGGGTCTTGATTAGATTTCTGGAGTCCTTTAAAAGAGGAAACATTTTGGAAAGTGTTAGAAACCACAGAAGCCTCAGAGCCAACAGAAACTTCACAGCAGAGCTGACACAGCTGCGGACACGTGGAGAACTGAGACACGGATATTTGGAGATTCTTGGAGCACAGCAGACATTGCCATGAGATGTTAAGCAAGCCAGAACCTGGAGAGAGCCAAGACAGAGGACTGCCTGACCCACTGGTTTTTCTTGAGTAAAGGTAACCTCTTGTTGGTGCCTTAGTTTCACTTGTAACTTTCACTTCCTTCATACTGTAAACTTGTAACTTAGCAAATTCCCCCGTTTAACAGCTGTTGCAGTTCTGGTATAGTGTATTCTGTCAGCTAGCAAACTAACACAAGAGGTAAGTCAAATCTTATGTAACTTCTATTTTATTTCTGAAATGTCTACAATGGGCAAAAAAGAGAAAGCTAAGACCAGGCAATGGATCATTTATTCATGCAGCAGGTGTTGTCTGAAGCCAACTCAATGCCACACCCAGTGTGCATTTGGGAACTGTTGGCCCCACTGCTCCAGAACTATTAGGCAAAACCTAGATTTTCAGTACTCAAGCTGAAGAAATGATATCGTCTTCATTTCACTCAATCAAAGCGTAGCTTAGAAAACTCTACGAGATAGTGAATTGAAGTTCTCCCATTGTCTTCTTCCACCTCTGACCTGCTGCTTTGAGTTTTTGCCACACAAAAGTTAGACCAGTTGGGGGATGTCAAAGATCTCTGATTCTGGAGCAGCACTGTCCAATAGAATAGTGTGACCCACACATGTAATTATACATTTTCTAGTTACCACATTAAAAAAGTGAAAAGAAACAAGTCAAATTAATTTAATACCCTAAATATTTTTATTTCAACATATAATTGGTTTGAGACAGTTATTAAAGAGATAGCTTACACTCTGTTGAACTTACCTCTTCAAAATGACATTTATATTTTACGCTCATTGCACATCTCAATTTAGATCAAGTAGTTTTTATGTGACATGAGCCACATGAGTTTTGTGCCTACCACATTGGATAGTCCAGGTTTAGACCCTTCAAAGCTGAATAATGAAATTCCAGTCTTGATTCCCACTAGATTCCAAATATCCGAAGTTTGAGGCCATGAGGTTTTATATTTCTATGTGCACTGTTTGTTCATTACTTCGTGCTAGTGATTGCATGTACAAGGTATATGATGACTTTATACAGACAAACATGAATGCTCCCAGGTTATTTGATTCATGGAAAGTCTATTGTCATGTTCATTTTACCCAGACAGTGATCATGGCAGAACACTTTAAAGAAGCAAGTAGATGTCCTATCTGCAAGGCTTATCTTGAAAAACCAGTAAACTTAAAATGTGGATATGTCTGCTGCCTGCCCTGCCTCAATTCACTGGAGAAGGAGCCAAGTGGAGAGGGTTTATTGTGTCCCTCCTGCCCTGTAGTCTCTCAGAGGAATGACGCCAGGCCCAATTATCAGCTGCGGAAGCTGGTTTCCAAGGTCAAGGAACTGGAACCCCACCTGAAAACCATCCTACAGATGGACCCAAGGATTCTGAAGTTCCAAGGTAAGGAATCTGTATATCTTTCCACAAAGGGCCTTGAAATAAACAGCTATTCAATAGGGTCAATATTAAATGTGGGCAACAATTCGGTTTTGGCACCTAAAACTTCTGTGTGCCACAATCAACCATTGTTCTAACTTCTTAGTGAAAAGGAAAGATTCACTGGATATTTGCAAGGACGTATATTTTGGTTTTGCCGTAGAGTTTCATTATCCATAATGGTAGCCACAACTATATTTTGAGTACTTCAAATGTTGCCTAACTTTACACCAGATGTGACCCATTATCTCAGATCTCATCATCAGCTCTTACTAACATAAAAGTAGGAATGCCAATGTCTGCAATGCAAATGCATAACCACTAAGATGAAATGGGAATGGATGGCAAAGGAAAAGCAAAGTTCATTATTTCAACACTATTTTACAATAAATAGAATATCTTCATTCATTTCAAATATCCATATGTCTCCACTTGATAGGCTGTGTGCTAAAATACATATTAAATTTGAGAGCAAACAACAGTGATGCTGTCCTTCATGGAGCCTATGTATTAAAGAGAATAATTATCAAACAGCCTAATAAACAGATATAAACAGAACCCCCGCTATGACTAAAAGGTACACGCTGCTCTAAAACACATGTAGGATATTTTGACCTTATAAGGAGTACTATGTAAATTTTCTCAGGTAGATTCTGATTTAAAGAATAAGGTGAGTTTCCCAGTGCCTGCACATTTAAAAAAAGTAAATAAATAAGATGAGTTAAAGAAAATTAATTGAACAATCTATGTGCACATTTTCAGTAACTTTCAGTGGAGTAGGTGTATAGTCTGTCCATTTGATAACCTTTCTTTTTATTCCACAGTGGATATGACCTTGGATGTTGACACAGCCAATGACTTCCTAATCCTCTCTGATGACCTGAAGAG
This sequence comes from Tamandua tetradactyla, assembly GCF_023851605.1. Lineage (NCBI taxonomy): Eukaryota > Metazoa > Chordata > Mammalia > Pilosa > Myrmecophagidae > Tamandua > Tamandua tetradactyla. Next base: position 86,393,542 of record NC_135340.1, read on the forward strand.
TGTCCAATGTGGACGTAACAAACAAAATCGTAAAGAGTGTGCTGAGAGATTCAGACCAGCAATTTGTGTTCTGGGCTCCTCTCGGTTCACTTCAGGTCGGCATTACTGGGAGGTGGATGTGGGAAGAAGCAAAGAATGGGATCTGGGTGTCTGCAAAGAATCTGTTCCCCGACAAGGAACCATTCTACGGTCTTCAGAGCATGGCTTCTGGACTGTGGGTTTGAGAGATGGAATTGGTTTCTCAGCCAGCACTAAGCCACTAACTGCAGTCAGGGTGAACTCCTGGTTATACCAAGTGGGGATTTTCCTCGATATGGATATTGGAAATCTATCTTTTTATGATATTACTGCACGGTCCCATATTTTTACATTCACCAAAATTTCAGCTTCAGAGCCGCTGTACCCATTCTTTTGTCCTTCAGTTCTAAGCAACAATGATCAAGGCTCCCTGACTATTTGTCCTGCTATGAATCCATACATTCCATGCCTCTAGCATAACCCCAAGTAAATCAAGTGTTGAAAATTTCTTGTCTTTGTACCTGTGGCATTTTGTACTTTATACATGCATTGTACAATGTAATAGCAGAAAACCTTGTGCTACATTCTAAGAGTTATAGTTTTAGCCATTACAATTGTATGCTTTTGAACCATTTTGGTTAAATTTTGTACATGGTGTGACATAGGACCCATCCTCATTCTTTTGTGTGTGGATATCCAGCTGTCCCAGATCCATTTATTGAAGAGACAATTCTTTCCAATTGAATCATCTTGGAAGTCTTGCCAAAAATCAATTGAGGAGAAATGTTATCAATATAATAACATAAATGGCTATTGGAAAACTCATCTGAGAGATTCAGTGAAATAAAGGACAATTCTCTCTTGTTCAGATTCTGGACCACTTAAACAACTCAAGCACATGGAGCCCAGAATGGGAATGAGGGCTTGTAATTCTGCATAGCTTAATGTAATGTCTGGATACATCCAGTGTATGTTGAGCAAATAATTAAAAAGCACTGGCAAAATCTCTTGAAGGATGGGAGAAAAATATGAAATTATGAAACTTTACCACCAGGGAAACCCCTGATACTCTCTCAAACACTAGGGCTCCAAAGTCAATAGGCCAAGCCCTTGATTAATTTTTGAATTTTAAAATATTTTTACTGGAGCCTCTTGACCAGCAGCGCTGCCTTCCTCAGCCCACCCAGAGAAGATCCTACTGGGACCAGAGTAGAGATTGTGGCGGTGCCAGTAACTTTCTGTTCCTTGATGTGGGCCCCGTTCGGCCTTTCCTCTTGTACAGATTGCCCTATCCTTCCTTGCTGCTGAGAGCAGCTCAGATGCTGTGTGACCTCCCCCAATCTCCGTTGTTCCTCGCGCCTCTCTGCAGAGCCGATGATATTCCTGCCAAGATGGCATCTGAGCACAGGCCACCCTCCAGCTCTCAAATTTGGCTGCCCTGAAAACGTAGGGCCAGCCCTGGGCTGATGGACATCGATGACTAGATGAGGGCTTCGTGGAACAAGGGATTTTGACTTGCCCTAACACGTACTGCGGGGATTATGATGAATTGTGGTGGGATCTATGCCACAGACAAATTAGAATGTAAGTCTAGTCTTCTAGGCACCATGACACTGAGGCTCTTAGAAGACTGGTGTAATCTGTTTAAGTGCTAAGGCTGGAGTGTTTATTACAGAAACTCTTAAAGAGTGGAGCAGTCAAGAGAGAAGCTGTGAATCAGTCCCACTGAGATCAAATTATTGCTCGGGCATTTCACAGCAGAACACATCTTAGGAAACTCTCTTTGCCAGAAGACAGCCCAACCCCAGGTGTATCGCATTTACTGACACTGATAAAGATGAAGAAGCAGCTGAGGAGGAGGAGGAGGTCCTCTCCAGGCAGGATTAGAAGACATTTCCCCTGAGTTTTAGGAAACCAGGAAAGACCATGTGACAGTGAGCAGGGCATGGATGTCAGACATCCACACACTGCAGTGACAGACCCTAACCAGTGACAGACCCTAACCAACTCCCGACCTTGTGCAGCCAGTAACATACTTTTGTGCACATCTCAGTAGAGACCCTTTATCATTTCTGTGCCTATGATATCTCCTAAATGTGTTGTTGACTAGGAAGGATACATTTATGCTGTGGTATTTATAAATTTAAGTTCACACCTATTTTTTTTGTCATACAAAAGATACAAAATTGTACATTGTACATGTGTAGTGCATCTGAGATGACAACCAAGGTCAGGCGCTTGTGCTGACCAGAAGATCCTGCTGCACCGTCAGCTTGAGTGGGATCAGGTGCAAGTGTAGCATGTCAGGTGTGATAATGTATCAGATAGTATTTAGGTGTATATTGTCTCACGTTTATAATGAAGAGCATGACTGTAGCTAAGATATTAAAATTTTCTGTGCTCCTGAAATGTTTCTGTGCAGTCACAAGCAAAGGCAGAATTGCGTACTGAGATCAAATGTCTGCAACTGCCATTTTTAACCCTAGAATTCTGAGTTGAAATTGCAAAGCATTTAATTGTTAAGAATCTTTGTAATAGATGTTATAAATATGAACTTATGAAATAAAGGAATGCCATGAAAATATATACATATACAGTTTTTGCTGAGAAATCTTCACATGCATACATGGTATACAATCAATAGCTCATAATATCCTCACTTAGTTATGTGTTCATCAGTATGATCATCTTCAGAAATTTGTATCACTCCAGAAAAATAAATAAAAAGAAAAAAGGAGACTCATGCATTCTATACTCCTTAACCCTCACTCACATTCATTACTAGTATTTCAATCTACCCAATTTTTTATCCTTTATCCCTTGTGCTGGTTTGAATGGAATAGGTGGCCCCAGAAAAGCTATGTTTTAATCCAGATCTAATCTTGTGGGTGCAGCTATTTCTTTTAGTCCTGTTTCAATACTGTAGTAGTTTCAAAAGTATTGAAACTTTTTTTTCTCCACCTTTTTTTTTTTTTTTTTTTAACATGGGCAGGCACTGGGAATTGAACCCAGGTCCTCTGGCATGGCAGGCAAGCATTCTTGCCTGCTGAGCCACCGTGGCCAGCCCAAAAGTATTAAAACTTTTGATTAGATTATTTCCATAGAGATGTGACACATCCAACTATGGGTGTGACCTTTTGATTAGATGGAGATGTGATTCCATCCATTTCAGATGGGTCTTGATTAGTTTACAAGAGTCGTTAAATGGGGAAACATTTTGGAGAAACCTCAGAAACAACAGAGCTGACAAAGTGAGAGCTGACATAGATGTTTGGAGACTAGCAGATGTTGCCATGAGCTGTTAAGCAAGCCAGGACCTGGGGAGAACTAAGGGAAGTCAAGAGATGGGAGCCAGCCCTGGAGAAGCAAATTAAAGCAATAGAGCCCCAGAGCAAGGCACTAGCAGATGCCAGCCACGTGACTATCCAGCAAACAGATGTGTTCTGGTTGCATCCACCTTACTTGAATTAAGATGTCCTTCCCTGGATGCAATAGTTTGGACATTTGAATAGGTTTTGAACTGTAATCTTGTAGTGGAGAGGGCAGTGAGTTCACCTGGTGTGTTGGCATAAAGAAAAAGGTCACATCTAAGCAACAAAGGAGGTTCTTTGAGGGTGCCTCAGGCATAATTATAAGTGGGGTGAGGTTCTTCTTTGTAGGAATAAGTTCCATAGGGGTGAAACTAAAGATCAAGGGCTCAGCTTATTGAATTGATTCTTCCCACTGCGTGTGAGAATACTAGGAACCCTCAGTTAGGAAAGTTGAATATTGCCACCTTTCTCCCCACTGTCCCAAGGGGACTTTGCAAATACATTTTATTCTGCCCAAATTACTCTGGGATATATTGCCAAGCCTTTATCTTGAGTCTTGCTCTTGTCAAGCTTCTTTATGTAGCAGAGAACCTAAGCCAACCCGTAGTTATGCCTGAGTTACTTCCAAAGGACCTCTTTTAATGCTGAGGTGTGGCCTTTCTCTCTCTAAATCCAAGTCTACAAGTAAAATCACTACCTTCCCCTCTACGTGGGACATGACATCCAGGAATGAAATTCTCCCTGGCATGTGGGATATGACCAGAAGAGCCTGGCCCTGGCACTGTGGGATCAACAATACTTTTATGACCAAAAAGGGGGAAATAATTGTACTAAATAAGGTATCAGTGGCTGAGAGAGTTCAAACAGAGTTGAAAGACTACTCTAGAGAGTAATCCTATGTAGCCTTCAGATAGATCTTTCGATTTATCCTGGTTTGCCAAGCCTCAAACAAAAACATTCCTCCCAAGCCTAAAGAACACCTAGGGCTCTATCAGAAATTCTACAAAGGTTCCATGCACTATAACTACTTTCCATAAACCTACAACTTCCATATGGGTTCCTAGGCCAGTTAAGTCCTGAAACCCAGAGGGCCAGCCTCTCCAGAACATCACTAGTTCCATCCCCCATCACATATTATCAACAGTTCTTTCCAATATGAAAAGTTAGAATGGGCATAACTCATATATCCCTAAAGATTGGGAGAAAGATCAAAGGAGAAACTGAAGTTAAAACAGAGAAGATAGGATTAGCAAAAGAGCATGATGTCTATTTTAGTCTCCAGTGTCTAGAAGCAGCCAAAAGGAAAAACCTAAAATTGTAGAGTTTTAACCCATACCAAACTCTGAAATCTATTCTATCACTAATTGTTGTGATGTGCTTTGAAATTTATTGCTTTTCTGTATATATGTTATTTTTCAAAGTAAAAAAGAAATGATGTTCTGACATGTGCTGCAATATGGATGAACCTCAAAAAATTATATTAAATGTAATTACTCAAACAGGTAAGGACAAATACGGTATTATTCTACTTTTATAAAATGCTTAAAATAGGGAAATTCATAGAGATAGAAAGATGACTACAGAATACCAATGGCTGTGGTAGGTGAGGAGAATGGGAAGTAATTGATTATTGCATAAAGAATTTATGTATGGGGAGAGGAAGAGTTTTGGGAATAGATTGTGTTAATAGAGGCACAGTGTCATAAATGTAATTAATTTCATTGAATTGTGCACTGCAACATAGTTAAGATGGCAAAAGGTATGCTTTATATGAACATTTGAAAAAAAATGAGTTCTGTCTGTCTGACTGCTAAGAAACCATGCTGGCATTTTATTTATCAAACTTCTCAAGCTGAATCTGGGAATTGTGGAGGAAAAACCCTTTTGAAGTAGTTAATGTGATCTTCTGAGTATAATATTATTAGGAAAGACTTCTGGATAGGTTTAATTATTTTTCTTGATCTAAAGACAAGGAGACTTTTTTAGTGAGCAAAAAAAAATTCAAATCTAGTGCCATCCATTCCATAAGAATTAATATTGCAGCCAAATATTTTGATAGTTTCTGTCTTAATGACAAATGTTTTTATCAATAGAAGTAATAGATGTCATTTATAATAATAGGGTGATATTTTGTCCATATTAAGATAAAAAACACTCTCAGGATAAAATGGTCTCCTTTGTTTGTCTTGACCCCTCTAAGTCACGAGTAAGACACTCATTTCTGCAAAACTAAATAAAAACTTGATTCAATTAAAGAGGAACAGTTCTATATGAATGAGTTAGGAGGTGCAACTCTCTATATAAAAGCTGGTTGGTGAGTTCTGGGAAAAATGGAATAGGATAGGTCAAGTTAACCCCTGCTCCAAGGAACAGCTAGAGAAGGGGTAGCAGGGTGACCGAGAAGGTGATTCCAGGGTATAAGTGACATGAGAGGTTGTTTTGCACCAGATAGTGGGGTCTTGGTTGCAAAAACTGAGGAACTGAGAAGCAGAGAACCAGAGGCTGTCCAGCTGGTGCAAACAGTCTAATACTGAATTTTGGAGCTCTTAGGAGTGCATAGGTAGGGAGGTGGGAATTAGGAAGTTAGCCAAGCATGTTCCTTGAATACGTTCCCCTCACCGGTGCACCCCCATGACCTGCGGCTCATCTCACACCTTATTCACCTGAATCCTGGCACCAACCCCCTCCTCCCCATACTCTGAATGCCCCCACCATGCCAATGCCCTGCATGAGTACCCACCTATACCCACACCCCAAGTGTGCGCATGCCTATCCTAGCCCAACCCACATCTCCTGCAAAAGTGCATTCTCACCCCGACCCTCCCAAGCCATACCTCCCCACCCTATCCCTGGCAGGCATGTGCCAGTGCATAAAGGCAGCAGGTGCTTACCTCCATACCCAGTCTATACCTTTCTTGAGCCCATCCAGTCGTCCAACTATACCCTGCCCCCATTGAGCTCTGCATACATGCACATAAGTATAGAACCCTCCCAGATCTGCTCATGTTCATAGCCCCCAGTCACACCTCCCAGCTCTGGGCAAGTGTGGCCTGCACAGCAGGACCATATCCGTCCTCAGCCCATGCACACACAATGCCAACTCTCTCTGTACATGTGCACAAAAGACCTCACACCCTAGATGAGTGAACACCAGGGCCCTGTCCCCCAGACACATCCATCATGGCAGCCACATCCTCCCCACCACTATGCTCCAATGTTCACAGGCACCAGATGCACCTATACTTGCCCTGCAATGCATCACCACACTGTTGTGCCCCATCTTGCACCTTGCATCATGCTCCACATTCATCCTCCAAATACAAGGCTTTAGATTACTGAAGGAAATCAACTTCCAAAGTAAACCAATCAAGATAATTACATGCTATGAAGACAATGGAAGATAACTAAACATATCATGATGCAGGTAGATAGAGCCCAGCCTAATGACCAAATTGAAACACCAGAGGAGGCACAGATGTTGGAACAATTAAACAAAGATGAACATATAACTGTACTAAATAAAATGAAATAAATAAACCCCATGGAAATAAAGGTGGCAATAAGAGGATACTATGAACAATTTAATGCTAATAAACTAAACAATGTAGATGTAATGGACAACTTCCTAGAAGGCATGAAGAACCATCATTGACTTGAGAAAAAGCAGATGACCTCAACAAACCAATCACAAGTAAAGAAATTGAATTACTCATAAGAAGCTCCCCCAAAAGAAAAGCCCAGGATCAGATGGCTTTACATGTGAATTCTACCAAGCATTCAAGAAAGAATTAATAACAATCCTGCTCAAACATGTTAAGAAAATTGAAGAGGAGGGAAGGCTACCTAACTCATTCTATGAAGCCAACATCACCCTTATACCAAAGCCAGACAAAAATATTACAAGAAAATAAAATTACAGGTCAATCTCTCCAATGAATATAGATGCAAAGACCCCCAACAAAGTTCTTGCAAATGGAATCCAGCAGCGCATTAAAAGTATTATACACCATGACCAAGTAGGATTCATCCCAGGTATGCAAGTATGGTTCAACATAGGAAAATCAATTAATGTAATACCCCATATCAAAAAATTCATAAGGCGCAGGTGGAAAGGGGAATTATTTTTGTAACTGCCCTATAAGTTTGAAAGTATTTCAAAATAAAAAGTTTAAAATTAAAAAAGAAAAAGTTACCTTCCCCATCAAAAAAAAAAAAAATTCAAAGCAGAAAAAACACATAATCACCTCGATTGATGCAGAAGAGGCATTTGAATAAATTCAACATCGTTTCTTGTTTAAAACACTTCAAAGGATAGGAATAAGAGGGAACTTCCTCAACATGATAAAGGAAATATATATAAAAAAAAAACCCACAGCAAGCATTATCCTCAATGAGGAAAAACAGAAAACCTTCCCCCTAAGATCAGAAACAAGACAAGGATGTACAATATCACCATTGTTATTAAACATTGTGTTGGAAGTTCTGGCCAGAACAATTAGACAAGAAAAAGAAAAACAAGGCATCAAAATTGGAAAGGAAGAAGTAAAACTTTCACTGTTTGCAAATGAAATGATACTATATAAAAAACCCGAAAAATCTACAGCAAAGCTAATAAATGAGTACAGCAAAGTGGCAGGTTACAAGGTCAACACTCAAAAATCTATAGTGTTTCTATACACTAGTAATGAGCAACCTGAGGGGGGAATCAAGAAAAAAATTCCATTTACAATTGCAACCAAATAATAAAATATTTAAGAACAAATTTAACTAAGGATACAAAAGACATATACAAAGAAAACTACAATTTTACAAAATCACATAAGACCTAAATAACTGGAAAGGCATACTGTGTTCATGGATTGGAAGACTAAATATAGCTAAGATGTCAATTCTGCCTAAATTGATTTATAGATTCTATGCAATACCAATTAAAATCCTAAAACTTACTTTGCAGAAATAGAAAAACTGATAATCAAATTTATCTGGAAGGGCAGGGTGCTCCTAATAGCTAAAAATATCCTGAGAAAGAAAAATGAAGTTGGAGGTCTCACACTACCTGTTAAGTTGTATTACAAAGCTACAGTGATCAAAACAGCGTGGTACTGGCATGAAGATAGATATACTGACTAATGGAATAGAATAGAGTATTCAGATATAGTCCATCTCACCTATGGACAATTGATCTTTAATAAGGCAGTTAAGCCAACTTATCTGGGATAGAACAGTCTCTTCAATAAATGGTGTTTGAAGAACTGGATATCTACATGCAAAAGAATGAAAGAGGATCCATATGTCATACTCTATACAAAAATTAACTCAAAATGAATCAAAGACCTAAATGTTAGATCCAAGACCATAAAATTTTTAGAAGAAAATGAAGGGAAATATCTTATAAAACTTGTAATAGAAGGCAGTTTCCTAGACCTTACACCCAAAGCATGAGTTTGAAGACAGGAATAGATAAATAGGAACTCCTCAAAATTAAACACTTTTGTGCATCAAAGGAATCTGTGAAGAAAGTAAAAAGACAGCCTACATAATGGGGGTCAGTATTTGGAAATGATATACCAGATAAAGTTCTAGTATCCAGAATATATAAAGAGATTGTTCAACTCAACAACAAAAAGACAAACAACTCAGTTACAAAATAGGCAAAAGATACGAACAGAAACTTCTCAGAAGAGAAAACACAAATCGCTACAAGGTGCAAGAAAAGATGTTCAACTTTTCTGGCTATCAGGAAAATGCAAACCAAAGCCACAATGAGATATCATCTCACACCCACCAGAATGGCCATTATCAATAAAACAGAAAATTGCAAGTACTGGAGAGAATTTGGAGAAAGAGGAACACTTATTCACTGTTGGTGGGAATGTAAAATAGTACAATCCCTATGGAAGGCAGTTTGACAGTTCCTCAGGAAGCTAATTATAGAATTGTCATATGATCCAACAATACCATTGCTCAGTATCTACTGAGAGGACATGAGGGCAAAGACACAAATGGACATTTGCACACCAATGTTTATAGCAACATTATTTACAATTGCCAAGAGACGAAATCAGCCCAAATGTTCATCAACAGATGAGTGGCTATACATTTATGATGGAATATTACAGAACTGTAAGGCAGAATAAAGTCATGAAGCAGGTAACAACATGGATGGACCTTGAGGACATTATGCTGAGTGAGATTAGCCAGAGACAAAAGGACAAGTACTGTATGATCTCACTGATATGAAGTAACATTAATGAATGAACTTGGAGAATTTCAGTTAAGAACAGAGGCCATCAAGAGATAGAAATATGGTAGATATTGGGTAATTGGAGTTGAAGGGATAATGATTGTGAAACAGGGCTGATTATAAAAATTCAGAATGGATAGCACAATACTTTGTAATTGTAGCACAATAATGTTAATACCCTGAAATAAGCTGAATGTGAGAAGGGTAGAGGGAGGAGGGCTGGGGGCACATATAAAACAAGCAGGAAAGATAGATAATAAAGACTGAGATGGTATAATCTAGGAATACTTACAGTGTACACTGATAATGAATAAATGTACAAATGAATAAATGTTTTTGCATGAGAAAGAAAAAAGTATCAACAAAGTCCCCTCAGGGATGGGAGAAAAAATATGAAACTATTAAATTTTACCACTGGGGAAACCCTGATACTGTGTGAAACGTTAGGGACACCCAAATCAATAGGCAAAGTCCTTGATCTCAAGGCTTACTCTTGTGAAGCCTATGTAGGTAATGAAGAAGCTTAGACTACCTATAAATTTGCAGAAGAGTTACTTCTGGAGGACATCTTTTGTTGTGAAGATGTGGTCTCTTCTCTAAGCCCAACTCTGCAAGTGAAATCATTGCCCCCCCCCATGTTGGACAGGACATCCAGGGGTGAAAGTTGCCCTAGAGGCAGGGGAGATGACTCACAAGGATGACTCTGGCTTCACCATTTGCTCAGCAATATCTTCCTGACCAAAAGGGGGAAAGAATTGTAACAAATAAGGTATCAGTGACCAAGAGAGTTCAAATAGAGTCGAGAGGCTACTCTGGAGGCTACTGTAATGCAAGCTTCAACTAGATATTGCTAACTGCCATGGTTTGCCAAACCCTGATCAAAACAATTTCTGCCAACCTTTCTGAGATTCTACAAAGGTTCCACGCACTAAGACCACTTTCCAGAAACCTACAACCTCCAGATGGTTCCTAGGTCAGTTAAATCCTGAAACACAGAGGGTCCAGCCTCTTGAAAACATCAGCTAGTTCCATCCTCCATCCCAGATTGTCGACAGCCCTTTCCAACCTGAAAAAGTTAGAATGGGCATAACCCAAATATCCCTAAAAAGTGGGAGAAAGATCAAAGGAGAAGGAGGAGTTATAACAGAGAACATAGTATTTAACACATGAGTATGAGTACTGAGTCATTATACTGATATTTCTTCTAGTCTCCAGTACCTTGCAGCAGCCAGGAGGAAAAATTTGAAATGGTGGAACTGTAATCCATACCAAACTCTGAAATGTATTCTATAACTACTTCTTATGATATATGTTGAAATTTATTACTTTTTGTATGCATGTTATTTTTCATAATAAAAAATCTTGTTTTTAATGAAATAAAATAAAATAGATGGGATGGTTTCTGACATAAAGGAAATCAAGAAGACACTCGAGGAGCATAAAGAGAAATTTGAAAGAATAGAAAAATAGCAGACATCATAGAGATTAAAGGTGCTGTGGACCAAATAAAAAACATACTAGAGACACACAACAGCAGATTTAAAGAAACAGAAGAAACAATAAGTGACAACAAATTTCAAACACTCAAAACAGCAAATGGCAAAAAAGATGGAAAAATTTGAATTGGATCTCAGCAAAATGATGGACAAAAAAACCACATTTGGACACAACAAACCAAATATAAGAATCATCGGTGTTCCAGAAGGAGAAGAGGAGAGCAAAGGGCTAGGAAAATTCTTTGAGGATATAATGGGGGAAAACTACCCAAACTTTATAAAAGATATGAATATACAAGTCAAAAAAGCTCAACAAACTCCAAATAGAATAAACGCAAATAAGCCTTCCCCAAGACACATACTATTCAGTTTGTCAAATGTTGAACAAAAGTAGAAAATTCTGAAAGCAGCAAGAGAAAAACAACCTACTATATTCAAGGGAAACCACATAAGACTGAATTCAGAGTACTTAATTGGCATATGGAGGCAAAAAGGTAGTGGTATGATATATTTAAGATCCTGAAAGAGAAAGACTACCAGCCAAGCATTCTGTACCCAGCCAAATTGTCCTTCAAAAATGAGGGAGAGATTCAATTTTTCACAGACGAACAAATCCTGAAAGAATTTGTCAATAAGAGACTGACCCTACAAGAAATACTAAAGGGAATTCTGCCAGTTGAAAAAAATAGACAGGAGAGGGAGGTCTGCGGGAGGGCACAGAATTTTGAGTACCAATAAGGGTTACTTAAAGGATAAAAAGGGAAAGAGGAAAAAGAGTATTTAGATCCAACAAATAAATCCCCCAAATGAGATGGTGGATACAAGAAACACCTTTTCAGTAATAATTTTAAATGTTAGTGGACTAAACTTACCAATTAAAAGTTACAGATTGGAAGAACGTATTAAGAAATAGAATCAGCCATTTACTGCTTAAAGGAGACTCATCTTAGACAAGGGGAGACAAATAGATTGAAAGTGAAAAGATGGAAAATGATGTTCCACCAAGTTGTAACCAAAGGAAAACAAAAGTAGCTTTACTAATATCAGACAAAATACACTTGAACTGTGAAGACATCATAAAGATAAAGAAGGACACTATATGTTAATGAAAGGGACAATTCACAAAGAAGAAATAACAATCATATACTTTTATCCTCCCAATCAAGAAATTCCAAAGAACATGAGACAGTCATTGGCAAAAGTGAAGGGAGCAGATAGATGTTTCAACAATAATATTAGGAGCCTTCAATACACCACTGTACTGTACAGATAGAACAACCAGACAGAAGAGCTTAGGAAATAGAGAAGTTAAACAACTTGATAAATGAATTAGACCTAGCAACCATATATAGGTCATTGCACCCCAAACACCAGGATGTGCATTCTTCTCTATTTCTCACGGAACATTCTCCAGGATAGATCATATGCTGAAGCACAAAACAACTCTTTGTAAATTTAAAAGCAGAAAGTTTTCAAAGCACTTTTCTTGATCACAATGGAATGAAGCTGGATCTCAACAACCATCAAAGAAACTTTCACAAATACACGGAGATTAACTAACAAACTCACAACCAGTTGTTTGTTTAAGAGATTGCTAGGGAATTCAGTAGCTATCTGGTGATGAATGGAAATAACAAGACAACATATAAGAACTGATGGGATGTGGCAAAGGCTGTGCTCAGAGGGAAATTATTTGCCCCAAATGCCTATTTAAAAAACAACAAGAAGAAGAAAAAGCAAAAATCAAGGACTTAACTGCTCCCTAGAGGAACCTGAGAAACAACAGCACACTAAACCAAAAAAAAAAAGAAGAGAAATAACAAAGATTAAAGAAAATCTTAATTTTTTTTAATCTTAATCTTTCCTATTGTTAATGAATAGGAACACAAAAGGACAGTAGAAAGAATCAATAAAACTAAACGCTGTTTCTTCAAGAAAATCAGTAAAATCGATGGACCACTAGCAACACTGATAAAGAAAAACCTGAGAGATGATGCAAATAAATAAGAACAGAAATGAAAGGGGGGGCGTTACCACAACCCTCAAGAAATAAAAGAAATCATTACAGAAAACTATGAAAACTGTATGCCAACAACTTAGATGAAATGGAAAAAATCCCCAAAATGCAAAACAAGCCACACTGCCTCAGGTAGAAATAGAAGATCTCACAAACCAATCACAAGTACAGAGATTCAATCAGCCATCAAAAATCTTTCTACAAAGAAAAGCCTAGGGCCAGACACTTTCACAGAGGAATTATATCAAACATTCCAAACAGAACTAACCCTGCTCAAACTTTTCCAGAACTTTGAGGAAAAACGAACACTACCTAATTCATGTTATGAAGCTAATATCATTTTCATACCAAAGCTGGTTAAAGATGCTATAGAAAAGCAAAATTACAGGCCAATCTCCCTAATGAACATAGACATGAAAATTCTCAACAAAATACAAGCAAATTGAATCCAACAACACATTAAAAGAATTATACACCATAACTAAGTGGGGTATATACCAGGAATGCGAGGCTGGCTCAACACAAGAAAATCAATTAATGTAATACAACACATTAACAAATCTGAAGATAGGAATCAAAGGTAACTTCCTCAATATGATAAAGGGCATATATGAAAAACCAATAACCAGCATCATACTCAGTGGAGAGAGATTGAAATCTTTCCCCAACATTCAGAGACAAGACAAGGATTCCATTTGTTACCACTATTATTCAAGCTTGTACTAGAAGTTCTAGCTATAGCAATCAGGCAATGTGGTAGTTAGATTCAGTTTTCAACTTGGCCAGGTGAAGGTGCCTAGTTCTATTGCTGCGGACATGAGACAATGGTATGTGAACCTCATCTGTTGCTGATTACATCTGCAGTCAGCTAGGAGGCATGTCTGCTGCAATGAATGATGCTTGATTTAATTGGTTGGTGCTTAAATGAGCGAGCCCAACATAGCACAGCCCAAGCAACTCAGCATACCTCATCTCAGCACTTGCAGCTCAGCCCAGGCCTTTGTAGATGCAGAAAGGAATCACCCCAGGGAAAGGTGTTGGAAACCAGAGGCCTGAGAGGCCAGCAGAGATCACCCTGTGCCTTCCCACATAAGACAGAACCTCAGTTGAAAGTTAGCTGCCTTTCCTCTGAAGAACTATATGTTGACAAAATAAACCCCCTTTTATTGAAAGCCAATCTGTCTCTGATGTGTTGCATTCTGGCAGCCAGTAAACTAGAAGATGCAGGAAAAAGAAATAAAAGGCATCCATACAGAAATGAAGAACTAAAACTTTCATTATTTGCAGATGACATGATACTATACTTGGAAAATCCTGAGAAATCTACAACATACAAACCTGCCAGTATACCACTACCCTGTATATACCCAGAAGAGTTGAGAGCAATGACACAACTAGACATTTGCACACTGATGTTCATAGCAACATTATTCTCAATTGCCACAAGGTGGAAACAAAACAATTGGCCTTCAACAAGTGAGTGGACTGACAAAATGTGGTGTATACACACAAAGGAATATTATGCAGTGGTAAGATGAAATGACATCCTGAAGCCCATAACAAGATGGATAAGCCTTGAAGGCATAATGCTGAATGAAATAAGCCAGACACAGAAGGATAGATACTGTATGATTCTGGCAAAGGTACTATCAGAGATTTATAATACAGAATATAAAGGATGTAGAGATATATAGAAGTAAGAGATGGGTGAACTGTTAGCTAACAAAGTTGATAAACATAAGGGAATAGATAGAAGCGAACGAGGTTCTCTAGTGGGTCTATAGGTAATATTACCATATTGAAGCTGAACATGATGGAAACGGGTTGTATAAACCCATATGGGCCACCAATTAACACTGTAAATGTAATAAATTATTGCATGAATTACTGCAAAGGTATGAATCTTGTACAAAAAGTGCATAAGTTCAGGATATAAGGGGAAAACTGTTATTGCATGTTATGGGCTATGTTTAACAGGAAGACCTCTACAATATCACAGCAACATCAAGGTTAAATAATGAGGGGAAGGACAAGGTTTAAGGGGAGGTTTGTATTTTCTATTTGGGGAAGATATGTTTATTGATTATCTTTCTATTGGTGCAATGAAATGATCTAAAATTGAGCGTGTTGATGGACTGTTGACTTTGAACATTATACATGATGCCCAATGAATGGAGGTGGCTAAATGATGCACTGACTGAGAAGTAGATTGGTGAACGATGCTGTGTTCATATAATTGATTATTGTGGTGCTACAAAAAGGAATGAACTTGTGAGGTATGTTACATTGTGAAATAACCTGTGGGACATTTGGTGTGGCAAAATGAGTAAGACACAAAAGAGCAAATATTGTATGGTTTCAATTAGAAACTATTTAGAAGAAACAGCTGCCTAGATTGTAAGCTCTTATAGCAGTCATATTTAAAACAGACAGGTAATTGTCATTTTTGAAGTTTGAGAGACTGTTTTATATATGTATAAGCTGGCATTTAGAAAAAATAATGGAGCCAATCAGGTTGGGATTAAGGTTACTCAGAACACAAGGCTGAGGAAGACATTGTCTTTAATTTAGAACTTCATCTACTCTTTGAGACCAAAGGAAGAAAGATGTATTTTGTCCAGGAACAAAATTTTCTGTAGCACATAATCTAACTCAACCCATGTGGATAGATCATTCAAACAATCCAAACCCAGGGGGCCCAGAATGAGAATGAAGGCCTTTAATCCTCTATATTTTAGGCAAGTTTCAGTTAGGAATTGCTACTTGTCATAGCTTGCCAAACCCCAACCAAAACCATTCATGCCAATCCTAAAAAATACCCAGGGCATTGTATAAGATTCTACAAAGGTTCCATTAACTAGGGTAACTTTTCAGAAACCTGAAACCTCCAGATGGGTCCCTGGACCACGTAAGTCCTGAAATGCAAGAAGCTCCCGCCTTTCCAGAACATCAACTAATTCCATTGTGGTATCCCATATTATTGTCAGCCCCTTCTAACAGTAAAGATTTAGAATGGGCATAGCCCAAATACCCCAAAAGAGTGGGAGAAAGATCAAAGGTGTTGGTAGAGTTAAGCCGAGAAGTTGGGGTTTGATATATGAGTTTGACTGCTGAATCCTAACATTGCTATTTCTTTTAGTCTCCAGTACCTTAAAGCAGCTAGAAGTAAAAACATAATATTGTAGAATTTTATCCCCTACCAAGTTCTGAAATCTGTTCTATAACCAATAGTTGCGATGTGCTTTGAAGTATATTGCTTTTTTGTGTATATGTTATTTTTTACAACAAAAAATAAAAAGTCAATTGTGATGATAAATGCACAGCTGTATGATATTGTGAACCATTGATTGTACACTTTGGATGATTAACATAATGTATATTAATAAAAAATAAAAACTGGTGAAAAACTTCCAGAACAATGTCATGAGCAAAATAGAAGAGAAAAACAAAGAAATTTAACTTGAGTACAGGGAAAGAAAAGATCCATACAAGGTGAATTTAAGATGTAAGGTCCTCTCTGCCTTATCTGAGCCTGCCTGGAGCCTACTTCTAGACCTGGGTCTGTGCTTGCAAATGGCTTTAAAAGGCCACTCTTTGTGGGAATTTGACTGCCATCCTCCACTCCACATAAAATAGACTTTCTTCTCCTCCTGGCTGCTCCCTTGTGCTGCAGGAAATCCTTCAGCCCAGACTTTTCTGCCTCCCAAACATAGCCAATTACTGCATGTGGCATCTCTCAAAACAGCTGGGCACTACCTGACTGAAAGAAATGGTCCAGAGTTTGCCTCATTTCCAAACTCATATCTGTGGAGAAGAACAAAGATATCTGGTACCACCTCCAACTAGACATCATTTTTCCTCCACGTTATACTTTCCAAAATAAAAGGTGCTAGCAATTGTCTGGAGAAGGAAGTCAATACTCATCTACACAAAAAATTGAAAGACTTGCTAGATGCAAATGTGGGGGATAGAGAGGACAGAAAGACCCCGGCCCCCCTGCTCCAACCTTTCCCTTGCAGGAAATGCATGAGTTGCCTGCATGTGAGGTGTTAAAGCACACGTCAGCCTGGAAAACCTGAAAGCCCTTGGGAAACAAGGAGGCTGGTGGGGTTTCCTCTGTCTTTTTAGAAGAAGTTCTGCTTCCCTGGTATATGACATCATGGTGGGCAGCATCTGTGCTTCCTTGCTCCTAGGACAATTCTCTAGGAGAAGAAGAGCTGGTGAACAAGTGGGACTTAGGATCTGAGGCCTCACAGAGAACCACTGAAGACTGAATCAACCCATGGCCCTCTCCCACAGTAAAGAGATGCAGGTGAGAAGGACAGGGGCACTGTCTGCCCTTCTGATTCTATGGGAAAGGTCAGGGCACTGCTACCTGGGGCTAGACTCTCCCAGGGTTTAGCACTTGGGGAACAGCGCTTGCTGAAAAGTTCTTAGGAAGTGCCCATCGCCCTGTCAAAGGAGAAAAGCTGCCTCCAACCAATGGGCCCCAGAAGTTACTCCCCAACATGTCCAGCCCCAGTAACACCAGGGTGGCTTTAACTCCTTCCAAGAAGGTCTTTTAAGAGGCCAAGCCACTGAGACTTGTTCAAATTCGAGCCTTGTTCAACTAGAGCTCTGCCCTAGTTGCCCAGTTCTGGCGGCATGTCACAATGAATATTCAGTTGACAGTGTGAATCTAGTGCTGGTCAGTCCTGTACTTGCAGACTTTTCTGCCCAGACTCCAAATGCTACCCCCTCCACTCACACCTGACACACTCTAGCCCATAGACCAAACTTCATTGCTTCCCCATCTATCCCTTAGGCCTCCTACTGCACAGGCAATTTGTATCTACTTCATGGCACAAAATTGGAGAATGATGGGATAGAAGTGGCCCAGAAGCTTCATCAACTAAGCCATAAGGAGAGCACACATCCTGATCCCTATAGCATTCAGGCGAGGAGGCAAGCCCTATGAGCACAAATGGAGATACTGCATGAGCCTTGGGCATCAGGGCAAGTACCAGTCCTCCAAAAAATATTTTGTAGATATTTTGTAATATCTACAAAACCAGGCACTGCAGAGCCTAAGGCTTTGCTGTTCGGGCTCAGTGCAGGCTGAACACATTGTTATCATGCTCACCTCTAACCCCTTCTGAACATCAAGTTGGGGCCAGGGTTACCAGGAAGAGGTTTGTGGAGGGGCAGGCTGAGGAAGACAGACATGGAATGTTGGTTCAGCCAGGATGTCCTAGACTGTGGTCTGTGTGCGGGTGGAATATAGGGTGTCTATCAAAGAGTATGTTTGGTCACCCCAAGGTAACCGTGTATGGGATCATTTCCACTGCTTTCCTCCCGGGCAGACCTGGAGGTGTCATCATGAGTGTGTGTGTGTTTGTGTGTGTATTCTTTGCTCATTTGAAAGTCTTCTTATTTTTTTCATCTGAAGATTATATGTTTTTTCTTTTGCCTTCCATAAAATTCCTCTTTGTATTGTAATTATGGTTTCTTTAATTGCCCATTTAAGATAGGACATTTTTTTCTGAGACTGCTATTATGGCTCATGGAGTTTATTGTTTTGCACCATGTAGGTGTCCAATAGCTTGTTCTCCCTCTGTGCAAACTCCTGATAGAGTTTAGATTTGGATGTGCACAGGGTCTTCAACACTGCCAAAGATATGTGTGCCTTTAGTTAATAATTGCTTCCTGGAAATTACTTTTGGGAGAGGGAGGCCCATTGTTATTCAGGATTTGATTAGAGGTGGTTCTTATGCCCATCATAGAAGTGAGGCTTCTGCCTTTTCTTGATGGATACGTTGTTGTCCTGGGGAATTTTTTTGTAACTTTTATTACGGTAATATATGTACAAATCAACATTTCTGCTTTTAATCACTTTTAAGTGTGCAATTTGTTGGTAATAATTGCATTCATAATGTTGTGAATCCATTGTCACTATCCATTTTTGTATTTAAACTGTATAAGATATTAATAAATTATTCTGTTAGTTTCTTAAAGTTGCTGTAACAAATTACCACAATACATGTGTGTTAAAACAACCCACAGTGAGGGCAATACAACAGTGGCTCTGTGGCAAAATTCTTACCTGCCATGCTGAAGACCTGGGTTCGATTCCTGGATCCTGCCCATGCAAAAAAATAAAAATAACAAAATAAAACAACCTGCATTGATTCTCTTACATTTCTGGGGGTCTGAAGTATAAAATGAGTCTTAAGGGACTAAGGTCAAGGTATCAGCAGAACTGGTTCCCTCTGGATTTTTGTGTGAAGACCTCAGGTATTTGCTTCTCCAGCTTTGCAGAGGTGCCATATTCCTTGATTTGTTACTGCCTTCCCCCATCTTTAATGCACGTGACACAAAGCTCTGCTTCTGTCCTCATACTCCCCACCCAACCTGACTCTGAGCCCCTCCCTCTTATAAGGACCTTAGTGATTGCACTGGGCCCACCTGGGTAACCTCAGTAACCCCCCCACCTCAAGATCTTTAACAAAATCAAATATGCAAAGATTTCTTCCTTGTCCCTTGGAAGTTAATGAATTCACAAGTTCTCAGAATAAGGATATGGACCTATGTATGGGTGGGAGAAAGCCCCCAACAAGGCTGGTCCAGAGCAGGTATAGGGAGGAGAGAGAATCCCATCAAGATATGGGCTCCTACTGGAAATTGCTGCAATAATCTAGGATCAAACCCAGGGAGATGAGCAGATCTAGGTAGGATAATTCTGCATATACAACCATTTTTATTTTGGTAATTTTCAAGTATACACAAAATCAGAGCAATTAGTATAACAAACCAATATGTACTTACTATTCTTCAATGTTACTTTATATGCCTTGAATCCTTCTAAATTTGTAGGACAGGTTTTATGGTGTATTTCTGGCAAATGTTGCTGAGCAGAGAAGTGAGATTCATGACCTACAAAGTTGAGAAGGAGCCTGGAGTTCAGCAAATTGTTGCCTGGTGACCTCCCACCTTTTTTCTAGATTTTCATCCAAAATACAGACTGCACAATTTTTTCTCTTCATGGTCATTTAAAGGTCAACAAGATTCTTGTGATCTGACTCTACACCCTCTAATCTGTCTTCTTCCCTCTTTCCTCATCCCTTTTCCAGTCCCAATGCCCATTCTTTGCCTCTCAAAGGGTATGCCACCCCCTTCCCATATCCTCCATTACTTCACCTGACTCAAGCTTTATATCATACAGGTCTCAGATGAAACACCACTTCAGGGACTTTTTGTCCCTTCATCTAATAATTTTCCTCCCCAAACCACACAGTATTATTCAGTCTTTTCCTTTAAAGCATTAATCACTGTGTGAAAGCATATTGTTTACCGTTTACTCTTTCATGTTTTACTAAGTTATGAGCTCCCTAAGGGCATTGGGGTTTTCCTGTTTGGTGCATTGCTTTGTTCCTAGCATCTAGGGGAATACCTGGAATGCATTAGGCATCTAATGTGTACAAGTTGAGTGAATGAGTGCCTCCCTATAGTAGAACGTAAGAACTGAGAGGGTGAGGACCTCATTGGTCTAATTCAAACAAATCAGAGTGCCTGGCACATAGCAATTGCTTAAAAAATACTTGTAGAATGATGACATACCCTGGGGAAATTTCCTGCTGTACAGCAGTCTTTAAATATGATCATTGTGTGTGGTCCAGAATTGGGTCACTCATCTGCATTTCATGACTAGTGACTGAGCTTTTGACTGTGGTTAGGGAGTCCAAGAAGCCAAGTGGCAGAGAGACCAAAACTTGAACTACATAAGTAAATGTTCTTTCACCCCACTCTCCAGAAAGAGGCATATCCCCAAGAGGTTTTGATGTATAAGAAGGGTGAGATGATGACATGAGAAAGGGGAAGGTAGTCCAGGGCCAATCTCTGAAACAAGGACTGAAAAAGTACATGAATCCCTTCTAAAGGAAATTCCCAGGAGACGTGAATTTGTGAGATCAAATAGGATTTGCATGAAGGTGCAATGAGGAAAGGTGGCTAAGAAGCTCCCTCTCCAGAAATGCCCATTCTGGAAACACATGGCATTCCTGTTCACTGAATCATAAGATGTCTATCAGCATGAACACTCATTCATTCATCACAGCTGGTGGCATACTGCCCTAAGTGGGGCTTCCTAGAAGTGGGTCCTGCAACAGGAAGTGTGCATGAGTGATACTATAGAGATGCTCCAGAGAAATCAAGGAGGAAAAAAGCCAAGTGAGAGTGTGATTCCAGGTGAGGTCCTAGTCTCAGTCTCACGCCACAATTTGTTTATCTTGAGACAAGGGAGCTGGGTTCCCACTCTCCCACACCAGCCAGATGCTGTGCTTGATCAGGAATCAGGAAGATGCAGGCTGTGTCACTCTCAATTTCAAGAGATGACCAGGGACTGACAGAACTCCGTGAACTACAAACTTCTAAAGACTGCCACAGTTAGATACGTCCTGTGCTGGAATAAAGGGGGAGGCTCAAGGGGACTGTCCTATGTAAAATGTAGCCTGAGATCGTATGAGGAAGACTTGAAGATGGCAGAAATGGGGATGTGAGAGCTTCAGGGTTTCTTCTTAGAGGAGAAGAATGACCCAACAAACATGGATCTGTTCTGTATCTCTGTGAGTCCAAATGAGAAGCTGACCACTCCTGAAACCAAGAAACAGAGGACTAAAGCATAAAACCTCTTTGCTGAGTCAGGATGTGTAAATGTCAAGATGAGACCAAGCTTGACAGTGAACAGGAGCTAAGGTTGTCTAACCAAAGTCAGCAGTGTATCAGGGGTTGAAAATTCCTCATGCCCCAGCAGCCACTGTTTCCTACACAAATGGGCCTGAAATCAAACAGGCTCTCAGCGGGAAGATGAGCCCTTTCTAGGAGATGGGGCAGCTTTGAAAGGTTTTTTCTGATCATGCCGCAGGACTCTACAACTTCCTGGAGGTTGTTGTGGGGCACACCAAAAGAGAGATCACATAATTCAAAACTGTAAGCCAATTTGGAATCTTTATTAGCCAGTCGGCAACTGCCTCAGAAACCTCCAAGAAGGAAGATTCAGAGAGCAGCCCCCAGAGGTTTTTGAGGTGGGCTTATAAAGGTTAAAATCATGTTGTGGTTTGCAGTTGCTAGCAAGCAAGCATAATCATAGAAGCAGAAAAATGCCACTAGCCATTGTCAAAACACATCCCGTTCCCTGAGTTCCCTAACAGTGGTTATTGTTTTAACTCTTGGGGACTTTCCCTGCTTGGGCCTATTTCTTGTTCCTGGCCCTCCACATTCCCCACTGGTTTTATGAGAGAATAAAACCATTGTTTCTTTATTTTGATTATAAATCTGTTGATATTAGGTTTGGAGGACTAATCATTTAACAGTTTGTATTCTTTTTTTGCATGTATGAGGTTAGACAGTTGATTATACAGGGTTCAGACATTAAGCCTAATAATATGAGAATTAGGGGCTCAGCCATGGGAACCAGGAAAATAAGTTTTCATACCAGTTGGTTTCAGGTTCTTTTTGGCATTTCTCCTACTCTCATAACCTGCTACGGACTAGGGACAGACTATTTTTAACTATCCCTGAGTTGTTGGCACAGAAGCAGCAGGCTTCCCTGAGAGCCACGCAAAATCCTGCTTGTTTTAGAAATAGGAGGTCTAAGCCCCTGCGATTTTGGAGGATGACCTTGGAGGATAACTGGCAGGGGTCCCGTCCACCAGACCTCCAAAGTGGCTGGCTGAAGCTTTTTTATACAGACTAGGTCTCCGGGCTGCACCTGAAATAGATTTCTTTAGGGGCAGGATTTGTTGGTCCTGGATGGTCTGCCTTCATCAGTTCTTGAGTTTGCTGGGTGGCAGATTGCAGGGCCTGTAATGATTTTAGAAGAGAATGGTTATTTAATTTAGTTATTTTTTCTTCCCCTAATTTAGGGATTAGTGGGGGTGGTCGGCCCGAACATGATTTTATATGGGGTCATTCCCTTAACATAGGGAGTACGTCTAGTTTTTAGGAGGGCAAATGGAAGGAGACTCACCCGGTTTTTGCCAGTCTTGAGCTCTAGTTTTTTGCTAACAATTGGGTAAGTTGGGCAATGAACGCCTGCCCATGGTTGGACCCCACTGCAGTTGAGAGGCTAAATCGGGGGACAATTTCAGAAACTGTTTTTTTTTATTATTATTTGTGCTGTCTTGGTTCTGGTAGGAAATGCCTCCGTTCATCCAGAGAAGGTGTCAATGAAGACTAACAGGTATCTGTATTCATATGGACCAGGTAATATTTCTGTGATGTTTATTTTCCACTGTTCCCCTGGGGCTTGTCTCCTCAGCCTGGTTCCTTCAGGCATTTCTTTCCCTCGACTGGAATTTACCTGGGTGCAGATATGGCATCTGGATGATACCTGCCAGGCTGGTTGTTGCAGAGTGTAGTAATCTCTCTGTAACAGTTCAGTTAGTTTTGTACTGTCCAGGTGCGTACTTTGGTGAACCTGGGTAACCAAAATTTTCCCCAGGTGCTCTGGCACTAAGATTCTCCCAACCAGGAGAACTTTTTTAACCATCTGAATCTGTTTTGGTACCCAGAGTTTCACCCAGTTTATTTTTTTCCCCGGTATATTTTGGAGGGCTCAGAAGCACTCGCCCCGGTAAAACAGGAAGTATCTGCAGCATCCCCACTGGTTTTTGGGTAACCTCTTTTGCTGTTTTATCAGCCAGGGCATTTCCTCTGGTGATTTGAGTTTTGGCAGTCTGATGTCCTTTGCAATGTATAATGGCTGCCCTCTTTGGCAACCAGATAGTCTCTAGCAAGGCGAGTATTTCTGGTATATTTTTCATTTCCTTTCCTCCCAATGTCAAAAGTCCCTGCTCCTGATTTAGTGACCCGTGGACACGAGCAGTTGCACAGATGTATATGCTGTCTGTGTAGATGTTGACACTCTTCCCTTTTTCCCACCTTAGAGCTTGGGTCAGAGCTATTAGTTGTGCCTTCTGGGCCAAAGTCTCATGTCCTAGGGCCTGAACCCAGATGACCCAGTCTGCAGTTACCACCACTGCCCCTGCATACCTGATTCCCTCTGAGACATAACTGCTGTCATCTGTCTTCATCAGGATTTGGCCAGGAGTTGTCAGTGAGATCAGCCTTCAGGTTCATGAAAGATCCCAAGGTCTCACAGCAGTCATGCATGGGGTCGGATGGGTCATCATTTGGAAGCAAGGTGGCAGGGTTAAGAGCTGCCATTTTTAGGAAGCAGATTCTTGGGGGATCCAGTAGCAATACCTGATATGAGGTTATCTGGGCATTTGAGAGCCATTTCTCGGGCAGTCTTTCTAGTAATGTTTCTATTGAATGTGGGACCACTATGTGTAAGTCCTGTCCCAGAGTCAATTTGGATGCTTCTTTGACTAAAATGGCAGTGGCGGCAATGGCTCAGAGGCTGCTTGGCCACCTGGCTACCACATAGTCTAGTCTTTTAGACAGGTAGGCAACTGGCCCACTGTTTGTTCTCTTTGCAGTAGGTGCATTGGTTTGCACCTAGGCCCAACTTTTTTCCTTGGTTTCCCTTTCTTTTTTAACAGTTTCCCGTCTACCTTTTTGTTTTTTCTATTCAGCCATTGTGGATATTAAAATTCTGGCTATTTTTTAGGCTGCGTGGTCTTGGGGTCATCTCTGTTATTAAAAGCCTTTTGGGTAATCTCTATCAGTTCAGACAGCACTTTATCCTCAAATCCTTTTAATTTCTGTAACTTTTTTTTCATCTATGGGGGTGTACTAGCAGTATGCCTCAAGGAGGCGCTCAAGGAAAGCAGCTGGAAACTCGCCTGGCTTTTGTACGGTTTTGCTTAGCAGAGAGAAGTTGGTCAGCTTCTTGCCCACCACTTGTATTCCCTGGAGCAGAGTCTGGCGATACGGATTAAGAGCTTCCTTACCTCTATCAGTGTTGGGGTCCCATCTGGGATGGGTGGGCAGGAACACAGCTTCTAATCAGGTTGATTCAGTAGTAGGTGGTCCATCAGGTCTAAGAATTAACTTCTTTGTCTTTCTCCTGACTTGGTCTCATTCTTCGGAGGTGAAGAGGGCCTGGAGGAGCTGTTGGTAGTCATTCCAGGTGGGCTGGAGGGTAAAAAGACAGTCTCCAAGAGGGAGATGAGCCCTTGGGGCTTTTCAGAGAAAGAGGGATTCTGGTTTTTCCAATTATACAGATCACTGGAGGAAAAGGGGACATAGACCATGAAAGGTGGGTGGTCATCCCCTGGGGCAAGGCCAACCTGCCTCAAGGCTAAAATTGGGGCCCTGGAAGAATCTCGTGATTGTGAATCAGAAGAAGGGTGGTAAGCAGAGCCACTTCTGGTATGGAGGGGACTGAAGGTCACCTCCTGGCTATCAGAGAAGCTGGTTGCCACCTCTTCGCCATATCTCCCCTCTGGTCTTAGAGTGGACCGAGAAGCTGTTGGGTATGGGGGAGGGTCCATCAAGAGTGGATCCTCCAATGGTCTTGTCAATACTGGGATCCCATTAGTCCTTTCTTTTTGAGAGGTTTTTATTAAGAGGGCTGTTTTGGCTCTGGGGGGGGGGTCTTTCTTTTTGGGACTCCAGGCAAGACCGTAACCACTTGGGTTTTTCTATTAAGCTATAGATAGGTCTGTGGTTCCCTCAGGAGGCCACCCAGAACCAAAAGTTGGCCACTACCATGAGTAGAATTTTTCCAAGTCAAAGGCATTAGCAGGGGCTCCATAGTCTCCAGCCCTCTGCTGAAATTCCTGAAAATTTTTCAAAAAACATTGAAGGGGAGTACAGACAGATGAACTTGACTGACCCATGGCAATTATGACAAGAATGACACAGAATGTGATGAGACCAACAACTGAGAGGAGGGACAAAATGAACCAAGACAAACAAAGCATTATCCTTAATTGATTCTTAACCAGAATCCTGGGCAACATCTTGCTCAGGGACTGGACGGTGGAAATAATGCTGTGTCCAGCTTTCCAAAGGTCCTCACTGGATCCAGTAACAGACCTGTACTCACTGGTGAAGTTTCCAGAAACAGATGACTCCACCAGATTTTGTATAATTTTCGGAGGGTTATAATTCAACGGCTAGTTTGGTTAATTGCATCTTAATAAGACCGTTAGCTCATTCCACCTTACCTGAGGATTGGGGTCTGTATGGGATATGTAGTTTCCAATCTATTTTTAAGGCAGATGAGGCCTGCTGGACTACCTGAGAAATAAAAGCTGGGCCATTATCGGATTGGATAAAGGTAGGTAGTCTGAAGCAGGGGAATGATTTGTTTTAGGAGGATGTCAGCTACCATGTCAACAGTTTCCCATGTAGTAGAGAAAGCTTCTATTCAGCCTGTCAAGGTATTAATTATAGTTAGTAGGTATCGCAATTTTTTGTGGGTGGGCATGTGTGTGAAATCAATTTGCCAGTCCTGCCCAAGAAGGTGGGCCCTTAGTTGATGGGTTGGGAAAGTGGGGCGCAGTTCTCCTTGGGGCTTTGTTATCTGGCAAGTGGGACAGGAGGAGCAGACCTACATTATGAGGTGAGTCAGGGATGGGCGATGGAATAAGGGCTGGAGGAACCATGTGAGGGCCCTGGGTCCAATATGAAGTGATGAAAGTACCTGAGAAAGAATACTGGGGGCCTGTTTGGTTGTGAGAGCCATCTTGTAATCAAGGAAGATCCAGCCCTCCGGTGTAGTAGAGCCTCCCTGTGCAAGGAGGTTTTCATGTTCCCTGGAAGAATAGATGGGTTGGAAGGAGGGGAGAGTAAAGAAAAGAATTGGTGATGGAGGGTTTAAAGGTGAGGGTTCTTTGGTCAGTTCCCGTGCAACAGCATCAGCCCAGTTATTTTCACGGGTGATTTCAGATTTATCTGTTTGGTGTCCTTTGCAATGGATGATGGCCACCTGTGGTGGTAATTGAAGTGCTTGAAGCAGGCATTGGATAAGCTTAGCATTAATTACAGGTGAGCCTTTGGTGGTAAGGAACCCTCACTCCTTCCAGATGGCTGAGTGGCAGTGTGCTATCAGAAAAGCATATTTGGAGTCTGTGTAGATGTTGGTGGATTTATTTTTGACTAGGTGTAAGGCCCTGGTGAGAGCAATTAGTTCTGCCTTTTGGGATGTGGTTCCCTCTGGGAGCCGTACTGCTTTAAGTATTTTGATGGGAGAAACTATAGCATGTGAAGCCCTGCACTTTCCCTGTTGGTCTATTATTGAGCTGTTGTCAATAAAGAGGGTGAGGTCTGCCTGTGACAGGGGTGTGACTGAGGGGCCCTGGCATGGGGAGGCGAGCTCTTACACGATTTTGGTGCATAGGTGAGTGGGCTGTGGAGAGGGTTTTGATAGGGGGCTGCGAGGGAGAAGAGTTGCAGGGTTGAGGCTAGGTGAGACAGAAAGTATGATATCTGAGTTTTCTAGGAAGAGTAAGTGAAATTCCTGGAGGTGGGAAGGAGTGAGCACAGAGAGATTTATGGGATAAGAGATCTTGTAAACAGTGGGATGGCAGTACTTGGAGAGGCCTACCCAGATTAAGTTTAAGAGCTGTACGAGTTAGGGTGGTGGCTGCAGCCAGCGCTTGGAGACAGGGAGGCCACCCACAGGTGATGCTATCCATTTGCTTAGAGAGGTAGGCCACTGGAGTATAAGCTGGTCCCAGGGGTTGGGTTAAGACTCCCACCGCTATTCCTCATTCTTCATCGGTGAAAAGGAAGAAGGGCTTGTCAGGATTTGGAAGAGTGAGCAGGGGAGAATGAAGTAAGGCATTATGGAGAACCAGAAAAGTTTTGGCTATAGTAGTGGGGTAGTTCAGGGGTCCCATGGGCATCACCTTGGCTTCTTCATAAAGAGGTTTTGCTAGGATGGAAAAGTCAGGGACCCAGTGTCGGAAGAACCCCACAAAACCTAGGAAGGATAAAATTTGTTCAGCATTTTCTGTAAGTTGGAGTTCTTGGAAGGCTTGCTGTCTGTTTACTGTTAGATGTCAGGATGTGGGAGTGAGGCAGAACCCCAAGTACGTGACGGTGGAGGAAGAGAGTTGAGCTTTGGCAGGGGAGACTCAGCATCCTTTGTTAACTAAAAAATTCATAGGGTGGCTGTAGCCTTTGTGGAAGTTTTTTCAGAAGGGCTGCAAATTAATAAGTCATTTATGTATTGGAGAATGGTACTGGGAGTTAGATTGCACCCTATTAGACCCCTGGCTAGGGCTTGGCCAAAGATATGGGGGCTGTCACAAACCCCCTGAGGTAATATCGTCCATGTAAGTTGTTGGGCCGCCGAAGAGTCTGGGTCTTCCCAGATAAAGGCAAATAAATTGTAACAGGCAGGGTTTAGAGGGATTGCAAAGAAGGCATCTTTGAGGTCTAGGACAGAATAATGAGTGGTGTGAGGGGGGATGTGTGAGAGAAGAGTATATGGGTTAGGAACTACTGGGTGGATGGGGATGACAGCTTTATTAATTAGTCCGAGGTCTTGAATTAGATGAAAGAACCATTAGGTTTTTTAACAGGCAAAATAAGGGTGTTATATGGTGAGTTAGTGGGTATGAGGAGTCCCTTTCCCTTGATCTGGTTAATGATGGGTTGGAGTCCTTTTTGATGGGTTATGGAGATGGGAAATTGTGGCCGAGATGAGAATGAGGGGGGATTCTTTAGCTGGATAAGAACCAGTTTATGATGGGAAGCTATTAGGGGAGTTGAAGTATCCCATACCTCTGGGTTCACTAGGTGAAGCGGTAGAGGCCTCTGGGTTCACTAGGTGAAGCGGTAGAGGAGGTGAGGGAAGGGTGGAACTCTGGGTGGAGGTGGGGGCTACACATAAGGGTAATAGTAAATTCATTTGAGGTTTTTGTATCCAGTGAAGTTAAACTCCTAATTTGGTGAGAAGATCCCGTCCCATTAGTGGGCTGGGGCAGGAAGGCATCACTAAGAAAGAGTGCGTGATGGCATAGTCTTCTATTAAACATGTAAGTGGTCTGGTAATTAAGGGGCACAAAGGATGGCCATCTGTGCCCATAACTGTGATCTGGGAAGGGAGAAGTTGACTTGAGTAAGAGGGGAGGATGGAGAAGGTAGCCCCCATGTCCACTGGAAAGGATGTGGACTTTCTCACTACCTTGATTGTTACCCTGGGCTTGACGAAGGTTATCAGAGTCACTGAGGCCAGGCGTTGTCAGTCATCAGTGGCCAGGCCCAGGACTGCCAGCAGTGGGTCAGGGGTTGGAAGGACAGCCCCTCATGGGTAGGCGCCGAGGGGCAGTCATTTTTCCAATGTCGCTTTTTCTCACAGAGAAGGCATGGTCCATTGGGTGGTTGAGGATTGGGGCACTGGCAGGACCAGTGTCCATCAAGGCCACATTTGAAGCATTTTCCTGGTTGTGGGTTAGTCATAGCAGGCTTCTTGTCAGTTGAAGTGGGCTGCAGGGCTGCAACCAGGGATTGGGTTTGTAAGTTCACCCTTCGGAAGTCCCGGCACTTTTTCTCCGCCCTCTCTAATTCATTATGAGTATTAAAAAATTTAAAGGCCATGTAACCAGGTCATGAATAGGGGCCTGAGTACTGTCCTAGATTTTTCTAAGTTTGCACCTTATATCTGGAACTGACTGGGATATAAAATGTGTGGTTAAGACGGTTTTACCAGCCTCCAAGTCAGGGTCTAGGTGGGTATATTGGGAGAGGGCTTCTGTTAGCCGTTTTAGAAAAGTGGCAGGATTTTCTTCAAGACCTTGAGTAATTTTCCTTAGCTTATGAAAGTTAACAACTTTATGGGAAGCTTTTTGCATGCCAGCTATGGGGCATGTAAGCATTTTGTCTCACCTAATCCATCTGTTTCTCCCTGCTGGAGTGTTAATTTGATAGTTCCACCTTGGATCTTGATCTGGTACTGCCTCGGCCCCTACTGACATGGTGTGGCCGGTTATATGCACTTGGTTAGCATGAGCCCTGGCTGCATTGAAAATGCAGTCCATTTCATCTGTAGTTAGGGAAGAAGAGCAGATTACATGAATGTTACGCCAGGTAAGGTCAAAGGCATTAGTCAGATATTGAAATTCTTTAGTATACGTAGTTGGATTGTTGGAGAAGGAGCCCAACCATTTTTCAATGTGAGAGAGATCAGCCAGGGAGAAGGGAGTGTGCACTTGAATTAACCCTTCAGGTCCTGCAACTTTCCTGAGGGTACAGAGTAAAGTACTTTTTGAGTGGGTATGGGAGCTTACAGGTGAGGGTGGCAGGCTGTTGAGGACAGTGAAGGATTAGGCAGTGGTGGAGGAGCCGGTGAAGGGGGAAGGGGGCACGGTTGTGGCTGGAGAGCCACTGGAGTATAAGGAGGAAGGAAAGGATAAAATGGCAGCTGGAGAGCTGCTAAAGCAGAAGAGGAAAGAGAAGGACAAGATGGCGGCTGGAGCGCCGCCAGCAGAGGAGGAGGAAGAGGCAGGCAAGATGGCGGCAAGAGCGCCACTGGCAGAGAAGGGGAAAGAGGAAGGCAAGCTGGCAGTGGGAGGTCAAGATGGTGCCAGGAGCACTGCCGGAGGGAGAGGAGGGTAGAGTGGGGGAGAAGAGGATAGTTTCCCTAAATACGGTGGAGACCCTGGTCTTTTAAAGGAAGTTGAATTGAGGGTATTGGAAAAGGAGGAAGTTTCATCAGCCTGTTTGTCCAGGGGTGAGGGCTTGGAGGTTGCTTTGGCTAGAAGAACCTGAGCCATAGAGCATGAAGTGCAGAGAGAGGGGTGGGAGCACAGAAGAAAAAAAGCCTGGACATAAGGAATTTCGGCCCATTTGTTGTTCCTCTGGCAAAAGTTGCGGAGGTTTGTAAGGATATTAAAATCGAAAGTTCCATCCTCAGGCCAGTGAGAATCATTGTCCAATTGATATTGGGGCCAAGCCTTTTTACAAAAGTAAGTGAGGCATTTTGGCTGGATGTCTGGACATAAATCCAGTGTCATTAGGTTAGTCAAGAGACAACCCAGCAGGGTAGAGGGTTTGACTTTCAAGGATTTGCTGACGGGTCTGAAAAGAGAAAGGAATGGCCCAGGGGGTGTCAGCATCACAATGCCCTGAGAGAGTCCTTGGAGCTCTTACTTTTCTCCCCAGGGGACGTCTCACCCTGGTTTGAGGCCCTTTCAGGTCTTGAACCTGAAAATCGGGAGGGAAACGAGAAGCAGAGTGCCTCCAAGCCTTTTTGTGTCTCAGAAAAGGGTGTGAGGTTTGCGGGCGTTCCCGTTCACCTCAGATCGGAAGAGAACCTGACGTGAATTCAGGATTTTCAGAGGGTAATTTATGGACAGGCTCTTTCAGAATGGTGAGACCCATCAGCAGGGCTGGGAGGGAAGGGATTTATCCAATCTGTGGTGCATGTGGTGGTGGGCTGAGGGATTGGGCATTGATGCAGCTTGAGAACCAGTTCACCAGTTGACTCCTTGACTCAGTATATAAGAAGCTCACTGTCTGACCTGCCAGGTAGGCTATGGATCCTCCTGTCCTGGATGACACTATGGGATAGCCAGCAAGTGGACATTGGGCCCCTAAAGCACCAGCCCTGTTCCAGCCAATAAAACACCTGCAGGTGACTAGAATGTCATCACTTCTGACTTGGCAATTAGATCCGTCCCTGAAACCTGGTCTCCATCTCTGGTTATGCCTGATTAGGGTGACAGGCTCTATGTAATTGGTCCTGCCCCACAGCTGACAAACAGAGCATTTCATATCTCTGGGACTATTTCAGGGGATAAAGGGACTTTGTCACAAATGTGATAATGATTGTCAGGTTTGTGGAAAGCGATCACAGAATGTGACATATTACTCTAACTTGGTATATATGAATCACATGGCCATTTACATGAGAAGGAAGGAGTCAACACACATGGTTTTGAAAAGAAGTGTTATGCTTGGGTTTCGTAAGCCTAACACAAAAAGACTGTACTCAAGTTCATAAATCTGCTTCTCACTAGGGTAAAAATAGCAATTCAGCACCTCCTTTTTTTATCTGCAGATAAAAGACTGTAAATATGTTGTATATGCTCAGAACTGGGTTGCTTTGAGAAATAAATTACAAATGAGTGTGGGGACAAATAAGCCCTGTGGTTTTGGATTGACATCTGTGATATCAATGTAGACACTAAAATATATATATATGCATCGATAGATATAGCAATAACTACATAGACATGTTTTATGCTTGGATATGCAAATGTGTGTATGCTAGATCTGGTCACCACAAAGACTGAAGCAGGAACACCCCAATATCAATGGACAATCCTATATCAGATCTCAATTTGTGAAGAAAACTATCCAATAAAAGGAGCCAGTGTTCTTTTAAAAGTCTTTATTCTAGAGCTGGGACAGTGAAAATACATGGTGACCCTAGAGCATCCTTTGAGGGGATAGATCACAAGGAAATGGTGCTGTTCTCTCTGTGCATCAGAGCAAAGTGCTGACCCAATCTAAGTGCTGGGCCATGGACCTGGACTTTCAGGTTTCTGAGCCACATCTAGACTCCTGAGCAGCAACAGCACAGCACGCAGGAGCCTGCATGGTGTGGGTGAGGACATGCTCTGTCCTGCATAAAAGGCACTGACATCTGTGCTTCTGCAGGGCAAATCCTCATTAGGTACATGTGAACACCCACAGCCTAGCCCGGAGTTGAATTCCTTAGGAGCTTATCTTAAATGTTTTACATGTTTAAAAGGGTCTTTAATGTTCACTGTGCAGTTTCTGATGTCCAGTCTGCGCAGGAGAACCTTGGAAGCCATCACCCCCATCCTGACGTCCAGGAAAAACTCAACCAACTGAAAAACAGCAACTCTTCCTAGATACATCAGAGAATTGAGGACAAAACTGAACCATTTCATTCAAATAGAAAAGCAGTAGATGAAGAAAAAACACATTTCCTGGAGAAGGAGGCCAGGAACAAGGCTTTTGGCTGCAGTCAGTACCAGTAGGAATGCACTACTCCTACTCACTGCAGGAGGCACTATTAATACTAAATTGAGAGTTAAGCACTCTAGGAGCTCAGTTCCAGGAGACTCACATGCATTCCTAAGTTTTACGGCCAAGAGCCCAACAGGGTCTAACTTTGAAGAACGGGCGAAATTCTCCGCATGCTTCTAACAATGGTAGTGTACAATAATCATTTTGAAAAATGAGGGCCGGAGCTGCCAAGTGCTCAGCAGAGCCCTTTGTAAAGCCCCGCCCTCCTTGAACCTGGACCACCGAAAGCTAGGCCTGAGTATGACTCGGGCACCAGGACGAACCAGGGACTTATAAACCGGTTCAGCCCATTCCTGCCCAGGGTGTAAGCAGGATGGCACAGGCGGGTGTTGGGATCCAGTCACAGGTCCTGAAATTGCACGAAGGGGAACCTAAACAGCAAGGGGCCCTCAGAGGCAAGGGGAGACCTAAAGGAAAAAGGTTCTCCTGCAGAAGTCCTCAGGCGTTTGTCCGGCACAGATGAGAGAGACAGAGGTCACATGCTCACTGCAGAGATATAGTAAAGCTGTCTCAGTGGGAATAGGCACCTGATGTCCTGAAAAGACTAAAGTGTTGCAAAGCTGCTTGAGTCGGGGGCTGAATGACACCTTGGGAAATGTGAAATTTTTTACTCATCCAGAGGCATAGGGAAGCAGATGGTTCACCCCCTGCTTCCTCCTTCCCTGTTCTTTAGTTGCACTTTTGCTACTTTCCTTACCTTGCAGCACTATAAAATACACAGTGCTGAACTTCTTGGGGTCTTTGAGTCTCCATCAGAGTTCAGTGTCCCACCTGGTCTCAGCTTTAACTATATATCTTCCTCTCTTGTCTTCCTCCCTTCAGTCCTGACACTGAGCCCTGCTGGTCCCGGCAGCCGACTCTCAGGGAGGATCACCTTTCAGGTGGAGCCCTTGAGCAAAGACCAGGAGAAGGTGAAGTGCAGAAAAGAGAATGGATGCTAAGAGAAGAGACAAGGGCATCAAGAGAGCCATGGGAACCCCGATTTGGACTCATGAGACAGAGGCATCAGCGTCAAGGGAAACTAGGAGGTTATCCAGAGGGTGGAGGAAAGAGAGAGACTTTCACCCCGGATGGGACACGAGGCGGGGTCCCTCCCTCCATTTCCTAAGTCCATTAAGGTGCATCCTGAGCACACGGTCAGAACGGCTTCCCGGGCTTTACCCAGCGGTCAGCGCCGCCATGCAGTGGAGCAGACCGAAACTCGTCGGGTGGGGTGCTCACTGGATCTCCAGGTCACCCACGGGAGGACAGAGGCAAGAAGGGACAAAGGGCAGGTTAAGAGAAGTGTAGGGCACGCAGGATAAGTCCTGTGAGATCCCCTAATAGAAAGCATCCGGGTGGAGATAGTGAAACTAAAACCAGTGGGTCCGATAAGGAAGAGTGAGGCGCCAGGGGCTCAAGCCAGTAAACCGATGAGGTCAGTCGGTGCAGGGAGGGACGGTGAACGACTGGATGCCTCAAGGAAGTGGGAACCCGTGGCTGGAGGGAGCCCTTTGTCGTCCTCTTCAGGAAATCGTGCCCTCGCCTTGGATCGATGGAGACTTTATTCGGTGTCTCAACACACACAACAGCAATGCCCACGATCATAAATATCGACTTCATTTGTTTTCTCAGAACAATGACGAGGAGGATGATAAATAACCACTGTGGTTACCAATTACATCCGTGATGAATGATCACAAGATTTGTCTATGAAAATAATAAACAAGCAAACACATTCATTCTTTCCTTCATTATATTACTAGTAAACCAAGGGGGCAGGAGAAGGGCCTGCAGACCTGACACCCAGCGGAGGGAGGGGCAGGAGGGGAGGAAAGCTCCGCCCCGCCCGTTTAGAATAGAAGGTCCCACCCACACCAGGGCCCTCCCTCCACCGCCTGGAAGAAGGGCGGGGAAGGCAGCGCCCCAGACTGCTGGTTCCTGGTCTGCCTCGGGCGTGTTTCTACCGTCCTCTGCTGACGCGAGCACCCGCAGGCAACAAGCCTTAGGGTAAATGGTTTCCTCCTGTCGGCTCCTCCTCTCGCCAGGGGGTCCCTCACAGGTCTCCTTACATCTCGCTATGGGCCCTTTCTTTATTCCTGTGGATTTACCTCCTTGACCTTGAGCCGGGAAGATGTGTCTCGGGAACCTTCTCCCTTCTGCCTCCATCTCTAGAGTCCATCAAGCTTTCTAGGAGGATGGGGGCGGGGAGAGGAGAGCAAATGAAGCAAAGAGGAACTCACTTGATTGCATTCCTGTGTGGGCGGCACCACCCTCCTTCCCTTGCGGTTCACAAGTGAGTCTTTATTGGATGCACACTGGGGTCAATTTGTATACCCGGATGTGGAGAGAAGAATAAGTTTATTTAGCAATGACTCGCCTCAGGAAGACAGGAGGGCAGTTCCTCTCATTTGTCTCCCCTAATTGGAGAAATTGCATGTAAACAAAGGCAAGCAGATGTAGATGAGGAGGTTAGAGATAGTCTCATGTCTTTGTATGTGCAGACTGCCACATGCTTAGCTCATTTGAAGTTCAAGGTTTAGGCTATTGAGCATGTCAGGTGTGAGCCGACTCTGATTAGACAGGTTTGGTCAGTTCTGGAATGGCTGACTCATGTTACTTAATTCATGTACATTGAGAGACTAAACACAAGAGCATCAGACTACAAGGTTGCAAACAAGATAAGGGGATACATGTCCAGCCACCCACAAGTTCTCTCCTTGCTGTTCAGTTACAGGGTAAGGATCATGCAGTTACAAAATATTGGATCATCATCAGAGTAAGAAATAATCTGGGTTACAGTTTAATGAGTTACAACAGTTATAGATAATTGTCTCTGGCTACATCACAATATATCAACAAGTTAGAAACCATTTAGAAAAAGATTTAGTAACTTCAAACATTGGAGATGTTTGAATTAGTAATGCCAATCATAGCTGGCAAAAAAAAATGCCTTACCACTTATTCCAGCCTAGACCTAATTCCTGGAGATCATGGGTGGATGTGGCTGCAAGACTGAAAAACATGCCAGACACAGAAGTAGAAGTACGTTTATTGGTTTTTATGAATAGGAGAGGATCTCTGGTGATGGCCTTCGGGATATTTAGCAGTCTGCAAATGGAAGAGAAATGCATGTCAGTGTATAATTTCAGAAGAAACATATTCCATATGGCATGAGGACGTTGGGTCTCTTACCATAATCAGTAAAAGGGCTTAAGACCTGATGTTTTACTAAGGTTGCTATTTTTGATTAAGACATAATAAGTGTTTCCGTAGTTACATTCTTCCACCTCCTGAGAGATTCTTTACTTTCTTGACATTTCTTCTTGGCTTGAGTGGGCTGTTATGGATGTTACAGGAGGGGACCTGGCCTTTGGGCCACCACACAACTGCTCAGGGAAAGGCAGGTGAGCTCATCTCTGTTCAAAGCTCCGTTTGAAAAACCTATTTTAGGTAACTGAAATTCCTTGTGTTGGCTTGGAAGCTTAATTTATTCTTATTATTAATGCAAGAACTCTGAACTCAAGAAGTTAACATGAATTTAAATCCAGGCACTAGGATATATAAGGATTACCTACCAGAGGCAAATATCTAACCACTGCATTCATTGTTTCCACAAATGTGACCACTTGATATTATAATGAAATGTAAGCTCTCCTCATTATTTACTCAAACTAAATAAATGTAAAACACATTAGGGATCAATTTTCAATGAGAAAAGGTAAGTGAAACTATAAACACAAGAATAGCCACTTCTAAAAATATGAGACTATCCTAAAAATCACTACAAATCAATTGAAGTTGTAAAAGTGAAAAGATAAGAAATAAGAACTTCGTATATATACCAGTACATACAAAACATAATTGTAGTTTCACAGCAATGAACAAATGCAATATGAAAGGACTTCTAATAAAATTTTGATTATGATTGTTAAACTTTTGTGTTCCTCATTTGGTCTGAAGGAAATAAGTTTTGAGATTATGGATTTTTTCTGCTTTGGACTTCTAACGATAAGAGTATTCAGCAAAATCCAGCAAACAATCACCTTCTGAATGAAACACTTTCTATTTAAACATCTAAGTGCAACCTAATCCCCCTTCCCCATATATCTTTATTATTTTTCTCTCCCTTTAAACCCATAATGATGATTACTTATGAGTCATCTACAATCAGTTAATCTTTTTTTGTAGAGAACAAAAGTGCTTCATTAGTCAAATGAACTGTTTCTCATTTTTACTCATATTTCTTATGATAGTAATAAAAGTATAACAAATATAATAGGAAATATATTTTAAGTTTTGATACTTTGATAAAATACAGAATCTTGACAGTCTGATCAATTATTGAAGGACAAGTTGGCATTTTATATACCAAACTTATAAAAGTGAAATTTCACGATCTTAGAGGAAAATGTCTTTTGAGGAACAGACTGAAGTTTACTGTGTGTGATTTTAGGAAAAACTTCTGAGGAGTATAGTTAATTTCTCTTGATCTAAATGCTAGGAGGTTTTATTTTATGACCAAAACATACATTTGAAATTACCTGTAGTCATAAATAATAATACCAAAACCAAATATTTGTTTTAAAAGTTGCATTCTAATTCCAAATGTCACATCAACAGAAAAATGTTTAATATGCAACCTAGAATGATAACATGGCAATATTTGCCCATAGTAAGAGGAAAAACAAGCTTCCAAGATAAAATTATCTCCTTTGTTATATGTATATAAACCTCTCTGTTCTCAGAAAAATCTTATTCATACCACAATTAAATCAACTTGATTAAATAAAGAAGAGAGGCAGGATATGAAGTGTGAAGAGGGCCTCTCACCAATAGAAGCCCTGTGTCATGGTCAGGTTCATGTGTCACCATGGCCAAGTGGTGGTACCTGTTTGTCTGGTTGGGCAAGTGCTGGCTTGTCTGTTGCGATGAGGACATTTCATAGAATTAAATCATGATCATGTCAGCTACATCATAGCTGATTCCATTTGGAATCAACCAAAGGGGAGTGTCTTCTGCAATGAGTAATGCTTAATCTGATCACCGGAAGCCTTTTAAGGAGGATTCAGAAGAGACCGGGTCTTCCTGTTTTGGCTGGTGAGCCTCTCCTGCAGAGTTCATCCAGACCCTCCATTGGAATTGTCAGCTTCACAGCCTGCCCTGAGGATTTTGGACTCTGCATTCCCACAGTCACATGAGACACTTTTATAAATTTTATATTTGCAAGTGTTCCCTGTTGATTCTGTTTCTCTAGAGAACCCCAACTAATATACCCTATGTCAATAGATATCACTCCAGAACTGAGTTGACGTTGGAAGCAGCTATAGCCAGAGGAGAGCCTAGTGGAGGGGAGGTGTGCTAGTTTGAAAGTCTGATACCCCAGAAAAGCCATGTTTATCCAAAGTCAGTCTTGTAGAGGCAGCCATTTCTTTGAATCCTGAGTCAATACTATAGGTTTGAAATTTTCAATTACATTATCTCTACAATTGGGTGTGACTTTTATTAGATGGTGTGCTGGTTTGAAAAGATGTATGTCCCCTAGAAAAGCCATGTTTTAACCTAAATCCCATTTCATAAAGGCAGAATAATCCCTATTCAATACTGTATGTTTGAAGCTGTAATCAGATCATCTCCCTGGAGATGTGATTTAATCAAGAGTGGTAGTTGGGTGATGACATATCTCCACCCATTTGGGTGGGTTTTGATAAGTTCCTGGAGTCCTATAAAAGAGGAAACATTTTGGAGAATGAAAGAGATTCAGAAAGAACCAGAGAAGAATGACATAATCACGAGAAGCAGAGAACCCACTAGCCAGCAAGCTTCGGACATGGAGAAGGAAAATGCCTTCCAGGGAGCTTTATGCACATAAAACATGAAAGAGTCCCAGGTCATTTGATTCATGGAAAGTTTATTGTCATGTTCATTTCACCCTGACAGTGATCATGGCTGAACACTTTAAAGAAGCAAGTAGATGTCCTATCTGCATGGCTTATCTTGAAAAACCAGTAAACTTAAAATGTGGATATGTCTGCTGCCTGCACTGCCTCAATTCACTGCAGAAGGAGCCAAATGGAGAAGGTTTATTGTGTCCCTCCTGCCCTGTGGTCTCTCGGAGGAATGACATCAGGGCCAATTACCAGCTGGGGGAGCTTGTTTCTAAGGTCAAGGAACTGGAATCCCACCTGAAAACCACCCTACAGATGAACCCAAGGATGCTGAAGTTCCAAGGTAAGAAATCTGTACATCTCTCCACAAAAGGCCTTGAAATAAACAACTATTAAAAGGTTCAAGATTAAATGTGGGCAGTAATTCAATTCTGGCACCTAAAACTTCTCTGTGCCCCAAGCAACAATTTTTCTCACCTCTGGGTGAAAATGAAGGATCCACTTGAATATTTTCAAGGATGTATATTTTGGTCATGCCCTAGAGCTTCATTGTACATAATGTAGCCACAGCTGGATTTTGAGTACTTCAAATGTTGCCTAACATTATACCACATGTGACCCATTGCCTCAGATCTCATCAATTCTTGCAGATGTAGAAATAGGTATACAAACAACTACGATGCAATTGCCTAGCCACCAAGATGAAATGGGAGTTGATGGCAAAGAAAAACAAAGTTTATTACTGCAGCTCTATTTTACAATAAGTAGAATATTTTTGCTTCATTCAAAATATACATATGTCTGTACGGATAGGCTGTGTGCTAAAACACATATTAAATTTGAGAGCAGACAACAGTGATGCTATCCTTCATGGATCTCATGTATTAAAGAAAATAACATCAAGCAGCCAAATAAACTGATATAAGCAGAAACTCTACTATGACTAAAAGGCACATGCTGCTGTAAAACATATGTAAAATATTTTGACCTATAAGGGGTACTATGTGAATTTTCTCAGGAAATTTTTGATTTAAGGGATAAGATGAGCAAGAAACTTAATTGAAAAATATATGTGGACATTTTCAGTAACTTTCAGTGGAGTGGGTGTGTAGTCTGTCCATTTGATAACTTTTCTTTATATTCCACAGTGGACATGACCTTGGATGTTGACACAGCCAATGACTTCCTAATCCTCTCTGATGACCTGAGGAGTGTCCAAAGTGGATGTAACAAACAAAATCATAAAGAGTGTGCAGAGAGATTCAGACATGCAGTTTCTGTTCTGGGCTCCTCCCCGTTCACTTCAGGCCACCATTACTGGGAGGTGGATGTGGGAACCAGCAAAGAATGGGATCTGGGTGTCTGCAAAGAATCTGTTCCCCTACAAGGAACCATTCTTTGGTCTTCAGATCATGGCTTCTGGACTGTGGGTGCGAGAGATGGAAACAGTTTCTCAGCCAGCACTAAGCCACAGACTACAGTTTGGGTGAACCCCCGGTTGTATCAAGTGGGGATTTTCCTCGATATGGATATTGGAAATCTTTATTTTTGTGATATTACTGATGGATCCCATATTTTCACATTCACCAAAATTTCAGTTTTGGAGCTGCTGTGCCGATTCTTTTCTCCTTCAATTCCAAGCAACGATGATCAAGGGTGTCTGAGTATTTGTCCTGCTATGAATCCACACATTCCATGTCTCCAGCATAACCCCAAATAAACCAAGTGTTGAAATTTCTTTTTCCTTGTACTTGCGGCATTTTTTACTTCATGCATGCATTGTACAAAGTAATAGCAGAGGACTCTGCTACATTCTAATTGTTGTACAGTTTTAGCCAACAGTTGTATGCTTTTGAATCATTTTGGTTAAATTTGTACATTGTGTGACATAGGCATCCACCCTCATTCTTTTGTATGTCATATCCAACTGTCCCAGATCCATTTACTGAAGAGACAATTCTTTTCCCATTGAATCATCTTGGAACCCCTGCCAAAAATCAATTGAGAAGGTAGGTCATTGTCATGGTCAAGTTCATATGTCAACTTACAAGTTACCTGTTTGTCTGTTTGGGCAAGTGCTGACCTGTCTGTTGCAATGAGGACATTTCATAGAATTAGATCATGATCATGTCAGCTGCATCCACAGCTGATTCCATTTGTAATCAGCCAAAGGGGAGTGTCTTCTGCAATGAGTGATGCTTAATCTAATCATGGGAAGCTTTTTAAGGAAGATTCAGAAGAGACAGGCTCTATTCCTGCTTTGGCTGATGAGCCTCTCCTGTGGAGTTCATCTAGATCTTCCATCGGAATTGTCGGCCTCACAGCCTGCCCTGTGGATTTTGTACTCTGTGTTCCCACGGTCATGTGAGACACTTTTATAAATTTTATATTTGCGAGTGTTCCCTGTTGATTCTGTTTCTCTATTGAGCCCTAATGAATACAGCTTGGTACCAGGAGTGGTTCTTAAGAAACAGAATCTTAGAAATGGGTTTTTATGAATGGCTTACTACTCTGATGGACTCAAAGACACTCAGGACTCTGATTCCCATAATCAGAATGACACTCCCAATCCATGGAGTGAGTTGGCAAAAGAGATGGTCAAAATACCACCATTTGATTGTCCTAATGCTTCACTTGTACGAAGCCAGGCTCTGGGGGATAATATTTTTGACACCTTTACAGAGTTTTGTGGAAATAAGAGGTATAGAGATGTTGGTTGGCTGTTGTTAGATACACTGGCTACATTAAGGAGTGAAAGGGATGGGCTTAAGTCTTCAAAAGAGACGCTTAAGTGCCATCTGACAGATGCAGATGTTTCTGTGAGTATCCAGGATAAGAACGAAAAATCTTATTTCCTGTCTCTGAAAATCAGACTCAGAACCTTATTGTTAGGGTAGCAACTTTACAATATAAACTGAAATCTCAGTCTTGCATAGTGTCTAACGTTAATGTGAGGGCATTGACTGGAAAGGAGGGGGACTCTGAAAAATTGGATGGTGACATATGGATTGATAATGATGTCAGGGGTGAGGCTGAAACTCTGAATCATGCTGAGTCTTCTCTAGATAACCCTGTAATAGTTTGTCCTGAGGATGTAACCACCCCACCTCCAGCCTGCCTTGAGGAGTTGGCCACCCAACCTCCTCCTGAAGGGATTAGCCCTAGAGTGATTAATTCTGTTTCACCAAATGAAGCTGCAAATGAAGGTCCTGAAGCAAATGGCTTGGAAGATATTTCTTTTCATGCCCACCCCTAATTTCTTCCAGACCTATAACTAGACTAAAGTCCCAATAGGCCCCTAAAGGTGAGGTACAAAAATCACACATGAAGAGGTACTTTATACTCCAAAAGAACTGTGAGAGTTTTCCAATTTATATAGACAGAAATCAGGGGAATATGTGTGGCAATGGATTTTAAGGGTGTGGGATAATGGTGGGAGGAATGTAAGGCTGAATCAGGCTGAATTTATTGATATGGGCCCACTAAGCAGAGATTCTGCATTCAATGTTATAGCTTGAGGGGTTAGAAAAGGTATTAAGAGTTTGTTTGGATGGTTGGTTGAAACATGGATCAAAAGGTGGCCAACATTACCTGAGGCTGAAATGCCAGAACTTCCCTGGTATAATGTAGATGATGGGATCCAGAGACTTGGAGAGATTGGAATGTTAGAGTGGATTTATCATGCAAAGCCTGCTCTTACACCCCAGGAATGTCTGGAGGATGCACCTTTTACCAGAACAGTGAGAAATAAATTTGTGAGATTAGCACCATCATCTCTGAAGAGCTCTGTGGTTGTACTTCTCTTTAGGTCAGATATTACTGTAAGAACTGCTGTCAGTTAAGGATCTGGAATCCTTAAACACAATGGGGATGATAGGATCCTGAGTTGGCAGAAGCCAGGTGGTAGCACTTAATCACCAAAGACAGGGTAGACGTGGATATTATAATAGACAACAAACTCAAAGCAGATGTCAAAATTACATGACTTGCAGAGATTTGTGGCCCCATGTGGCTAGTAAATCATGG
The DNA here is from genome assembly GCF_023851605.1 of Tamandua tetradactyla. Lineage (NCBI taxonomy): Eukaryota > Metazoa > Chordata > Mammalia > Pilosa > Myrmecophagidae > Tamandua > Tamandua tetradactyla. Next base: position 86,436,474 of record NC_135340.1, read on the forward strand.
GGTACCTAGAAACACAATAGAAGGGCAGTCTGCTAAATTCTTGTTTGAGCTGTACAAACAAAAGAGTTTTAGGTCAAATGAACAGAAGTCTAACCTAAATTACAAAAACAGAGTCACGGCCCCTTAGTCAATTTCCAGACTTGAAACAGTTTACAGATCCAGAGCCCCTTGAATGAAGAGGAGGCCATATCCCTTTGGGGGAGAACCCTGTTACACTGCCACAAATTTATACTGTGAATCTTCCTCCAAGCCTTCCCCAAGGAGACCGACAGCCTTTTACCAGGGTAACTGTGCATTGAGGAAAAGGAAATGATCAGATATTTTGGGGATTATTAGACAGTGGTTCAGAAGTGACATTAATTCCAGGGGACCCAAAACATCACTCTTGTCCACCAGTTAGAGAGGGGGCTTATGGAGGCCAGGTGATCAATGGAGTTTTAGCTCAGGTCCATCTCAAAGTGGGTCCAATGGGTCCCCAGACCCTTTCTGTAGTTATTTCCCCAGTTCCAGAATGTATAATTGGTATTGACATACTGAACAACTGGCAGAATCCACACACTGGCTTTCTAACTCGTGCAGTGAAGGCTATTATGGTGGGGAAGGCCAAGTGGAAGCCACTAGAACTGCTCTTACCAAGCAAAATAGTAAATCAGAAGCAATACTGGATTCCTGGAGCAATTGCAGAGACTACTGCCACTCTTAAGGACTTGCAGGATGCAGGGGTGGTGATTCCCACCACATCCCCATTCAACTCTCCTATTTGGCCTGTGCAGAAAACAGATGGGTCTTGGTGGATGGCAGTGGATTATTGTAAGCTCAACCAGGTGGTAACTCCAATTGCACCTGCTGTTCCAGATGTGGTATCATTGCTTGAGCAAATCAATACATCCCCTGGTACCTGGTATGCAGCTATCTTCCTTGGTATGACTTTCTGATCAGCACTATTAACTATGTTAAATTAAAATACAGAAATCCAAACCCCAAATCCCAAAACCCCTTCTATCCTCCCAACTATTGCCTCTTTAATGTAATTTTCAAAGGGTCTGAAGTTGGACTTATTTCCCAGGTATTGGACTGCAATGTTATGTACTTATCAGCCAGCTCAGATACTAGCCCTTTCACTTGGGCACAATGAGTCCAGCTTTTCTCTGCCATCTGGATGGCTGTCTCCATTGTCAAGAGAAATTGATAGGGTCCTTCCCAAGCTGGTTGGAGTTTGGACTCCTTCCATGATTTTATGAGGACCCAACTTCTGGGTTGGTGTTGATGGACAGCAAATTCAAGAGGTGAGGTCAGAGCCAGCAAGCCGTGGTGCCTGAGGGATGACAGAGTAGAGGACAAAGCCAGCACATAATTCTTAAGGAAGTGATCCTTTGGGTCTAAGGAAGGAAGATCTCTAGTTTTCCCAGGAAAAGGCATGCCAAAGAGCATTTCATAGGGGGAAATCCTTAATTCTTTCCTAGGGGAAGTTCTAATTCTTAGCAGAGCTATGGATAGACACTTAGTCTAAGGTAATTCAGGTTCTAAGGCCAGCTTAGAATGATTTTTTTTTTAGGGTTGATTCATTCTTTCCACCCTTCTTGAGGACAGTGGATGCCAGGGAATATGGAAATCTTATGCAATATCTAAGCTTCACGTAACACCTTTTAGTACATGAGAGGTAAAATGATACCATTGTCAGAATTGATATTTTCTACCAACTCATAGCAGGGAACAATTTGTTCAAAGATAATTTTGGAAGTTCTTGATGCTGTAGTCAAAGCTAGAGGACATGCCTTCACCTACCTTGTTAGATGGTCTACAAGAACCACAATATGTTTTACTCATCTTACTGGAGGCATCTCAGTGTAATTAACTTGAATGTTCTGAAATGACCTGAGGCCTGGTTTCCTTCCTTTTTCATTTTAATTTTGATAAGGGGATACTGCAACCCCCCTCCTCCATTTCCCTCCCTCACCCTTACTCTTTCTTGGATGCCTTTCCTGTCTTCTTCAGTAAGCAAGGTTAATACCACTTCTATTTGGCCATCCCCTACCTCCAGTTTAATGGGTACTAGCAGGTTCCTTCCCAACAAGTTACTCCCAGCTTCTGGAAAGTACAGCAGGGGGCTTATAACTTGGTTATCTTCCAAACCTATATTAATAGGCTTGAAAATGGGAACTTTAAATCCTTCCTCCTTTACCCTGAAACTCTGAGGAAGCTACCAGAAAATGTGATCCCCTTTGGGATGTGGTTCACAGAAGATCGAGCTGCCATGGTGTCTACAAAATATGTAATTTCTTCCTGATATGGACCCACTTCTAGATCTACCAAAGGCTCCTAGTAGGCTCTTGAGACAAGGAGCCTCTGACCCCCCTAATCTTCAAAATTCATCAGGGGTATCATCTGACCTTTGTTCTTTAAACTCAGGCATACCCTTTTGAAATGACCAGATTTTCCACAATGATAACAGGCTTCTGAGTCCTGTGCCCTTTTCATTCTTTTATTTCCTTTGGCCCAGACTCTTTCTCTATCTCACCTCCACCTGTCTCCTCCCTGCTTTATCTCTAATCTCTTCTTGACCATGTGATCAACTGTGCTTATCATGACTTTAGCTTTCTGCTTCTGTCTTTCGTCTTCCATTCTCACAAACATTTTCTGAGATTCTCTCAATAACTCTTCCAGTGGTTTATCCATGCACCCATCTATTTTCCAGATCCTTTTCTGAATGTCAGGCCAAGACCCCTTCACATAGCTGACCTTTAGCATTCCTTGGACCACAGGATTCTCAGGGTCCATTCCTGAGTATTTCCTTGTCTGGTTCCTCAACTTTTGCTGGTAAACTGTGGGGGTCTTATCTTTTTCTTGAGCCACCCTAAAGGGCTTATTTAAGTTCTGAAATTTGGGTGCAGCAAATTTTATCCCTCATATAATGATGCCTTTAAGATCCCTCACTTGTGCTCCTGTCTTCCCGATTATTATCATTCCAATTGGGATCTACATTGGGAAATTTCTGCTCTACTATCATTATCCCTTGTCCAGGAGGGTGCTGTCTCTCTCATTCTTTCATAATTGCCCTCATCACCATTCCTCTTTCTTCTCCCATAAGGAGGATATTCAGGATGGACATAAATTCAGACCAGGGATATTAGCTAGGCCCTAAAAATTGATCCAGATGTTTGGCTAGCCTGGCTGGATCATCCATTAATGATTTCATCTCTTTCTTAAAGTTCCTTACCTCTGTAATCATCAGTGCAGTATTTATGTAAGCAATTTCCCCTAGTCCAATAGGTACTTCTCTCAGAGGGTATAGGCAGTCAACAGGTCTATGTTCTTTCACCCTTTTTTCTTCAGGAGGTTCCAGAAATGGAAGATTCTATATAATTTTCTTATTCTGTTCCAACTCCTTCCTCAATTGTTGGTGGGTTGTCATGGATGGAGCAGTTGGCCCCGATTGCCCCTCCCACTCCCCAGGGGGAATGCAGGTGAGTTCCATTGGGCCTTCTGGGTCCAGCAATTCCTACCCTGGGGGAGAAGCATAGAGCAGGGCAAGGCTCAATAAAGGATCCCAGGCTTCAATTTCTAAAGCTTTAGCCTCTGGTTCTGGGGTTTTGACCTTTACAGGATAAAGAGGAGTCCCCCTTCCCTTTAGCCAAAACACAGCATAATCAGACTCCTCTTTGGAGAATGACTTCTTTTCATTAACATAAAGCACAAGGTTGGCACAAAGCCAATCCTCACCTGCTCCATATTTTGGCCAAAATACATCAGACAGCACAATACTTTCTTTGATCCAAATTTAACAACAATATTTAATCATTTTCTTTTTATCCTTTCCCTTGTTCTCTGATCACTATCAGTCCAATGTTTTAATATTCTCTCTAATGGATTATGTAGAGGAATATTCCCAAGGGACTCTATGGGAATCATCTTCCCTTTTTCCTCAGTGAACTGACTGCCTCTATTACCCATTATGAGTCCTGCTTGGATCCCTTTCTTTTAGCACCATTTTGTTTTATCCAACTCCAGCTCTTTTCCTTGCTGGAGAACAGAAACACATACTGGGAATCTGCACTTGCTTAGTCAACTCCAGACTCATCAGAATTCTTCCTGACCAACGAGGCAGTACTTAACAGTCCTTTTTCTTACCTTGGTCTGTGCACAGAGTTGCCTGGTCACTGTGAAGTAGATTTTCCCTTCCCCCTTTTCTCATTCACAATTGGTGGATCCAAGCATCTGGTCTCAGATCCTTCTGGCTGTCAGAGGTGGGCCCCCAATTGCAGAGTCTGAGACTGCTCAATTGGTGAAGTGAAGTGTGCCTTCACTTCGTCCTTCCTGGGGATCCTCTTCTGAAGCCTTGGATCCCAGATAAACCTCCAAAGTTGTTGGAAAGAGAGTCATACCTGAAAGAATAAATACTCACCTGATTGTGGAGAAGAAAATAATTTATTCATGATCTTGCAAGAATGGACACTCAACAAAAATGTGGTAGCTAGAGTGCCAAGTCCTAGAATGCCATAGATTTTATTTCTTAAGCCTAGCACACAGTTTCCTCCACAGTTTCTCCACTGATTGCCTACTCCAGAGGTTACAGCCAATGCAGACAGTCTAGCAATTTAATGCATGAAGCTCTGTTGTAGGCTACAGGTGTTAACTGAAAAATTCTTTCAGCTTTCTATTTCTTGAATTTTTTTTTCATGATTACATGTTGCAAAAGCAAACTTTTATGAGTCCTTTTCTGCATTCATGTTTTATGGAAGCCCCTAAGCAAAGAGATATGAAGGTTCATGATAGCTGAATCTGTTGTGATGACAAGTGGGAAATACGACTGTCAAAAGCGTAACCAATGCAATTTTGGAACATTCTCCAAGATTCAGGATTTTTTTAGGCACTGGAAAGAGATACCATGTCCTTACTCTTAGACCCCTTCCCTTCCCAGCTGTCTAGATGGGTGGAGGACTTCCATTAACAGCTCAGAGGCAGCCACAGAGAACAAGGAATATGAATAAGGCCATGTGAAGGGCACTGTTCTCTGAGTGCACCTACGTTAGGGTAATTTTTAGTGCCATAGGAGAAAATAGAATTTTTGTTGTTTACTCCCCTATGAAGAAGCCATTAGTGATGACTTACCTGCTCCCTCATCTGCTTTGGATATGAATAAGTGCACTAGTTAAGGCTGAGCATACTTTTTTCCCCTGCCATCCTTTTGCAGATCCAGAACCCAAGGTGATGTTTGTATTAGGGTGCTGATAAAAAGCACATTTCCTTTTTGGCTTGCACCAACCGCAGTAAATGCATGTGACGTTGCCACTTCCTCAAGTATTTATCAGCTTCTTCCCATCTGACCCATCCTTTCTAGGGATTGAAGAGGCATACATAAATTTCAATACTTTAAGAATTAGTCTGAGAAATATCAGGCATCTCCACCTTCTGAGGATTTCTCTTTCTACCACTTGTTTCTGCATATAGATTATACTGCTTGGTGCACTCTCTCACAACCTCACTTCTATTCTTGTCAGCCCTAGGTCCCAGGAATTTCTGGAATTCCCATACTATTAAGACCACTGAGATCCTGATGCTAATAGGGCTAAACTTGAGATTTTTTTTCTCAAACTGCCCCAAGAGTGGAGAAAGTGAATGTGGATTGGAAACAGGGGACTAGAGAGGCACATGAAGATTGGTCTCCTCAGCAGAGCAAACACCAAAGGCTAAGGGAAGGAGAAACCAGCAAACTGAGTAGGAGAAGTAGAGTATCCTTTCTGTTCTCAGAATCCTCTGTCCACATACGACCCTAGGTCCCAGGCTTTTATCTCTGGCCTTACCTGCCTGGCTAGTCCCAGCCTGAGATGCAGGGTGCATCACAATGGGCCATCTCTGAGTTTAATCTAATCCCCAAACTATGTGACTCCCCTCCCTGACTCCCTGTTTAGAAGTCCTTGCCCACCAAAAGTATTCCCTTCTCCATCTCACTGACCCTCATCCCTGTCTATTCAGACAAGATTTCCACAGTTTCTAGATGAACTTACATGGCATTGGCTTCACACTGCCATTTGGAAACAGGGCAGATCTCCAACTCAATGTCCGTAGCCAAGGGAAAAGGGATCAAGAAGGATTTTCTAAGTCCATCATGGGTACTACTTAATCACAGGTAATTATGGCCCCTTCCCTCCTCCACTCCTTGAATTCTACCCCTCTGAAGCCATGTTGCATGGCCTCAGAATGGTTTCCATGGCAACAGTAAAAAAACTCAACAAAACCTTTCATTTTTTTTCCATAAGCATGACAAAAATTTCCTGTTTGTCTTTGGTAAAGGAATTGCTCAGGCCAATATCTACAAAAAGATAAAAATACAGAAATATGAATTAGTAGTCATGGTTGTTACTGTCTTGTGTTTGTGTGGTTAGAAATGGAAGCAGGTAAGCTGAGCATTGCATCTGACATCATCAAGGCCTTATTAACACAAATGCAAAAGTCCAGAGTCGGGGTGGGCCAGTGTGGCTCAGCAGACAGAGTTCTCGCCTGCCATGCCCGAGACCTGGGTTTGATTCCAGTACCTGCCCATGAAAAAAAAAACATCAAAGGTGAACAAGAGCAAAAATTTGGTAATCCATCTGTAACTGAGAAATCAGGATTTAAGGGATGATTTTGATTACTGAATCATTATATAAGTATTCCTTTTTTGCTTTCTGGCATATTGGAGTAGACAGGGTAACACCTGAAATCTCTGAATTATAATCCAGCTGCCTTGATCTCTGGTAATGGTTGTATAGTTTTTATCTTCTGCCCCTGTGATTGCAAAAACCTTGTGACTAAACTTCATCTGTACCTAGTTATCCAACTTTTTCAAATTTAGAGTCTCCTAATGACTAAAGATAGCCCTTAATGTTTGTTAATGAAGGGTCTTCCATCTGTTGGAACTAACACATCCAAAGTCCCAAATTATCTTGATGATTGAGAGCAGATTTAACCTAAGTGGGCCAACCTGACATGTGCAGTAGCTTAAACTTTTACCTACAAGTCACCTAAACCTCATTCTGCCATTTTCTTTCAGACAGTTAGTGACTAAGCATGTACTCAGTCTGTGGGCTTCAAAGAGAGAAAGATGTAGTAGGAGAGCAGATGGCCTAGCAACCTGAATTCTCTCCCACAAGACTGCAGTAATTTGGGTAGTTTTATTAAAGAAAAGATGGGCAGGGTTTAGAATAATGAGTACAGTGGCCCCAGATGATGTAATTAGAGGTGATCTGATTACTGAGCATGTTGGGCAAAAGAATTCATGGCCTTTGTCTGGTAACATATCCACAGTTCTTTTTCTTGGCATGGGCAGGCACCGGGACTCGAACTGGGTCTGTGGTATGGCAGGAGAGAACTCTGCCACTGAGCCACCATAGCCCACCCTCCACTGCTTTTTATTGGGATCCTGATAGACTACTCTCTGTGTATCTGTATAAAACAGAATAAAATAATACTTAAAAACGCAAGTCTTAAAATCAGATTAACTTGGTCCCTGTTTGTTGATGTCCACAGGTCCTGGAAGAAACAAACTAAAGTCCTTTCTGAAGGAAATTAGCGTCACTCTAGGCCTCACATTATTCTTACTATTTTGAAATATACTGCTCAACATATAATAAAATAAATAACCAGGTAAAAAAGAAAACAAGACAATATGAGTGAGAATCAACAAAATTACCCCTTGGGAACTCTACTTGCTGGCATATTAGATAGAGAATGTAAATAACTATATGTATTATCCCCAAAGACATAACAGGTAAGTTTAAAAATGGTAACAGTGAACTGAAAAGTTGAAAAAGTGACACATATGATGCTTAAACTAAAAAATAATATTGAAAATGAAGAACACAATGAATAGAACAAAATGTATTAAATCTATCCTAAGAGAGAACTATGTACTAGATGATAAAGCCTTGAATATATAAAAAATATTTAAATTAATTGAAAAATAAAGTGAGACGTTATGGAAAATACAGAAGGTATAATAATGATAGAATGATAGAGGATATAATTAGAAGTTACAACTATGTTTAGATGGGAACGCTGGTAGGAGACTCAAGATAGAATAGGGCAGAAGCAGCATTGAAGAGATGATGTCTAACAATGGCCCAGAATTGATTAGACATCAATTAACTGTTTCAAGTTGCACTATAAGACCAGAAGGAAAAATCAGAATAAATGCACATCTAGGCATATAATTGCACAACTTGCAAAAATTCTTAAAAGCTGATAGAATATAAGTATATAACCAATAAAGTATTAAATGATGAGATGACTTCTGACATCAGCAATGCAAGACAGAAGACAGTGGCATGAGATCTTTACACTGCTATCATAAAGTAGCCGGCAAAGTAGAAGTCTACAGTGAAAAAGAAGAGGTGAGATAAACACTTTTTCAAACAAGTAAAAACTGAGAAAGTTTGTTAGCAGCAACTAATTTTAAAAGAAAACTAGTTTGCTTGTTTTTTTTAGGTGAAGAATATTCTTCAGACAGAGAGAAAATGACCCCCAGATGGAAGATTCATGATTCAGGATGGATTGATGAACAATAATTGTTAATTAAATTTGTATATCTAAATAAATATTGAATGGTGAAAGTGTTAATAATGATATCTTTGAGTTAGAACATCAATAAAGTACTAAAATCCACCATAAAAATACATTTCATAATGGCTCTAAAGTGTTTTAAAATATATTATTGGCGACTTCCGGGAGGATGGCAGAGCAGTGTGGAGTGAGTTCATTTCTGCTCCATGAAACAAGAAAGGAAACGGGGAGAAATTGCCCAGGACTGCAGGTCCCAGGGTATAAGTAATCTAGGAGGGCCTTTAGGCAGTTTTGGGGAGGAGGATCGAGGGAGAGGGAGTGGGTTGGGTGACCAGCATCCCCACTGGGCAGGCTGTGGTGCATCAGGGAGGTGCTGTAGGAGGGAACCGATTCTCCTGGACTCCAGCCTGCACAGCTACCGGCTTAGGGAACCTCCCCACATGGTTGCAGTGAACAGCACCTGCAGAGAGCCTGGAGGCTGGTGATCGTCCACCATGGGGCGGGCCTTGGGGTGGGGGGAGTGATCACCCAGCCAGGTGTGGGAAAAGCCAGCCTGCAGTGTCTGGCAGGCCCACCAGCGCTGCGGATCAGCTGATTAGCTGATTCCTGATGCAATGGTCAACTCTGCAGTCCCCCAGGGCAGAGACTCAATGGCCGGCTGCCCCCGGCAGAGCCTTCTGGCTGAGCGGTAGCCGGTACTGAGGAGGCTGACCTCCAGCAGCTCTGGCCAGGAGGGGCGGGGCTGAGGGACGAGGAGACTCAAGCATGCCATCTGTTGGCTGGAGGATTAAGTGCAGGTTGGCTGCACCAGACAGGGAGGGGAGGGCTTGAGGGAGGAGGAACTTCATGATCACCATCTGCTGGGAACAACAGGTAAGTGCAGGCAAGCTAACTCCCTATTTCTCTACGTCTTTATTTTTATTTATTTTTTTCTTCGTATTATACTTTTTTTTTTTTGCATGGGCAGGCACTGGAAATCGAATCTGGGTCTCTGGCATGGCAGGTGAGAATTCTGCCACTGAGCCACCATCGCACTGCCCCTTACTATTCTTTTTATCTTCCCCCTTTTAAAATATATTCTTTCTATACATTTTCATTAGTAATATAATTTTCCTTTCATTATTTAAAAAATTTTTATAGATGTTTTATATTGTATTTTTATTCATTTTCTATTGTTATTTCACATATTATTTTTTATTATTCATTTCATTTATTTATTAACGTTTTAAATTGTATAGTATACATACAAAGCAAAGAAATAAAAAGACAATAGTTTAACAAGTAGTTACAGGGCAGATCTCAGAGTTTTTCAGGGGCTACTATATGATCCTCTCATATTTTTCCTTCTAGGTTCTTCAGAATATAGGAGGCTAGAGGGTTTAAATATTTTTTTTATCATCAAATAGACATTTTTCCCTTCTTTTTTTGTGAAAAATAACATATATACAAAAAGCTATAGATTTTAAAGCACAGCACCACAATTAGTTGTAGAACGTATTTCAGAGTTTGACGTGGGTTACAACATCACAATTTTAGATTTTACTTCTATCTGCTCTGAACTACTGAAGAGATATCAACTTAATGATTCAGCATTCATATTCATTTGTTAAATCGGTTTTCTCTGTATAACTCCACCATTACCTTTGATCTTTCCATCCTTCTCTTTAGGGGTGTTTGGGCTATGGTGATTCTAAATTTTTGGTATTGGAAGGGTTTGTCACTGATATGGGGGTAGGAAGATGGAACTAGCTGATGTTCTGGAGAGGCTGGGCTAGATTTCAGGACTTATCTAGACACAAGTGGAGATTGTAAGTTTCTGGAAAGTTACTCCAGTGCATGGAACCCTTGTGGAATCTTATATATTGTCCTAGGCATTCTTTAGGATTGGCTGCAATGGTCCTGGTTGGGGGTTGGCAGGTTATGATAGGTAGCAAGGATAACTGAAGCTTGAGTAAGAGCAAACTCCAGAGTAGCCTCTCAACTCCATTTGAGTTCTCTCTGCCACTGATACTTTATTAATTACACTTCTTTCCCCCTTTTTGGTCTGGATGGAATTGTTGATCCCATGGTTCCAGATCCAGATTCATCCCTGGAAGTTATCATCCATGTCACCAGGTTTCACCCCTGGATGTCACGTCCCATGTAGGTGAGAGGGCAATGATTTCACTTGCAGACTTTGGCTTAGAGAGAGTGAGGCCACATCTGAGCAACAAAAGAGATCCTCCAGAAGTAACCCTTAGGCATGCCTATAGGTAGTCTAAGGTTCTCTGCTATCTACATAAGCTTCACAAGAGTAAGTCTCATGATCAAGGGCATGGCCTATTGATTTGGGTGTCCCTAAAGTTTGATGCAGTATCAAGGAGTTCCCTGATGGTAAGGTTTAATAGTTCCATATTTTTCTCCCATTCCTCAGGGGACTTTGCCAATACATTTTTATTATCTGCTTAATATACTCTAGGATGTATCCAGGCATTACAATAATCTACACAGAATTAAAAGACCTCTTTCTTATTCTGTGCTCCTTGTGTTTCAATTGTTCAAATGAGCTGTACAGATAGATTGAATTAGATTATGCACTACAGGAAATTTCAGTTCCAGAACAAATAAATCTTTCTTCCATTGGTCTCAAAAAGTATGTATAGTTCTGAAATATAGACACTGTCTTCCTTACCCCTATGTTCTGAATTACTTTAACCCCAACCTGTTTGGCTTCATTCTTATATCTAAATACTAGGTTATATATACAAAAACAGCCTTTCAAAATCCAGAAATAATAATCACCACTCAGGACTTAATGTGTCTGCTCTAAAATCTTACAATCTAGGCCCCTTTTTCTTATAAGCATCTTCTAAAGGTGACCATACCACTCTTGCTCTTTCATTTCTGGATTATTTTGTCTCATCAAATGTCCCACATGTTCATCCACATTGTTGCACACCTCATGACTTTGTTCCTTTTTTGTAGCAGCACAACCTTCATTCATAAGTATACACCATCGTTAGCCAACCTACTTCTCCATCAGTGCATCCTTTAACCACCTGCATTCATTGGGCATCATGTAGAAGGGGCGAAGTCCACAGTCCATCAACATTCTCAATTTTAGATAATTTCATTGTTCCCAAGAGAAAGAAAATTAATAAACATGCCTTCGTCAAATAGGAAATCTAAACCTCCTCTTAACTCTTGTCCTTGTCCCCATTATTTACCTCTGTTGTTGCTGTGGTAGTGCCGATGGTTTCCTTTAGAACATAGTTCATAGCATACAATAGCAGTTTCCTCCCTGGACTTAAAATGCTCTTTATACAAGAATTATATCTTTGAAGTAATTCTCATGAGAACTCATTCACATTTCTAGTATTAATCAGTGGGACATATAGGTCTATAAAATCCCTTTCAATCTTGTTCATCTTCCATATGGTAATATTTCTTACAGTCCCATTAGAGAACCACCTTCACCCCTATCTGTAGAAGCCAAGAGTTTAAAGCAAGACCTACAGAATTTGTTGCAAGCTGCTGGCCTCAGGATGGCGGTGGTAAACTGTGGAGATTGTTATGTAGAGCAGTCTGGGAGGAAGAGAATGTTTACCCAAAACAGTTATGTTAAGTATGAAGAACACTGTGAGATAAGAATCTTGCTCCCTCAGGAAATGCCTGTATATCTATTGACATCCTGTGGTATATGACTAGGATCTGGTTGAGAATAAAATTGTCTGAAGTCTGTCTGAAGTAAACTCAAGCTTCAGACCCCCTGAGCCCGTCTGTGTCTTTCTTTCTTTCTTCCTTTTTTTTTTCTCATCATTCCTTAATATCTTTCGAGCTCCATTTCAATAGGAAGCAGCACCTATCTATTCCCTTACATTGGAGTTCATCCTCATTAGCTGATGGTTCACCCATCTTTAGCTTCTCTGTATCTCTAAATCCCCTATATTCTGTATTATAAGCCTCTGATTACACCTTTATGCTGGTCATGAAAGTGGAATCATACAGTATCTATCCTTTTGTGTGTGGCTAACTTCAGTCAGCATTATGTCCTCAAGGCTCATCCATCTTGTCATGTGCTTCAGGACATCATCTTGTCTTACTGCTGCATAATATTCCATTGTATGTATACAACATATTTTGTTAATCCGCTCATCTGTTGATGGGCATTTGCTTTGTTTCTATCTTTTGGCCATTGTGAATAATGCTACTATGAACATCGGTGTGCAAATGTCTGTTTGTGTCATTGCTTTCAGTTCTTCTGGGTATATACCTAGTAGTGCTATTGCTGGGTCACAGGGCAACTCGATATTTAGTTTCTTAAGGAACCACCAAACAGTCTTCCTTAGTGGCTGCATCATTGTACAGTCCCACCAGCAGTGCATAAGTGTCCCAGTTTCTCCACATTCTCTCCAACATTTATAGTTTCCTGCTTGTTTAATAGCAGCCATTCTTATAGGTGTGAGGTGGTATCTCATTGTAGCCTTGATCTGCATTTTCTTTAAAGCCGATGAGAATGAGCCTTTTTGTGATGGATTGTTGTCTGTTGGAAGTTTTTTGTATGTTCCTTGGGGAAGGTCTATTTGGAGTTCTTTGGGCTTCTTTGACTTGTATATCTGTATCCTTTATGAGGGTTGGGGGAATTTTCCCCATTATATTCTCAACTACTCTTCCTAGCCCTTTACTCCTCTCTTCTCCTTCTGGACACCAATGATTCTTATATTTGTGTGCTTTGTCTATCATTTCCTTGAGTTCAAATTCATTTTTTTTCCATTTGCTGTTTTGAGTCTTTGAAGTCAATTATCCTGTCCTCTATCTCACTTATTCTTTCTTCTGTCTCTTCAAATCTAGTATGGTTTTTATTTGGTCAGCAGAGTCTTTAATATCTGTGATATCTGCTTTTTAAAATTTTATTCTTTAAAATTCCTTTTTATGTTCTTCTCCTGTCTTCTTGATCTCCTTTATGTCATTTGTTATCCCACTTATTTTATTAAGTAGAGTTGTATGAATATCTTTGGTTAGTTGTTTCAAAGGTGTTTGTCTCCTCAGGTGTTTTAATTTGGTGATTAGGCAGGGCTATATCTGTCTGCATTGTGATATGCTTAGTGATCTTCTCCTGTCTTTGTGGCATGTAGATATCTTGACTGATTACTTTGGAAGTTGATTTCTTTCAGTAGTCTAAGGCCTTGTGTTTGCAGGGTGGCTGTACAGCAGGGAGCAGGGTATAGGGTGAGCAGTCAAGTGCAGTGATTTGTTTCAGGGTAGGTATAGGCACAGGTTGGGGATGTTATGCTGTGGCTTGGGAACATGGGTGCCCAGTGGCCAGGGAGGATGTAGCTATGGGGTGCACTGGTCTGGGGGGGGGGGCGTAACCCTGGTGTATGCTGGCCTAAGGCATGGGGCCCTTTGTTCACATGCATAGAATGTGGCCATAGAACCTGTGGCAGCAGGTCAGCTTTATGCCTTCATATTTTGGGGGTAGATGGCTTACTTTCTAGTCCCCAGCTCCCACCCATGCACTCCCATGGGCACCACAGCTCTGTGCCTCCACACCAGGGTCCGACTTTCTGCCTCTCAGTTCCTCAGCCTCTGCAGCCAGGTCTGCCACATGTAGTGCAGAAGGCTCTTCCAGGTCAGCTGTACTCCAAAATTGCCATCTCATTCACCCTCCTGTCCCTTCTCTAACTTTTCCATGGGTCAGAGCTAATCTCAAGCTACTCTATTTGGTCATCTTCCTAAAAGTCCCCCTTCATTTATTTTTATTATTACTATTATTATTTTTCTCTTAAATTTTCTCTTCCTCTGGTGGGCACCAGCCTGACTTCTCTCCCAGTATATCCTTGGGTGTCTTTTTTTTATTCTGTTGCCTACTACTGTTGAGGTGTATTTTGTTGTGGCTCTTGTTTTTGTACTTCATAATTTTTTTAAAAACTTTTTTATTGTATACCATAATATATATAAAACCAAAGAAATGAAAACACAATAGTTTTCAAAGCACTCTTTAACTAGTTAAAGGAGAGATCCCAGAGTTTGTCATGGACTACCATATGATCTTCTCATATATTTCCTTCCAGAATATAGGAGGTTAGAAGGTTTAAACATTTTTTTCTCACCACAATTGACTTTTTTCTTTCTTTTTGTGAAAAATAATATATATATACAAAAAGCTATAAATTTCAAAGCATAGCACCACAATTAGTTGTAGAACATACTTCAGAGTCTGACATGGGTTACAATTCCACAATTTTGAGTTTTTACTTCCAACTGCTCTAACATATTGGAGATAAAAAGAAATATCAATTTAATGATTCAGCAATAATATTAATTTGTTAAATCCTATCTTATCTGTATAACTCCACCATCACCTTTGATCTTTCCATCCCTCTCTTTAGGGGTTTTTGGGCTACAGCCATTCTAACTTTTTCATGTTGGAAGGGTCTGTCACTAATAGGGGGCAGGGAGATGACATGGAGGCATGTCATCACTTAATCCAGCTTAACAACCACTCTTGATTAAATCACATCTCCAGGGAGATGATCTGATTACAGTTTCAAACATACAGTATTGAATAGGGATTATTCTGCCTTTATGAAATGAGATTTAGATTAAAACATGGTTTTTCTAGGGGACATACATCCTTCCAAACCACATGCCTGCCAATCTGATGTTCTGGAGAGGCTGGGCTAGGTTTCAGGATTTATCTGATCCAGGGACCCATCTGGAGGTTGTAGGTTTCTGGAAAGTTACTCTGGTGCACAGAACCCTTGTAGAATCTTATATATTGCCCTAGGTGTTCTTTAGGATTGGCTGCAATGGTTCTGGTTGGGTGTTGGCAGGTGTGCTGGTTTGGAAGGATGTATGTCCCCTAGAAAAGCTATATTTTAATCTAAAGCTTATTTCATAAAGGCAGAATAATCCCTATTCAATACTGTATGTCTGAAACTGTAATCAGATCATCTCCCTGGGGATGTGATTTAATCAAGAGTGGTTGTTAAGCTGGATTAGGTGATGACATGCTTCCACCCATTCAGGTGGGTCTTGAGAAGTTTCTGGAGTTCTATAAAAGAGGAAACACTTTGGAGAATGAAGGAGATTCAGAGAGAGCAGAGCAGAACAACATAGCCATAAGAAGCAGAGTCCACCAGTCAGCGACCTTTGGAGATGAAGAAGGAAAATGTCTCCTGGGGATCTTCATGAAACAAGAAGCCAGGAGAAGAAGCTACAAGATAATTCCATGTTCACCATGTGCCTTTCCAGATAAGAGAGGAACCCTGACCGTGTTCACCATGTGCCCTTCCAGCCGAGAGAGAAACTGTGACTGTGTTTTCCATGTGCCTTTCCACTTGAGAGAGAAACCCTGAACTTCATTGGCCTTCTTGAACCAAGGTATCTTTACCTGGATGCCTTAGAGTGGACATTCCTATAGACTTGCTTTAATTGGGACATTTTCTCAGCCTTAGAACTGTAAACTAGCAACTCATTAAATTCCTCTTTTTAAAAGTCATTCTGTTTCTGGTGTATTGCATTCTGGCAGCTAGCAAACTAGGACACCTACTCAGGAAGAAAGAGAAGATCTCAACAAACCAATCACAAGTAAAGAGATTTAATCAGTCATCAAAAGTCTTCCTATAAAGAAAAGCCCAGGGCTAGATAGCTTCAGAGGGATATTATATCAAACATTCCAAAAAGATCTAACACTAATCCTGCTCAAACTTTTCCAAAGAATTGAGGAAAACAGACGACTATCTAACTCATTTTATGAAGTTAATATTATTTCAATGCTCAAATTGTGTAAAGATGCTATAAGAAAGGAAAATTAGAGACCAATATTCTTGATGAACATAGATGCAAAAATTCTCACAAAGTACCAGCAAATTGAACTGTAAACTAGCAACTCACTAAATTCCCCTTTTTAAGAGCCATTCCATTTTTGGTGTATTGCATCCCCGCAGCTAGCAAACTAGAACAGCAGGTTATGATAAGCAGCTATGGCTAACCGAAGCTTGTATAAGGACAACCTCCAGAGTTGCCTTTCTGCTCTATTTAAACTCTGCCACTGAAACTTTATTTATTACACTTCTTTCCTCCTTTTTTAGCCAGGATGAAATTGTTGATCTCACAGTGTCAGGGCCAGATTCATCACAAGGAGTCATCTCCCATGTTGACAGGGAGACTTTCAGCCCTGGATGTCATGTCCTATGTAGGGGGAAGAGCAATGATTTCACTTGCAGAGTTGAGCTTAGAGAGACTGAGGCCACATCTGAACCACAAAAGAGGTCCTCCAGAAGTAACTCTTAGACATACCTATAGGTAGTCTAAGGTTCTCTACCACCTACATAAGCTTCACAAGAGTAAGTCTCAGGATCAAGGGCATGGCATACTGATTTGGGTATCCCTAAAATTTGGCACAGTTTCAGGGGATTCCCTGGTATTTTTCTCCCATCCCTCAGGGGACTTTGCTAATACATTTTGATTATCTGCTTAATATATTCTAAGATGCATCCAGGCATTACAATAATCAATACAGGATTAAAGGACCTCTTTCTTATTCAGGTCTCCCTGTGTTTCAGTTGTTCAATGAGCTATACAGGTAGGTTGAGTTAGATTATGTGCTACAGAGAATTTCAGTTCCAGACCAAATAAACTTTCTTCCTTTGGCCTCAAAGAGCATGTTTGGTTCTAAAATACAGGCAACGTCTTCCTTACCCCTGTGTTCTGAGTTACGTTAACCCCAACCTGATCAGTTTCATTATCTCACTCTCTGTATGTATATATGTATATGTGTTACCAGCCTCTCAAAATCCAGAAATAACAATTACCACTCTGGACTTAATGTGTCTGCTTTAAAATCTTATAATCCAGGCCCCTGTTTTCTTATAAGAATTTTCTAAAGGAGAACCATTCTTGTTCTTTTTGTTTCTTGCTTATTTTGCCTCACCAAATGTCCCACATGTTCATTCACATCATTGCATGCCTCATGACTTCATTCCCTTTTGTAGCAGCACAACCTTCATTCAGAAGTATATGTGTTTCATACTTTATATATATGTAAGTATATGTTTCATACTTTTTATTACATTATTATTTTACTTTGTTATTCTTATTATTATCTCTTTTTTCTTCTTTTCTCTTTTTTTTTTGGTGTGTGTGCGCCTAAGCTGGGAGTCAAACCTGGGTCTCCTGTGTGGTGGGCAGGTATTCTGTGTACCTGTGTACCCTGGTCTAGCTATTTATAGACTGTTAAGTTGAACTGTATCCCCTACATGAGATCCAGACCTTGATTTGTTGGAGAATAACTGACAAAGTGCAAATGGAGCATTCAGCAAAAACTAAGTAAATACAAAACTTTAGAAGAGTGAAAGAAACTATCTTGCAAAATAACCATAACAAAATGATCAACTGCCTTAATCACAACAGAAAATCACAAAGCACATGAAGATCCAAGCAGAGATGGCCCAGCTAAATGACCAAATCATAATTCCAAAGAGGACTCAGAATATGGAACAACTACTCAGTGATACTCTTAAAGAAATAAAGGATGACAGAAAGACTCTAGAAGAGCACAAAGAAGAATTCACAGGGTTAAACAGAAAAATGGCAGATATTGCAGAAATGAAAGATACAGTAGACCAAATAAAAAATATACTGGAGACACATGATAGCAGATCCAAAGAAGCAGAAAGAAGAATATATGAGCTAGAAGATAGAACAATAGAATTAGAGTGTACAAAAGAACAAATGGCATGAAAGATGGAAAAATGCAATTGGATCTTAGGGAAATGATGGACAACAAGAGATGCACAAACATCAGAATTATTGGTGTCTAAGAAAAAGAAGAGAAGAGTAAAGTGTTGGGAAAGTTAGTTGAAGATATAATCAGAGAAAACTTTCCAACCCTTATAAAAGACATGAATATGCAAATCAAAGAGGCCCAGCAAATTCTGAATAGAATAAATCTGAACAGGCCCACTCAAAGACACATACTAATTAGACTGTCGGGTATTGAGGAGAAACAGAAAGTCCTGAAAGCAGTATGAGAAAAGCAATCTACTACATACAAGGGAAAACACATAAGACTGACTTCAGACTACTCAACCGGCACCATGGAAGTAAGAAGGCAGTAGTATGATATCTTTAAGATCCTGAATGAGAAAGGCTTTCAACCAAGAATTCCTTATCCAGCCAAGTTATCCTTCAAAATTGAGGGAGAAATTAAAATCTTCAAAGACAAAGAAAGATTGGGAGAACCAACAACAAGAGACCAGCCTTACAAGAAATACTAAAGGGAGCCCTGTCAGCTTATATAAAAAAAGACAGGAGAGGGAAGTCTGGAGGAGGGCACAGAATTGAAGAATATGAGTAAAGGCAATTTAAAGGAAAAGAAAAGAGAGAAGGAAAATAATATACATAATTGACAAAAACAAAAGGACAATATGGTAGAATCAAGAATTGCTTTTACAGTAATTACTTTGAATATTAATGGACTAAACTCACCAATGAAAAGGTACAGATTGAAAGAATGGATCAAAAAACATAATCCATCTATATGCTGTTTACAAGAGACACATCTTAGACTCAAGGACACAGTTGGCTTGAAAGTGAAAGGATGGAAAAATTCCTTCTATACAAGCTGTTACCAAAAGAGAGCAGGAGCAGCTATACTGATAGCAGAAAAAAAAATAGACTTTAAATGTAGAGATGTCATAAGAGATAAAGAAGGACAGGGCATATTAATAGAAGGGACAATTCATCAGGAAGAAATAGCAATCATAAATGTGTATGCTCCCTATCAAGGAGCTTCAAAGTACATGAGGCACATATTGGAAAAACTGAAGAGAGCTATAGACAAATCAATGGTAATAGTGGGAGACTTCAATACACCACTCTCCACTATAGATAGAACAACCACACAGAGGATCAACAAGGAAATAGAGAACCTAAACAATAAAATAAATAAATCAGATCTACTAAACATATATAGATCATTACATTTCAAAACACCATGACACACAATCTTCTCTAGCACACATGGAATATTCTCCAGAATAGATCATATACTAGTCATTAACTGAGTCTCTATACATTTAATAAGATTGAAATTATCCAAAGCACTTTCTCTGATCACAAGGGAATAAAGTTGGAATTTAATAATCACCAAAGAACCAGAGCTTTCACAAATATGTGGAGATTAAGCAACATACTCTTAAATAACCAGTGGGACAAGAAAGAAGAAATTGCTAGAGAAATTGGTAAATATCTGGAGACAAATGATAATGAGAATACAACATATCAAAACTTATGGGATGTAGCAAAAGCAGTGCTGAGAGGGAAACTTATTGCCCTAAATGCTTATAATAAAAGGCAAGAATGAGCAAAACATGAAGATTTAACTGCTCAGCTGGAGAATTTAGAGAAAGATCAGTAAACTAGTGTTGCTTCCTGTTGAAATGGAGCTCGAAGGATATTAAGGAATGATGAGAAAGAAAGAAAGGAAGAAGAAGAGAAAGAAAGACACAGACGGGCTCAGGGGGTCTGAAGCTTGAGTTTACTTCAGACAGACTTCAGACAATTTTATTCTTAACCAGATCCTGGTTATATACCACAGGATGACATTAGGCATGCACGTATTTCCTGAGGGAACAAAGTTCTTATCTTTCAGTGTTCTTCCTTTGTACTTAAAATAACCATTTGGGGTAAACAAACATTCTCTTCCTCCCAGACTGCTCTACATAACAATCTCCACAGTTTACTGCCACCATCCTGAGGCCAGCTGCTTCCAACAAATTCTGCAGGTCTTGTTTTAACACTTGGCTCCTACAAACTAGTCCCAAAGCAAATAAAAGAAGAAATAATGAAGACTAAAGCAGAAATAAACTGGAGAACAATAAAACAATAGAATCAATAAAAATAAGTTTTTTTGAGAAAATTAATAGAATTGATTGTCTCTTAGTTAGAATAATAAAGAGGAAAAGAGAGAGGACAGAAATAAGCAAAATCAGAAATGAGAGGGGGTTATTACCACAGATCATGAAGAAATTTAAAAAATCATGAGATGATTATGAACAACTAAGTATCAACAAACTAGACAACTTGGATGAAATGGATAAATTCCTAGAAACACACTGACTAAAAAAGAAGTAGAAGATCTCAACAAATTAACTACAAGTAAAGAGATCCAATCAGTCATCAAAAATCTTCCCACAAAAAATAGCCCAGGACCAGATGACTTCACAGGAGAATTTTATTAAACATTTCAAAAAGAACTAATGCCAATCTTGCTCAAACTCTTCCAAAAAATTGAAGAAAAAGGAACACTACCTAACTTGTTTTATGATGCTAACATCACTCTAATACCAAAATCAGATAAAGATGATACAAGAAAAGAAAACTACAGACCAATCTAATAAACATAGGGACATGAAGATAACAAAAATTCTTAACAAAATACTAGCAAATCATATCCAATGCCACATTAAAACATGTATACATCATGATCGAGTGGGATTTATACCAGAAATGCAAGGGTGGGTCAGCATAAGAAAATCAATCAACATAATGCAGTGCATTAACAAATTGAAAGGGAAAAACCACATGATCAAATCAATTGATACTGAAAAAGCATTCAACACAATCCGGCATCCTTTCCTGAATAAAACACTTCAAAAGTTATTTATCAAAGGAAACTTTCTCAATATCAAAAGGATATATATGAAAAGCCCATAGCCAGGATCATTCTTAATGGTGAGAAATTGAAAGTATCTCCCTTGAAATTGGGGATGAGACAAGGATGCTCATTGCCACCACTATTATTCAACATTGAATTAGGATGTAGCAGGAAGAACAATACAGTGGCAGGGACTCGCAGAGACCCCAGAGGCTGCTGATACCTGTAAGTGAACCCTTCCTTTCTTCGCTTTACTGAGAGTTTTGTTCTCCACCTTTCATGTCAGAGTCTGTCTTCAAGTATCTGGGGGTCCTTTTTATACTTTTATATCCCTATATTTGTGGGGGGGACAGCTGAATGAGGCTCCATGTGCCTATGTGGGGCCTGGGTGTCTCAGTACTCCTCTGGCTGTTCACTGGGTGAAGACCCACATGGCTCTGAGGTCTTTTGCTTTGGGCAGCTCTACATCCCCATAAAAGCATCCTCCAGACTCCTACCTGGATGTAATGGGTGTGGTCACCAGCATGTCTTGGGAGTTGAGGAGAGGTTGGGGGTGGGGTTCAATGTACAGGCTTTCACTGGGGCTCCTGCTTTCTGTGGACTTCTCACCCCCACCACACCTATGCCCATGTCTACAAGTTTACAGCTGCTTTCCTGTCTTTTGCATCACATACAAAGCTGGGCTGAAGATGTGGACAGTTATTCACCTGCCCATGCACATTGGAAGGCAATCCATATATCCAACACCTCCTTTGGGATATATTTCAGCCATTATTTCTATACTAGTTTCAGCCTCACTTCTCAACTCTACCTTTGAGGGTGCCAATGTACTCAATGCTGGGGCCCTTTCTGAGCAACAATACCATCCTTCTAGTCAAGTGCTCATATTTCTGGACCTAAGGTTCATGTGTCTTTAATGTTAAGGTTTAATTTTCTCTATGTTCACTTCCTGCCGGGATTTCCCTGGAGGACAGGGGAGAAGAAGGGGCACCTCGCAGGATTAAGAAATGACAAACACAAGAAGTTAGTTAAGTGGGGTCAGGGGACTGAAGCTCATTAGGAGCAAGATGACATCCACATATTTATTGTGCTCTTACACAGGAACTGCTTTAGGGAGTATAATCAAAGCAAGATTATTTTTGAATATCTGTTATGCCTGCAAAGCTACAAAGTTTGGTTCACAGTTCCTGTGACAGGAACTGTTTATTACTTATTGTTAGGTTGGGGGAACAGGGAAGGTCACCATGACTCAAGCTGTGTAAAATGTGCCACCCCCTTCTAGACGTCACCTAACCCCCTTGCTTAAAAACCACCCGCACCAGGACACAGCAGCGAGCTCACAACTCCCTACCTTGAGTTATGTGAGCTCTGCCTGGGAGCACAGGAATAAACTCACTCACTCTAAGGTTTTTTGGTCTATCTCTTCTCTCTTTCACCGACTAAACCTTACATTTTGGTGCGCATAACCAGGGAGGAGAGCGCGAGTGTCACCCACCTGGCCAGGGGTGACCCGGATTCCTCTCTCCTTTTTCCTCCACATATCCAGCAACAGGGGATCCCTCGGCCTGCCACCACACCCACCACAGATTGGGTAAGTCCCTTCCCTCCTGGCCTTGCTGTCGGGTCTCACCATTCTAAGAGAGCCTGTCCATAAATTACCTTCCAAAAATCATGAATTCACGTCAGGTTCTCTTTCAAGGGCTGAGGTGAATGGGGACACCTGCAAACCTCATACCCTTTCCTGGGACTTGAACAGTCATGGGGATGCCCCACTTCTTGTTTCCCTCCTGATTTTCAGGTTGAGGACCTGAAAGGGCCTCAAACCAAGGTGAGACATCCCCTGGGGAGACGGGCCCCTGCTCGAAAGAGCTCCAAGGACTCTCTCAGGGCATTGCGATGCTGACACTCCCTGGGCCAGTCCTTTCTCCTTTCAGACCATCAGTATGGGCAGCAAATCCTTGAAAGCCAAACCCTCTACCCCACTGGGTTGTCTACTGACTAACCTATCGACACTGGATTTACTTCCAGACATCTGGCCAAAATGCCTCACTTACTTTTTTTTTTTTTTTTTTTTTTTAACATTTTCTTGTTTTATTATATTTTGTTTGTTTGTTTGTTTTTTACATGGGCTGGGGCCGGGAATCGAACCGAGGTCCTCCGGCATAGCAGGCAAGCACTCTTGCCCGCTGAGCCACCGCGGCCCGCCCTCACTTACTTTTGTAAAAAGGTTTGGCCCCAATATCAATTGGACAATGATTCTCATTGGCCTGTGGATGGGACTTTCGATTTTAATATCTTTACAAACCTCCGCAACTTTTGCCAGAGGAATGAGAAATGTGCTGAAATTCCTTATGTCCAGGCTTTTTTTCTTCTGCCTCCCAACCCTCTCTCTGCACTTCCTGCTCTATGGCCCAGGTTCTTCTAGCCAAAGAAACCCCCAAGGGTTTCTCGCTCCTGGACAAACAGTCCAATGAAACTTCCTCCTTTTTTGACCCCCTCAATTCCTCCTCCTTTAAAAGACCAGGGCCTCCACCATATTTAGGGAAACTATCCTCTTCTCCCCCGCTCTACCCTCCTCTCCCTCCAGCAGTGCTCCTGGCACCATCTTGTCCTCCTCTTCCTCCTTCTCTGCTGGTGGGGCTCCAGCTGCCATCTTGTCCTTCCCTTTCCCCTTCTGCTCTAGCAGCTCTCCAGCCACCATCTTATCCTTTCCTTCCTCTTTCTACTCCAGCGACTCTCCAACCACCACCATGCCCCCTTCCCCCTTCACCGGCTTCTCTGCTACTGCTTAATCCTTCACCATCCTCAACAGCCTTGCCATCCTCACCTGTAAGCTCCCATACCTGTTCAAAAAATACTTTACTCTGTCCCCTCAGGGAAGTTGCAGGACCTGAAGAGTTAATTTGAGTACACACTCCCTTCTCCCTGGCTGATCTCTCTCACATCGAGAAATGGTTGGACTCCTTCTCCAACGATCCAAAATTACCTATACTAAAGAATTCCAATCTCTGGCTAATGCCTACGACCTTACCTGGCATGACATTCATGTAATCTGCTCTTCTTCCCTAACTACAGATGAAATGGACTGCATTTTCAATGCAGCCAGGGCCTATGCTGACCAGGTGCATTAACTGACCACGCCATGCCGGTAGGGGCCAAGGCAGTACCAGATCAAGAGCCATGGTGGGATTATCAGATTGACGCTCCAATGGGGAGAAACAGATGGATTAAGCAAGACAAAATGCTTACATGCCTCATAGCCAGCATGCAAAAGCTTCCCATAAAGTCATAAACTTTTGTAAGCTAAGGAAAGTTACTCCAGGTCCTGAAGAAAATCCTGCCACTTTTCTAAACCGGCTCACAGAAGCCCTCTCCCAATATACCCACCTAGACCCTGACTTAGAGGCTGGTAAAACTGTCTTAGCCACACATTTTATATCCCAGTCAGCTTCAGATATAAAGTGCAAACTTAGAAAAATCGAGGATGAGCCTCAGGCCCCTATTCATGACCTGGTAAACACGGGCTTTGAAATTTTTAATATTATGATGAATTAGAGAGGGTGGAGAAAGAGTCCCAGGACCGCCGAAGGGTGAATTTACAAATCCAATCCCTGATTGCAGCCCTGTGACCCACTTCAACTGACAAGAAGCTGTCTGCGACTAATCAGCAACCAGGAATATGCTTCAAATGTGGCCTCAATGGACACTGGTCCCACCAGTGCCCCAATCCTTGACTGCCCAAGGGACCATGCCCTCTCTGTGGGAAAAAGGTACACTGGAAAAGTGACTGCCTCTCAGTGTCTATCCATGGAAGGGCCGTCCTTCCAACCCATGACCCACCGCTGGCAGTCCTGGGCCTGGCCACTGATGACTGACGACGCCCGGCCTCAGCAACACCGATCACCCTCGTCAAGCCCAGGGTAACAATCAAGGTAGCGGGTAAGTCCACATCCTTTTTAGTGGACATGGGGGCTACCTTCTCCATCCTCCCCTCTTACTTAGGTCAACTTCTCCCTTCCCAGGTCACAGTTATGGGCATAGATGGCCGTCCTTTCCACCCCTTAACTACCAGACCACTTACATGTTTAATAGAAGGCTACCCCATCACACACTCTTTCTTAGTGATGCCTTCTTGCCCCAGCCCACTAATGGGACAGGGTCTTCTCACCAAATTAGGAGCCTCACTTCACTGTATACAAAAGCCTCAAATAAATTTACTATTACCCTTATGTGTGGCCTCCACCTCCACCCAGGGTTCCACCCTTCCCTCACCTCCTCTACTGCCTCACCTAGTGAACCCAGAGATATGGGATACCTCAACTCCCCTAATAGCTTCCCATCATAAACCAGTTCTTATCCAGCTAAAGGATCCCTCCTCATTCCCATCTCGGCCACAATTTCCCATCTCCATAACCCATCGAAAAGGACTCCAACCCATCATTAACCCATCATTAAACAGTTATGAAGGGACTTTCCAGTTAAGGGAAAGGGACTCCTCATACCCACTAACTTGCCATATAACACCCCTATTTTTGTCTGTCAAAAAACCTGACAGATCTTATCGTCTAGTCCAAGACCTCTGAATAATTAATGAAGCTTTCATCTCCATCCAGCCAATAGTTCCCAACCGATATACTCTTCTCTCATACATCCCCCCTCACACCCTCATTATTCTGTCCTAGACCTCAAAAATCCCTTCTTTACAATCCCTCTAGGCCCTGCCTGTTACAATTTATTTGCTTTTACCTGGGAAGACCTGAGCTCTTTGGCTGTCCAAACAACTTATATGGATGGTATTACCTCAGGGGTTTCATGACAGCCTCCATATCTTTGGCCAAGCCCTAGCCAGGGACCTAATAGGGAGCAATCTAAATCCCAGTATCATTCTCCAATATGTAGATGATCTATGAATTTGCAGCCCTTCTGAAGAAACTTGCACAAAGGCTACAGCCACCCTATTGATTTTTTAGCTAAGAAAGGATATCGAGTCTCCCCTGCCAAAGCTCAACTCTCTTCCTCCACTGTCACCTACCTGGGGCTCCACCTGACTCCCACATCCCAATTTCTAACAGTAGACAGACAGCAAGCCCTCTGAGAACTCTAACCTCCAGAAAATGCTGAACAAATTTCATCCTTCCTAGGTTTTGTGGGGTTCTTCCAAGGCTGGGTCCCTGGTTTTTCCCTCCTAGCAAAACCTCTTTATGAAGCAGCCAAGGTGATGCCCATGGGACCCCTGAATGACCCCTTTACAATAGCCAAAGCTTTTCTGATTCTCTATAATGCCTTGCTTTGTTCTACCCTGAGAACACTCTTCCAAATCCTGATAAGCCCTTCTTCCTTTTCACTGATGAAAAACAAGGAATAGCAGTGGGAGTCTTAACCCAAACCCTGGAACCAACTTATACTCCAGTGGCTTACCTCTCTAAGCAAATGGACCCCACCACCCATGGGTGGCCTCCCTGTCTCTGAGCGCTGGCTGCAGCTGCCACCCTAACTCGTGCAGCTCTTAAACTTAATGTGGGTAAGCCTCTCCAACTACTGTCACCCCACCATCTACAAGACCTCTTATCACACAAATCTCTCTCTCTGCTCACTCCTTCCTGTCTCCAAAAATTTCACTTACTCTTCCTAGAAAACTCGGATATCACACTCTGTCTTACCTGGCCTCAACCCTGCTAGTCTTCTCCCTCACAGCCCCCTATCAAACCCCTCTCCACAGCCCACTCACCTTTGCACCAAAATCATGGAAGAGCTCACCTTCCCATGCGAGGGCCTCTCAGACACACTCCTGTCACAGGCAGACCTCACCCTCTTTATTGACAGCAGCTCAGTAATAGACCAACAGGAAAAGCACAGGGCTTCATACGCTATAGTTTCTCCCACCAAAATACTTAAAGTGGTTCAGCTCCCAGAGGGAACCACATCCCAAAAGGCAGAACTAATTGCTCTCACCAGGGCCTTACACCTAGTCAAAAATAAATCCACCAACATCTACACAGATTCCAAATATGCTTTTCTGATAGCACACTGCCACTCAGTCATCTGGAAGGAGTGAGGGTTCCTTACCACCAAAGGCTCACCTATAATTAATGCTAAGCTTATCCAGTGCCTGCTTCAAGCACTTCAATTGCCACCACAGGTGGCCATCATCCATTGCAAAGGACACCAAACAGATAAATCTGAAATCACCCGTGAAAATAACTGGGCTGATGCTGTTGCACAGGAACTGACCAAAGAACCCTCACCTTTAAACCCTCCATCACCAATTCTTTTCTTTACTCTCCCCTCCCTCCAACCTGCCTATTCTTCCAGGGAATGTGAAAACCTCCTTGCACAGGGATGCTCTACTACACCGGAGGGCTATCTTCCTTGATAACAAGGTGGCTCTCCCAACCAAACAGGCCCCCCGATATTCTTTCTCAAGTACATTCATCACTTCATATCAGACCCAGGGCCCTCATACGGTTCCTCCAGCCCTTATTCCATCACCCATCCCTAACTCACCTCATAACATCGGTCTGCTCCTCCTGTCCCACTTGGCAAATAACAAACCCCCAATGAGGGTTGCACCCCACTTTCTCAACCCACCACCTTCCGGGGCAGGACTGGCAAATTAATTTCACATATACGCCCACCCACAAAAAATTCCGATACCTACTAACTATGATTGACACCTTGACAGGTTGGATAGAAGCTTTCCCTACTACACGGGAAACTGCTGATGTGGTAGCTGACATCCTTCTAAAACAAATCATTACCCTCTTTGGACTACCTACCTCCATCCAAATCCAATAATGGCCCAGCTTTTATTTCTCAGGTGGTCCAGGGGCCTCGTCTGCCTTGGGAATAGACTAGAAACTACATATCCCATACAGACCCCAATCCTTGGGTAAGGTGGAATGAGCTAACGGTCTTATCAAGATGCAATTAACCAAACTAGCCATTGAATTATGACAGTCCTGGGTTGACCTTCTTCCACTGACCCTTGCCCAACTACATGCCACTCCATGAGCACCTACTTTCTTAAGCCCTTTTGAGCTCATGTACGGCTGCCTGTTCCTATTCAATCACCATCTGCTGGTGCAACCTCCTCCTCTGGGTTCTTACTTACCATATCTCTCCTTAATCAGGCATTTGCTGCGGGAACACGCCAATTGATTCCTGCCACAACATGGGGAAACTGATCCCGCTAATCCTCCCCACGGTCTCCAGCCAGGAGATGAAATACTCCTTAAACAGCTCCAGCCCGGCACACTCCAACTGTGGTGGACTGGCCCACATATGGTGATTCTTACCACTCCTACAGCAGTAAAACTTCTAGGTGACCCCTCTTGGCACCACCTGTCACAGGCCAAGCTATACACACAGAATGAGAGCCCATACACCTGTCACCCTCTGCGGCCCACTCGCATCTGCCTCACTCACACTATTCACCTTCCTAACCCCCATTGAGGGCACTTCCTATATATGGCAATTCAAAATTCGGGAAACTGTTAACCAAAATGGCAAGTCAACCAGCCATATAATTGGCACAGGAGACTGCTCTCTTGTGGGCTGTAGCCAATCTTTAACCATCCCCATAACTCCTAAATCAGTCGCTAGCAACCGGGGGCCATTTGTCTGCTTTCCATACAATTAAACTAAAGCTTACTGCAACCAGGACAAGTATAATGACATATATGGGGGATGCCCCTATTGTTCATGCAAAACGCATGATGCTGATGATGGGACGGAACTCTTCTACATCAGTTCCAAATGATTTTACATGAATATTACAGATCCCTGGGACACTAGATGGGTGATGCAGGTTCAAGACAAACTATACTTACAGCAACTGGCCCCAGTACCCCATAAGCACCATTGAAATACGTTGCAAGAATATCCCCATGAATAATACTCATACCCAGGTGTCTATCAACATTTTACAAGCAGAGCAGAACCTCTCCAACCACCTGGCCAAACTCTCTGCCCCAACAGCCCCTCAAACATGGCTCCAAATCCTCTAACACATCTTACAATTCCTCAACCAAACACAAATACTTCCCAATGTAACCCACTGTTTCCTTTGTGTTTCACTGGGAAGGCCCCTATTAGCAGCTGCCCCTATAAATCTTACCCAAATACACAATCATAACCCTGATTCCTGACATACCACCCTAAAGAACATCCCCCTATGGGAACCAGAGCCCAATGCCCTTCCCTACCTCCTTAGGCTCTGCTACCTCACCCACACAGCTGTGAGCCAAGCAGAGCTCCATAGCAAATGCCAAACTAACGTCACCATCCATAACTCCACCCACGCCCCTAAAGGACAACATTTCTGGTGTAATGAGACTCTTACCAAGTGCCTCAACCCCACTACCCCAGGACCATGCTTCCTGGTGACCATAATTCCTCAATTAACTCTCTATGGTGAATCCGACCTAACTTGGCTACTGCACCTTCTTCACTCCAAAAGTGCTGCCTTCCTTCCTATCCTGGTAGGCTTCAGCCTGCCTGCCTCAGTCGCAGCCTCAGCAGCAGCAGGAGGAGTGCTAGGACATGGTATTTTAACCTCTCAAAACTTCAAGACTTGACTACAGGTAGCCCTATAATCAACATCAGAATCCCTATCTTCTCTGCAATGTCAACTTACCTCACTGGCCCAGGTGACTCTTCAAAATCGACGGGCCTTGGACCTGCTAACAGCTGAAAAAGGAGAGATGTGTATATTCCTCCAAGAAGAATGCTGCTATTACATCAATGAGTCAGGTCTGGTAGAACAAAATGTTCACACCCTAAACAAACTAAAAGAAGATCTCTATCAGAAAACAGGGAACCAACTCTACCCTAACCCAGTTCTCTTCACCCCTGGTGACATGGCTCCTCCCGCTACTAGGACCAATTATTCTAATCTGTCTTTTCTTTCTCCTAGCTCCCTGTCTCCTCAACTTCCTTCAAGGATGCATAAAAGAACTGTCATGGGTGGCAAACAACCAAATGCTCTTACATCATTATCACCACCTGCCTTCTTCACCAGATTCCTATAGCCTACCTCCCCACTCTCCTGATTATGATGGTTCCGGCCCATAACCCCACACAGCCCCAATGCAGCAGGAAGTAGCCATAAAGATCTTGGTGCCCTATTATCACAAAAAGGCTGGAATGTTAGATTAGGGGAACAGGGAAGGTCACCATGACTCAAGCTGTGTAAAATGTGCCACCCCCTCTAGACATCACCTAACCCCCTTGCTTAAAAACCACCTGCACCAGGACCCAGCAGCGAGCTCACAACTCCCTACCTTGAGTTCTGTGAGCTCTGCCCAGGAGCACAGGAATAAACTCACTTACTCTAAGGTTTTTTGGCCTGTCTCTTCTCTCTTTGGCCTCCTAAACCTTACAGAATCCTTGTGGGCTTAGGAGAACAAGCAAAACATTTAAATTTGGCATGCAGAAACTTTTTTGCTTTCCTTCACACAGGCCCAACTCTGTGGTTTTTTGGGTCCTTCTATTTTATGTGTTACTATTATTTACTTGCAGTTTCAGCTTAGTAACAGACAAACCACGTTTCCTATTTGTCAGGGCATGTACAACCCACTGGTTTAGCAGCCATTGGCTCAGCTTGCTGTCTCTCTCTGACTTCCAAGATTGCCAATATCCCGCCCCGGCATTGCTAGGAGACACGGACCTACCTGGTAACCAGCGGATTGCATTTGCTGTTGGCTACAGAGCTTAGTACCTGCTCTGGAGATTGGCCTGGACACTTCCCTCAGTCCTTACCGCAGACCATCAGGGTGGGTCCTTCATCCACTGGGCCGTATGTCTGCATTGGCTGTGGGTCGGAGCTGGACGGTAGGTCGAGGGGGGTCCTGGGGAAAGACTGGGCACCTGTGTAAGGTCAGGTGATCCTGCAGAGCTGTTGGGAGACTCCCTTCCTCAATGTGAGGTTTGGGAAAAATGGGCACCCGCAGCGGGGTCTCCAGTCATGTGTGGCCCCGGTAAGTGTGGTGAAGTGGGTGGGTGCAGGAATGTATCTGTAAGATGGGTGCTTGTGGCAGGTGGGTTACGCCTGGGTTTGGACCCCGTTTTAAAGCTCAGGGAAGGTGGTTGGTGGGAGACCAGACCACTAGTGTAGCTGGGAGCCTGGATGATTTTCTAATCCACACACCCCCTCCCGCCCCAGGCTTAGGGGTGCCAGAATTTAACTCTTGGATGGCCCTTACATCTTTATGTACCTGCTAGGAAACTGAACAGCCAGTACTTTCCATTCCTGTTTGTTGGGATCCAGGCTTCCATTAGGTACCAAGCCATTTGTTGTTCTCATTGGAACAGTGTTTTTTGTTTTTTTTTTAATTAGCACTGATAAAACACTGCCATTCATTCAAGTTTGTCCCCATTCAGGTTTCGCCAATTGCCCCAGTTTTGTCCTTTACGACAGAAGAACTCAGTTCACAACAGGGCATTGCATTTTTTGTTGTCATGTAGCTTTAGAATCTTTCATTCAGGAATGGTTTCTCATTCTTTTCTTGATTTTCAGGACTTGATTAGTAAAGGATGTGCTCAATGTGGGTTTCTCTGTAATTTCCTTGTAACTGTATAGAGGTGTGTATCTTTGGCAGGAATGCTGCTGAAGAGATACCATGGTCTGCCCTGTATAGCATATTGGGACTGAGGGCACATGCTGTCCAATTGTCTTGTTACTAGTGATAATAACTTGATCTTTGGTTAAGGTGCTGTCTCCCAGGCTTCATAGATTCATCGTTTTCTGTTCTAATGATTAAGTATTTTGTGGGGACATATTTGAGGCTATGTGAATATCCTTTTACTTCTCAAATTTCACCAACTAGTTTTAGTATGCATTGACTGAGACAATTATTACCATACTGTTTGCAAAATATGATGTTATAGTTCAAACATGCCTCCACATAGTTAGTTGGCATTCTATTGTTAAGAAACCCTAGGAAAAAGATTCCCCTTCTCCCTCACTTATTATTTATGTGTATCAATGTGAACGTATAGATTACTATTTCATTGCTTTTGTTACTTTGATGCTTATTTTACCCCTAACTTGTCACTGGGAGCTCCTAGAAGCTGTTCCTACATCTTTTTGTTGTCTCACCATCTTTGAGCACTTCCTTCATTTGTAGTACAATGAGTTCCAGGCTCATATTTTATTTTCACTCTTGTTTCAACCATTTTTTTCAGGAAGCCCCGTTTCCCTCTGAGGAATAATTAAAATAATTGCATAATAATTAAAGTGTTTTTTAAATTCCTGGTATATATTTTATTCAGAAGGATTTCTGTCAAAAGAATGAAGAGCTAAAGTGATTAAAAATTTCTGATAATAAAACTCCTCTAACTGTCTTGCATAACTGTTATAATGATTGTAACTGCAATTGCTTGTACTTTTCAGTAGAAATAACAAACACATTAAGATGCCTTTAATATTTCTTTTGCAAATTTTTATCTTCGCAATGTTTCCATAATAAGGCCTCATTTCTATACATTCTTATTTTGGGGAAGTTTTATTCTTAAGTATTTTGGCACATGGAAAATAAGTTAAAGTGGAATTGATTAAGGTATCAATACTTAACTTAATAATTACAGTTGTAATGGCCAAAGACTTTAAAATAATTTTAATTCTTTGTATTTTCTCAAGTGACATTTCTGTGAAAGGCAAAGCTAGCCAGTTTCAAGAGTCGTATGCTCTCACATTTGAATTGATTCATCAAGAACAACTGAAAAACATAATGCTAAATACTTCCATAAGTACATTTGACCCTGTCTTGGTGTTTTATTGGAGTTTTATAATGTGTGAGGAATTCTTTTACATGTAAAGACTTCTCTTAGGTATTCATTCACACATGTTGGTTTGGACAGTGAAAGTACCCATAAGAGTTTAATACAACCACTTGAAAGGCCTTTTACTTCTTATTAAGTATGTGTGCATGCATATATGTATGTCTGTGTGCGTATATGCATATGTATGTATGCTTATAATTAGAGAAAATTATGTAATAAGCAATTACATTTGTGAGGTGAAAAAATTTGATAGCAATAGCAAAATGAATACTTTTTTAATTAGGGAAAAGGCCTAAATGTTCCTCTCATGGCACAGAATTCTCTGATCTCCAGGCCATACTTCTGCCTCATGCAGCTGATTCAAGAAGCTCAGATGTAGGCCAGTGGGGATCAAATTCACTGTATGATGTTTACTCTTTTAATATCTTTTCTTTTAAATTTTTCACATGGGCAGGTTCGATTCCTGGTGCCTGCCCCTGTTAGAAAAAACAAACAAACCCATAAAGAAGATGTTAATTTAGTATTGAAATAGCCATGCCTAAAGACTTTAAAATAAATTCAATTCTCATGGTTTCTATTTTACAGGATTTCTGTGCAAAGATAAATACTTAAGGCATATTTGAAATTTCTCTTAATGATATTAATTTTGGGTGTTATCTTTACAAATGAAGATATTAACAATATTAAGTACAATCTGCATGACATATTTTATTTTAGGGGCTTTTGAGAAAGCGGCAGCTGGCATTGAAATCTTTTAATTGCTAATCACCAGCCATGTTTTACCTTAATAATGACAATAAAATAAAAATAATAATAAATCCCTTAGTTCAGAATAGAATACATGCTTTAGGGAAGGGAAGTGTAATTAAATCTAGAAGGATTTCCATGAAATTGCTAATTAGTTTTATTTAATTTTCATGTTTTTTCCATCATATGTTGCATTCTTAAGTAATTATGACATTTATACCGAACATATTAAAACCCTTGAGTGCCTTGTTTGATGTGGAGGAATGTTTTGGAAGGAGAAAGTCAATCTGGAGTATGAATAATCACAGCACAAGAATGTCATTAATAAATATTGCGTGTAGTGAAAGAGAGAGACTAGGAAATTCTGATCTCAGCTGCCCAGAAGCAGGGATAAACCTCAGATCACTCAGGATTCTGGAGAATTCCATAAAATTTCTTGGGGCTTATTTTTCAGAACTCAATCACCCCCACATCCCTGGTGGTGATTAATCCAGGCTAGGGTGGGGGGTGTTCAGTGAGATCCTTATCACCTGTAGTGATGTGTAAGGAGTTGTAGCTCAGCCCCCAGGTGCTGGCACAGTTAGTGGGGGTTGGGGTGAGGCTGTCTTAAGCCTGTTTCTGAGGAAACAATTTACTAGCCACAATAATGAATTGAAATCCAGTAATGCCTGGCCTCAGCTGATGCTCATTTTATGGCAAATTGCTGCTCTGCCTAGGGAAAATTCTGAATTCTACCTCCTGTAGAAAAGTGGGGTTGTGTCCTCTCCACATGAAACTTGGTTGGCTCTGTGACTGCTGTGAACAAGAGAAGAGGAAGTGTGATCCACAAAGCTAAATTATACCCCAGAAAGTAAGGAACTGGCATCTTCCACTTCATGTCTCTAGGATCACTATTTTGGGATTCTTGGGCCACTGTTAAGGAGTCTGAGCACCCTGAGAGCACCAGGCTGTGACCACTGGCAGGTGTCTTGTTGAGAGGACCAGCTGAGATCGCCCTTCCAGCCATACCACCCAATGCAGCAGACATGTGACTGAAGCCATCAGGGCTTATGAAACCTGACCAGATACTATAGGCCAAAGGTGTCAGATGCACAGTGCTGTCATTTTCCTCTTGAATGGTAGCTAACTATATATACTTAGGTATTTCCAATGCACATTCATAATCTGAAACCACTCAAGGAAGTTCAGTCACACCTTGAAGAGTCATTGATATCGAGTAACATGAAGATTTAGAAATAGAGAAAAGGGGGAAAGCTTTTCAGGCCTGAGACAACCAGGTCTGGCCTTCTCCTTTAAAAGGAAGCCAGTTGCCTGAGCAAGAGGAGAAGAGGCTCTGAAGTTTGAGATTGGAGGGACGTGAATCCCTGACTGAAAAAGATCTTCCTCAGAGACTGAGCAGCTCTTCACTGCCTCTCTTTTTTCAATCTACTTCTGCAACAAAGCTCTGATCTCAAATTCCTGGTGAGGTCAGAGGCGACATTTACATTACATATAGTGACAATAGAGAAAGTGGAGATTTGCAACATGGTTCTGGGGAGAGAAAATAAGATTATTTGATCTGTACAACCCTCTCTCTCCAGACATTTGTCACCAAGAATGATGTAATATTGGTACCAGACATCTGGGAGATTCCTTTTGTGGACAGTGATTGTATGTTGTTATGTTTTGTGGTTTAAATCCTCCCTCAGTGTCACTGGTCTCTCAGTGGAGGCTGGGGCATTTTCATAGATTCCCAAAATGCAAATTTTGATTTATCTATGGAAATAGGTAGTTCCCAGATTATATTGTTTTATAGTCAAATTATCTGTTATCTTGGTTTTCTTTTTCCTATTTTTTATATTATGCCATATTTTTCCCCTCAGAATGTAATAAGATGTAAGAATCAACATTTGACTTAGATGAAATAAAAATTATTATGTATTTATATTTTTACATCAATTTTTAGTTATTTCAAATCATTCCATTCATGGAGGCAATGAAGAAAACACTGTAATTACTAAATGGAAATTTAGATTTTATGCACATCTTAACTAAGGAATTAATTTACATAGGTACTTTTGTCTTATTATGGATTACTTTCAACATCTCCTTCAATGAAAGAATAGTGTTTCTGCTGTTGTAAGTAAAGGATGTTCTTCAGGTAGAGGAAGTAGGAATGAGAAAATTGAGTCAGGATGGAAGGAGGGTCACATAAGAGAGAAGGCCGCATGTCTACTTACTTCCCCAAGGCTGGAGTTCAGTTTTTCTAGGGCATCCCTTAACACAAAGCTATACCGTTGATGTTGGTTTGTATTTCTCTAAGTTGTCATTAAGATTCATGGGGTGATCAGAATTATTTTAATGATTCTTTAAGCTATTACTAATGATAACATTTTCAGTACCAGTTCTTTCATAACTTCATTTTGCCCCTATTCATGCTAGCAAACTTAAAAATGATGATTCTGCCTAAGTTGAATTTCTCTTATTTTACATATTCCCCTTTCATGAAACAATATAGTACTTTATTCTTCCTCTGTGTTGGCTACTTTACAAATATCATCATCAATGAGAGCTTAGTTTTTGAGACTTAAAGGAAGAACAGGAAAGGTAAAGCAGGAGGATATGAGTCTATCAAGTTAGAAGATGGCACAGTATGGTTTAACCAAAACAGCAGCATGTATAAGTACCAGAGAGCTTGAGGATTTATCTGGAGAGTGTCTTTAGGGACAAAGTTTCTATCTTGTTTTCTGTTGTTTATTTTATTAAGTTTCTGAATCATCTCTCCATGCTCCTGGCCTTTCCATGTTTCACACTTCTTTTAACTTAAGGTCAACTTCATATATATTTCCTAGGGTGGATAATCTCTTCTTTCTCTGTCCTAGCCCATTCTGGGTAATTTCCTTCATACACTTGTTCTAACAGTTGGGTGATTTTTTTTTCTTGTTTTCATAACTTCTCTTTTAATTTGTAATTTAAATGGTAGGGCATATTTTCCATCAAGCTAAAATATTTAATACAGTGTATTTTTATTTTCATCTATGAATTTTAGAACTTTTTCCTACTAGAAGGCACTTTACACATTTTGTAAATTATTTGTACATGAACTAATTCATGCACTTATTTCTAAACTACTATGTGCATTACTTCATCACATCTTCTTCACTGAGAAGATGGATTTTGTGATTCCTCAAGGATGAAAGGGGTTTCTTTTACAATAGTATGTAGGGAACAATGTCAGGTCCCAGGTGCTCAGATGCAGGAGGATTGATATCAGAAGCAGCATCTGTACATCTCCTAAACTGGTTCTTATGAATGTCAGGAATGGAATTTTAAATATTTCTAGTAAAAATAAATTATAAATTAGTGAGTATGTGAATTCAATGAAATACAATTTGCTAAAAGGAATACCATTTATCTGTGGCATCCCTTTAGAACAAGGATTTTGTCACCAATGTGTCTTGTGTTTCTTGGAAACCTATGTTGTCTTGCTGTTTTTGTTTTACATGTCTCTCTTCATGTTTCTGGACACTCAGGGTTTCCTCAATTCATTAAATAGTCGGTGTTTTCCTAGAAATTTCTCCAGAATGGGTTCTCTTTCATGTCTATTATGGCAATGTATTACTGCATACACTTCATGATCCTGTTCTTTCAACTGTCAGACCAATGTTTGCTTGATTTTGTTTTTGTGGATTTCTTTTTAAATTTTCTTCTCATTTCCTACATCAGTAGAGAATTCAGTCTGGATACTAAGGAATATATTTATATATACATAATGTATTCATTAGAACACAAAATGACACTGACATTCAACAGATAATATTATTTGTTCTACTAAACAAAATGGAACCTTGTTAACTTATATTTCCAGTTGTTCTTATTGGTGTTAAGAACGATCCCATATACACTTTAATTGCCTCAAAAATCACTTTATGATTGACAAAAAATAGATGGTAAGTCAGTGATTCTGGAGAATGAGGTAGATTGCTGTATTGGAGAACTCAAACTTTGACAAAATATTTTCAGCAAATTCCTTGTAGACATACATGTACTGTGTTCAGCAGTTGTGATGAAAGTGGACTTCTAGAGCAAATGGCTGTGCAAATTGAACACAGTTCTCTATAGAACCAGTTATTATAAAGAATACCTCATTTATTAGAATCAAATCATAGACTGCAGAAGTCAGAGGCAAATTGATGTAAACCTTGTGATGCATGTAATTTGATTTCTCTGTTTTCACTGAGCTAAAATGTTGCATGGAGCTTCCTAACACTTTTTGGCATAAGGAACATTTTTTATAGGTGTATTTGAATCTACTTAAGTGTAGTTTGAAGTGATCTTTGGTTCCTGTCAATTTTTCCTCCGGAAATTGTATACACATACATAAAGACTTATAACTTAAAGAAATTTTTTTTTGATACATAAAGACTTATAACTTAAAAAAAATTTTTGGGGGGGTTAGGCACCAGGAATCAAATCTGGGTTTCCATCATCGCAGGTGAGAATTTTGCCTGCTGACCCATGTGGCCCAAACATACTAACTTTTTAAGATGAGTAGATCAATGCAAGAAAAGCAGGCTCTGACCCTGTTCTGCCTTTTCTGCTCTTGGACGGAGATATAATTACTGATATAATTACTGTGCATGTGTCTTCATATGGCAAGAAAGGGAGAGGATTCAATTACTGTTTTCCTTTAAGTATCCTATTTTTTAAAAAATATTTTTATTGATAAACCTTAACATACAACCATACAAACATTCTCTACATACAAGCATTCCGTGTATGGTGTGCAATCAATGGCTCACAGTATCATCATGTGGTTGTGTATTCATCACCATGATCATTTCTTAGGACAGTTGCATCACTTCAGAAAAAGAAATAAAAAGAAAAAAGAAAAAACTCATACATACCGTACACCTACCCCTCCTTATCATTAACCATTAGTATTTCCATGTATCCAATTTATTTTAACCTTTGACCCCCTGTTATTTATTTTTTATCCATATTTTTTGCTCATCTGT
The DNA here is from genome assembly GCF_023851605.1 of Tamandua tetradactyla. NCBI lineage: Eukaryota > Metazoa > Chordata > Mammalia > Pilosa > Myrmecophagidae > Tamandua > Tamandua tetradactyla. Next base: position 86,475,180 of record NC_135340.1, read on the forward strand.
TCATATCTTACATAAAAGAAGCATCAGACACAACATTTCCACAATCATACATTCACATTGTAAAACCTATATCATTGCACAATTATCTTCAAGAAACAAGGCTACTGGAACACAGCTCAATAGTTTCAGGCACTTCCCTTCAGCTGCACCATAAACTAAAAAGGAATACGTATATAATGCATAAGAATAATCTCTAGGATAATCTCTTAATTCTGAAATCCCTCGGCCACTGAATTGTCCTATTTTTTTTAAAGGAGCTCAGGGATACTGCTCTTAAAACAATTCAAGTTAACAATGTAAAACTGATAACAACAGAGAATCTATGATTGCAGGCAGTCTTAAACCCTGGACACAAGTCTCCACAGCAATCTGTCTTTTGGTTGCCCTCTGGAGAATGTTCTTTTATGGTCAATGGATTTTCTCCTTGTGGTTAATTCATCTAGTTGCATGCCTCACAACTTCATTCCTTCTTGCAGCCACTCATAATCCAGTATATGTGTACACCAAAGCTCCCCCTTCCACTCTTCAATTGTACCCTTAGGCCACCTCCATTTATTGTGGATCATGAACACTGCTACCAGAGACACCAGTATATTATGACTATTTCTTGATATGTATTTCTTTTTTATTATCTTGGCAATTGTTCAACTAGATGTGAATAGTGGGGCATGATGACCAGCCCTGATGGGCTTCTTATTGCTATATCACTCTTGGTGTCATCACAGTGAATGTTGAGTGGCTTACATTAAAAATCAGAGACTCTAATCCTGTGTGCAAAGAGCTGTCACTATGAAGTTGTTGAAAGCATTTTGAAAATTGGTTCCTATTTTTCAAAAGCTTTTATTGAAAAACAATAAACAAATTATTGATAAAGTTTTACAAACTGAAATCACTGCAGTTGGCATCCTGATTAGGAAACACACACTACTAGCATCTCCCAAGCCACCCTTGTGCTCACATTCAGATGTTATAACCCCAGAAGTAACACTCCCCACAACCCATGGGAGTACTGATTTAGTATGTTGTCTAAATAATGAAATTGCAGAATATATGCCCTTTGGTTTCTGGCTATTTTTGTTTCACATGATACCTATTCCAGTTTGTGTTGGTTTGCAAGCTGATGGAACGTAATATACCAGAACTGGAACAGCTTTTTAAAAAGAGAATTTAATAAGTTACAAATTTACCATTCAAAATGAAATAGGGAAAATTCTGAACACCACATAAGAAAGCACCAAAACTTCTGAGAAATGAACAAGCTTTTTATACTGTGGGAGATTCAGAGGACTTCTATTCAAAGTATGAGCCCTAAATATCCTTTGTCTCCAGGTTATATAGGCTAGCAAGAAGGGCAGGAGTTACCATGGGAATGGACAGGGCAGTGCTAAACAGAACTTGCAGGGTGTGCATTAATATGGGAATGGATGGGGCAGTGCTATAAGCTCTGGCTCATAGCTGATTTCTTTTGTCTGGAATGCAGGCATGCCTGGGAATGCCTGGCAGATGCAGCAGATGCTTTGCTTCACTATTTCTTTCAGAAAGTATGTTTTTACACATTCTTGAGAGTACACAAATTTATAAAGCCATTTTAGTAAGGAAATGCAGCAATAATACTGGAGCAACTCTTCGGAACTACCTCATCCCTCTCTTTTGATGATATTATTCATCACATTTTCATAGATGTAACACCATTTTCACCAGTGGAGACTAATTCATATTTGTGATAGTTGGAGGGGTGCAGGCCTCTGAGATGAAGTAAGTGGGAGGCAGTTCTTCTATCTGCTAAGGCTTCTGTAGTTTGACTTAAGCTTTTTAGTAAGCAAGGGAAGAGGCAGGGGAGGATAAAGCATACACTAAGCAGTACTAAAACACTTTTATTTAGAGTTCTGAACCCTCCAAAGGTTGTGACCCACCTCCGAACAAGTTCTTGGGGTCCCAACTGTTCCAGGTCTGAACTGGGACATGGGCTAGAGATCTCATGCTATTGGTGATTTCCTCTATTACATTTCCTTGGTCATCTAATGCATGCAACAGTTGGAAAGGTTGAATTTTCCACATACTTCTCCTTCCTTTGCTAACAGGTAGCCAAGAGCCAATTGGCTTTGATAGATGAATGTTCTAAATCTGGTTTGTTCCTGTGCGAACAGATTTAAAGTACAGGCAGTTACAGTTGTGATTAGTTCTACTACTGCCTGGAGCTGAAAGATGCAGTTTAACATGTAGATTGGGGTCTAATATCCCCATGACCTGTTTTCTGCCCATGTTGCTGGACCGTAATACTGGATGATGTGCTCAGAAGGCACTCATTGTCTTTTCAGTTCCCTATTTATATATTTTGGACCCAATTATTTTCAGACTCATAGACTGGGTATACTAGTAGTTCCCTTTGCTTTAGGGGGGTCAGGAAGAAGGAAGGGCAGATAGTTCCTAACATATAGACTCCTGCCCACCCTGCAGGTGATTTAGAGTAGGCTACCCTGCTGCAGATCCAGTGCAACCTTTGGGGGGCTTTCCAAATTCCTGAGACTAAAATACCTTTTCAGAAACTTTAGGGAGGGGAAAGAGGCTAATGGCAATGGGTCTGGAGCTGTGTGATTTTTTTTGACCCCCACCTTAAGGTGGCATTTTTACTCTTATTATAATACTGTTGCCCCAGACAGATGAGGTTCCCAGCTGAAACTGGGAAGTTGTTTCCCCATCTAACTATGCAGTTTTTTTCCAATTATGGAAGTTGTCAGGTCCCATCTGCTGGGTCTGGGCCAGGAGGCAGTTACATTCACTTTTTCTGTTGGCATTAGTTCTCTTGCTTCCCATGGCCATTGGTCCCCTATATTTGTTCCTCCACAGACATAACAGGCAGAAACATTTAGGGAAGAGGCTGCCTGTTCTGCTAGTTGAAAGAACAGATTTTAAGTGCCTATGGGAATGGCTGGGGGTTGTTCTTGTATTTTCTCATAGAAGGAATGGAATACCTGGAACTTTTCTCAATTGTAAGAGTTCATGGCTCCTTTTATATAAAGTATGGGGCCAATGATGGCTTTAGGGGAACACTTTACTCTGAAGAGCACCTGGACTTTTTTTCCCCACTGGCATCATGAATATTTAAAATGGTAATATTAGCAAGATTGCAGTGCCCTGTCCTGTAACTGGGGATACTTGGTGTTACTTGCAGGAAATACCTTGGTGGTTTTCCATTTGATATAACACGCAGCAACTGGTGGTACTTACTGCTCCCTGTAAGAGGGTACCTTGAGGACCTCCTATTCATTGTAACACACAGCATGTAGCTAGGTCTATGGTGGACAAGCATGAGAAGTATTAAACAGTAGAGACACTGCTTGCTAGCTTCTTGGAGCAATGGCTCTACTTACTACTATTTCTTTTCTGCCTTCTCAGAATTTTAATTCTACCACAGTTTCGTGCTTGTGCTTATTAGGATCATGGAAGATGTAGTGATGGTCTTCCCCAGGGTCACAGACTGAGTATGTGGTCTGATTGTAGGTATAGAAGTCCTTGGTGATACCCTGGCAAGTGTAATGAGTGTGGAATACCAGGGGGAAGGTGACTGTCCCTTCAATCCCAGTAGCATGGATGCACTCTGGGATGGTGATCCTGAAGGGACAAAGGGAAAGGGAAAGAAGGATTAGGGGCAAAACCAACATTTTGCAACTTATATAGGAAAGAATTTGCAACTTATCTGGATAAGGATGTTGCCACCAAATGAAAGTAAAATTAGGTTTTGGGAAATAATGATGATGGATTTCTTCTGCAAATGCTAAAAATGCTAGATGCATAACAAATGCAAATGCAAGGATAAATAAAGCTAAACTACAGGCACGTTAAACTATATCACTCATTTCATGAAAGACTAAGTTAGTACATGACTACTAAAGCAGCTCCTCAAGCTTCAGCCAAGAATAGATCAGTTAGCCCTAGAGTGAATGAAGCAAGGCTTGGAGTCAGAAGTTTCCCTCAGACTTCAGCTGTGCATAGACCAGCCAACTCTGGAGTGGCTGGGGCAGGAAAGGAGGGTTCTTTATGCAAGGTCAAATGTGGTAGATTTTATGGGTTAGTCTGGCACTTCTAAGATGGGGTTGAGCTATTTCCAGGTTTTAACTGGGAGTTGGCAACCCTGGCAACGTTGACAGTTATAGAGGTGGAAAGGAGGAATATATACAGCCCTAGCCATCTGGATGTTAATGCCTGATTTTCCCGCTCTTTTATCCAGACAGGGGGCGTCAATTGTTGTGGGATCTTTCATTTACCTGGCTATGCAGCTGAGACAGGGTGGAGCTTAGGCCCTGGAGTTGCTTTCTTAAGGTTAATTCTGCAAATTGTGCAATATTTCCTTGTAGTTCTTTTATCAGTAGTGAAGACTGTCCAAACAGAACTTTAAAAGGGGAAAATCTGGTTCATTTTGTGGGACTGCATCTTACTGTTAACAAGGCTATAAGGAGACCATCAATCCCTTTTAGACTGGTTTCCTGACAGAGTTTCTCCAGATGTGATTTCAGGGTGTGGTTCATTTGCTCCACTTTCCCTGAATTCTGCAGGCTATGTGCTGTGTGGAGATTCCACTTTATGTGGAGGGTTTTGCTGAGATTTTGTATAATTTGGGCCACAAATTCTGGTCCATTGTCAGAGCCCAGGGAGCTCAGCAGGCCATACCGTGGAATGATTTCTTTGCAGAAGAACTAAACTACTTCCTGGGCTTTTTTCTGAGTGAGTTGGAGTGGCTTTCACCCATCCTGAGAAGTTAGACTCCTACTAGTAAGTAGTGGTATCCTCTTGCCCAGGGAAGCTCTGTGAAGTCTATCTGGATGTTGTCGAATGGCATTTGTCCCATGACTTGAATTCCCAGGGGAGGTTTCAGTCCTTGTTGGGAGTTGTTTTGAGCACAAGTTACACATTTAGCACAACCTTCTCAGGTATGTTGATCTAGTTGAGAAATGTAAAAGCACTGTTGAAAAAACTGCTACAGGGCTGTTTTACCATAGTGACTAATTTCATGAACTTGTGAGACTACCGCTGGACTGAGTGCTTCTGGGATTGCTAACCAACCATTCTTGGATCCCCACCATCCACTTGGTAGGGCACCACCTTCTTAGCTTAGCCAGATGCGTTCAGCCTTGGAATATCTTGGCTATAAGCTAGTCATTAAGGAGGAATGGGTTCCCCTTAAGGCTGCTGCTTTGGCTTCTTAATCGACCAGATGGTTCCCTTGGACTATTGTTGTGTTCCCTGACTGATGTCTGGGGCATTGGATGATGGCATCCTTTGAGAGGGTCCATATTGCTTCCAAGAAGGCCAGGATTTCTGGGCTGTGCTATATTTCCTTCCACCTGGCATTGGTTAGTCCTCTTTCTTTGTATAGGGCCTTGTGCACCTGAGCAGTGATGATGGCATACCTTGTGTCAGTGTAGATGTTGACAGTAGAATTTGATCTTAACAGCAGGGCTCTAGTGATTTCTATGAGTTCAGCTTTTTGAGCCGAGTTGCCTACCAGGAGGGGCCTAGATTCTATGATTCAGTCCAGGGTCACTGCTACATATCCCACTTTTTGCATTCCATTGTGGACAAAATTGCTGCCGTCATTATAGTATTTTACATTAGGGCAAGAGAATGGCTGGTCCTTTAAATCTGGTCTGCTGGAGAACACTTCTTCCAAGGTTTCTGTACATTCATGCTCAGGCAGGTCTTCTCCTGTTGGTAGGAAGGTAGTGGGTTTAGGCTACTACAGCCTCTACTTGAATGTTCAGGTTGTCACATAAAGGGCCTGATACATCAGCAGCTTGGAAGTGGAGATCCTATGATGTTCTTTTTTTTTGGAGAACTGCCTTGATTTGGTGTGGGATGTGAAAGGTCAGTTGTTGGCTGGAGATTAACTTTTCAGCATCATGGGTTAGGATGACAGTGGCAGCTATGGCCCACAGACAGGGAGGCCATCCTTTGGTTACTGAATCTAACTGCTTTAACAAATAAACTGCCAGGCAATCCCAAGAACCTAGTTTTTGGATGAAGATACCTGTGGCTGTTCTCTGTCACTCATGAACATACAAGATGAAAGGTTTGTCAATGTCTGGGAGACCCAAGGCTTGGGCTTCGGTGAGTTCCTTTTTTAGAGTTTCAAAGGCTCTCTGTTGTTCAGCTCCTCAGGGCAAGGGTGAATTTCAGCTCTTCATGTAGCCTCATACAGGGACTTAGCAACTGTGGTGAAGTTAGGGGTCCAGATATGGCAGAATCCTGTGGCCCCTAGGAACTCATGTATTTGTCACTGAGATGTTGAGATGTGGGTGTAGGTATCTGACAAACAGCTCAGTTTTCTTTCAACTCCCAGATGCCTGGTGCCTTGGGTGATGTGAAATCCAAGGAATTTTACTTTTTTTTTCCAAATTTGGGCCTTTTTTTAAAGGGACCTTGTAGCCTCTTTGATTCAGGTGGGTCAGGAGTGCCTTTGTACCTTCTAGACAGTCTTGTGAGATTGTGCTGGCTAAGAGTAGATCATCCACATATTGGAGCAAAATGCTATTAGAATTTTTGTCATGAAACCCTTGCAAGTCCTTCCCTAGGGTTTGGCTAAATATAGTGAGAGAATTCTTGAACCCTTGAGGCAGGTGCATCCAGGTGAATTGTTTTCTTCCAGTATGTGGATGTTCCCATTCAAAGGCAAAAAGGGGTTGAATAACTGGTGCCAGCCAAATGCAGAAGAAAGCATCTTTCAGGTCAAGGCAGGAGAAAAACGATGCTGTTGCAGGAATTAAGTTCAAGAGGGTATATGGGTTTGGCACTATGAGATGTGAGGTAACAGTCACTTTGTTGATGGCCCACAAGTCTTGAACAGGGCAGTAATCATTGGTACCAGGTTTTTGTACTGGTAGCAGAGGAGTGTTCCACAGGAACTGGCATTTCTGTACTATACCATGAACAAGTAAGCGGTTGATGTGTGTCTGAATTTGGCAAGAAAGAGGCACCACTCTTCCATTGGGGGGGCTATAAGAGTTACCATGGTATTTTTTCTGGATCCTTTAGCATCAGGAGACATTTCCTTTCTTCATTGAAGCTTATTTGAACCTGGAGTTTTGTTAGGAGATCTCAACCCAGTAGGGGTACCAGGCAGTCTGGAAGGTAAAGAAATTGATGAGAAATTTCACAGAATCCCAGCAGATACTTACAGGCTGTTAAGAAGCTCACTGGTGAGCTGAGACACCAGTGGCTCCAACAATGGTGGCTTGCCTGTTAGTTTTTGGCCCAATTTGTTGCATGATAACAGAATGTTTTGTGCCTGTGTCTATTGTAAAGTCCATTTTTGGCCCCCCTACTGTTATTGTAGCTCCCCAGGGCCAAATGTGAAAGGGTTTGTCTCAGTCTGAGTTGCTTTCAAGGCCTGCTAGAACTACAAAATCAGTAACTCTGGGTTCTCTGTGGCTAGTGGAGAATGCCCCATCTTTTGTTGGGGCATTCTGCTTTCTAGTGTCCCTCTTCCTTATCCCTTAGTAAGCATACTGGTTTCTTCTCAGTGGAGCTGCTCTCATCTATTCTCCAGATGGCCCCCAATCAGTGGGTGTTTTATGTCCTGGCCCTGGTCACTTGAAGGTTCTGGGTTTTGAGATTGGGGGCTGTTTAATGCCCTGGGTGAACACCACAGCAAACAGGTCTGCCTTTTTATTTAGTTGGTGGTCTGCTTCTCTCCATTCATCCTGGTCTCAGTTCATGTAGACTTTAGTAGCTACCTCAAGGAACTGTGATATGTTCATTCCAGACAACCCTTATAAATTTTTCAGCTTTCTTCAGATGTCAGATTGGGCTTGCCTAACAAATACAGTGTTAACAAGTCTTTGGTTTTCTGGTACCTCAGGGTCAAAAGGAGTGTACAGTCTAAAGGCTTCACAGGGGTGCTCATGGAACTGGATAGGGGCTTCATCTGACTTTTGCAGGAATTCAGCGGCTTTTTACAAATTAATTGCTTTTCTGGTCCCCTTTTTCGTGCCTTGAATGAGCACATCTTGGTAGAGATTTAAACTGTTTCTGCTAGATTCAGTGTTCATGTCCCACTGCGGGTTGGCATCTGGGAAGGAGTTTTGAGCATATTGGGATGTGTGCATCATCCCTGCAGGAGCATTTTCTTCTAACCACTTCAGGGCAGCTTGTTAAATCCATCTCGGCTCTTCAGTGTTGAAAAGGGTGATGCAGAATTGATGGTAATCCTGCCACATTGGCTAATGGGTCTGTATAACTGACTGGAGTAATTCAATCATAACCTGGGGCTTCTCAGTATAGGAGGGAGTGTGGTTTGTCCCGTTTATGAAGTCAGTGGTTGAAAAAGGCTGGTAGATGAATAGTGGTTGATCTCTCTGCAACTGGCCTTGTGGGTCATAGTAAACTGGTCCTTGGGCTTCTCACAAGGGCACTTGCAGAGTTCCTGAGGTGCCACAGGTTTTGCCAGCTTGAGATTGAAGATTCCAGGTTTGTGGGATTTCTGGAGGTGGTTCAGGCAGACTGGGACCAGAAGAGATGGGAAGCAATATCAGAGAGCTGGCTGGGGTTCCTGATGAGATGGAGTTTTCAGTAGAGGGTGTCAGGGGAGCTGATGGTGCTTCTAGAACCCCAACTGGTTCTTGAGGTGGGGGTCGTGAAGCCAGAGCCAAGTAAAAGTAAGGCAGGAGTGATGGGTCTTCGTTGGCAGCAGAGAGGACCGGGGGTTTTCCTGGAGTTTAGGATTTAGGAAGGCAGGGTAAATATTCTCTGGTCAACAGTGGGGAGGGCAGCCCCTCTGTCCCTTCATCTTGGTAGCCCAAGGTGGGAAGAGGCTTTTCTTTGTCAGCAGTGGGGAGTTCTCTGGGTCAGAAGTTTAGTGGTGGCTCAGGCTAATTGCTTTGTGGCAACTCCTCCAGGAGTGGAATGCCCAAGGTACTGCGGGCTAACAGGACTTTTGCATGGCTTTCAATGCAAGCTTTTAGCCATGTGGTGAGTTCTGAACAAATTGGAGCAAGTAGTCAACATATGGGAACTGGTCAGGAGGGCCAGACAGTCCCATAACAACTTGTCAGATGGCTTGGATCAGTTGGGGTTGAATGGTCCTCTCAGATGGTCATCCACTCCAAAAGTGGCCAGTTCAGCTGGCAAAATTTTCACAACTTTTGGGCCTTAAGCTTCACTCCATAGTCTCTAGTAAATCCTTTTTGAAATTCTTAAGGAGGCAGGCTAAGGGGATTTTCCTCTCAGTACCACCCGTAGTGATCCTCTCAGGGCACCAGACAACAAATGAATAAACAAGACAACAATCACTTCATCCATCTCTGACTGCTTCCTTCTTGGGAATTTAGGGTCCTCTTGGCATGAGGTGGGTTGGTATAAACCCCCAACTGGCACCCAAGGGCCACCTTATGAGTATGAAGACCCATAGAACTGCAGATTGGGACACACTTTCACTTCGTGGGTGACATAGCACTGAAGCCTCAGGACAGAGCCACATCTCATTCATACACTTTCACATACCAGGCACTCAGCAATACAACAAGTTATGTTGCCTCCCCAAACCAGAGTATATCTAATTATCAGGGGTTTCTCTTTCAGCCTCTCCTTTGTCCACAGGGTACTAAGCTTGGTTTAGGAGGTGATCAGTCTCCTCTTCTGCCTGAAAGTCAGGACCCGTCAGTCTCTATACCTGGTTGAATGGCTGAATTTATCACTGCAATGGGCATGGCTCTGGTCCAGTTCTCAGAGCTGCAGAGGTCCCACTGAAGCCAGTGTCCTGTTCCAACTGGATGATCCCAAACCAGAAGAAGAAGTCCCAGGGTACACCAGGGTATGATCAAGATCAGTCTGTTGCTTGCGCCTCCCCAGAGACAGGTAGAAGACACTCTCTTGGGGTACAGAGTTTCCTGGCCAAAGCACCAGAAATGAAGTTGTTGTGGGGCACACCAAAAGAGAGACCACACAATTCAAAACTCCAAGCCAATTTGGAGTCTTTATTAGCCAACTGGTGACTGCCTCAGAAACCTCCAAGAAAGAGCAGCCCCCAGAGGTTTTCAAGGTGTGTTTATAAAGGCTAAAATTATGTTGTGGTTTTGCAGTTGCTAGCAAGCAACTGTATCATAGAAGCAGAAAAATGCAGTTAGCTGTTGCCAAAACACATCCGTTCTCTCAGTTTCTTAACATTGGTTATTGTTTAACTCTTGGGGACATTCCACTCCAATGTTGTGGGGACTTTCCCTGCTTGGGCCTGATTGATTTCTCCTGCTCGGGCCTGATTAATTATTCCTCGCCCTCCACATTCCCCACTGTTTTTCTGAGAGAATCAAATCATTGTTTCTTCATTTTGATTATAAATCTGCTGATATTGGGTTCCAAGGACTAATAATTTAACAGTTTGTATTTTTCTTTGCATGTATGAGGTTAGACAGTTGATTATACAGGGCCCGAACATTAAGCTTAATAATACGAGAATTAGGGGCCCTGCTACGGTGGACAAGAGCATGGTCAGTGATAGGGACCAGGAAAATAAGTTTTCATATCACTGGCAGGGGTCCCGTCCACCAGGTCTCCAAGGTGGATGGCTGAAGTTTCTTTATCCAGACCAGGTCTCCAGGCTGCACCTGAAATAGATCTTTTTTAGGGGCAGGATTTGTTGGTCCCAGATGGGCTGCCTTCACCAGTTCCTGAGTTTGCTGGGTGGTAGATTGCAGGACCTGTAATGATTTTAGAAGAGAATGGTTATTTAATTCAACTATTTCCCCCCCCCCCCCAATTTAGGGATTAGTGGAGGTGGTCATTTAAACATGATTTCATATAGGGTAATTCCCTTAACATAGGGAGTACATTTAATGCTTAGGAGGGCAAATGGAAGGAGACTCACCCAGTTTTTTGCCAGTCTCGAGCTTTAGTTTATTCAAAGTTTCTTAACCTGTCCTGAACTCTGTGGCTTATAAATGCAATGTAACCTCCATTTGATATTTAATACTTTTGCTAATAATTGAGTAATCTGGGCGATGAATGCCGGCCCATTGTCAGACCCCATTGCAGTTGGGAGGCCAAGTTGGGGGACAATTTCAGAAACTAGTTTTTTTATTACTATCTGTGCTGTCTCAGTTCTGGTAGGAAATGCCTCAGTTCATCCAGAGAAGGTGTCGATGAAGACTAACAGGTATTTGTATCCATATAGGCCAGGTAATATTTCCGTGAAGTCTACTTCCCACTGCTCTCCTGGGGCTTGTCCCCTCAGCCTGGTTCCTGGAGCATTTCTTTCCCTTGGCTGGAATTTACCTGGGCACAGATATGGCATCTGGACAACACCTGCCGGGCTTGTTGCTGCAATTGGGGGATATAATAATCTCTCTGTAAAAGTTCAGTTAGTTTTGTACTGCCCAGGTATGTACTTTGGTGAACCTGGGTAACTAAATTTTTCCCCAGTTGCTCTGGCACTAGGATTCTCCCATCTGGGAAAATTTTCCAACCATCCAGATCTGTTCTAGTGCCCAGGGTCTTGCCCAATCTAATCTCTTCCCCGGTATATTTTTGAGGGCTCAGCAATACATGCCCCAGCAGAACAGGAAGTATCTGCAATGTCCCCACTGGTTTTTGGGCAAACTCTTTTGTCGTTTTGTCAACCAGGGCATTTCCTCTGGCGATTTGAGTTTTAGCAGTCTGATATCCTTTGCAATGTGTAACAGCTGCCCTTTTTGGCAACCAGATAGCCTCTAGCAAGGCAAGTATTTCTGGTACATTTTTTATTTCCTTTCCTCCTGATGTCAAAAGGCCCCCTTCCTGATATAGTGCCCCATGAACATGTGTAGTTACAAAGGCATACCTGCTGTCTGTGTAGATATTAGCAACCTTCCCCTTTCCTCACCTTAGAACCTGGGTCAGAGCTATTAGCTCAGCCTTCTGGGCTGAAGTCCCATGTCCTAGAGCCTGAGCTCAGATGACCCAGTCCACAGTTAGCACCGCTGCCCCTGCATACCTGATTCCCTCTGAGACATAACTGCTCCAGTCTGTATATAATTCTTTATCAGGATTTGGCCAGGGGTTGTTGGTGAGGTCAGCCCTCAGGTTCGTGAAAGATTCCAAGATCTCGTGACAGTCATGGATGGGCTCGGACAGGTCATCATCTGGAAACAAGTTGACAGGGTTAAGAGCCACCATTTTTAGGAAGCAGATTCTTGGGGGATCCAGTAGCAATATCTGATACTGGGTTATCCAGGCATTTGAGAGCCATCTCTCAGGCGGGCTCCTTAGTAATGTTTCTACTGAATGTGGGGGCCACTATGGGTAAGTCCTGTCTCAGAGTTAATTTAGATGCTTCTTTTACCAAAATGGCAGTGGCTGCAATGGCTCGGAGGCAGCTTGGCCACCACATAGTTTAGTCTTTTAGAGAGGTAGGCAACTGGCCTTTTCCATGGTCCTAGCATTTGGGTAAGGACTCCTTTTGTTATTCCTCAGGTTTCAGTGACATGTAGTTGAAAAGGTTTGGACAGGTCAGGCAAAGTTAAGGCAGGGGTGCTCACAAGTGCCTGTTTCAGTGTTTTAAAAGCTTTTTGCTCAGCCTCAGTCCAGGTTAGAGCTTCCTCATTTCCCCCTGTGCTAGTGTGCAGGGGTTTTGCTATTTCTGCAAATCTGGGAATCCAGAGCTGGCAATATCCAACTGCTCCTAAAATCTCCCTTACCTGCCTTTTTGTTTTTGGTTGAGGTATTTTTAAGACAGCTTCAATCCTATTAGAAGACAGAGCTCTTTTTCCCCCTTCTAATTCATACCCTAAGTATGTTGCTGAACTGGTGCAGAGTTGGGCCTTTTTGGCTGAGGCCCAATAACCCAACTGGGCTAGTTCCTGTAACAAGTTTTTGGTTGCCTTTTTGCAGTTTGACAGATTATTAGCTGCCAGTAAGAGGTCATCCACATATTGTAAGAGGGTTATCTTTGGATGCTCTTGTCTAAAACAAGCCAGATCCTGGCTTAAGACCTCATCAAACAGGGTGGGAGAATTTTTGAAACCTTGTGGCAACTGAGTCCAAGTTAGTTGCCCAGAGAACCCCCGCTCTGGGTCAGTCCATTCAAAAGCAAAGATGAGTTGACTTACCACAGCCAGGAGAAGTGAAAAGAAGGCATCCTTTAAGTCCAGAATAGTGTATACCTGCTGGCTGGGAGGTAACAAGCTCAAAAGCGTGTATGGATTAGGCACAGTGGGGTGAATAATTTCAATTCTTTTGTTTACCTCTCGGAGATCTTGCACTGGCCGGAAATCATTGGTCCTGGGTTTTTGGACCAGGAGAAGGGGGTGTTCCAGGCTGAATGGCAGGGGACTAGAATACCTGCTTCCAGGAGTCTTTTGATATGGACTGCAATGCCTTTTTTAGCCTTTAAGCTTATTGGGTATTGTCAGGCTTTGATTGGGGTGGTGGTGCTAGTCAGCTGGACAACAATAGGGGGCCAGTGGTTGGCTAATCCTGGTAGGTTAGTTTCTGCCCATATGCCTTGTATGTTTTCTTTAAATTTCCACAAATATGGGCCTGGGGCCAGCAGCACCACTTCTGCAGTAAGTAAATACTCTTCCAATAAGGGGCAAGTGAGGAGGATTGCTGAGGGGCTTGTATTGAAGGAGAGCTTGGCCAAATCGCTTTTGAAAGAGATGGTGGCTTGTAATTTCTGGAGAAGGTCTCTCCCCAAAAGGGGGTATGGACACTCTGGCATTATAAGAAATGAGTGGGTGACAGTTCCTTCCCCAAGGTTAGTGATAGTCCATGGGTAAGACTTTGTCTTTCCCAGTGCTCCCTGTATGGGGATTTTTTTCTTAGATATGGGCCCTTCTGCCTGATGGAGGTTGGAAAATGTCACCGCAGTATCCACAAGAAATTTTATAGGCTTGCCCCCAATTTCTAAGGTGACCTTGGGCTCCTGGGGACTCAACAGAATGAAGCCCCGGGCCTGTCAGTTCACCTCTTCAACTAGAATGTGGACTGGTTTCAGTCCTTTAAGTTCTCTTTTAGAACATTCATTTTTCCAATGTCTGGTTTTTTTTTTGCAGTAGGCACATTGGTTTGTACCTAGACCCAACCTTTTTCCTTGGTTTCCCTTTCTTTTTTACAATGGTTTCCCATCTTCCTTTTTGTTTTTCCTGTTCAGCCATTGAGGATACTAAAATTTTGGCTATGCTTTTAGACTGCATGGTCACGGGGTCATCTCTGTTATTAAAAGTCTTTTGGGCAATCTCTATCAGCTCGGACAGCACTTTACCATCAAATCCTTCTAATTTCTGTCATTTTTTTCTTATATCTGGGGCTGACTGGGTGACAAATGCTATATTTATGGCTTGCCTATTTTTGGGTGCCTCTGGATCTATAGGGGTATACAAGTGGTATGCCTCAAGGAGGTGCTCAAGGAAAGCAGCTGGAGATTTGTCCAGCTTTTGTATGGTTTCACTTACCTGAGACAAGTTGATCGGCTTCTTGGCTGCCACTTGTATTCCCTGGAGCAGAGCCTGGTGATACCGATCGGAAGCCTCCTTACCTCTATCAGTGTTGGGGTCCCATCTGGGATGGGTGGAGGGGAACATAGCCTCTAATCAGGTTGATTCAGTAGTAGGTTGTCCATCAGGTCCAAGAATTAACTTCCTCACCTCTCTCCTGACTCGGTCTCATTCCTCAGAGGTGAAGAGGGCCTGGAGCTGTTGGCAGTCATCCCAGGTGGGCTGGTGGGTAAAAGACAGTCTCCAAGGGGAAGATGAGCCCTTGGGGCTTTTCAGAGAAAGAGGGATTCTGTTTTTTTTTTTTTTTTTTGAGAGATGTTTATTAAGAAGGCCATTTTGGCTCTGCCGGGGTGGGGGGGGCTCTTTCTTTTTGGGGCTCCAGGCAAAACCGTAACCACTTGGGTTTCTCTGTTAAAATTTTAATACAAATTAGTATATAGGGGATTTTGTCAGGGTGGCCTGGATTACCAAAAACTGCTCTTTGGACTTTATAAGCCACAGATAGATCTGTGGTTCCCTCAGGAGGCCACCTAGGACCAAAAATTGGCCACTTCCATGAGCAGAATTTTTTCAAGTTGAGGGCATTGACAGGGGTTCCGTAGTCTCCAGCCCTCTGCTGAAATTCATGGAAACTTTTCAATAAAACATTGAAGTGGAGTACAGACAGATGAACTTGACTGACCCATGGCAATTATGACAAAAACAACACAGAATGTGATGAGACCAACAACTGAGAGGAGGGGCAAAATGAACCAAGACAAACAAAAACCTTATCCCTAATAGATTCCTAACCAGAATCCTGGGCAACGTCTTGCTCTGAGACTGGACCTTGGAAGTAATGCTGCGTCCAGTCTTCCAGAGGTCCCCACTGGATCTAGTAACAGATCTGTACTCACTGGTGAGGTTTCCATAAACAGATGACTCCACCAGATTTTGTATAATTTTGGAGGGTCCTGTAGAACCGGTCCAGTTCCTGGTCCTTGCCTAGGGTGGAGGAACGTCTCTCTGAGGCCTTCCCCTAGGCCGGACCTCAGTTCCGGGGGTGGTCCCCAGGACCTGTGGTCACCAGGTGTCCTGTTAGGGATGATCTCGCTGGGGCCTCCAAATGTTGTGGGATGCAGCAAAAGAGAAACCATACAATTCAAAACTGCAAGCCAATTTGGAGTCTTTATTAGGCGACCGGCGACTGCCTAAGAAACCTCCAAGAAAGAGGATTCAGAGAGCAGCCCCCAGAGATTTTCAAGGTATGCTTATAAAGGCTAAAATTATGTTGTGGTTTTGCAGTTGCTAGCAAGCAAGTATATCATAGAAGCATAAAAATGCCATTAGCTGTTGCCAAAACACATCCCGTTCTCTCATTTCTTAACATTGGTTATTGTTTAACTCTTGGGTACATTCCACCCCAATGTTGTGGGGACTTTCCCTGCTTGGGCCTGATTGATTGCTCCTGGCCCTCCACAAAGTAAGGAAAACTCTGAACACCACCCAAGAAAGCACTGAAGCCTCTGAAAAGTGAACCAGCTTTTTATTGTTGTGGCAGACTCAGAGGACTTCTGTACAAAGTCTGAGCCCTGGATATACTTTGTCTCCAGATTATATAGGCTAGCAAGCAAGGCGGGAATTACCATGGGAAAGGACAGGGGTGGTGTTAAACAGAACTTTCAGGGTGGGAGTTACTGTGGGAATGGACAGGGGTGGTGCTATAAGCTCTGACTCATAGCTGATTTCTTTTGTCTGGAATGAAGGTGGGCCTCGGCATGTCTGGGTGTGCCTGGAAGATGCAGCAGATGCTTTGCTTCACTACCTCTTTCAGAAAGCATGTTTTTACACATTCTTGAGAGTACACAAATTCATAAAGCCATTTTAGTAAGGAAATACAGCAATAATACTGGAGACACTCTTTTGAACTAGCTAATAAACCTATAAAATTGTCTAAACTAAGGCACCAAAAAATAGGTTACCTTCACTCAGGAAAGGCCAGTGGGTCAGGAATACCTTTGTCAGCTGGGTAATCATCT
The DNA here is from genome assembly GCF_023851605.1 of Tamandua tetradactyla. Lineage (NCBI taxonomy): Eukaryota > Metazoa > Chordata > Mammalia > Pilosa > Myrmecophagidae > Tamandua > Tamandua tetradactyla. The sequence goes on from NC_135340.1 coordinate 86,491,657, forward strand.
GGTTGGCACCTGCCAATCCCTTGCTCCTGGGCTCTGTTGCCTTCAGCCTCTGTTCCTGTGTGGTTTCCCCACTTTAATTTCCCAGGGCTGGCTTTCATCTCTTGGCTTCCCTTGCTCTCTCCAGTTTCTGGCTTGTTTGACATCTCATGGCAACTTTTGCTGGGCTCCAAGCATCTCCAAACATCCATGTCTCTGTTCTCCAAATGTCAACATCTTTATCAGCTCTGCTCTGAAGTTTCTGTCAGCTCTGTCATTTCACACTCTCTCCAAAATGTTTCCTCTTTTAAAGGACTCCAGTAAACTAATCAAGACCCACCATGAATGGGTGGAGTCAAATCTCCTTCTAATCAGAAGGTCACACCCTCAAGTGGGCATGCCATGTCTTCATGGAGATAATCTAATCAAAAGTTTCTGCTCTACAGTATTGAATTATGATGAAAAGAAACAACTGGCTCCACTAGATTGAATCAGGATTAAAACATGGCTTTTCTGGAGTACATAATATTTACAAACCAGCACAGTTATTTATCAATCTGCAGATCATGCACTCACATTGATAGATACTATTATTTATCCCCTTTTCCTTTATCCATCCTACCATTAATGGGTATATGTGAGTTTCATAGGTTTTAACCTTTGTAAGTAGTGCTTCTATGAACATTTTTGCCCATGTATTTGAAGACCATATGAAAGAATTTCTGTTAGAAGCGACCCAGGATTATAAATGCCAAGTTACAGGACATGATTATGTTTATGTTTCTTATAAACTACCAAAACATTTGCAGATGGATTGTCCCAATGCACACACTTCCAACTCCTATGAGAATTTCAACATTAAGTTAAATTCTATGTTCCACAATTTCAGTATTTTCTGTTGCTCAAGTTAACTGAAATATTTCAGAGTTTTAAAAGAAAACTTTCTCAATATGACGTATCATCTTAAAATAATTTTAAAAGCAGTTGCTCATGAAGGGAACATTGTGTCTCAGTGCCCATCACTATGAACTTACAATGGGCTCCTCCTTTTAAGGTTTCAGTACATTTATTGTGGAAGTCTCTGACTATGGCATTCCAGGTGGAAAGTAGAAACTATCCTTATTGTTGTTGCTGCACAACTTCATGATTTGAATCTTATTAGCAAATTGTGGTTCATTGAGTGACAAAAATGTTAAACCATATTAAATAATAGCCATGCTAAGGTCCCTTGATTGGAAGGTGTACCTGTCCTCTTCCCTTATCACTGCAGTAGAGGCTGTGGGTGAATGGAGGTGCAAGGTTACCCTGAAGAATGAACTGTTTCATCAACTCCCCATCCCATGTACTCTATTGCCCATTATGAACAATTATCTATTTTGAACAGACATATTGTATCTTTTGCTATAGTATATTTATCATTGTGAATCTGCAAACATCCCTGTCGCCTATACTTGTGTCCTCAGATGATGATAGGAACCATGTTTTTCTACTCCTGATATGATTTGGTACTTCCCACTACAAGCACACACAGACAAAATGTCTCAGATGACAAATGAGGATCTCAAATAAACTCTCAAAACTTCTTTTATGAGGCTTGGGTGAGACCTGGAGCTTTCTGAAGCTGAAGTACACAAGTGTGTGGATGACACAAAAATTTGTCTCCAAAAACTGGTTATACTATGGCCAAGTCAGCAGAAGATGAGTCTTTTCTTATCCACTACTCAGTGACCTCCCTTATTGCACTACCCACAGCCCATTCACATGTTTTTTAGTAAAATATCTGTAGCAAAGAGAAGAACTTTCCAGATTATAATTTTTACCATATTGCAGATGATCTCTGAGTGATAAACTGTGCTCTCTATTTATAAGGTTAAATAAAAATTCTACATTAAACATTCAAATTTATCTCAAGCAATTAAATCTTGCAAACAAATTGCACAGCTGTTCTTTAAGGGAAAATTGAATCCGAGAGAAAAGTGCCCAACAGTCAAAGACATATTGTGAATTTTAATGCAATATTTTGCCTGCTGAAGTGGGTGAATTTCTTCATGGGTCACTTTGAATATTTAATGCTTTGGAGATTTTAAAGTATGTTTATTGAGATGTATTCACACACCATACAATCCAGCCACAGTATACATGAATGGCTCACAGTATCATCAATAGTTACACAATCAATTTAGAGCATTTCATTATTCAAAAACCCCACAATATTCCTTATCTTTTATTCATCCCTATTCATTGGCACAGCATTGATATAGTAAATATGTTACTGTTGATGAAAAATATTAAAATATTACTAATTATAGCCCATAGTTTGCAATAAATATATCTTCCCATATACTACTCTATTATTAGCTACTTGGAATAGTGGCGTATATTTGTTCTAGTTCATGAAAGTATATTTTTATACTTGTACTGTTAATTATGGTCATTGTCTACCACAGGGATAATTGGGTTATGTTTTATCCTCTCTTTTCCTTCTAGTAAAGGAGCACATCTCTAAATTTATCCTTTCAACTACAATCACACATATAATTCTGTTCTTTTAATTACCCTCGCCATAATGGGCTACCATCACCTCTATCCATTCCCAAACATTTAAATTCAACCTAGTTAAAATCTTGCACACATTAAGCATCTGCTCCCCATTCTCTACTCTCATTCTATTTCCTGATAACCTATATTCTGGATTTTAATTCTATGAGTTTACTTACTATAATTAGTTTATCTTAGTGAGATCATACAATATTTGTCATTTTGTGTCTGACTGATTTTACTCCATTTAATGTTGTCAAGGTTGGTCCATTTTCCATGCTTCAAGACTTCACTCATTCTTACTCCTGAATAATATTCCTTTGTATGTATTTACAGCATATTGTTTATCCATTCATCAGTTGATGGATACATGGGTTGCTTCCATCTTTTGGCAATTGTGAATAATGCCACTGTGAACATATTTGCATAAATGACTGTTTGCACCCCTGCTTCCAGTTATTCTGAGTACATACTAAATAATGGGATTGCCAAGTCATTTGGCAGTTCTACACTCAGCTTCTGGAGGAACCGTCAAGCTATATTCTGCAGCGGCTGTACCATTTACATTCCTACCAGCAGTGAAGTGTTCCTATTTCTCTATGTCCTCTGTAATACTCATAGTTTTCTATCGAATAGTTGCCATTCTAGTAAGTGTGAAGTGATATTTCACTGATTTGCATTTCTCTAATAGCTAGTAATGTTGAGCATCTTTCTCCTATACAAATTTTAGGTTGTCCATGTTTGTAGGAAATTGTCCGTTTCATCTAAGTTATTTAGATTGTTGGCATAAGTTGTTTGTGGTGTCCTCTTTTGATCATTTTCATTTCTGTGGGGCCCATGGCAATGACCACACTCACATTTCTGACTTTACTTATTTTCAAATTCTTTTTTCTTTGTCAAAATAACTGTTGTCCATTTTAATTGTGTATTGTTGATTTTATTACATTGTATTTTTCTCAATTTCATTTATTTCTTCTTTAATATTTGCTTTGGGATTAGTTTGCTTATATTTTAATTTGTTCTGCAGGTGTGCACTGTTTTTATTTTAGCTCTATTTTTCTTTTTAATTTAGGTGTTCTGGTATATAAGTTTCCATCTCAGCATGGCCTTCACTGCATCCCATAAGTTTTGCTGTGTTGTTTTCTCATTTTCATATATCTTGAGATGTTTTCTAATGTCCCTTGCAATTTCTTCTTTGATCATTGATTGTTTAAGAGTGTGTTGTTTAACCTCCATATATTTGTGACATTTCTCATTCTCTGCTATTGATTTCTAGCTTCATTCCTTTAAGATCAGAGAAAGTGCTTTGTATAATTTCAGTCTTTTAAAATTTATTGAAACATTGTTTTTTGATCCAACGTATCATCTATCCTGGAAAATTATAAATGAGCATTTAAGAAAGTGTTTATGCTGATGTTTAGTGGTGTAATGTTCTGTAAATGTCTATTCACTTTAGCTCATTTATCATTTCACTCAAGTTCTCTGTTTCTCTATTGATTCTGTCTAGATGTTTTATTTATTTATGAGAGTGGCATATTGAAATCTCCAATGATTATTGAAGACATGCCTATTTCTCCCTTCAGTTCTGCCAGTGTCTGCCTGATTAGATATATAACTATGTGTTATTGTTTATTTTTTCTTGGTGGATTGTCCTTTTTATTAATGCATCATGTCCTTCCTTGTCTCATAATATTTTTCTATTTAAAATCCATTTTGTTCAGTATTAGTGTAGCTATTCCAGCTATTTTTGCTTATAGTTTGCATGGAATATCTTTTTCTAGCCTTTCAGTTTCAACCTATTTGTATCCTTGTGTTTAAACTGAGTCTCTTTTAGACAATATACACAGATTATATTTCTACCAATCTGTATCTTTTGGTTGGAGAGTTTAATCCATTAACATTTAATGTTGTTACTGTAAAGGCAGTATTTACTTCAAACATTTTATCTTTTTGCTTTTATATGCCATATCTTATTTTTGCCTCTCTTTTTATGCTCTTTTTATGGTCAGTTACCCTTACATATAATCATTTCTACACTGTCATGCAAGCCTCTCTCTGCATCTTTTCTATTCAGCTGGCAGAACTCTCTTTAGTATTTCTTGTAAGAAACATTTGACCCTACTCAAAATTTTCCATTATTTTCTCTACCTGTTCTTTTGTCCATTAAATTTTGAATGTCCTTTCTTCTAGGTCACTTTTGCCTGTTCAAATCTGCTGTTGTATCACTCTTGCATATTTTTCATTTCATCTGTTGTGCTTTTCATTCCTATAATATCTGTTACTTTACCTTGCATAGTTCCAAATTCTCCTTTATGCTCATCTAGTGTCTTTTTAAGATCCTTTATCTCTTTAACCCTATCTTCCTTGATCTCCTTGAATTGTTTTAAGGGATTTGTTTGAATATCTTTGAACACATAAAAACAAAACTAGAATGTGGTCAACATATTTTCAGCAAGGATATTTGTTGCTTACATATATGCAAGCACTGGCCTATTGACTTAATGTCGCTTCATACTACTTAAAAAATTCAGCATTCAGAATATCCATGTCACTAGACAATTTTACATTGTTATAGGATGTTATTTTAATAGTAAACCTTATTCAGAATTCTTGACTCTGATGAGCTATGGGCAAAATGTTCCATATATTGTACTTCATTTTCCACTGAATTTTCTAATGTGAAATCCAGCTGAGAATTTTTCGATATTGACTTTAAAAGGATTGTTTCATCAGCATAAGAATATCAATGCTAAAGGAATGAATGATCACTGAAGATATATTTTCATTTCTGACACTGAGTTTTATATAGTGTGAATTTCCACTTCTCCTGAAAGTGTTGCAGTATGAATAAGTGATTTTGCATGGGTTTTCATGAATAATATCTCCAGCATGAATTATCTGCCCTCCCTCAAGGGGCTTCATCCTCTGCTGAAGACCTGTGTCTCTGTCAGTAGGAGTACTGGATGAAGTCTCTTCCACTTTCATTACATGAAAGTCCCTCCAATTTCATTACATGTATAGCAAGAGTTCTCTCATACTGTATATTATCAGGCCATCTTGCCAAAGGATTTGCTACATAGATGATATAGATTCTTGGTATGAATTGGCTTAGATCAATGAAATAGTCAAAATGACTAAAGGCTATACCAGACTTCTTACAAACAGTGTTTCTTCGCTTCACACTCATGCAATCTAGTGTCTGAACATTGAAACCTTTCACAGATATTTCATAGGGTTTGTTTTCAATGAACTTCTCTTATGTTGACTAAGTTTACAAAAATAAACTAAGGTTTTTTGCATAGATGATATTCCTATGGTATATCTCTCCTATGGTATAACATGAGTTATCTTATGTTTTCTAAAGCCAGAATAATGGGTGAAGGGTTTCTCACATAAATAACATCCATATGGTTTCTCTCCAGTGTGAGTTCTATTGTAATGTGTAAGGCCAGAGATTTGAATAAAGGGTTTACCAATTAGATGACATTCATATGATTTACTTTTAGTGTGAATTTGCTTTTGTTGCTTAGATGATGGCTGGTTACTGAGAGCCTTTCCAAATAGATTGTTGAAGTGGGAGTCCTTTACCTTTGTGAATTAACATATGTTGATTTATTTTGCAACTGCAAGTGAAATCTTCTGACAATTCACTACATGTAATGTCATTATTTTCAGATTGAATTTCATATTCTGGGAAGTAGATAAAAGATCATAAAAGGTTTGTCAATAAAAATCAATTCACATATATAGAAATCTTAGACAAATCATTAAGTGACAGTCTTCAATTAAAATCCTTGCCATGTTAGTTATATGCCATGTTATTCTCCTGCATGGCCAGATAGCAACTCTTCTTATAATGCAATTTTATTGAGGTATCTTATATACTCACATATACCATAATCCTCCAAATGGTACAGTCAGTGGTTCACAACATCATCAGATAACTGTGCATTCATCATCATAATCAATTTTTGAATATATTCATATTCAAAAAAATAAAAATAAGTATTAAAGTAAAAATAAAAGAACAAAATAACATTCCAAACATCCCATGCCAACATATTATTGATTTATTTGACTTTGTCTTTTTTCTTACTCATCTCTCCATATACTGAGTAAAGGAAGTATCAGTCACAAGATCTTCACAATCACATGGTTATACCTTAAAAGCTCTGTAGTGACTCAATCATATTCAAGAATCAAAACTATCATATGACAAGTAAACAGTTCCAGATACTTTCTGCAGAAGTCTTTCTCAATCCCATGATGTCAGGGCCAGGCTCATCCCTGGAATTGATGTCCCATATTGCCAAGGAGAATTATACCTCTGAGAGTCCCCACATAGTGGGGGAAGGCAGTTGAATTCACCTGCAGAATTGGCTTAGAGAAAGAGGCCAAACCTGAGCAACAAAAGAAATTTTCCTCCATTAGAAAGTAGTAGAAGTGCATAAGTCACAATGTCTCAAAATCTCCATAGGATTAGAAGATTCAAATAATGTAGAATGAAGAATTTTGTAGGAAACCTATTTTCTCAATCTAATATGTTAGTAAAGTTGCCACTGAAATCTTATCCTTTTTAGTAATCCCAAGCTGTAAAATCCCTGTATTCATAATTTATAGATATGAAGGGTCTTCTAAGCTGTAAATTCTCCACTAAAATCCTATGAAGTATGATGCATTTCATGGACAAATGATGAGATTGTCCAGAACAAAATTCAGATTAATTTATGCATTTGTACCCAAGGCTAGAACAACAAAGGTTGTATTAACCATGCTTGGTTATTAATTTGGTTATTTAATACATCAATACTTAATGACCCTACAGATTAAGGCTGATTTACCTGTTTGACAATTAAATGAACAGAGGTTCAGAAATCTTTAATAATATTAAAAATTACATGGCTAGAAAAAGGCAATCAAAGTTTATTTTTTTTCTTCCTTTTTCCCTATGGCAAATTCTTCAAAGCTTACACCTAGGTTTACTTGGAATGCCACCTTACATTTTGTTAATGAGGGTCACAAACTATTGTCCAAATCTCCTTTTCATATAATATGTTCACACAATTATGCCCCCTGCCCATGTTCTCCTCCACTCAGGAAGCTTCATAGAATTGAATCCACTCTCCAAACATCAGCCACTAACTCACCTGGTGCATACTGACCAGTATAATGCACATTTACTCATTTCAACGATACTTATTGAGAACATTTCTCATGTACTTCTGAGTATTTACCTTCAATAAGAACCATTTCAATTACCTGCCTTGCCTATGACTTGATGGACAGAACATGACTAAGATGTTAATTAGGTCAAAACACAATGTTCTTTTCCTTCAGGTCCCTCATAATTTGTCATTACACATTTATTTGTTGGTATGTTTGTTTGTCTCTCTTACTGGTCTAACTGAATCAAACTATTCCCTGAATGACTCTAGGTATTCTGTTTGAAAAATACTAAGGGATTATGAATCCAGAGAAACTGTATGTCCACAGTAATCTAACCTAGACTTAGATGGCCTAGGCCCAAATACTTGCAGTCAAATCAAATACTTACATTATGATTAATAAAATCACTTACAAAATAAATAAGGACTGCCCCTTGCTGTTAAAATTCTTTCTTACTCAACAGAACCAAAATAGACCTCAAGTGTAAAAACCACAAAAGCCTTATTGATGATACATTCACACATTCCAGTGCTCAGCCCTATTTTCTCACTCTAGAAAAAGGACCATTTTTGTGGAGGATTCTCCTTTGATGCAGTTGATGGTGTCATTAGTCTTGTAACCTAGAAGACATACCCTGATTAATTCTGCTGACAGTGAAGATACATCTAACTAAGGCATACCTTATTTAACCCAATCTTTACCCTCAAATTAGATAAATCACATAGATGCAGTTAAGAAAACAGATTGCGTCCTTTAATTCCTTCTAAAACCTCAATATCAACCTTAATATGTTTTCCCAGAGGTCTCAATGTTTTCTGGATTCTGCTACATGTAGAATGCTTCAAAATAAGCATAGCAAACAGTTTAATATGGTTATATTGTTATTTAATTGACAGACTGAGAAGCTCTTTGAGCCCAAGCAGTGACCATTCAAGCCCTCTCTATGAGAAGTATAAAGTTTGTCTAAGACATCATATCAAATTGAAAAAATTGTGTTAAGATTGAGCAGAATTTTATGGAAATGTGTGATTCTTGATTAAAAGATACAATCATAGACAAATCATTTAAGAAGGGGAACATTATTACAATTTTTCAAAATTTTTAAATAAAATCAAACATCTCCAAGTCAAAGACTTATTCACGGAAGGAATAATAATACACAATAAAATAAATTATTTAATAAATAAAATAATACATGGAAAAATCACAAATCTCACAGGATAAATTAAGAATATTATGCTGATAAATTTCCACTAAAATATTGGATAATCTGAAATGGTTATTAAAATAGCTAGAAAATATACTTACAATAATAGCTGTCATAACTTAAACTACATACTCAAAAATACTCTTCCTTAAGTTAGATATGAAGCATGAAAATAATTTTAAATGGAAAAAAGAAATCTTAGAAATCACATAATAGGTCCTCAAAGAAAATGAGACAAAAATACTTTGTATTGTTGAATACTTAAGAAAATTCACTGTCATTGCTAAGGCTTAAATTATGCTTTAAAAGTTTTTTAAACTGAAAACAAAGAATGTAGGTTCTCATTACTTTAAACAGTTGGGATCAAACATTTATCTTTTTTTTCATCTTATCCTCAGTAATCCCAATTCTGGGGTTCACTGAAAGAATTCCAGTCAGTGAACATTGATGGCTTTTATTTAATCACCCATGAAACTGACTCAGGAATCTCCCATCTGCTGCCTAACTAATCCCCAGTTTTTATAAACTGGTCACTGACTTGTTTAGAGCTCCTCAAATACTTTCCTCATAGGTGGTCTTCTTCAACATTAATTCCAGAGCATGAGCTTTACTAAAAAGAAAATATAGAATACAGTGCCTGTCATTCTGTCAATACAGATTCTGAGCTATATTGTATACCACACTGTGATGTGCAAAGTTGAGACAAACAGACTTGATACATGCTCTTCTGAAGTTCACTGAGAGATGAGACAATAAAAAAAAATTCTGTGCAGTTAGTACTCTGATAGAGACATAGAGGTTTTGGTGGGCTCTAGATAGGTACCAGTTTTGGACTTGAATATTTAAACTTTTGATATGTTAGCCAGTATCTAAAAGAAAGCCCTGTTGGGTATGGTAAGGTATTCCAGGAATAAGTGGTTGCATAAGCAAATCACTAATGCAGAAGAATCTATTGCTCCCCTCCCACCCCACAGAAAACATTAGAGTGTTCATATCTCAGATCTTGCTGAGAGAAGATGTGCACAAATTGCTTAGGAAAAAATAAGTTTTTTTTTCTCTGCCCTTAGAGACCACCATTCAAGGAAAAGCAAGGATTTAAGACCTCCCTAGGTCTAAACTTACATAGGATTAAAGTACTCATGATCCAGGATCAGTAATTGTTTGAACTCATGGGTGGTTTCTGGACTAAAAGTGCTCCAAGACAATTTCATTCCTCTTGTCATGTTCCTGCCCTACCACAACCCATCTGTCTTCCTGATAAGTGGAGTCTCTGTGATGTGGATCCCTGCAGGGGTGATCCTGCAGGGGCACAGAGGAGATAGAATCATGACCTTATATAGGTAACTTTTATATAGTTATAAAGGTCTACATGAAACTCTCTCAGTGCCACTGTAGAGACCTAAAAACCTCTGCTTTTCTGAAAAGGCATGGCATTTTGGTGTCAATCCAGTTAGAAATACAACACATTTTTAGACTCATGAGATAAGGTTGGAGACTCCATGCCTAGTATCATGATGAAGATATATGAGAAGAAGGTGGTGGAAATTGATACAGGTACAGTAATGACCTATTTCAGAATTTTGGCACAAACAAAAGACACAAAGTATATTGGAAAAAGAAACATGGATCACATATGTAAACAGAGATATCAGCATCACCATTTAATGAAAAAGCTTTTAAAATTCTAAGATCAAATGAGATTTTGGTTTTTTAATTTATTTTTTGTTTTATTTTCTGGTTTTCTTACCCAGCCAAATTATCATAGTACAGAATAAGAACAGTTAGACACCCATGCCTGTAACTAATTCTCAGCTTACAACTTATGAGAAAGTTACTGCACAAAAGTTACTACAAGGAAAGAAGAGTTAAAATGGGAATATTAGGGACTCCTCAAGTAGACAATCAATCTGTGGCAGAAGGAAAAAAGATGCAGTGACATGTGAAATTGTCCACCAGGGTCAAGGCCCAGCAGGCCCTGAGAACTCAGGACTGGAGCAAGAATAGGTAGGGCTGCAAAAAATAAGATTGTCAGGTGAGAAATATAGATATAGTAGTTTATGACTTGAATTTTACTAGTTGGAAAGAAGTAACAGTAATAATTTTCAAATTATTTTGAAATGGTAGGGAAGATAAATGATGGTAGTAAAAATGATGGAAGATAAATGGTAGGGAAGATAAATCAGCAAGCAAAAATTCCTGATTTACAGAAAAATACTTTCATAATGAAAAATAAAAGCTACAAGGCAGCAATAAGTATTATTTATGCAGCCCAAGCAATGTAAACAGAGTTAATTTAACAAAACTCATGCTATCATTTTATTTTTGGAAAAGATTAGGGCATGGTGTGGAATCACAACTACTCATCTTTGAAATACAAAGACATCTATAGATTGAGTAAAAATTGGTAAAGGTAAAATTAAAAATTGAAAACATTATCCAATAACTGAGATATACAAAGAAGCATTAAAATAATTGAAAATAGTTACCTTTGGGAAGTAGAGTTGAGGATGTGAACAAACAGAGCAGGAAAGACATTTCTTTTTCTTATCCTAATGATGGCTATATTATTCAACATCTTAAACTTAATAGATTTGAGATGGTATCTCACTATGGTTTTCATTTGCATTTACCTAATACCTAATGAATATGCACACCTTTTCATGTGCAATTTAGCCACCTAAACTTCCTCTTTGGAAAAATGTCAATTCATATATTTTTTCCAATTTATACTCCCATTGCTTGTTCTTCTAATGTTGATTTGTAAGATTTCTTTATATATATTGGATAACAAAACCTTATCAAATACATGGTTACCAAATATTCTCTCCCATTGAGTTTGCTGCCCTTTCACCTTCTTTGAAGCACAGAAGTGCTCAATCTTGAGGAGTTCCCATTTATCTATTTTTGTCTTTCATTGGCTTCACTCTCTCTAAGCCCAACTCTACAAGTGAAATCGTTGCCCTCCCCTCTATGTGGGACATGACATATAAGGGTGAAAGTCTCACTGGAAGTGTGAGAGATGATTTCCAGGGATGAGTCCAGCCCTGGTGCTGGGGGATCAACTATGCTATCCTCACCAAAACGGGGAAAACAAGTGTAACAAATAAGGTATCAGTGATTGAGAGTTCAAACAGAGTCTAGAGGTTGCTCTGGAGGTCATTCTTATGCACACTTTGGTTAGCCATTGCTACCTATTATAACTCGCCAAACCCCAACCAAAACCATTCCAAAGTCAATCCTAAAGAACACCTAGGACAATATATAAGATTCTACAAAGATCCAAGGCACTAACGTAACTTTCCAATAACCTACAACCTCCAGATGGGTGCCTGGACCAGATAAGTCCTGAAACCTAGAGGGGTCAGCCTCTCCAGAACATCAACTAATTCCATCCCCTTATCCCATTTTAATGACAACCTCTTTCAACATGAAAAATTATAATGGGCATAGCCAAAATTCCCCTAAAGAGTGGGAGAAAGATAAAAAATGATGGTGGAGTTATACAGAGAAGGTAGGTTTTCTAGTTTGCTAGCTGCCGAAATGCAACACACCAGAGATGGATTGGCTTTTAATAAAAGGGGGTTTATTTTGTTAGTTCTTCAGAGGAAAGGCAGCTAACTTTCCACTGAGGTTCTTTCTTACATGGGAAGGCATAGGATGGTCTCTGCTGGCCTTCTCTCCAGGCCTCTGGGTTCCAACAACCTTCCCTGGGGTGATTTCTTTCTGCATCTCCAAAGGCCTGGGTTGAGCTTTGAGCACCAAGATGAGGTATGCTGAGCTGCTTTGGCTGTGCTATGTTGAGCTCTCTCACTTAAGCACCAGCCAATTAAGTCAAACCTCATTCATTGCAGCAGGCATGCCTCCTAGCCAACTGCAGATGTAATTAACAACAGATGAAGTTCACATACCATTGGCTCATGTCCACAGCAACAAAACTAGGTGCCTTCACCTGACCAAGTTGATAACTGAATCTAACTACCACAGTAGGGTTTAACAAATGAGTATGATTGCTGAATCATTGTATTACTATTTCTTTTAGTCTCCAGTACCTTAGAGCAGTTAGAAGTAAAAACTTAAAATAGTGGAATTGTAACTCATACCAAACTCCACTTTGAAATTTATTGCTTTTTTTGTATACACATTATTTTTCACAAAAACAAGAAAAAAATTCAATTGTTATGATAAGAAAAAAAATATTCCTTCTAGCCTCCAATGGTTTCCTCCACTTAGAATGAAAAATCTGAGATGACAGAATGGCAGCCCATGACAAACTCTTGATCTGTCCTGTAACTACTTATTGAAGAGTGCTTTGAAGATTATTGCTTTTTTTTCCTTTGCTTTGTATATATTTTATATTATACAATAAAAAAGTCAAAAATAAAATAAAATAAGAATACTCAAAGCCAAGAAAAGCGTAAAAAAAAAAAGCTACTTCTTGAAGACGTTTCTTTATATTTCTTGTAGGAGTTTTATGGCTCCTATATTTAGGTCTTTTATCCACTTTTAGTGAATTTTTGTATAGGGTGTGAGATAGTGGTCCTCTTTCATTTCTTTTTATTATGACTCTCCAGTTCTCCCAACAGCATTTATTGAAGAGACTGTTCTATTTCTGTTGAGTACATATGGGAGCCTTGCTAAAAATCAATAACCATGGATATAAGGGTCTATTTCTTTTCATAGTGCCCCATGACACAGCAATTTCAGTACTCAGCATGTATCAAGAAGGTCTGAAAGCAGGGATATGAGCTGACATTTGCACACCAATGTTCATAATGGCATTGTTCACAGTTGCCAATGATAGAAACAATCCAAGTATCCCATCAACAGATGAGTGATAAGCAAAATTTGGTATATGTATATGATGGATTATGAAGCAGTAAGAAGGAATGAGGTCCTGAAGCATGTGACAACATGGATGAACCTCAAAGATGAAATGCTAAGGGATAAAAGCTGGACACTAAAGGACAGATGTTGTATGATTTTACTAATATGAGCTAAGTAGAATATGTAAACTATGAGTCTTAAAATGTAAAATATAGGATACCTAGAGAAAGACAGAAGCTAGAGAAAGGGGATCAGTTACCTAATATGCTTAGAATTGTTAATGAGTTTGACCTTAAATGTTTGGGAATGGATAGGAATGATGATAGCTCATTATTGGGATTGTAACTGTAGTACCATATTGTAGGTGAATTTGATGGAAAGGAGTTGTTTAAAGTCATGTATGTTACTGATTAATGCTACAAATATAAATAATTTTTTTCATTAGTTATTACAAATGTACAACACTTATACAAAGGGCTAACAAGAGTGTTACATGGGGAACTTATCTACTGTAAGCTATGGACTATAATTAACAGTAATACCTTAATATTATTTCATCAGCAGTAACAGGTGTACCACACAAATACTAGGGGACAATGGTGAGGTAAATAAGGGATATGGGGTGTCTTCTGTTTTCTTTTGTTTATGTCCCTTATTTTTCTCTTTGAAGCAATGAAAATGGTCTAAAATTGTGTGTGATGATGACTGCACAACTAAGTGATGATACTGTGAGACAATGTATAATTTGAATGGGATACATGGTATGTGACCAAAACTCAATAAAATCTGAAGATTTAAAAAATAATATTTGACATAACTCTTGGAAACTGCCAAAAGTTTACAGCAATTAAGTGAAGGTTCAATACAGAAAATGGTGACAAATGAGGAAGGAGAGCTTTGCATTTTATCATAGCACTGCATCCCCACCTCTCTGGTGAGAGGTGGCCTTGGTGACTGCAACCCATGTTCCCAATGTATGTGCCTGATTCCAGAAGGAGCAAGGAATTGTATTTATAGGTTTTGGCCCCTCTCAGCATCCCCTGGAGACTGATGCAAGGTGCTTGCCTTTCTTTTGCCTAACTTGGAAGTGTTTCAGGCAAAAATGTGGCAAAGGAGAGGATGGGCTTTGAAAATATTGAAATGCAAATGAGAAATCTTTGCTGCCTGGGGAAAATATGACAGTTGAAGTCAATAACAGACACATTAAAACCTGGCTAGGAAAGCTGGGGAGAAAATTGCTTTAGGGAATAAGAGTTTAGAAAAACTTCTGTGTTTAAGGGAAATCTAGAAAACAAAGCACATATCTGAGGTAACACCTGTGCTCAGAAAAGGACTGAGAAAACCCTTAGTTGCCACATCTTGCTGATAATTAACTTCAGAAAATAAGAAAGTGAAAACTAAGGCAGTGATTTTAATGGCCTGGCTAAGAATAAAGGAATATTCCAAAACAGCTAATGTGCAAGGACAAAGAGAAGTTTAATTTAATTTTTTTTTTTTTTTTTACTTTTTGGATCCAGGTGTGTGGCAGATTGAATTCTGTACCCATAAGGACATATTCATGTCCTAATCAACATTCATTAGTGTGAACCCATTTGAAAATCATATCTTTGAATGTGTTAAGAGGAGTCAGTTGCAGAATCATTTCATAGAATTGAATGAATTTTAGCTGAATCCAAATGGATTGTAGTTTAGAAGCAGAGGAAAGTGAACATGCTGATGAGAAGTAAAGAGCCAGGCATAAAATTCAGAGGAAAGAGAGAGATCACCATATGACAGAGGACTGCCATCACAAGAATGCTACCAAATATGAGAAAAATCACAGCCTTTCTGGTATCTTCATTTTGGACTTATAGCTTTTAAAACTATGAGACATGAAGAATAAAAAATAAAATAAAAAGGAGAAACACCAACACTAACACCAGCACCAAGAATCACATACCATTCCCTTATATCCCTCTCTTAGCTTTCGTATCTTGCCATTGTAACATTTACAGGAATCATATTACAATGTCTCTTAGATATAGACTCGAGTTTGCATTGATTGTATTTTTTCCACTTACCATCTCATTTTCAACATCTTGCAATGTGGACATTAATTTGTTCTCCATCATGTAAAAGCATTCTTATATTTATATATTTAATCACCATTTATTGATCACTCTAGGTTTTGCTAAGTTGTACAGTACCAATCTTTACCTTTTAGCTTTCCTTCTGGTGTCATTCATTCCCATAGCCTTCCTCTTTCACCATACTCACACTCATCTTTGTTCAGTGTACTTACAATATTGGGTTGCCATCAGATAGTGTTGTGCTATTCACTTCTGGATCTACACAATCAATCCGTTGAACATACTATATTCCTTCAGCATCAAATGCCCCATCCCTACCC
This sequence comes from Tamandua tetradactyla, assembly GCF_023851605.1. NCBI lineage: Eukaryota > Metazoa > Chordata > Mammalia > Pilosa > Myrmecophagidae > Tamandua > Tamandua tetradactyla. The sequence goes on from NC_135340.1 coordinate 86,507,757, forward strand.
ACTTTCTATCCACCTGTGTTCTCAACTTTAACTTTCAAAATATACTCAAAGCCATGTGTTTGTGAAAACCTTGTGGCTGACACTCTCTTTATCCAGTATATAGCCAGATGAGTGAAAAAAAGGGACAAAATAAATAATAAGAGGCTGTTGTGGTTTGTTAAATGCTGTCAGAATACAATATACAAGAAATAGAATGGCTTTTAAAAAGGGAATGTATCAAGTTACAAGTTTATAATTCTAAAGCCATAAAAATGTCCAAAGTAAGGAATCCAGAGAAAGATATCTTGACTCAAGAAAGACAGATGTGTCACATGGGAGGGCACATGGTTGATGTCTGCTGATCCTTGCTCTTGGTTCCATTGTTTCCAGCTTCTGATGATGATACTGTGAACCATTGATTGTACACTTTGGATGAATACACAGTATGTAAATACACCAAAGTGTACAATCTTTGGATGAATATATGGTATGTAAATATATCTAAATAAATTTGCATAGAAAACAATGAGATCACCAGTGGCTGTTGTTTAAACCAACCCATGGTGTAATATTTTGCTGAAGCACCTGCAGCAAACTAAGAATACTAGTATCAAGGGATTTTTCAAGTGTAAAGCCTCATTTTTTCAATATCATCTAAAGATAATTGCCTAGAGCAATGATTATAAACCTAGCTAGTGGGAATATAATATAGAAAAAGATTTAAGGGACTTCCGGAGAAGATGGCGGCTTAGTAAGACACGCGGATCTTAGTTTCTTCTCCAGGACAGCTACTAGGGGAGTAGAAACGATACAGAACAGCGCCCAAAGCCACATCAGAGATAAAAAAGACAGCGTACCCCATCCTGGAACGGCTGGCTGGCTGAGAGAAGCCGCTCGGGTGAGATCGCCGAGGGGCGCGGGCTTCACTGGGCAGGGCGGCAAGCGGCCGGAGTCACTCCCTTCCCCCTTCCCGGGCCGGCTGGGAGAATTGGAGAGGCGGTCCCCTGAAACCGTGGCGGCTGGCACCCACACCACGCGCGGCCCCCGGACCAATTGAGAGAATTGGATCGGAAATCCCCAGGCCGCGGAGAACGGTGACGGGTGGGGGAGACCCCTTCCAAACCCATGACTCCCCGGGAACGTGCACTCTCCCGGGCGGGCCGCTGCCGCTGGCACCCTCCCGCCACGCTTGTCGCCCGGGCAACTAGGAAATGCGGATGGGTGCTTTCCCGGGCAGCGGCGGCCAGCAACCCTCCCCGCATTCGGGCCCTGGGCCGGCTTGAACCCTTCCAAGCCGCTTCGGCTAGCGAACCTCCAGGACAGCGAGAGTTTTCCAAAGTTAAAGGTCCCACAGCACCTTTTACTGGTGGGACCCGCAGACAAACGTGTGCCACAAGCGCCACCTACTGGGCAGGATAAGAAAAACAGAACCCAGAGATTTCACAGAAAAATCTTCCAAACTTTTGGATCCAATACCCAGGGAAATCTGTCTAAATGCGCAGACGCCAACAGAAGATAATGGATCACGCTCAAATAATTGAAAATATGGCCCAGTCAAAGGAACAAACCAATAGTTCAAATGAGATACAGGAGCTGAGACAACTAATGCTGAATATACGAACAGAAATGGAAAACCTCTTCAAAAACGAAATCGATAAATTGAGGGAGGACATGAAGAAGACATGGGCTGAACATAAAGAAGAAATAGAAAAACTGAAAAAATAAATCACAGAACTTATGGAAGTGAAGGACAAAGTAGAAAAGATAGAAAAAACAATGCATACCTACAATGATAGATTCAAAGAGACAGAAGATAGAATTAGTGATTTGGAGGATGGAACATCTGAATTCCAAAAACAAACAGAAACTATCGGGAAAAGAATGGAAAAATTTGAACAGGGTATCAGGGAACTCAAGGACAATATGAACCGCACAAATATACATGTTGTGGGTGTCCCAGAAGGAGAAGAGAAGGGAAAAGGAGGAGAAAAACTAATGGAAGAAATTTTCACTGAAAATTTCCCAACTCTTATGAAAGACCTAAAATTACAGATCCAAGAAGTGCAGCGCACCCCAAAGAGATTAGACCCAAATAGGCGTTCTCCAAGACACTTACTAGTTAGAATGTCAGAGGTCAAGAGAAAGAGAGGATCTTGAAAGCAGCAAGAGAAAAACAATCCATCAAATACAAGGGAAACCCAATAACACTTTGTGTACATTTCTCAGCAGAAACCATGGAGGCTAGAAGACAGTGGGATGATATATTTAAATTACTAAAAGAGAAAAACTGCCAACCAAGACTCCTATATCCAGCAAAATTGTCCTTCAAAAATGAGGGAGAAATTAAAACATTCTCAGACAAAAAGTCACTGAGAGAATTTGTGACCAAGAGACCAGCTCTGCAAGAAATACTAAAGGGAGCACTAGAGTCAGATACGAAAAGACAGAAGAGAGAGGTATGGAGAAGAGTGTAGAAAGAAGGAAAGTCAGATATGATATATATAATACAAAATGCAAAATGGTAGAGGAAAGTATTACCCAAACAGTAATAACACTAAATGTTAATGGACTGAATTCCCCAATCAAAAGACAGAGACTAGCAGAATGGATTAAAAAACAGGATCCTTCTATATGCTGTCTATAGGAAACACATCTTAGACCCAAAGATAAACATAGGTTGAAAGTGAAAGGTTGGGAAAAGATATTTCATGCAAATAACAACCAGAAAAGAGCAGGAGTGGCTATACTAATATCCAACAAATTAGACTTCAAATGTAAAACAGTTAAAAGAGACAAGGAAGGACACTATATACTAATAAAAGGAACAATTAAACAAGAAGACATAACAATCATAAATATTTACGCACCGAATCAGAATGCCCCAAAATACGTGAGGAATACACTGCAAACACTGAAAAAGGAAATAGACACAAATACCATAATAGTTGGAGACTTCAATTCACCACTCTCATCAATGGACAGAACATCTAGACAGAGGATCAATAAAGAAATAGAGAATCTGAATATTATTATAAAGGAGCTAGACTTAACAGACATTTATAGGACATTACATCCCACAACAGCAGGATACACCTTTTTCTCAAGTGCTCATGGATCATTCTCAAAGATAGACCATATGCTGGGTCACAAAGCAAGTCTTAACAAATTTAAAAAGATTGAAATCATACACAACACTTTCTCGGATCATAAAGGAATGAAGGTGGAAATCAATAATAGGCGGAGTGCCAGAAAATTCACAAATACGTGGAGGCTCAACAACACACTCTTAAACAACGAGTGGGTCAAAGAAGAAATTGCAAGAGAAATTAGTAAATACCTCGAGGCAAATGAAAATGAAAACACAACATATCAAAACTCATGGGATGCAGCAAAGGCAGTGCTAAGAGGGAAATTTATTGCCCTAAATGCCTATATCAGAAAAGAAGAAAAGGCAAAAATTCAGGAATTAACTATCCATTTGGAAGAACTGGAGAAAGAACAGCAAGCTAACCCCAAAGCAAGCAAAAGGAAAGAAATAACAAAGATTAGAGCACAAATAAATGAAATTGAAAACATGAAAACAATAGAGAAAATCAATAAGGCCAGAAGTTGGTTCTATGAGAAAATCAATAAGATTGATGGGCCCTTAGCAAGATTGACAAAAAGAAGAAGAGAGAGGATGCAAATAAATAAGATCAGAAATGGAAGAGGAGACATAACTACTGACCTCACAGAAATAAAGGAGGTAATAACAGGATACTATGAACAACTTTACGCTAATAAATACAACAATTTAGATGAAATGGACGGGTTCCTGGAAAGACATGAACAACCAACTTTGACTCAAGAAGACATAAATGACCTCAACAAACCAATCACAAGTAAAGAAATTGAATCAGTCATTCAAAAGCTTCCTAAAAAGAAAAGTCCAGGACCAGATGGCTTCACATGTGAATTCTACCAAACATTCCAGAAAGAATTAGTACCAATTCTCCTCAAACTCTTCAAAAAAATCGAAGTGGAGGGAAAACTACCTAATTCATTCTATGAAGCCAACATCACCCTCATACCAAAACCAGGCAAAGATATTACAAAAAAAGAAAACTAAAGACCAATCTCTCTAATGAATATAGATGCAAAAATCCTCAATAAAATTCTAGCAAATCGTATCCAACAACACATTAAAAGAATTATACATCATGACCAAGTAGGATTCATCCCAGGTATGCAAGGATGGTTCAACATAAGAAAATCAATTAATGTAATACACCATATCAACAAATCAAAGCAGAAAAATCACATGATCATCTCAATTGATGCAGAGAAGGCATTTGACAAGATTCAACATTCTTTCCTGTTGAAAACACTTCAAAGGATAGGAATACAAGGGAACTTCCTTAAAATGATAAAAGGAATATATGAAAAACCCACAGCTAATATCATCCTCAATGGGGAAAAATTGAAAACTTTCCCCCTAAGATCAGGAACAAGACAAGGATGTCCACTATCACCACTATTATTCAACATTGTGTTGGAGGTTCTGGCCAGAGCAATTAGACAAGAAAAAGAAATACAAGGCATCAAAATTGGAAAGGAAGAAGTAAAACTATCACTGTTTGCAGACAATATGATACTATATGTCGAAAACCCGGAAAAATCCACAACAAAACTACTAGAGCTAATAAATGAGTACAGCAAAGTAGCAGGTTACAAGATCAACATTCAAAAATCTGTAGCATTTCTATACACTAGTAATGAACAAGCTGAAGGGGAAATCAAGAAACGAATCCCATTTACAATTGCAACTAAAAGAATAAAATACCTAGGAATAAATTTAACTAAAGAGACAAAAAACCTATATAAAGAAAACTACAAAAAACTGTTAAAAGAAATCACAGAAGATCTAAATAGATGGAAGGGCATACCGTGTTCATGGATTGGAAGACTAAATATAGTTAAGATGTCAATCCTACCTAAATTGATTTACAGATTCAATGCAATACCAATCAAAATCCCTACAACTTATTTTTCAGAAATAGAAAAACCAATAAGCAAATTTATCTGGAAGGGCAGGGTGCCCTGAATTGCTAAAAACATCTTGAGGAAAAAAAACGAAGCTGGAGGTCTAGCGATGCCGGACTTTAAGGCATATTATGAAGCCACAGTGGTCAAAACAGCATGGTATTGGCATAAAGATAGATATATCGACCAATGGAATCGAATAGAGTGCTCAGATATAGACCCTCTCATTTATGGACATTTGATCTTTGATAAGGCAGTCAAGCCAACTCACCTGGGACAGAACAGTCTCTTCAATAAATGGTGCCTAGAGAACTGGATATCCATATGCAAAAGAATGAAAGAAGACCCATCTCTCACACCCTATACAAAAGTTAACTCAAAATGGATCAAAGATCTAAACATTAGGTCTAAGACCATAAAACAGTTAGAGGAAAATGTTGGGAGATATCTTATGGATCTTACAACTGGAGGCGGTTTTATGGACCTTAAACCTAAAGCAAGAACACTGAAGAAGGAAATAAATAAATGGGAGCTCCTCAAAATTAAACACTTTTGTGCATCAAAGAACTTCATCAAGAAAGTGGAAAGATAGCCTACATAACGGGAGACAATATTTGGAAATGATATATCAGATAAAGGTCTAGTATCCAGAATTTATAAAGAGATTGTTCATCTCAACAACAAAAAGACAGCCAACCCAATTACAAAATGGGAAAAAGACTTGAACAGACACCTATCAGAAGAGGAAATACAAATGGCCAAAAGGCACATGAAGAGATGCTCAATGTCCCTGGCCATTAGAGAAATGCAAATCAAAACCACAATGAGATATCATCTCACACCCACCAGAATGGCCATTATCAACAAAACAGAAAATGACAAGTGCTGGAGAGGATGCGGAGAAAGAGGCACACTTATCCACTGTTGGTGGGAATGTTAAATGGTGCAACCACTGTGGAAGGCAGTTTGGCGGTTCCTCAAAAAGCTGAATATAGAATTGCCATACGACCCAGCAATACCATTGCTGGGAATATACTCAAAGGACTTAAGGGCAAAGACACAAACGGACATTTGCACACCAATGTTTATAGCAGCGTTATTTACAATTGCAAAGAGATGGAAACAGCCGAAATCTCCATCAACAGAAGAGTGGCTAAACAAACTGTGGTATATACATACGATGGAATACTATGCAGCTTTAAGACAGGATAAACTTATGAAGCATGTAATAACATGGATGGACCTAGAGAACATTATGCTGAGTGAGTCTAGCCAAAAACTAAAGGACAAATACTGTATGGTCCCACTGATGTGAACAGACATTCAAGAATAAATTTGGAATATGTCATTGGTAACAGAGTCCAGCAGGAGGTAGAAACAGGGTAAGATAATGGGCAATTGGAGTTGAAGGGATACAGACTGTGCAACAGGACTAGATACAAAAACTCAAAAATGGACAACACAATAATACCTAATTGTAATCTTGTTAAAACACTGAATGAAGCTGCATCTGAGCTATAGGTTTTTGTTTTGTTTTGTTTTGTTTTGTTTTGATTTTACTATTATTACTTTTATTTTTGTCTCTATATTAACATTCTATATCTTTTTCGGTTATGTTGCTAATTTTTCTAAACCGATGCAAATGTACTAAGAAATGATGATCATGCATCTATGTGATGATGTTAAGAATTAATGATTGCATGTGTAGAATGGTATGATCTCTAAATGTTGGGTTAATTTCTTTTTTTCCGTTAATTAAAAAAAAAAAGAGAAGGGATAATTGGAGCTGAAGGGATACAGACTGTACAACGAGACTGGATATAAAAACTCAGAAATGGACAGCACAATACTACCCAATTGTAATACAATTATGTTAAAACACTGAATGAAGCTGCATGTGAGATATAGGTTTCTGTTTTTTGTTTTTTTCTTTCTATTAATGTTTTAATTCTTATTCTGTTGTCTTTTTATTTCTTTTTCTAAATCAATGCAAATGTACTAAGAAATGATGAATATGCAACTATGTGATGTTATTAAGAATTACTGATTGTACATGTAGAATGGAATGATTTCTAATTGTTTTGTTAATTCTTTTTCTAATTAATAAAAAAAAAGAAAAAGATTTAAGTTGTGACAATAAGAACATAGAGAAAGATTGATGTTGCTGTATAAGACTAGACGTATTTCATACTAATCTTCTTTGTTAATAATAGTTCAATCTAGATGGTCATAATGTAATGAATTAATTGTAATGGCTAAGGTAGTCACTAAGAAAATAAAAGTAATCAAAAAAAGGTAATGAATAGTCTATTTTCTCTAAGTTGTCTAGTTGTTGGGTACAGTTGTTCATAGTATCCTCTTATGATTTTTCTTTTAATTTCTTCTGGGTCCATAGTAATGCTCCCCCTCATTTCTGATTTTGCCTATTTGCATCTTCTCTCTTTTTGACATTGTCAATCCAGTTAAGGGTTTGTCATTCTCTTCTATTTTCTCAAAGCATCAACTTTTAATTTTATTGATCCCCTCTCATTTTTTTTTTGTTCTACAATTTGCTTATTTCTGCTTTAATCTTTTTTGTTATTATTTATATTGTATTCTCATTTTTATTTATCTCCAGATATTTACCAATTTCTCTTGAAATTTCTTCTTTGACTCACTGGTTGTTAAGGAGTGTATTGTTTAATCTCCATATTTTGTGAAAGTTCTGATCCTTTGGTAATTATTGATTTCCAGCTTCATTCCGTAGTGGACAGAGTCAGTGCTTTGAATAATTGAAATATTTTAAAAAGCCAGGTGAGAAAAGACCATTTAGAGGAATAACCTCCAGCATAATTTGTGTGCATAATCCTGAAGATCTTCATTGCTGGTGATAGGGGAGCTCTCTAAGAAAGTATAGACATAGTAGCTAATATCTTAAAATATAGTTGGGCAAAGTCTTAAAAAATTGTTAAAGATAGGAATAGTTTCAAAGCTTTCTTTCTCAGGGTAAAGAAGCATTCCTGACACACTGAAGAACTTCCTATGCTCCAAGAACTGAATAGACAGGACAGCAGTTGGGTGTGATGGACTGGACTGGAGACAGTGACAGGTTAGTAGATTTCAGGGCATAAAGGCCATGGCAGGTCCAAGCTCCTCATGTAAATAGTTGTGGAAAATGGAAACACAGCACATAATGCAAAATTGGGGAGAATGTGATTATATTTGTGTTAGCATATGAACCTTCCTAGCAGAATAGAGTTAAGTAATTAAGAAGGACATTTTGAAACTTGAGAACTATATAATGATTGTCTGATATAGAGTGTTTGTATTGAAACTGGGGTAGGGGGATGGGTGGATAAGGAAGATGAGAAGAAAGCAGAATTAACAAAATTTTATTTTTTCTCAGGTATTAATGAGCATAGAGGTTGTGCCAAGGCTTTGTGCTTGTTTCTCAATATGCAGTTTTGTAAAAAAAAAAAAATAGGAGTTTTTACCCTTAATGTATTTAAAATCTAAATAAATTATTATTAAATTATAAATTGTGTCATATGAAAATTGAGTACAGGGCTTTAGAATAGAACTGAACTTTATGTTTGTTTGGGACAATGTAGACAAAAACTCTCTGGGGAGGCACTATTTAAAAATTATCAGAATAATGTTCATGAGGAATTAGCCTAGTAATGACTGCAAGGTAATTGAGGAGTAGAAAGACAAAAGGGAAGAATTTTCCACATAGAGGAAGAAGCTATGTAATAAATGAATAAGATCCATGATTAATAAGGGGCCAGTAAGCATGTGGCACAGAGAGAGTTTTGTACCAAACATTGCTCTCAGATTTCTTTACTGAAACACTGAGTGAAAGGTGAAGCTACTCTCAGATGTTTGCATTTTTATAGAAGGACAAATATGATGCGTCCTCATTGTATCACCTCATCCCTTCTGAATAACATTGCATTTACTTTCATAGACTCATAAGCAGTTTTCGCATTGATTATCTAACTGCTTATCATCATTTACCTCTCTCATACTTAGAGGAACGTATCAATCAGTAACTGGAGGCATCCCTTCCTCCTCATTCTATTACTTAAACCCAGGCATCTCACTTCTTAGCACCCACTACCTCTGCTAGAAACCTAAATGTGGAACTGCCAGATGATATCCTGGTTGCTTCTGATCTAGTCCTCTTGCACTGAGAAATGTGAAGCAGTCCCACACCTTTTCCCTTCCCCAGTATTCTCTGAGGTTAAAACACACTACCATTCTGCTAGTAATCTCACCAGAGGAGGACCTTCTTTCTCTTAAATAGTCACACTGAGGGGAGGCTTGTTGAAGCTACATGCCCGTAATTATCCCAAGTGCCTTCATAAACACAAATATATGTGAGAGCAGTGTGCCTGTCCTGTAAGTACAGATTCAAGATAAATCCATGTATTTGCCCAACCATAAAGCCCCAATGTAGCTGTTTCCTTAAAACCACATCCTACTTGTATTTCAGTTCTGAGCCACTTCTGAGGTGCAGGGGGCCACCAAGTTCATAGGAAAGCACATTTTCCCATCAAGAAAAGGGTCTGAGCCCTAGCCCCTTTGTCTCCTATACACCTTCTCATATTATATGTGGTCTTGGACCCCATAGGTGTACATTTCTGCTCTGGGTATGTGAAAGGACAGAGCTGTCACTTCAAGATCACAAAAAGAGGGACTGGTTTCCACTAAGGTTTTTGTTTCCTTTACTTGGATTCTGTGTATAAGGAGCCAGAACCAGACCCCTTCATTTGGTAGCCCAGTATATGTCTAATTAGATCTTACCTTTGTGTTGAGTGCTGCCAGAGAAACAGTAGGAGCTCTTGCCTGGAACTTTGGCTTTGTTCCCCTTTCCACTCTATCTTGAGTCTCCCCTTGTTAGACATTAGTGGATGAAGGTGAAGCCTCACTGATGCCTATGAACTGAGAACTGGGGATCAATACTATACTATGTTCCACTCAGAAAAGTGTCAGCATGTGCTTTGGGAATATTGTAAGATGTCTGGACCAACCATTTCTTAGTGGCTAGAGGCTATGTCTTTTTTCCTTCATTTTTTAATTTTTTTTAATTTTTAATTTTTTTATTAACGGAAAGAAAGAAAAAAAGAAAAAAAAGAAAAATAAAAAAAAGAAATTAACACAACATTTAGAAATCATACCGTTCTACATATGCACTCAGTATTCTTAACATCATCACATAGATGCATGATCATCGTTTCTTAGTACATTTTTTTCCTTCATTTTTATAACCTGAAGTAGTTGTAGCTCATCACTGCTCATCATTTTTTGTTGCTTGTTTTGATTTTCCAAATGCACACCCCTCTAATTCCTTCCCCCCATTCTTGGAAACTCCTAATGTTCTTTCAATCTGCAAATTTGCTATTTTTAGTCTTCTCTTATAACTGATATCATACAATATTTGTCCTTCCATGCCTTGCTTATGTAGCTGGACATAATGTTTCAAAGTTATTTTCATGCTGCAGCTTGTCTCAACACTTCACTATTTCTTGTGACTGAAAAAGATTTCACTGTGTGTATGTATCACATCTTGTTTATACATTCATATGTTGATGGACTCTGGGGTTGTTTCTACCTTTTTGCTCTTGTAAATAATGCTGCTCTAAACTTTGATGTAAATTCTGTTTTGAGGCCTTATTTTCTCTTTCTTTAAGTATATATCTAACAAAGAATTGCCAAATCATGGTAAGTCTATATATAACTTTTTAAAGAGCTGCCATATTGTCTTCAACAGTGGCTGCAGCATTTTACTACCTCACCATCAACAATGTACTACAGTTCCAATTTCTTTGCATCTTCTCAAACCCTTGTTACTTTCTGTTCTTTTTTTTTTATTATTATAGCTATCCTTGTTGTTGTGAAGTTGTATCTCATTGCAGTTTTGACTTACATTTCCCTAAAGCTAATGATGGTGAGCATCTTTACACATGCATATTGTGTTGATTTAAATTCTTATGTATCCCAGAAAAGCCATGTCACTCTAATCCAAACTTGTGGAGGCAGACCTACTGTTGGGTACACATTAGTTTCTATTCATGGTAGAGATATGACCCCCACCACTAAAAGCGGATCTTCATCCACTTACTGGAGTTCAGTAAAAGAGAGACATTTTGGAGAAAGCAGATGCTTGGAGAACTGACACAGATTTCTGAGAGCTGACACAGAGAGCAGAGAGATGAAATCAAGACACAGATGTTTGGAGATGCTAAGCTAAGTGATGAAACCAAGAATCTGCCTTGGAGAAGCTAAGGAAGTAACCATAGATGTTAAGAAAGAAAGTCACTGGAAACAGGAGCTGAGAGCCTTTGAAATCAGAAACTGGAAGGGAAGGACAAAAGACATTGCCATGTGACTTTGCAAGTGACAGAGAAACCCTGGATGTTACCAGTGTTTCATCAGAGCCAAAGTATCTTCCTTCTCTGGAAGAGAAGAGTAAAGGGCTAGGAAGATTAGTTCAGGATATAATAGGGGAAAACTTCCTAATCCTTACAAAGGACATAAATATGCAAGTCAAAGGTACTCAACAAACTCCAAATAAGCCTTCCCTGAGACAAATAGTAATCAACCTATCAAATATTGAAGAAAAACAAAAAATCCTGAAAGCAGCAAGGGAAAAACAATCTGCTACATACAAATGTAACCACATAAAACTGAGTTCAGGTTACTCAACTGATGCTATGGAGATGAGAAGGCAGTGGTATCATATATCTAAGATCCTGAAAGAGAAAGACTCCCAGTCAAGAATTCTGTACCCAGCCAAAGTGTCCTTCAAAACTGAGAGAGATTAAAATTTTCACAGACAACCAAGCACTGAAAGAATTTGTCAACAAGAAATAATAAAGGGGTCCTGCCACTTGAAAAAAAAAAGACAGGAGAGGGAGATTTGGAGGAGGGCACAGAATAAAGTTACCAGTTAAGTAAAGTAACTTAAAGAATAAAAAGAGAAAGTGGGAAAAGAATATATAGATCTGACAAATAAAATCCAAAAAATAAGATGGTAGATTTAAGAAATGCCTTTTCAGTAGTAATTTGAATGTTAACAGATTAAAGTTATCAATGAAAAGACACCGATTGTCAGAACGAACTAAGAAATATAATCCAGTTACATGCTGCTTACAAGATGCTCATCTTAGACACAAGGATACAAAGAGACTGAAAGTGAAAAGATGGAAAAAGATGTTCCACCAAAGTTGTAACCAAAGAAAGCAGGATTAGCTAAACTAATATTGGACAAAATAGACTTCAAATGTAAAAACATCATAAGAGACAAAGGACACTAAATATTAGTAAAAGGGACAATTCGCCAAGAAAAAATAATAATCATAACTATTTATGCTCCCAATCAAGAAGCTCCAAAGTACATGAGAGACATGTTCTGAGAGGAGTGATACATATTTCAAAAAAAAAAAAAGGAAATATCAATACACTGCTCTCCTGTATAGATAGAAAAAACCAAATGGAAGATCAACAAGGAAACAGAGAAGTTAAATAACTTGATACATGAATTAGATATAACAGATATATATGGATCATTACACCCCCAAACACCAGGATATAAATTCTTCTCTAGTGCTCATGGAACATTCTTCATGATAGACCATATTCTGGGGCACAAGACAGGTCTTTATAAATTTAAAAACATTGAAATTATTCAAAGCACTTTCTCTGATCACAATAGAATGAAGCTGGATATCAATAACTACCAAAGAACAAGAACTTTCACAAATACATGGAGATTCAATAACACACTCTTAAATAACCAGTAGGACAGAGAAAAAATTGCTAGAGAAAACAGTAGTTATCTGGAGATGACTGAAAACAAGTATACAACATACAGAACTTATGGGGTGTGGCAAGTGCTGTGCTGAGAGGGAAATTTATTGCCCTAAATGCCTATATTAAAAAAAAAGAAAGAGGAAAAATTGAGAACTTAATTGCTCACATGAAGGAACTTGAGAGAGAACAGCAAACTAACCCCAAAGCAAATAGAAGAAGAGAAATAACAAAGATTAAAGCAGATTTAAATGAATGGGGGAACAAAAGAACAACAGAAAGAATACATAAAATCAAAAGTTGGTTCTTTGAAACAATCAATAAAATTGATGAGCTAAGAACAAGGCTGACAAAAAGTGAAACCCTCCCTCTATGTAGAACATGACATCCAGCAATGAAAGTATCCCTGGAAGCATGGGAAAGGATCTCGAGAAATGAGCCTGGCCCTGGCACTATGGGATCAAAAATGCCTGATGGAAAGGGAGAAAAGAAGTGTGATTAATAAGGTATCATGGCTAGAGAATTTAAATAGAGTTGAGAGGTTACACTAGATGTCACTCTTAAGCATGCTTCAGTTAGACATTGCTACCTATCATGACTTGCCAACCCCCAACCGAAACCATTCCTGCCAATCCTAAAGAATACCAAGGGCATTATATAAAATTCTACAAAGCTTCCATGTACTAGGGTAACTTTCCAGTAACCTACAACCTCCAGATGGGTTCCTGGGTGAGATGAGTCCTGAAATGCAGAGGGACCAGCCCTTCCAGAACATCAACTATTTTCATCCCCTTATCCCATATTCTCAACAGCCCCTTCCAATATGAAAAATTTAGAATGGGCATAGTCCAACTTCCCCTAAACAGTGGTAGAAAGATCAAAAGCAGTGGTGAAGTTAAACAGAGAAGGTCAGGTTTAACAAATGAGTGTGATGCTGAATCATACTGATATTTCCTTTAGCCTCAAGTACCTGAGAGAGCTAGAAATAAAAACCTAAAATTGTGGAATTGTAACCCATACTAAACTCTGAAATCTGTTCTACAGCTAATTGGTGTGATGTACTTTGAAATTTATTGCTTTTATATTTATATGTTATTTAAAGAGAAGGAGGAGTGTAATGGAAAAGATATGATTTAACAAATGCATATTACTGCTGAATCATTATATTGATATTTCTGTTGGTCTCCAGTGTCTTGGAGCAGCTAGAGGGAAAAATGAGAAATCATGGAACTGTAAACCATAGCAAACTTTAAAATCTGTTTCATAACTGTTTATTAAAATGTATTTGGAAATTTATTGCTTTTCTGTATGTATGTTATATTTCACAGTAACAAAAAAGTTTTTTTTTAAATATATACATAGTGTTGCCACTTGCCATTGTCCTTTGGTCTTCTATATGACTGAGCCATGACTGGCCTCTCCCCAGTTTATCTGACTGAATGTTTCCAAATATTTTGTATATTTACTTCAGTATTGTAGATGATTCCACCTCTTTCTAACTCTTTCTCAGGATTGTGTCCAGGGACAATCCTGAATCTATTTAAAAATCCTAGGTGTGCTATGATTTCAAGCAATCAAGACCCTCAAGGATAATCTGCTAAAATAATTTTTGCTAAAATTTTATAGGAGAAAGAATAAACCATGTGGGAACTATGCAGAGAAAGCAAAGTTCAGTGCTGGCTATTTCAGAAAAAAAACTTCTCAGAGGAACTGTTGGCAAATGCCTTTACTCAAGAGCAGACCTGAAGAGGAATATTTTTATTCACTGTGGACAGCTGAGATATCCTAGAGCCATAGATGCCTCTCTGGTGGATCCTGGGGGGTGAAGCTGGATCCTCACCTTGGAGGAAGCAACAGCATCCAGGGAAATAAATTTGTTACTGGACAAAGGTAGTGGATTCTTTTGCCTGATACATTCAAATGAACAATTCCTGAGACAACAGGATTTCAAAGAGAGAAAAAGTTTATCACTAGTCACATAGCATATCAGCCCCAAATCTGTCTCCCTGAAGTCCAATAATTCTGATAGATTTATAGAGTTAAAAGATGGGCAGTTTTAGGATAATGAGCCCAGTGCTCCCAGATAATGTAATTGCAGGTGATATAATTATTCAGCATGCATGGATTGATTACATGCTCAGTCATAGAATGTATGTAAGAAAATCACCATAATATAATGATGGGCATGATTTTTAGTACTATAATGAGATATAGATGACCTGTAGGTTAAGTCTAAGCTATGGCTCATGTCAGGTAAGCCCATTTTGGTTAGATCCCATCTCTGTTATCAAGAACACTTTGGACCTGGGGTGGGTTAGTTGTGGGCTGACCCAAGATCCTTCATTAATAAACATTGGAGGCTGTCTTTAGTGATTACAAGACTCCATAGTTGAAAAACTGAATAAATGCATTTAAATAAAGGTTAGTCAGAAGGGTTTTACAATCACAGGGGCACAAAATAAAAACTATACAATCATTATCAGAGATCAAGGTAGCTGGATTACAAATTAGAGATTTCTGATATGTTCCTCTACTCTAATATACCAGAAAGCATAAAAGAATATCTATATAATGATTTAGTAATCCTCCCTTAAATCCCAAATTCTCAGTTTCAAACCCAGAGATGTTCCTAGAGTAGTCTGAGTCATCATGGGTCAGAAAAGGTGGGTTCAGGAACCCAATGGAGGGTACACCACTTCCTGTCCCTCTGGCTGAATCCCTGAAACTAGGCTGAGATCCCTCAATGCCAGTGACCTGTTTGGGTGAAGTACTCACCAGCATAGGCAACAAGGAAGGCATTGGGAAGGAAGGATCTGTGAAGGAAAGGGAGTGGGGAAATCTTCTCTGGGTCCAAACTCCATAGTCCACTGGCACAAACTTTTTCCCCACCTCCAACCTTATGGCAAACCTCATTGTGATGCATCCTGAGCATGACAATGGGTTTCTCTGTGTTCCTGTATGATTTCACTTTGTGGCACAACCTACCTGGGTATTGCTCTGCCCCATCCCACTGATCCTCTTCCCTATTCATTCAAGAGATGTCCATGGTTTGTTAGTGGATTTGTGGGGCTTACAGAGAATGACCTGCCCAGGATCACACTGCCAGCTGGCACAGCACTGGCCCAATCCAGTGTTCCCAGCCCAGGTTGCAGTGAGCTGCAGAGTTCACAGGGGGTCTTCCTAAGCAGAGGGGTGGTTGTGGCCTCTCTGCATCATATGCTTCTTGGAATCTGCCCCAAAGAATCCCTACTAGGTGCTGGGGTGGGGGTGAGTGGTGTTGCTCCTTCCTATATGTTAGGAATCTTATTTTGTCTTTCATTCTTTTGAATTTCTTTCATTGGTGAAGACAATAAAAAGTGAACATTGTCCCAAGGAAGTGAAAAATTAACAAATTACAATTGCAAACCTTGTTTTGCACTTAGAATCTGAAACATGTTCCTGAAAGGTTTTCCATCATGGTTTCTAATCCATAGCCCAGCCTCTTGGAATCCATAATGTCCACAGACTTTAAGGTTTAAAATCAAGTCTTAGAAGTATTTGTCTCCACTTTTCACTGTGTTTGGAGTTTCCTAAAGTCCCTCTGCCTTTCTGTCATCATGTACATATAAAGAGAAGGAAAACAGAACCTGAGTCTGAGGGCTACTTGATGTTCCTATGGAAACAAATTAAGAAGCTCAGAATTAAAAAAAAAAAAAAAAGTGTTCCCTTTAAACTCCTTTATGGCATATTCTGATTTTTTAAAATTTGAGCAAGTTTCAGAGAAAAAAAATTGCCAGGAGAGATCCCATGCAATTCATTCTGCCACAATTTCTACTTCAGAAGTGTCATTTGTGTGGTTCATTCATTTTCCCCATCTTCCTCTTTGTAGTAATCATGAGGTAAATGAAACCACTTGCCCATATTACTCCTTTCAATATTTCTGCATTTGAATAAAGTGATTAATTGGGAACAAATGCAAGTTCTGTCATTTTAATAGGCCCTCACTCTGCAGGAAACCATCCATTAGAGATACAAGAACAGAGTTAGGGGATGCTCTGAAACCTGCAGTAAACTTTCTTGACAACCTTTAATCTGAGCTCAGAAGTATCTTAGGAAGTTGTAGTAGTTTGGGTTCTTTACAGAACAGAACCAATAGGAAGTATCTGTAAATATTATGAGATAAGAATTTGTTACATCCTTTTGGGAAAGGGCAAGACTAAATTCTGTAGGGCAGACTGCAATCTGGGAACTCTGATGAAGGTTTTTGGTAAATTCCCCAGAATGAGCTCACTGGCTCATGGAAATTCTCTCTTCTGATTGCTGAAATCATCACTTCTTCTTTTAAAGACTTAAAACTAATTGCATGAGCCTTTAGTCATTGTTGAAGGCAACCAACCTCAATTGATTGTGGATATAATCAGCTACAGATATAAGCATTTTTCTGATGATCTAAGTACACAAAATATCCTCACAGTAACAGTCAGGTCAGTGCTTGTTAATCTAACCATTGGAGCTAAAATTCATTTCTTGTTTCAGACAAAGTAGTCTTGGTGGTGAAATATTTGGGAATGAGATTTACTTTGGGAAAGACTTCCATCAACTTCTATTTATGGACTTTCCACAGGAATTTGAGAAAGGTCCAGGTAAAGGTAGAGAGGGAGAGGGGGGATGCATAGTCACCAGGAACCAGATGCTGGGAGCATACAAATGCCCACAAAGAACCTGGAGAGGAGGCCATAAAACTGTCTGTATCTCAGGGATACAGAAAAGGAAGGATTGGATACCACAAAGAATCTGGAGAGGAGGCCACAGAAAAGGGAAGATGTGCACCAGCTATGGTTCATATGCACAAATGTGAAGGTCTTTATTGAAAAAGAGAAAAAGTGAAATGAAGAATGGCAGACTATTCTGAAAATATGTGTGCTCTTTTGAGATAATATTTGCGTGAGATGTAGGTTATAGGTTGTCCTGGTTTGAAAGCTCCTGGAATGTGATATACCAGAAATAGAACAGCTTATTTAAAAAAATTTTTTTTATTATATAGTATAACATATATACAAAGCAAAGAAATAAAAAAGTAATAATTTTCACAGTACTCTTCAACAAGTAGTTAAAGGACAGATCCTGAGTGTGTCATGGGCTACCATACAATCCTTTCTGATTTTCCTTCTAGCTGCTTCAGAATATAGAAGGCTAGAAGGCTTAAATATTTATCATCACAATCCACTTTTTTCCTTCTTTTTTGTGAAAAATAACATATACACAAAAAGACAAATACATTTCAAAGAACAATACATCAATTAGTTGTAAAACGTATTTCAGAGTTTGGCATGGGTTACAATTCCAAACTTTTATGTTTTTACTTGTAGCTACTCTAACATACTGGAGACTGAAACAGACATCAATTTAATGATTCAGCAACATTTGTTAAATCCTATCTTCACTGTAGAACTCCACCATCACCTTTGGTCTTTCCATCACTCTCTTGAGGGGTGTTTGGGCTATGGCCATCCTAAATTTTTCATATTGGTAGGTTCTGTCACTAATGTGGTGTAGGGAGATGGAACTATCTGATGTTCTGGAGATGCTGGCTGCTCTGGGTTTCAGGACTTATCTGGTCCAGGGACCCATCTGGAGGTTGTAGGTTTCTGGAAAGTTATTCTAGTGCATGAGCCCTTGGGGAATCTTATAAATTGTCCTAGGTGTTCTTTAGGATTGACTGGAATGATCCTGGTTGGGGTTTGGAAGGTTAAGATAGGTAGCAAGGTCTAACTGAAGCTTGCATAACAGCAACCACCAGGGTAGAATCTCAACTCTATTTGAACTTTCTCTAACACTAATACTGTATTAGTTATGCTTCCTTTCTCTTTTTTTTGTCATGATGGAATTGTTGATCCCACAGTGCCAGGACTGGATTCATCCCTGGGAATCATCTCCCACATCACCAGGGAGATTTTCACCCCTGGATGCCATGTCCTATGCCGGGGGGAAGGCAATTTTTTTCATGTGCAGAGTTTGGCTTAGAGAGAGTGAGGCCACATCTGAGCAACAAAAGAGGTCCTGCAGAAGTAATTCTTAGGCATACCTATAGAAGTCTAACCTTCTCTGCTACCTACAGAAGCTTCAAAAGAGTAAGTCTCAGGATTGAGGGCATGGCCTATTGATTTGGATGTCCCTAAAGTTTGACACAGTATCAGAGGAGTCCCTGATGGTAAGGTTTCATAGTTCATTATTCTTTCTCCCTCCCTCAAGGGACTTTGCCAATACATTTTGATTATCTGCTTAATGTACTCTAGGATGTATCCAGGCATTACAATGATCTATACAGACTCCCTTTCTTATTCTGGACTCCCTGTGTTTCAGTTGTTCAAATGAGCTACACAGATAGGCTGTGTTAGATTATGCACTACAGAAAATTTCAGTTCCAGACCCAATAAAACTTAATTCCTTTGGTCTCAAAGAGTATGTGTTGTTCTAAAATAAAGACACTGTCTTGCTTACCCCAGTGTTCTGAATTACTTTAACCCCAACATGATCAGCTTTGTTCTTATCTCTAAATATCAGGATATATTTATGTGTGTGTATATATATATCTTTCTTATCTCTAAATATCTCTAAATATATATCTCAGCATCTCAAAATCCAGAAATAATAATCACCACTCCGGACTTAATGTGTCTGCTTTAAAACCTTACAATCTAGGCCCCTGTTTTCTTATAAGCATTTTCTAAAGGTGACCACACCATTGTTGTTCATTTGTTTCTGGATTATTTTGCCTCACAAAATGTCCCATATATTCATTCACATTTTTGCATACCTCAAGACTTTGTTCCTTTTTATAGCAGTACAACCTTCATTTATAAGTATACAGCATTGTTCACCAATCTACTTCTCAGTAAGTACATCTTCCAGCTACCTGCATTTATCAGGCATCATGTATAGTGTCCAAAGTCCACAGTCCATCAACATTCTCAATTTTATATAATTCTCTTGTTCCCAAAAGAA
Source organism: Tamandua tetradactyla (assembly GCF_023851605.1). Taxonomy (NCBI): domain Eukaryota; kingdom Metazoa; phylum Chordata; class Mammalia; order Pilosa; family Myrmecophagidae; genus Tamandua; species Tamandua tetradactyla. The sequence continues at coordinate 86,527,533 of NC_135340.1, forward strand.
AGAAAACCAATAAACACACCCTCACCAAATAGAAAATCTAAACCTCCTCTTAACTCTTGTCCCTACCCCCATTATTTAACTCTGCTGCTGCCGTGGTAGTGCTGTTGTTTTCCTTTTGAACATAGCTCATAACATGCAATAGCAGTTTGCCTACTGTACCCTGGACTTAAACACTTTTTGTACAAGAATCATACTTTTGAAGTAGGTTTTGCAAGAACTAATTTATATTTCTAGTGTTAATCAGTGGGACACATAGGTTTGCACAACCCCTTTCAGACATGTTCACCTTTAATATGGTGATGTTACTTATAGACCCAGAAGAGAATCACTTTCATGTCTATCTATTCCATTACATTTCAGTTCAACCTCATTAGCTAACCATTCACCCATCTCTAGCTTCTATGTAACTCTAAGTCCTCTATATTCTATATTATAAGACCCTGATTTTACCTTTACCATGGTCATAAAAGTGGAGTCATACAGCATCTATCCTTTTGTGTCTGGCTTATTTCACTCAGCATTATGTCCTCAAGGCTCATCCATCTTGTCTTGTGTTTCAGGACATCATTTCATCTTACTGCTATATAATATTCCATCATATGTATATACCATATTTTGTTGATTTATTCACCTGTTGATGGGCATTTGGTTTGTTTCCATCTTTTCATGATTGTGAGTAATGCTGCTATGAACATCAGTGTACAAATGTCTGCTTGTGTCATTACTTTCAGCTCTTCTGAGTATATGCCAGGTAGTGCTATTGCTGGGTCATAGGGCAACTCAATATTTAGTTTCCTAAGAAATGCCAAGCAGTCTTTGATTGTGGCTGAACCATTATACATTCCCATCAACAGTGTGTAAGGATCCCAATTTCTCCACATTCTCACCAACATTTATAGTTTCCTGTTTTGTTTAATAGCTACCATTCTTATAGGTGTGAGGTGGTATCTCATTGTAATCTTGATTTTCATTCCCCTTATAGCCAATGAAAATGAGCATCTCTTCATATGCTTTTGAGCCATCTGTATTTGCCCTTCAGAAAAATGCCTATTCATATCTTCAGCCCATATTATAACTGGGTTGTTTGTTCTTTTGTTGTTGAGTTACATGATTTCTTTATACAGGAAATCAAATCTTTGTTTGAGATTTGATTTCCAAATATTTTATCCCATTGCATTGGCAGCCTCTTCACCTTTTTGACAAAGTCTTTCATGGTACAGAGGATTTGATTTTGAGGAGTTTCCACTTTTTCTTTTGTTGCTTGTGCTTTGAGTGTAAAGTTTAAGACACTACCTCCTATTA